>NC_090265.1:1541773873-1542414811 GCF_040414725.1 Anabrus simplex
ACAAGTATCAGTCTATTACACTGTCAACTTATTCATTAGGACATTATTCCAGAAGCTATTCCTAGTAGCTAGTGTACAGATCACTGGCCTCACCTGAACTCCTAAAAAAATATACACATATGTGAATACACAGAACCCTAACGAGAATTTTTTTTTTTTTTTTTACTTTGGAAGAGATATCCACAGACAACCTTTCTTCACAGCCATTTGATAAAATTAGCTGGTTTTGAAGCTGCTGTAGTCTTCAGTGATATAAATGAAGGCAGGATTGTCATTCTTGCAACGTTTGGATTTGGACCTGGATTCTTTGCACAAAAGACAGTACAGAAATTCATTAACATGCTTGTCATGAAAGCAATATGCTACTATTCTGAACATGGCACAATAACGAAGAAGAAGAGAGGCAACAAGAGATTTGTAGAGGATCATGAGGGAGAAACAGTGTAAGGTACTCCATTACTTTTTCTTGTTTTTCTCATTTTCACAATACTCAGATCATATGTGCATTTTTCTCTTTCAAAATTATTTACAGGATTGTAATGAAACTTGACACACTGTTTCTACATTAGGTAATGCAAATTTTGACTGGAAGCATTTCTTGATATGTCTATTATTTTTGTAGGTGGGGTCTCACCAAGTGGTATGAAATGAAAAAAAAAAAAAAAAAAAAAATTAAAAGCTGTTAACCTCCATCTAATATACACCTCAAAATTCATTTGAAAAGATAGCAATTATGTCCCAAGAACCAGCATCATTAAAAAATAAGCATAAATGGTATTGGCCTTATATTTGAAGTACAATAAGCCATTGATATGAGGCTTTTGTTGCAATTTTCACCCTGTCAATAATTCTGGCTGTAGTGCTCTATGAATGGCATCGCATATAATAGGAACAAATCCACTGATGTATTGTGAGCAATCCCAAATATGTAAGATGCAGACATGTATGTGTCACCAATTGTCCAGAAACCTGTAGGCCTAAATAAATATATTTACACTCTTAATTGTAGTACCCTCATATTATGAATTCAAATTGATGTACTATATATATATGCATCCATTGTTTTCAGTCCTTTTTTATCAATACTTTATTAGCAACCTGTAGAATGCAAAGAAATGTATAGTCCGGGCACTTAGCAATATTTCTTTGTTCGTGGTTGAGGAGTAAGGAGGGAGCTCTCCCAGTTCCAGTAATACCGCCAACTTAATGGAAATGAAATCTGAATTGAATTGATAATATGATCGATCGATATGAATTTTCTAAACCTTTATTATCTTAAGCCAACAACTGTGTCATACACACATTATATAACATTTCTCGATGCGAATCTTGTTCCTAGCGTGAATTCTGTAGTTTGGCTTTGCTGTGTAAACAACAGCACTACTAGTACGTAAAGTGTACGCCAGATGCCGCACAGCGATGCGTAAGCGAATCATAGTTTGTGTTTCAAAGGTTGCCAATACGAATCTCGAAGTTACCTGAGGTCGACTGATTCAGCACTAGGGTGTCCATGTATCGCTAAAAGGTGCGCGTACTATACCTGCCACTAACCTTTTATTTGGTATATTTTGCCATGGACATAGTTGTTTCACAGGTGAACATCGCTTCTGACTTTAAACCTTAAAAAATCGTTTCGAATGTTGAATTTAACGATACTGTCAGCCTTTCCTCAAAACTTATACTCTTCCTGTAATTTGTTTGCCTGATGTCTATTAGTGACTTCATTTTTTCCACTAATTCCTTATAATTATTAATGGGCATTCGGTACTAGTTCCTGAATTTTTCTTCATCATTCCACAACGAATGCACACATTGTTGGAATTCTTCATGGCTCTTTGCCTAGTCCACTGCGATCGTCTTGATTCTTTCCTGTCTCCTAATGTATTCATACGTTAGAATAATATCTTCACCTGAATTACCGCTTTTACAACACATTCTTTTCCGCTCATGAATATGAATACGTCTGTAGCCTGTATGGTACTGGGCGGGAGTATCAGCTGTTTCCATGTAGTTGATCCCTCTCGATTGATGACCAGTGTGACAGGGTAAATGAATTTAGTAGTTAGTACTCGATGGCAGTTGGTTGCTCTTGATCGTTCGATGCTCTGTGTGACAGGGGGCTAACTGAAGGCCATCTGAGCGCAGATCCCTATCTCCTATCCACCCATTAGGATCTAGAAATCTTACGCCCAGTTTCCCACATACCCACTCCATAGTCTCATTTAAATCCCCTATCACCTTCCAGTCAGTATCCCTCCTACACAGTATTCCACCGATAACAGTCTCCGCTTCCTTAAACTCCACCCGTGCTGCATTTACGTGGTCCCACATATCCCCAACTATGTTGGTACTTATACCTGCTTGTCCTATGTTGTTAGTACCAACGTGAAACACTACCACCTTCTCCTTTCCCTCCTCCTCCTCTTCTGCTTTCCTCAACATCTGCCTCAACCTAATTCCTGGATAACACTGTACGCTGGTACCCTTTCCCCCACATACTTTCCCAACATGTCTTACAATGGAATCCCCCACTACCAGAGCCTCAACCCTACCCACCTCATTTGATCCCCTCTCCTCCTGGTCAGTCCTATCTCTACTGACAGCTGCAGAAGCTACTTGCTCCTCCCTTTTCTACATTCCCTGACCCTGTTCCGCCTATCTTTTCCTACCGACTACTCCAGATTTCTCTTTCTTACCTTTTTCCTTTCTCCTATTTCCATACTTCTCAGCAATAGTTCCCTATTCCTCATCTTCCCTCAATTGTTCTACCTGCAAAATCTCATACTGATTTCTCACAGACACCTGTCTTGAATTCTGATCCTGAAGAGAGCCCTTAGCCTGCAATCTCCTTCCCCTTAAAACATTAGACCACCTGTCTTCTACAATTCCCCCCTTTCCTTCCCATCCCTCTTTTACACCTACTGTATCCTGTACATTGTTTGAGGAAGGCCTACTTTCCTTCTTGTCCTCTGAGAGAATCCTAATTATCTCCTTCAAACTCCCCAACTCCTCCCTCATATTCCTTAATGCCTGGCCACACTCACAGTGTTCCTACACTTGCACTCCTTAGCCATTCTTTACTGAATAATGAAAGGAAAAGGAAAAATAAGATTACTTATTCCGTGCAAAGTAAAAATGAAAGGAAAGAAATATTGTCTAGGATCGTTCACAAAGATCACATGACAATAAGGTAATTTATATAGGCTACTACTACACTACAATACTACTTAGTTGTACGATTTTTTTTCCTACAACACCCTAACAAGATGAAAATTGCTGTTAATTGCTGAAAACAGAGAATAATACACAAGAATTACACAATTCTAAACTGCAATTCTACCCTAATTACTACAACAGAATTCTAGTAAGAGAGTTGCTACAGATATGGTACTATACTACACAAATATTTCACAGTAATAGAATAAACACACCATTTGCTAATAAGATACTATAATACACTACAATAATTTTAAACTATGTTTAGACGTGTTCTAATTACAACAGGTTATTACTAAGCACAAACAGAAGTGAAAATTACAATTAAAGTTCAAAATTCGCATGACTACTCAAAATAATAGATAAAGCACTCTAATTTTTAATAAGTTACTATAATACACTACAATAGTTTTTAAACTATGTTCAGACGTATCGTAATTACAATAGGTTATTACTAAGCACAAATAGAAATTAAAATTCCAATTAGGCCTAAAGTTAAAAATTCGCAAGACCTATCAGTACTGAAGGATTACCAACAAAGTTAAACGCATGGACAGATTAAAATTAGTACTACTTTATCCTACTATGGTGTAATAGAAATGAAACCTCTTGTTTGCACAAAAATACAAACGATTATAACAGGCAGGATACTAATATACCGTATCCACACTACAGTTCTCAGCTGAAATGTGGTTATGTGATTTTTACAGATGGTGGATTAGTATTATTTTTGCTACTCTGCGGAATGGAGAATAAAAGTGTCCTTATATGCTGAAAAATATGAGGTTGATTACAATAATTTCTCAAAAGTATTTTTGTCTAAACTATGCCAGGGACTTGAATTGCAATTATTGGGATCATCATTATCATTCCGTGTCCGGTCTGCACTTCGAAAATGTAGCAACTCCGATGGCCTTGTTGTTCGCCTCGATCAGGTCCTGTGTAGTGCAGGGTTGTTCTAGTAGAGAACAGATGAGCAGGTGATTCGGATCTTGTGTTACACCACACTTGCAGGTTGCGTCTCCCATCAGCTGGAAGTATGCCCCATTTTTGCATGTTGGTCTTGCAAAGAGGGACGCCCACCTTAAGACGATTAAGTGATCTCCAAATAGGGTAGGGCAGGTCATTCCCTGGAGCTAGTTCTTCCTTTGCAGGGGTATCAGATAGCAGCATGCTCTTCCACCTGGTGATGCAGTTAAACTCCGATGTTCCTATCAGTGGTTGAGTCCTGGTGATGAAGCTCTTTCTTGACTTCAGTCGACAGACTACAGCCTGGTGATCATGCAGTGGATGGCGAAAATCATTAGTCTGCTTCGTCCTCTCTGCATCAGCAGCAACAGCCCTTCTGATAGTTGGGGGAGATATTCCAACAATCGGGTAGAGTTTGTCAACTGGAGATGGCTTCACACATCTTGACAAGATTCGTACGGTCTCGTTGATTGCAATGTCAACCTGCTTGGTGCGAGTGGATGCACTCCACACAGGTGAAGCGTACTCTGCAGCAGACGCACACAGAGCAAGAGCAGAGGTTCTCAGGACGCGAGGGCTTGCTCCCCAGGTGGTGGCTGTGAGCTTCCTCAAAATATTGTTCCGTGAACTGACTTTTAGCCTGGTGTTGTGGCAATGTTTCTTGAAGGACAGTGTTCGGTCAAGAGTAACATCTAGATACACAGGTGTCGGACAATGTTCAAGGCGTTTGCCTTGCCATGTAATGTCCAGTTACCGCCGAGCTTCTCTATTCCTTAAGTGAAATGCTCACACCTGAATCTTGTTGGGATTTGGCTTTAGATGATTGCCTACATAGTAAGAGCCAAGAGTATTTAGTGCAGAAGTCAACTTTCCCTCCACCTCTTCAAATATCTTTCCTTGGGCAGCTACTGCATCCATTATGGACTGATCATTAGTGTAAATATTAAAGAGCACAGGGGCTAGCACACTGCCTTGAGGTAAACAGTTCTTTTGTATGCGCCATCTGCTCTTCTTACCATGGAGAGAGACTTGGAATCTTCTATTCTGCAGGAGAATGCCAATAAGAAATGTTAGCTGAAAGTCATTAGTGAGCTGGTAAATTTTCCTCAGCAATTTTCTGTGGTTGATGGTGTCGTAGGCAGCTGTTAAATCAGCAAAGATAACTCCTGTTACCTTACGCTGTTCAAAACCATCCTCAATGTGTTGAGTAAGGTTCAATATCTGATTGCAGCATGACTTTCCAGGTCA
Organism: Anabrus simplex; assembly: GCF_040414725.1. NCBI lineage: Eukaryota > Metazoa > Arthropoda > Insecta > Orthoptera > Tettigoniidae > Anabrus > Anabrus simplex. Next base: position 1,541,779,307 of record NC_090265.1, read on the forward strand.
AAAACCAGCTTGCTGAGGAATGAACTTTCCTTCGAGGATGCCACTAATTTGGTTAAGGATAAGGCGCTCCAAGATCTTGAAACAGTGACATAACAGTGATACTGGGCGAAAGGTTTTAGGATCGTTTGGCTCCTTACCTGGCTTAAGTAGTGCAACCACTCGAGCTTTCCTCCAGAGCTTGGGAATATTAAGCTTAGATACACACTCATTAATCATTGTAAGCAGCCATTGCAGAGTGCTCCGGCCGAACTTGATCTGTTCTACTATTAGATCATCAATGCCAGCAGCTGTATTTAATTTCAAGGTGGAGATGGCAGACTCTAGTTCATTCAAGGTGAAGGGTTCTCAGAGATTATGGTTGTCACTTCCTTGGGTTCGTTCCAGTTGCTCCCGTGTACTCCGACCTTTAGTCTTCCCGTTAATGAGTAATTGGGTTGCAATCTGGTCTGCTGTTATTGTGGTGAAGTTTCTAGGTTTTGTTGGGTCACCGCTGAGGTTTTTCAGGAGATTCCAGGCTCGCCTGCTGTTCAACTTCATGTCCAGATTCTCTATCAGTGAGGTCCACTTAACTTTATGATTTGCTGAGATAGTTTGCAGCAATTCCTCACCAACCTGGATAGTGTCATCAGCAAATGGGTCAGCCTCAAAAATATCTTTGTAATGGTTCATCAGTTGTTTGCTGTCATCAGTCAGTCCTGGTATGTAACTTGTTCTACAACCTCTTGGAATGGTCCTTCTAGAGGCTGTCTGGATGCATTTGACAAATGCCTTGTACATCTCAGGTTGCGGTGGGATCTTGGCAACTTCTGTATCAAGCTCATTGGTGAATCTTTCCCAACTGGCCTTCTGAAAATTAAACCTTCGCTTGAAAGGTACCTCCTCTGGCACTACCGTGGCATTCACTTTGCAGATTACAGGTCTATGTTGGGTAGATGGGATGGACTTACCCATCATCTTCATGCAACTCGCAGCAACTTTTGATGACACGATAATATTGTCAGGGTTGTAGCCTCTTTTCCATCGACCACTACTGAAGGATGCTGGTAGCTTTGGATCATGAATTAGATGAAGATCATGATTCTCTGCCCAGGTTTCCAGTTTATCTCCATTGGTATCTGAATCTGTGCTTCGGCATTTGTTAATCGCCAAGGATGAAATTTACACCCTGATACTTAAAGTTAGTAGGTTCTACAAACGTGAAGTCAACATTACGAGGCTTGTATATAGAAGTAATGCTAAAGTGTGGCGTACATACAGAAAGAATCTCAATGTCATCCCTTTCAGTCAGCGAGGTTGCTGTGATATTTAGGTTTGGTCTAGTGAAAATGGCATTACTGTATTTATCATGGGGCCTTTCCAGAACAAACTCCATGCCTGTGATTTTGGGTCGATGGCTGTTGTAGCCCCGGTGAGTCTCTTGCACTAGAAGGATGTCACATTTATATTCCTTACATAAATCAGCCAATAAGGTCTCTTTGGCACATGAAAAGCCCTTGATATTTATCGAGACTAAAACAAGTGGTCTTAAAAAAGGCTGTTTTGGAGGATTACTACTGTGTTGACCGGCAGTGGAAGAATCCGCCTCTGCTAATTTGCAATGTTGCCCAGGGTGCGCCCGATTGTACTGATTTTTCATAGCGTAATTTATACAATCTTCAAGGAGGCTTCTTCCGTGCACCCCATTATTGGGATATAAGAACTTCATTACTAGCTAACCACTCAGAAATACTGAAAGATGAAGGGTGTGAAATATAAATTATGGATACTTTAACTGCCTACTCAGAACTACAAATGATCGGAATACAAGAATCAGCTGATTTTTATTATGTTGATACACTACATCCTTCGTTCATGACTGTAGTCAACAAATGCCAATATTTGAATACGAAGAGTGACAATAATCAATAACAATACGACGACTGTTAACTATTTTGCTAGTGAGATACTGTATATTCTGTTGAAATCCTTCTTTACACAAAATTTACAACATTATTGTATTATTTAAAGAAGTTATTACCTTCGTGATAGGTGGAACCGTTGAACTGCTATTTGAAATGCCCCGTCAAATGCTTGAACTAATAGACTATAACCGCTGCTGAATTACAACTCTTTTTAGTATCCCATCTTCAAAAGTATTTTATCAACAAACCTACTGATATTTTAATAATAATATTAAAAAGGAAGGTATATATTTCTTCTTTCACGCAGTCCTGAATTACAGGTTGTAATCTAGCGAACGCGTATGGAACTACTCAGTGTGAAAATTGTAAATAAATACCACTAATTGCAGATTACTACGAACAAACACTAAACACCAATATTTGTGGAACTAAATGTAAAAAACACACACACACATTGCTAAATTTGTACAACTATTAAATACTTTATCATGGAGACAATATAGAACTCTTGGAACAGCTAACCACTCGCTAGCGCATCCGACAATGGAATTGGTAGCCTTCAAAAACTATTTCATCTTATACATTGAGCTCTTTCATCACACGAAATCCATTTGATGGTTACTCGTGCCCGAATAAATACTACAACATAGCAACTAACTACAAAATAATAAAAACCTACCGTTATAGCAAATGAACTGTAACCAATGGATCAACACATCTAACAGGTTATAACCTTGACAATGGAAGGAATTGAAGATTACAGCATATAGACAAGAAGCTATAATTCACAACACTGTTTTATTCTTATACACGTATTTGTATGCCTTATTGAGCTTACACAAAGATGGAATTATTTAGATAATTTTAAGATCTATGAATTTTTTAGCAGTGTACTCTGTAAACATAGTAATATTTTGTAATGTTTTAATGTAAAATAACCACTAAGGATGACTGAAATGAATTCAAAACATGCTTGGGTAGAATAAAACTTCATCTCAGGAGGATATAATAAATATTCATATTATTGTAAAAGTTTAACCGTCAATACAGAATGAAGTTTATAACCTGTAATAAAGAAACCCTTCACAGTTTTACATCATTCAGTTTAAAAAATGTAACCTAGAGTGAACAAAGAGAAAACTAACTATACGTTGGTTCTAAATAGTAGAACCTGCCATTCACAACTAAAATAATTGATCTCAACTCTAAAAATTTTTTTTTTTTTTTGCTATTTGCTTTACATCGCACTGACACAGATAGGTCTTATGGCGACGATAATCTAAACTTTTAGAGAGTCCTAAGTTTTGTCTACCTAGGCTCTTTGGTGACTGAAACCTCTGCGATAGTGACCATTTCTCATATTCTTGAATCAAAGACAGTCAGAAGTCCTGAAGCGCTGGTTACTTCAATGGGAAAATTGACCAAAGTTTTCAAAATGTGCAGTGATGTCCGATGAAGTGCTGGGATCTGTTAACAAGTTGAACAAGATCCAATATAGCTATTCTTTTCATAGTTTATTTCTTCTCTCTGCTTCACAGAATATTAACATCTTGTAGTTCACAATTTTCCATCCAGTCAGAACAGGATTTTGCCATTATATGTCCAGTAAGACTTCTTATTCTTATTCTTCTTCTTCTTCTTCTTCTTCTTCTTCTTCTTCTTCTTCTTCTAATGTCCAGTATAAAAGGATTGCAATTGATTTACTGATTTGATTAACTGATCAATCCCACTGCACTAATTTGGAAATGCATTGGAAAATATTTGAATTTTTCTTTTTACTGTCATGTAAAAACTCCATCCATAGTGTTTTTTAATATGGGCCAGCATTCTTTTTATTTTGGGACTAATGGCAAATTGTTGGTGAAACAAAAAATATTGTGCTGCTGTTTTTTATCCTGATTTTCATTATTATGAAACATGAATGTAACAGGCTGTTCAATTGTACTGACCTCTGACATGTACCTATCATGTGAGTCTCTTCTACACTTGATATGAAGCGCTTGACATGTTCTGGTTACTGTTGTACGTTGAATCCTATGTTTCTGAATAAAATATGTAACTTCTGTTTTTTTAGATATTTTATTCATACCAAGCATTTTCTTTTTCAGAAATGTCAGCAAGAAGCCAACAATGGCAAATTCAAACTCCGTGACATTCTGTCTGTACCTATGCAGCGTATTCTTAAATACCATTTACTCTTGGATAAATTAATCAGTGAGACTCAACCAGTGAGTAACTTTGATTATAGTATGTGGCATTGTAAAGTAATGTATGCAGTGAATAATACTGAAATTCTGATTCTATAACCAGAACCATGAAGATTATCGCGGGCTAGAGCGAGCAAAAGAAGCAATGGTAGATGTCGCTCAGTATATAAATGAAGTGAAAAGAGACAGCGATATGTTACAACTTATGCAGGCTATTCAGGTGAGACTGTTATCATTGCAGTAATAAATAAATTTTTTATTGCTTTGAAGTTACATGATCGAATATGATCATTAATCATTATTTAGGAACTATGGAGCTAATTTAAAAGGAAGGAGAGGGTGCGCTTATAAGAAAATGTTCATTATTGGCTGATCCAATTTCTTCCTGACTTTGTATGTTTGAATTGATATTATATAGCCATTGTGAAAGTCAGGATTACCACAAACTTTGTAAGACTTACAAAAAATTTAAATTGTTTGAGTAGTTTTTTAAAACCATTTTTGTATTATTGCCATTGTACAAAGCTTGTAAGTATATCAATATATTTCTTTGCATGTTTAATTATTGCAGGTTGAGAATGTCACGTGTATGAATAATATTGATGAAACAATAAACTCGTGTCTTAGACACCCCTGGCTTTTCGAGACAAAGAAAATGAAAAAAATACATCTCGCATACAAGAACCCTCAATGTAATTCATCAGAGAACAACAATGATTCCACTTCAAAGCGGGTACAAGCCTTACTGCAGCTCTGATGACATCGCACAAATTGGTGAATAGTTTCATCCGTACGACCCAAGCAATGAAAACACTTGTCGAAATCATGCAGTACATCTGTATTTTGTATTTAATAAATGTCTGCCTCTGTAGTGTAGGCCTACTGCAGCTCTGATGGCGTCGTACAAATAGGTGAATAGTTTCGTGTCCGACCCGCACATTGCAAGCACGCCGTCATTCATGTATATGTATCAGTGTTTTGTAGTTAAGAATGTCCACCAGCATAATGGTTTATATAATAGGAATTAATTGAGAGATGTTCCATCATTCAACACAATATATAATATCTAATATTTATTAGGTAAAAACCGGTTTCGATTCCCTTGGAATCATCATCAATTCGCAGTAAAATAAATAAATAAAAGGATCTTAACAACAGTCAACATGAGATCTGCCTATAAATACATTTAAAATGGTTGACATGGGTTATATGACATAAAAAATTAAAATTTAAAGAACGTCCTAAGATTTAGGTCACAGATAACTGCAGTGCATTTGTACAATGTTGAACAGAGCTTCAAGATAATATATAAAAACTTGGAGTTGAGGGATACTGTGAGGTTCTTATTTGTTACTATGGATATAAAGAAATATGTTTAAAATGTTCAAATATCTGTGTTGAATCGTTGAAGGATAAAAACGTGTGTCAAAATTGACAATCTTGTACAGTGCCGATGTTAAGACAATTGGAAGTTAAAACGATTACCTGAGGAGTTGGGGGTACATCCTTAGTTGTTTTTCAACATCTGCTTTGTTGTTGAAAATGTTGCTGTTATTGTTGTTGAAGTAAAAGTTGAATGATGGTATGGCCTGGTTGTACAGCACAGTATCGTAAAAGGTGGATGTCTGTGGAAGAAAAAGAAGAAAGAAAAGAAATGAGAACTAATGTGTGTATTGGATTTAATTATTGGAAAGAGGTTTGATAGTACTTAGTCTCTCATTCCTCACTCTTGTTAACCTGCCACCAGAAAAGTAGGAGGTGCACTGCTCGTCCGTGTCTGCCTCGAACTTATTGCTGGCTTTGAGAGGGGAGGGGGTCGGTGACTTGTTTTGGATTGTGGAGGGGATGCGAGAGAGTGGGGAGTGATCCGTTGTCGCGCTGTTCTGCCTAGATACGTCTTGAGAAGAAGGGGATGGATGGCCTCTTAAAGTATGTTTGTTTTCTCGATGGATTCATTCAGATTGTGATTAAAATTGACTCGTTGATCCAACGATACATAAAACATTTCCATGATATTGAGCAGAGGTCCCTTTTCCATAATTTATAATTTGTAAGTCCTTGTCTGTATCGGAAAAATTGTCATTGGATTCATGCATATGTATTCCCATGGCAGAATGCCTGTTATATTTGACTGCATTAATAAGTTTGATGTACCTAGTGTTAAAGCTTCTCCCTCTCTGTCCTATATAGCTTGCTAAACAAGACTGGCACTGTAATCTGTAAATACCTGATTTACTAAACTTGTCAGATTTATTCACTGTCCCTCGATTGTGGAAGTGAGATAGATTGTTGTTGGTTGTCCTGAACGCTATTGTTACCCCATGTTTTTTAAACAAGTTTGTTATTTGGTATACAAAAATCATTGTTGAAGGTGAAAACTGAATAAGAGTCCTTCGGTTTCCTTTCTTTAATAACAGTAGGTTTTGGTTGATTTAGAATTTTAGATATTATTTGGTCGATGAACCTTCTGTTATACCCATTAGAATAAGCTATTGCCCTGATGGTATCCAGTTCCTTTTTTAGGTTGGGATGAGATAATGGTACATTGAATGCCCTGTGGACCAAGCTGTAAAAAGTGGCTTTTTTAAAATGGGAATTAGGGTGGACTGAAAATTGTTTGATAGTATTGTTGGCTTCCTGTATATGTCATAAGAAAGGAAGTGTTAACTTCTTGTGACTGTTAATTCTAGAAAATTTAGAGAACGGTTGGATTTTTCCAGTGTGATCTGTATATGGGGATTCAACTTGTTTGACTCAACCGGTATGGTTATGCTGTTGGTATGTCTTCCATTTAAAATTGTGAAGGTGTCATTGATAAATCTTGTCCAGAAGAAAATGTGCTCCATTTTGCTGATGTGTGTATGCTCCAGATGGTCTAAATAAATGTCTGCCATAATGCCCGATGCCGGAAATCCCATTGGAAGGCCGTTTTGTTGATATATTATCCCGTTAAAAACAAAATAATAATTATTGAACAGTGTTCTGAGGGTGTTTGTTACTTGTGTCCGCTATATTTCGGTACCAAGGCGGTGCAATGGTAAAACGATGGGTGCGGCGCTGTGACCCAATGCCAAACCACCAAGAATGAACTGTAGAACCAGGTGAATGCAGCATGAATGGATACACCTCAGGATGCCATTCGCGCCTTATACACGTCAATGCCATCCCTCATGGAACAAGTTATAAGTGCCCATCTAGGACTCGATGCCTACTAGGCAACAGGACACATGCTGAACCTATGTGACTGAAATGCTAATCGTTTCTGTAGAACATACTAATGAACATGTCCTATAAATATGAACTTCCTATGTCTAGTCTTTGAAGGTGTTCTTTTGCGACGTAAAGCCACTAGCAAAAAAAAAAAAAAAAAAAAAAAAAAAAAAATGAACATGAGTGTATCTTTCTGAATATCTTCCTCTCCCACCATAACAGCCACTGTTCTTCTCTAGTGGTCATTACCCAACATTCTGAGCCACACATCACTATAGGTCGTGGTACTCTTGTGTATATTTACGTATTCCTGATAACATTTCTTGATTTAAACATACAAGGTATTTTGCAAAGCCTAAAAGCATCAGTTCCTACTTGTTATCCTTTCCTGCATTTTCACAGCAGTTTGATTGTCCACTGTTATTATTGAGCCTAGATATTTGAAAGTTGTAACCCTTTGATATTCCTTTCCATGTAATCTTACTGTGGTCCTTCCTCTTGCTCACTCTGTATCTCCTGTCATCATATACTTTGTTTTATATATATTCACTTTATATTCCCAAGTGAAAGCCTCGATAGTGACCATTGGCTACTAACTGCCACTTTGCAAAACATTCCTGTGGGAAGGGCAAAACCAAGTGTACACCAAAGACAAAGGTTTGGGATCTAGAATATCCTGAGAAAAAGGAAGCATACCAGCAGAAAATCAAAGACAACCTATCACATGATGAATTGAGACCAGGCCAAGAATATTGGAACAGGTTTAAAGAAATAATTATGGGCACTGCAGTCTATATAGTTAGAAAAACAAGCACCAAAGTAAAGGAGAATGAAACCCCCTGGTGGAATGCTACTATCTAGAAAGCGATAAAGGAAAGGAATATGGCTAGGAAAGATAAGAACAAGGAGAACCAGAAGGGTTTAAGAAAAAATGAAATCAGACTGAGAGAATTAGATCAGAAGTACCAAGACTTGAAACTTAAAGCTAAGATTAATCAATTTGGAGAAAGAAAAATGTTGGTTGGATTTCACTGCCAAATTAGAAAAGGACAGCAAAACAAACAAGAAGCTCTTGTACAGCATTGTGAAAAATAGAAAAAAACCATACATACCAGTGAAAGCTGTAGAAAATGAGGGTGGAACGGTTGTATGGAAATAGACAGACAAAAGACAAGTGATGAACTATTTTGCACAGTTAATAATGGAAAAGATGCAATGGAGAAGGAAGGAGAAGGTTCAGAAGCTGAGAGTGAGAGGAGTAAAAGTGAGCCTCCTCTGACCGGTTCAGAAGATGAAAACGCTTTAAAGAATATGCAGAAAGGCAAGTTACCTGGCATCAATGAAGTGAGTATTAACGTGATAAAGGCTGCGGGAATTCCTGGACTTCATTATTGTTCAGAGTTATGAATGCCATCTGGAAGGAAGATAATGTTCCAGAAGATTGGAAAAAGGGGATTATAGTTCCCCTCTTCAAAAAGGGAAGCAGATGTCAATGTAGCAACTACAGAGGAATCACATTCCTGTCTCATGAATTAAAGCTTACAGATAAAATTATTGATAAACGGCTCAGGAAGATCATTGAACCTCGGCTAGAAGAAGAACAATGTGGATTGAGGGGTGATAGAACAACCACTGACCTCATCTTTGCTGTTAGGATGATTATAGAGAAATACTGGGAGAAAGGAAGAGAGATCATCTTTATCTTCTTGGATTTCAAAAAGACTGATGACATGGTGCTTATGGACAAAGTCTGGGATTGTCTGTCAAGAAGAAACATATTATGTTTAAAGGTTCCACCTTTTCAATACAACACAATTCTGTTGCACAAAATTATGTCACAACATATTTATTACGGTACCAGTTTTGATACATTCTTAGTGTCATGATCAGCCAATCTGATTAAGTGAGCAAGAAAACAAAATAAATACAACAGTATACACACACATGGTACAAGAACATATATCGAATATTCCACTTAAAAGAAAGTTCTAGATAAAAAATAGAAAACAAAGTTTAAAAACATGAAACTTCTAGTTGTAATGGGTTAACAACATAATATTCTTCATTAATCTTGATGTGAAGATTAAAGTCACTCATTCTAATGCTGAGTTTTTGATTAAGTGTAAGTTAAAAATTTGAATAACATATTAAAATCTTGATGATTGTCTTGTTATAAAATATGTCTCAAAGGAGAGAATGAACTGTATAGTGTTGTTGTTTTGCTGGGCCTCAAAATATTTCATTGTGATTCTCAGTTCAATACGGAACAACCATGAAGTTTTTAACTTTGAATCTCTAAGGGAATGCAACAAGACATTGCATGGTCCCTGCTGCTATTCATCTCTGTAATGGATGAAATCATAAAGAGGGTGAAACAACAGTGTGTTAGTACCGATTTCAAGACATTGGCTTTAGCAGATAATATGGTGATTTGGGGTTGCACAGAGGATGAAGTACAGCAGAAACTGGATGCCTGGAACAACCAATTTAAGGAGTTTGGCCTAAAAATTAGCCCTACGAAGATGGTGGCCATAAAGATTAGCAGGCAAAGAAGTAGTATGAATATTATGCTGGATGGAAAGAAGGTAGCAGAAGTTGATCAGTTCCAATACCTTGGCATTATTGTAACTCAAGATGGCTGTTGCTCAAATGAAATCACCAATAGGATTCAGAAAAGAGTTCATTTGTACCATCAAGTCAGGAACCTTCCCTGAGACAGCCAAATTCCTTTAATATCTAAGAAAACTTTGTGTCAGACCTACTTTGTAACTTACCAATAGCAACATATGGTCCAGAAACTTGCACCATCAACAAAACGATAACAGCAGACTCCAGGCTTGTGGAATTGAAATTCCTAAGGTCAATTCTGCAGAAACAAGACGGGATAAGATCTGGAATGAAAAGGCCCCGAAGACATACAAGTGAAAGCACTCAACGAAATTCTATCAACATCAAGATTGAGATGGTTTGGTCAGTTGAAGAGGATGGATCTGAAGAGGGTAGCATGAAAATGGTTTGACAAAGCCTGGTGGGAAAGCGACCTAGGGGCAGACCACGGACAAGTTGGATCTCCCAAATAAAAGATGATCTGCAAGGAAGAGAGGAGTGGAACTATGTAAAGTTGAAGAAGTAGAAGTGTACTTGCATAGACATAAGTGGAGAGCACTCTTGCACTGCATCCACCAAACTGGAGATGGTTAAATGGTGGTGATGATGATGATGATGACGACGACAACGATGATGATGTTGATGATGATGACTTTTAGTCCTAGATCCCGTGCTTTCTCTTCTAACCAAGCATAGTTCTCTTCAAGGGCTGTTTCATTTCTTGCAATAATTGCCACATCGTCAGCATATGCTATCACTTGTACTAATCTGTTCAGAATGGTTCCCCCCCCCGGGTTGATGGATAGTTGTTGAATGACTTTTTCCAGTGCTAAATTGAAGAGCAGTGTGGACAGCACATTTCCCTGCCTCCGCCCTGTCTCCACTAAAAAGGCCTCTGACAGATCCTGTTCCACTCTCACCTTGCATGGTGTGGTTTTCAAGGTCATTTTTGTCAACTTAATCAATTTCCTCAGGATTTCAAACTCTCTCATAGTTTTGTAAATTTTACCTGTATCTAGACTGTTTAAAATTCGACACATAGCTGATGAAGCTGCTCATCGTACTCATGAAACTTTTCCAGTGTTTGTCATAATGTAAATACCTGGGTGAGTGTAGAGCGAATTTTCCTAAAGCTGTGTGGTAATACCCTAGTATTCTTTCCATCCAGCAAAGTGATCCCTCAGTCCCGTTTCTCTACGGAGTCAGGTATGAGATGAGATGAATCTTTTATTATTGTTTATGAATTTCATTTTCCGTATTGATAGATTCAATGTATAGACAAGAAATGTGTTTTTCAACCAATCAGTACATGATTTATTATAAATAGATTACACTAGTACCGGTTTCGGCCCTTAACGGCCATCATCAGCTAGTACATGATTAGTTTCCAGCCATTAGACAAATCACAAGTTGTTGTTGTGTTAGACATCCGGATGTCTAATGGGGGATGGAAATGCATTTTAACACCCTCAACATTGTGCTTTGCCTTTCTTCTTACTTTATCAGTTCTTGCCAAGTCTATTTTTTGTCTGTACTTGATTCTAATAAGATAGTGGTCTGAGTCAGCATCAGCACCTCTATAGCTTCTGACATCCATGATGTCTGATGCATGCTGCTTATCTATAATAACATGGTGTGTTTGGTTTTTTGTCACTCCATTTCGTGATATCCATGTCTCCTTCCCTATGTTTTTCCAAGGATACCAAGTACTTTTGATTATCATCTGTTTTCTAATTGTAAAGTCAATCAGTCTCGATCCATTATCGTTACTGACTTTGTGCAGGCTTTCTTTTCCTACTATGTGTTTATGCACCTCTTCTCTTCCGATCTTTGCCTTTAGATCTCCAAGGATCATTTTCATGTCATTTCTTCAAACTTTGTTGATTTCTTCCTCCAGTTTGGTATAAAATGCATCTTTCTTCTCATCTTCTGCCTCCTCTGTAGGGGCATACACGTGGGAACTGTGAGATTGAAGAATTTTGCCTGAAGTCTCACAGAGCAAATCCTATCATTGATTGCAGTAAACTTAATCATGCTTTGCTTTACAGACATTTGTATGAGAAATCCTGCACCATTACTGTCTTCTCCCAATCCATCAGGATATGTTGTCCAGCCACTAACTTCACTCCAGTACTTATCCAATTAATTCCTTAATTCCTTCTACTTGCCAGGTCTCTTCATGTCCTCACATTCCAAGTTGCTAAGACAATATCAGTTTTCCTTCTTTTTAGCCTATTTTCTTGCCGAGTCATTACCTAGTTATCCAATTTTACTGTACTGGTAGGTCTTGCGAATTTTTAACTTTAGGCCTAATTAGAATTTTCATTTCTATTTCTATCTGTGCTTAGTAATAACCTTCAGCTCAGAGGGTCCCGGGTTCAATTCCCGGCCGGGTCGGGGATTTTAACCTTCATTGGTTAATTCCAATGGCCCGGGGACTGGGTGTTTGTGCCGTCTCCAACATCCCTGCAACTCACACAGCACACATAACACATCTTCCACCACACTAACACGCAGTTACCTACGCATGGCAGATGCCGCCCACTCTCATAGGAGGGTCTGCCTTACAAGGGCTGCACTCGGCTAGAAATAGCCACACAAAATTATTATTATTATTATTATTATTATTATTATTATTATTATTATTATTATTATTATTATTATTATTATTATTATTATTATTATTATTATTATTATTATTATTATTATATTTCAGTTGTTTCCAGAGTTGCTTACACATGGATGTTACGTTAAACATGAGTGCTAGGGAGAGGGTGGTGTACAGTGTTGTGATAAAAGGAGGAGATGTTAACCAGGGATGCGAGTAGAAGGCGGAGAAAGTCAGATCTGCGTGGGGGTGGATAGGAAGGGTTATGTGGACTAGGTAGTTGGGGCTGGGGGGCAGGCTGCGGACGGCTACGAGATGCCGTAGGGCGGGTGAGAGGTTGCAGAGGGGAGTGAGACGGTACGGTTCAACTCGGTGATGGCGGCCGAAGAGCTGTATCCACACATGCCCCTTGTAGGTGGGGGATGCAGGCGAAGAATATACCCATGGTATCCCCTGCCTGTCGTAAGAGAGAGACAGAAACATGCGCACGCGCACACACACAACTAAAAGGGGCGACCAAGGGTTGATCGAATTAGAACCATGAGACTGCTTGTAATTAGGACCACCACGCGGGGAACACCATGGGTCGCCTTTACTTGCGCATAGTACCACTATGTTAGGTACGCAATAGGTTTGTGTTTAGTAGCGACAATATGTGAATCAGGGTTGGTTTTACAGTACCTGTGATTGGTACCACTATATGAGCGACACCATGGGTCTGCCTTCCCTATAATTAGTATCCTCTTTGTGAGGAACACAACGGGATAGTACGGGTACCCTGTGATTAGTACACCTATGTGAGGAACACCATAGTTTGCGTTGCCTGTAAATGGCGTCGTAATATGAGAAACACCATAGGTCTGTGTTACATGTGCATAATGTGTGGAATACCATGAGTGCACTACTTTTTATTAGTACCGCAACCGGACAGATACCATGGTTCTACTTTCCTAGTGATAAGTACCATTATGAGGGGCTGATGACCTGGATTTTGAACTCCTTTAATCAAGAAGCATCCTCGATTCAGGATTGTGCTTCAGAAGCAGTCTCTTGGTCAGTAATACTATTGTATATGATAGTTTCTGGGAATGTGGGGCATTGCAGGTCGGATCCCCTGATTGTTTTAAATTCATATCCATCCTTTTATTCTTCGCCATCATGTTTTGAATTCTGGTCAGTGGATGATTTTGGACTTTTACATTGTCATTACATTTCATCTTGTTTCATACCATTAGGGGCCGATGACCTGGATGTTAGGTCCCTTTAAACAACAAATCATCATCATCATCATCAACAAATTGTAGCATGAAGTCACATGCTGAAATTATCCTTTTCTATTGGTTGATTGTATAAGGTGAGTTTTGGAACAAAAAGAGCCATGGATAACGTGAGTTATGGAACAATAGCTTAACCTTGATTACATATTTCTGTGGGAAAAGGCAACTTCTGACACCTACTTTCATGATAGAATTACTACAAACCAAGCCAAGAAGGCAATGCTACCACTAATTCATATTTTTTAAAATTGGATGAGTTTTGGAGTGGACTGCCACAATTGGACAGCATGAATCTGAAAGGAACCGATCATCGAGAGCAAAACCAAAAAATGCTGGGCTGAGTGGCTCAGACGTTTGAAGCGCTGGCCTTCTGTCCTGAACTTGGCAGGTTCGATCCTGGCTCAGGCTGGTGGTATTTGAAGGAGCTCGAATACGCCAGCCTTGTGTCGGTAGATTTACTGGCATGTAAAAGAACTCCCGAGGGACAAAAATTCCAGCACCTTGGCGACTCCGAAAACTGTCCAATATAGTTAGTGGGCATAAAGGCAATAAAATTATTTATTATTAAACCAAAAAAAAAAAGAAAACAAGCAAAGTCATCTTACAGGCTATGAAGTCCCTGGGACTGATGAAAGGTAAAAACTACCACCATCTGCAACCTTGGTACTTGGTGGAATAGAGTGGTTGGCTCTACATTGCTCGCCTGGGACTAATTTTTGGTGTAGGCTGAGTGAACTGCAAGACCTCTGCACCTCCAGAAGTTGAAATCTCATTTCCTCAGTTTTTCTCCTGACTGGAAACTGAAGCAAAAGTTAAACCAGTGAATCTTTTGTACTGAAATTAAATATAAAAGATCCACTGGCTACTGGTTGATTATAAATCTGAAAGTGGTGACTACCTGAATATTCATAATGAGACATTGTTTAATAATGAATGAATTTATGACTGGTTTCTTTTGCTGAAAATAGGAGATAGTAAACCATACTAAAAAATTGCCACTAACTAGTTTTTTTTTTTTTTTTTTTTCATTTTTATAGTTCCTTTCTGCTTAATTTTGTTCACTTCTCAGCCTTGTTGTGACACCTTACAGAACCTCTGACAGACCATCAAAGTTAGATGACCAGGAAAACTGTCAGAGTGTGCTTATAATCCACAATCACACATGCTGTCAATGCAGCTGTTGATACTCTTGAGCCCCTTGTAGGTGGGGGACGCAGATGAAGAATACACCCACTGTATCCCCTGCCTATCGTAAGAGGCGACTAAAAGGGGCAACCAAGGGATGATCAAATTAGAACCATGAGACTACTTGTAATTAGTACAATCACGCAGAGAACACCATGGGTCGCTTTTACTTGCGCGTAATTCTACTGTGTTAGGTACAAAATAGGTTTGTGATTAGTAGCAACAGAGTGCACTTCCAGCTTTTACAGTACCTGTGATTAGTACCTCTATATGAGCGACACCATGGGTGAACAACACCATGGTTGTGGCTTGCCTATGATTAGTAACCACTATATGAGGAACACCACGGGATAGTACGAGTCCCTGTGGTTAGTACACTTCTGTGATGAACACCATTGGTTTGCGTTGCCTGTAAATGGCGCCACAATGTGCGAAACATCATCGGTCTGTATTACATGTGCAAATTTCATTACCTGTGAGTAGTACCATAATGCGTGGAATACCGCGAGTCTACACTACTTTTGATTAGTACCACAACATGACAAATACCATGGTTCTACTTTCCTAGCGATAAGTACTATTATGAGGGGACGATGACTTGGATTTTGGACCCCTTTAGACTGTAAGCATCATCAATTCAGTATTATGCTATAGAAGCAGTCCCTTGGCCAGTAACACTCTTGTTTTACATCAGTTTCTGTGAATGTGAGGCATTGCAGGTCAGATGCACTGATTGTTTTAAATTCATTTCCATCCACTCATTCTTCGTCCTCACGTTTTGAATTCTGGTCAGTGGAGGATTTTGTACTTTTAATTTGTCATTACTGCACCGTTTCCCGAGTCCAAGTCTCTTGATGTCAAAGAAAAATCCACGGTTAGGGTTGGTAGACATCTCAGGATTTGTAACAAATAATATGTAATTTTTTTTACGTGAAGTCAGAGAGGATTATTCAACGCAGCGCTCCATTCACCCAAGATAAATCTGATAGACGTCTCTATTGCTTATCAACTGCGGTATCGGTTTATATCTTAACACTGCCTTAAACATAACTTACATACTGTAGGGATCTGTACTCAAATGGCCTTCACTTGAACCGCAGTGGTACATATAAGTTAGAAGGGTTATAGAGAGATGCATTTCAGGAAACAGGGTTGATTAGGGAGTGGTGATAAGATTACAGGGCATTGGAAGTCAGTTAAGGTCGGCATAAACATTTTAGTGTTAAACCGTAGAAGTATTGTAAAGAAAGGAATGGAATTAAGTAATTTAATATTTCCTTTATTTATTCACGAAGCACAAGATACAGCTACACTGAGCAAATTTCACTTGCACTGTCAACAGACTATTTAACAAACGTAAACTTTCATAATAAAATATAACAAACATAACAAAATATAACAAGATCAGGTACACATCCTACTAATAACTGTGCAAATCGAAAACCATGAGTATGTTCATGTTCATAGCCAAGTCGTCGTGGGTCAAGATGGCGGTATAATCCCTTCACATCAACTTATCTTTAAGATACTATTTACACGCCTCTCGAATACACTTTTATTTGATGCTATATCAAGCTCTTGTCTTCTATTAATATTGTTAAAGAGTGTTGGGAGGCTGATTAGGAAAGATCGTTGAAGTATTGAGTGCTGAGTGTGGTGAATGTGGAGAAGGTCTTTGGTTCTGGTGAAGCGGGAAGGAACGCGGAGAGAGAAGAGTGAGACAAGATGTTCCAAGCGGTAGTGTCCATTTAAGATCCCGTGGAGGAAACTCATGTCAGCTACCTGTCGCCTGATGTGCAGCGGTGACACATTAATTGCCATTAATACCTGCTGCGTAGACAGATTTCTGAGCTTGGGGTTTCTGTTCCTTACAATTGCAGCAAAGAAGGACACTGCTCTGTCTAACTGCTTAGTATTGGAGGGGGCGGCTGTTGTCCAAATCGGAGAGCAGTAGTTTAAGAGAGGTTGAATGATCGTGAGGAAGAAGTGACGAAGAGCAATGGGGTCAGAAATTTCTGTGAAGTGATAGAGAATGCCTAGTAATTTCATAGCCTTGGTTGTATATGTACTGTATATACTGTATTTACCAAATATAGTATTAGGAGTTGAATTGTGGCTGAGAAGTAATTGGCTATTATTAATGCAGAAATTTTCTTGCAGAACTGGAATGTTTATCATAGAGACAGGATAGTAACATTGGGAGGGGAGTATTCATATTGGTGAAAGAAGAATTTGTAAGTTACCATAAAGTTAAGGATGAGTAACATAAAATTCTAGGTGTAATGCTCATCTCTGAAGATAATAGGCAACTAGATGTTTTTGGAGTGTACAGACTTGGAAAGGGTGTCGCAGGCACTAATTTGGAATCACAGTTAAAGGGAGGAAAATAAAAGCAATCACATGGTACCTCAAACACTACACACACTGAACATCTGATGAACTGTGCAGAAAACAACACAAGTAAATATCAGTGGCAACTTGACGATAATAAACAAGGAACGTGGAAAGGAGACTGGGGAACTTTACCAAAGGCCATGGTGATGCGAAGGTTGTGGTTCTTCGAAAAATCAACAGTCATCTCTTGTTTTTAAAATATAATTTTCAAAATTCGACAATACATATTAAACTTCCTAAACAAATTCAACTGTACAGAAAATCTAGATACACACGACACACAAATTAGACGCTCTTTGACAAATACAAATTAAATGTTCCTTGACAAGAGCTTTGTCTTAAGTCCAAAGAGTTAATCAAATACATATCAGCACAAATATAAATCTACAAGTACATTCTTGAAGGTAAGAGTAAACACCATATGCTATTACAATTTAGAGTGAAACTAAACATGTTTTTCACAACATTTAATCGACAGAGTGGCGATTAGGGCAATCTCCTATGTGATACACCAACGAAAATTAAATGCAAATTAAAACAGGACAAACAACAACAGTGCTTACCCTAAGGCAGCCATGCTGACAGCAAGGAGGCGACAACGACGTCAAAACTTCGGCAGACGAGAGAACAAATCAACAGACCAAAGACCAACGACTTAAAGACCGACGAGACGAAATGCTGCCTTGCTCCCTTTTAAAGGGAAATCTGGCCTTGGAGTAGCCAATCAGAACGCAGGAGCTTGCCTGTCGCCACCCAGATTTACCAATCACAACTTTTTCTGCGGTCGCGATCTTTACACAAGTTTCTCGAACACGTATGCAGACCTCAATCGCGAACCTTCCATATTCCAGAATAGAAAGGACATATGTCTAGAACCATAACTGAACAAAGGCCGACACACCCTGTTCCAAAGGTTGGCATCACAACCTTTCTGGACTGTTCCAGTAAATATAGCACTATAATCTAGTAGTTACAAATACAATATGCTACAACAATATTATACACTGTACAGTTAGGTAGCTAAAAGGAATGCGAATAAATTATTCTAGCACAACACTCCAGATCATACGGAAAGCATTACTTAAAAAGATTTACAAATAAAATCTTCTACAAACACATTCCACCTCCAAGAGATTCTACACATATCTCAGAAAGAGTAAACTTACCTGTGCTGTTTTCCTAGTACATATGCTAAGTGTGGTACACCTAAGAACATTCTTCTAAGTGAAGTGCTATACCATACCTTTCTCTTCTTTTATCCTGGCTGTAGCACACAGCACACCTTTTTTGTGACTTCTTCATAGTATTTACCTTCTGGACCTTCATAGTCTCGTGGAATTCTGGTCAGATGTTTTGCTTGAAAATAATTTTTTCACGACCATTTTATTTATCTACGGAGTGGTTTGGGTCTCATAGCTATAAATGTGGTATTGGGAGACAGGGGTTCCATCCCCTCTGTTAGCATCCATGAAGGTGGTTTTCTGCAATGTCCCATCAATTTTCACTCATTGGTTTATGTCCATGGTCGTTTTGTTTCCAGTCCTAGCTTTTTCGTATCCCATCACCATAAGAGACCTGTCTGCATCAGTGCGACATAAAACAAATAGCAATATACCGGTACATAATTTATCTCTTTTGTTATTATACAAGTTTCTGCATTCTCCCCACACATGGCTTGTACTTCATTTACACTTAGATATTTCCTTCGGAGACGACTTACACAGGACATCCTAATGAGGAAAGACTGTGAAAGCATTAACATACATGCCCTGTTAAATGAAAGTAAGGATCATGATGAATATGGAGCTGAGAAAATATAAAGTTGTGAAGGGTGAGTTATAACATCATGAAAAGTACGTTTTTGTGTATTATCAAAAATGGAATTTTTCAATTTTAGGTAAATTTTTCTCTGGAACCATAAGAGCTATATCTTGTTCCAACAGTATTGCTCTTATGGACCTATAGGGAGTGAACACACCCTGTCTAAGACAGTCATAGTTCCTCATGATTAAGGAATATTATAATGTACTTGATATTGTTTTATGAAAGAAAGAAAATGGATGAGACGTGTTTTTGCCCATGAGTTACTAAAATAACTACTTAACATTCTATGTTTAATAAATACATTCGCAGGGAGGAAGCAAAATGGTGTGAACAGTCATCGCTTTGTTGCCTTCCTTTATTTTCCTTCTGAGCTGCTCTGGTATGGTACATGTTACGCGTAATCCTTTACACAGTAAATCGCCGGCAGCTTATCACTGTCCAAGAAGAGTCATCTGTTTATTTGTGTGTGTGTTCTAATATTCTTGTACTGTACAGCAGTTGTTACTGAAGATTACAGCAGTTGTTACTGAAGATTTTGATGCTGTGGTGTGCAGCGATACATCACGGCATGACTTGTACTGATACAGAAATTCACCATGATGATTATCTGTGCTTGGTTTTGTTATTTGGCTTTTGTTTCTTTAGCGCATTTTATTTTTTGCCACCTTTTTACCACTTTTTCACAAGCGCATTTAATTGTTACCATTCTTTTTATAGAGCGATGTGACGGCACAGTACCATCTGGCATTGCCTGGGCAAATTTATTAAATGAAATTAACTGCATCCTCAACCCCGAGCCTATACAAATTATTCATTGTCTATTTTCTCCCAGTTTGCCTTCAACTTTAATTTTAATACTGAGGTTTTTTATGTGCATTAGTTTACCCTTGTTGCTGTAAAAATCTAAATACCCCCTCTCCCGCTCCCTTTACAACACATGTACCTTAGATTTTTAAGAATTGCAGCTTTGTTTTTTCCCTTCTTTTATTTTGAATTAAGTACTGAGTTTCACCAATATATAGGCCTATGCCATGGTTTTTCCGTGATGCTAAGCAGGGCTGTTCGATATGGCAACCCTGTTGTCGTAAGAACAATACTGTTTTCTTAACGTGGAATGACCTATAGTGTTAATAGAGGATGGTTGCCTTGTTGTACTTCCCCTTAAAACAATAATCACCACCACCACTCTCACCATTCGATGGCACCTTAATTGTTCTCACATAGGCTGACTGGATGTAGAACCTACCCCCACACCCGGGTTAAAATCCCCAACCAGGATCCTCCTGTTAAGAGCCACTTAGACTGTGGTACCAGCATAAAATAGCTATGTTTAGCAAAAAGGTAGCATTTCTCTATGATGTTCAAATGTAAATTTTTATATCAGAAGGGATGGCAGTTAAAAATATATTATTTCCCGGCAAAGTTGGAGTACTATTAATCTCATTGAATGGCCCTTACAGTGGAACAGCCAGTTTCTCGGCTTCCTTTGTTCTTCCAATTTTTCCTCCTCCAATTCAGCGCTTTCATCATGAACGACTAGTTCTTCCACTTCAGAAAAACCTCTCACCTCATTATAGCAGAACTTTACAATCTTCTTGGCATGTTTCACTTCATTTCTCCTCATCTCTGCTGTCAGCTGGCTTGCTTGTTTCCCCAATGAAATCAACAGTGGTCAAGGTCAACTTTATTTCCATATGTACAAACAGACTATTCAGTAAGTCTTTTGTAAGTTTGTCAAAATAAATCAGAGTAGTTTCTTGGTGTCAGGATTTCTTTTTATTTCATAGTGAAGTGAAAGGCTAGCTTACCAACAAGAGATTGTTCGAGGACAGGTGATCGTAGATGGAAGAAGCCACCACATTTTAATGTAGACATAAACCTTGAGTTGAAAGATTTTAGTAGTTTTTTAACCCTGGAGGAGATTTTAGACTGGTTCTGGAAAAACTCAGCACAAATTAAGCAAAAACTATTTTTAATGTTACAAAACTGGTAAATAATTTCAAACCAACTTGTAAATAATGTCGGAAGGTATTTTAACAATACAAAAATTGGATGTTAAACAATTGACGTCCATTCTGCATCATCACTTGATTCTTGACTTTCCGTACCGCACCGAACACATGTCACTGCTGAGTGTTCTTCGCAGATATGTCGCTGGCATACACGGCATCTACTGTATTCTTGTTTTTCTGTTCTTTTCTGCTGTTGCAAGTCCTAGTTTTTGTAGAGCTGTAGAGGGCTACTTTTCTTCAGGCAATCTGAACATTTGGCAAATGTTCCTTTTCTAAAAGTTTTTTGGTTTCTCTTTCCCTATTTCTACCCATGATGTGCTGGACCTCAGTACATACGAAGGCACTATTTTACATGAAAAAGAAACAAAACTGATACATTCTTACTATATTAACTGAAAACATCAAATAAAACTCATATAAACGCATACGTCATGGACTGCACCAGGAGTTTTAGACCGGGTCCGTTGTACAATGCACTCAGGCTGAAACTGAGGAGCGTGAGTGGTGAATTGTTTATGCATACTAATAGTGGACGAGTCAGGGGAAAGGTACTGAGAGGATAGACGCTAGTGGCCCGCTACGCTAAGAACTAAAACATTTATCTCTGAACCCAGTCGAAAAGACTGTGAAGTGCTCTCTCCAGAGTTAAGTGAAAGAGACACTTATTTTTAAGAAAATTTGGTTATATGTTAGTTTTAAATTTTGAGTTAGTAGACAAGGCTGGTATTTTAAGAGAATTGTATGTAGAAGAGTGTAGATTAGAGTTTATTGATTGGCATATATTGTATTTGAATTTTGAATTGTAATACAAACGTTTTTACATGTTATAAGAGGACATGTCATGAAATTGATTGATGTTAAGTATGAGGTAATAGGTAGGTCAAAGAAATATTTGGTAGTTTTGGAGCCGCTGAGGAAGAGAATTAAAATGTTCTCAAAACATGTACGTGTTTAATGATGGAAATAAATAAATAAAAGAATTTTAAAGTATTGACAGGGCTGATTTTGAAATATAACAGTGCATATTTGTACATAGATTGAAGTCAGTGTGGGCCAGTACAAATCAAACCGCAATGGTTAAGTTAATACATTCAAAAGCTCAGCTGTACACTTCTGTCAATTTCGGGTTGTGCATCCTGATCCAGAGCTCCGCTTGCAAAACAGTGTCCTACCAGTTGTAGACACCTGCAGGTTCCTTGGTCTCCAGTTTGATAACTAATTAACATGGCAGCCCCACATCCATTAGTTGAAGGTTACCTGCATGAATAGACCTAACATGCTTAACTTTCTCAGCGGCTCTTCAAGAGAGGCTGACCGTGCGGTGTTGTTGTTACGTTTTTACGCGGCCACGGTTCTACCGTGAATGGACTATTGTAGTGTGGCATATGGTTCAGTATCAGAAACTGTGCTAAACCTTTTAGATAGTGTACACCGTAGTTGAGTTAGGCTGGCAACCGGAGCTTTCCATACTAGCTCTCGCTGAATCGGGAGTTCCATCTTTACAAAGAAGACGGCAGCAGATACTGCTCACATATGCTGCCAGAATTTGTGAAATGCCACAAAGTCCAAGCTATCAATGTCTCTTTAACACATAATACCAACAGAGATACGAAATCCCGCCAAATGTCACACAACTGGGTAGGGTTCGAATTGATAGCTTGCATGCTTGCATCGTGGGTTATACAGCTGGATGTACTCCATGGATCCAAGGTGAACACGGATGCCTCTGTTCATTGGAGGTATTACCAGGACTTTGTTCACCAGTATCCAGATGTCTGACATGTCCTCAGCGATGGTTGGACAATATATTGGATGATCTTTCATCTCCGATAATGTTACCACGAAGATCTCGCTTCCCATTGTCTGTAGTGTATGTACTGCAGAGCGCTTCGTCATCTTAGAAGCTCTGCAATTTGCACTGAGTGACCAAATAGATCACTTTCTTGTGTGTACCCACTTGTTAAGTTCTCTGCAGTATATTGATACCTGTTTCTCACAACACCCAGTGGTGCAGCAGATTCATGAACTTACAGCCTCGTTGTGTGATGCTGGCACCAGAATCACTTTCATGTGGCTTCCAAGCCACGTTGGGATTGCGGGAAATGAATTTTTGGATCATGCTGCAAGAGAAGGGATACTTTTACTACCCAGACCTGTTTACGTGCCTGCTCTGGATATTTCTGAGCTATGTCGAACCATCTTCGCATTCCTGGGAACTGGAATGGCTCACTACCCAAACTGCCAACATGCTGAGGGCAATTAAGGAGGCAACTGCCGTGTGGCAGTCCTCTTTCTGGCCTTCTCAGGGGCATACAAGATCTACGCACTCTTACCTCCTAAAGAGGGAAGACCCCCAGTGCGTTCTTGTGGTGCTGAATTCACTGTGCACCACATCCTCACAGTGTTTGTCGATCTCTCTGGCCTGAGACAGAACCTCGGCCTGCATGAGGCACTCAACCTCATACTAGCCGATTGAGAATACTGCTGACCTTGTCATTCGCTTTATGTGTGAGAGTGGGTTTATCAAGGGCTTCTAAATTTCAAGTTTTCCGTGTCTTTTTCGGCTTCATTTTGAAATTTGTTTTGAAATTCCTCCATGTAAGAAATAGTTTTTGTTATTATTATTGTTATTATTATTATTATTATTATTATTATTATTATTATTATTATTATTATTATTATTATTATTATTATTATTATTATTATCATCAACTTAATTTGTTCAGAGTGGATGGTTGGCTAGTTGTACTTCTTAAAACGAAAATCACCACCCTTCCACTTGACCGGAAATCAAACCCGGGGACCTGAAGATCAATGGCCAAGATGCTGACCTCTGTCACCTTAATTTTTTTTCATGACATCTTAGGAAATCGTAGATCTCAGCTTATGGTTTGTTAAATTAACCGTAACATCACCCTGTTCTCAACTTTTTATTTCTCTATTTCTTTTGACTGGAAGCATATTGTTCCCCTGTGGGTGGGGGAAACAGGCAAAGAATACACCCACGGTATCCCCCGCCTGTTGTAAGAGGCGACTAAAAGGGGCAACCAAAGTATAATGGAATTAGAACCATGGGACTACTTGTAATTAGTACCATCATATAGGGAACACCATGAGTCGCTTTTACTTGCGCGTAGTGCCACTATCACAATGTTGAAAAGAGAGTTAATAGGTTCGACCTATTCAGTACGCTGATGTACAGTTGCACAAACTTATTGGGACCTTTCCCACCATCCCCCATAGCTCATGGTACCATGTGCCAACAAAGAGGTGACCCTGTCGGGTCATGAACACATGGCACCATGCTCGACGGAAGGCGATGGTCAAGGGACCTTTTCGGCCTGTGACGATTCCCTCTCATTGGGATTGAATAAGTAATCCACTCACATGAGAGGTCAACGCCCTACGGCCCAGCAAGGTCGCTGCTAACTCTCCCATTCCTAAGATCTGAACCCCCGGCTACTCAGAGTCGCAGACCGTCCGCGGCGATAAAAATAAAATATCTTACAACTAACTTAAAGACATAACGTGAACGGAAGAGGTTCTGGATGCTAAATATCGGCAAAAATTAGGCACGAATAAATTTTCTGAATATTTAATTCACTCCCGTTGAACATATTTACAATCTACAACCTTGAACATCAAAGTTAACTTACATCCATTGAATTTTAATACCAGCAACGGACAACCATGTCCGGGCTATCACCCAAGTGAAAATTAGATCCACATCATTATGAGAGTCTTTATATGGTCTATTGACATTACGCTGTTGAATATTAGAACACAAAACAATCACCTACTCAGATCAAGCACCTGGGTGTTCACATATAGCTTCAAACAACTCGGAGAAATTTGAGTTGCGTTTACTACAATCTTCGTTGTTAAGCTTGGTTTCGAATTTAAGGACACGATTATTTTACATGTTGAGTACAGTATACAGTCTGATAATGAACCTAACTTTTTACAGGAAAAAAAAAAAAAAGAAAACTATGACCTTACGGATATAAATATTCCCGGGATTAATTCCCAAATTACATATTTAAAACACAGCAAGTTACACTAATTTACCCTAAGATTAGAGTGGCCACCTACATCGAACATAACACAAGAAATACAATATTTAAAGAATTTTAAAAATCATAAAATGATAAACAACTTCACGGCATTACAACCTCTTGCAAAAACATGAAATGCACACAATTCTAGTTACTGCTAATCACCTCATTTGAGTACTAACTATACACATCATAGGGCCTGAACCCTCCACTCAAAAACGAACTACCAAAGGATTTTTCACGAAGTCTCAATTAAACAAATCAATTAGCATCAAAACAACATCCTATTTACACTATTATCACACCTGGAAGAGAAAACACATATTATAACATTTCCCATACATGGTAGCTGCATCTGGTTTACCATTAGCCGTCGTTTGTGTGACATGACTCCCTTTTGTCATGTCCGAGGTACGAACGGGAGACCAACAGGTCTCTCGAGTCGGGGAACCTGAAAAATCAAGACCCTATCTATCGCTTCTACATGTGTATGAATTAAGTGTTCCTGCATTCACCCAACTTAGCCTTATTAGAATGTGGTAATCGATTAACATAAAACATTTTACTTGCAGAGCAAAAGAGGGTTCGAGGAACACCACTTCCTTGAGGAAGACGGCCATACATTTGCCTTTTAGCAGGCCTGGTTTGACACGACAAGCGAGCTCCGACCCTCCCGGGGTGGGATGCCATAAATTTCCTTGTCAACCGCCCGCACAGCGGCCACGTTCTCTTTAAACCCAACATTAGTGCGTTTACAAAAGCCTATTCAGTGGGCCAATTTATTCACGCGAACAAAAATAACAAATACAAACAGGTGCATAGAATTATGCTCTAACCCGCTCAGGTATTCTTCATCTGACCAATCTCTCAACTTTTGGGCCGTTACTTTATTTTACTCTCTCTCTCTCTCTCTCTCTCTTTTATAGGAGTCCGGAGTTCCATCCTCGTGCCTCTCATAGTTAAACTACCACAATCCACGGGCTAGCAAACTAGAGTTTAATAATATCACAGAATTTACTAATAACAATAGTCATAATAATCACAATAATTTTAATAACAATAATAATAATAATAATAATAATAATAATAATAATAATAATAATATACCTAAACTGAATCTATACTATCTTCATTATATCGGCATAAAATTATCCGACCAACTGAATTTGTTGAAATAAAATAAAATGAATGGACAAATAGGTATTTAAACTATCACAACAAGCAGATTTTCTTTAACAGGGGCCCTATCTAGTGTTGGTGGGGCGGACATTTGTACCTCGGCGCCATGACTCTTCACACACATATGATGCAGCAATGCCTTAAGTTACCATGCATAAAATACAACTACTTTACATCAAATCGAGTACTTCATCTATCCAACTTTATCTGGTTCACAGGACATATGGCAAAGATTCTTGCGTCATCTTAACCTGACTTCTTTCATATATCCAAGAACGAAGGCTCCTTTATTACCTCAACGAAATTAATTAGCCTTCCCCCCACCCGTCTCCTCTGACAGTACTCATAAAACAAGGATACAAAGACAACTAGATAGGAAATTCATACTCTATTCCTAATTTGTTTCCCTCCCGAACAATTTTAAATGATTGAAATTAAAAGAAAAATACCGACCACTCCAATCTTACTACTTTAATTATTCAATATAAAATCATCCCATGCTATTCCTATATTCTGATATGATTTATCTACAGGGAATATCAATATCATAAAATCATAATTTTGTACTCAACAATGCTGGTCCGTTGTCCATCGTACGCCGTTCGAGCCCAGAGGGAGGGCTCCCTTGAAGGTCTTAGCCCATCATGTTGAAGTGGGAGATCGCTGGTTCAGGACGTTCCATGATGCTCCTGGAATAATCCATAGCGTTGGGGTTTGAACACTGAAATGACACTGTTTACACTGTTTTCACAAAACTTCCTCCACTCACGTTACAGGCAAATTTTCCTTTCTTCTAACCAGAATGAAAGTTATGAATGTATACAATACCCTGGTACAGGACGCACCTAGCCTACCCTAATCTAACATATGCAATTCCGAGCTCACAGTTTCATTACCGGAACAGTTTAACCTCCCGCATTACCCCAAGGTGGGCTGCTATGTTTATTCTCAACCCTGTCTTGTATGCTTTGTTCAGCGCGCTCCTCAAATTACGCTGTTCTGAAGCACGATAAACATTGATACAATTTTGTTTATGTGATAACCACTAATTCTTCGTACTATCACTATTCACTCGCCTGCCGTTTACGCAGTTTCTAACATAGATTATAATTAAGAGGCTCTCTGCCTCCACTACGGGATACTGATTGAAAAATAACGTTCCACGTTCGACAGACGGCAATTCATTGTTTCACAGTTCTCGGTGCGAATTTATGTCACTCGCGTTCCTTCGTGTCGCACCGCGATCAAACTATAGATGCGCACGTCATGTTTACACGGTTCAGATTTTTACTGCAGATTCGCACTGAAATCCGACTTTTCACACTCCTGCTTACAGAAAATTTACCATACAGAGAGAGGGAAATCAGACCAAAAATCGACCGTGTGGTCACCTCGTAGGCTCCTCGAAGACTGGTGTCCACCCTTACATGTGCAGGCAAATATAATTGCTCCCTAGGGTGGGGGATGATTGGGAGACATCTCCCTCCAACAAATTTCAGTTTTCCAGATCCACAAGGCATACTAATCTGAGCGATGCGGCAACTTGTGTGGCCAACTACTCCGAAATACAAGATGTGATGCGGAACTCAGGATGATCGGTGGATTTGTAGTAATTAATTCCAATAAAATCGGGGTGGGGGTAGTACTCGCTATTAGGATTTGGCGACACTGTGAGCGTGGGTACGCCGAGGCGGTTACGTAATCTTATGAAGATGCATTTTCGTAGGTGAGATTATTTTACCTTGATTTTCAATTTTGCCATTCATCCAATATTCCTCTTATTACTCTGACGTATGTTTTCTGGTTAGTTTAGCCTTGATTGAGCTGAAAACACCCCTGAAATCACCCCATCGCTTTGGCATCGCTGTGCGTTGGCGTTTGTTTTCAAGATGGAGTCAGCAAAATTGTGTTCTTCTTTCCCTTTTTCCATGATACACGCGCAGTTCGGGAGTTTTTCTGAGCCACCCACTGGGAGCTCTAGGCGCCTCTATGTCGCGAAGTGTTATGCAATATGACGCTACTGCCAGCATCCACACAAAGGAAGCTACAAGCCTACTAATTTCTTAGATATATACTTCGAAATAATTATTCATGTGACTGTACGGTCACATTATGTTACAGCATGTTTAATTCGGGACCGGTTACGACACACAATTTGTGTACTTTTAGGTTAAGTCAATATTCCACCTTTACAATACCATAAGTTTATTGTCTATTTATTTAAACAACATTATTAACTATGACGGGACATGTTTCGTCTAACTTGTAGACATCATCAGCCATAAGATATTTAAGAAAAAGCACAAAAAAGAAAAGGACAGAACAACGCATTAAAATAAATCGGGTTGCCGAACACGTCAACCAAAATAGCCGAGTTTGTTCCAGATTGTTCCAAGTACACACATTCAAAAGCTGTTAATGAACAAAATTAAAATCATACACATGAGACGATACAGTAAAGCTTGTTGTTAAAGTTCTTCTTGAGGGTGCCGTTGACATGCAGCATTCAGGTGCGTTGGCAAAGGCTGATAATGAAGTGCAGAATGTTATTTGTAGCAGAAAAAAGACGATCAACGAGCATGTGTAGGGAATTCAGTGAGAAGATGTAAAGAACGTTGTGACAGTATGTAATTCCGGCTGGGTTTTACAGCACCTGTGATTAGTACCACTGTATGAGCGACACCATGGGTCTGCCTTGCCTATGATTAGTACCCACTGTGTGAGGAACACCACGGGATAGTTTGAGTCCCTGTGGTTAGTACACTTATGTGAGGAACACCATAGGCTTGCATTGCCTGTAAATGGTGCCGCAATGTGAGAAACACCATAGGTCTGTGTTACATGTGCGCATTACATTACCTGTGAGTGGTACCATAATGTCTACGCTACTTATGATTAGTGCCGCAACATGACAAATACCATGGTTCGACTTTCCTAATGATAAGTACCATTATGAGTGGCCGATGACCTGGATTTTGGACCCCTTTAGACTACAAGCATCACTGATTCAGTATTGTGCTTTAGAAGCAGTCCCTTGGTCTGTAATACTATTGTTTAACGCTAGTTTCTGGGAATGTGGGGCATTGCAGGTCGGATCCACTGATTGTTTTAAATTCATATCCAACCATACATTCTTCATCCTCTCGTTTTGAATTCTGGTCGGTGGAGGATTTTGGAGTTTTAAATTGTCATTACATTTTGTCTCATTTCGTACTATTAGGGGCCGATGACTTAGATGTTAGGCCCCTTTAAACAACAAGTATCATCATTATCATCAACGAAGCATGTTGAACATTAGGGTGTCCCTTATTTTTCAAAGTTCTAATATTGCAATGCATAGGTTATTGTTTTATTCATTTGGGCCTAAAACACCCGAAAACCATTTTTTTCCTTATTTGGAACAGTGCAACCTGTGCCGACTCGCGCTCAAACATATCCATACAAGTTGCATCACAAGAGTGGCGCGCTCTCATTGTCCTTGTCACTAGTTTTCGCTTATCGGGTAGCTATCATGGATTGTTTTATATTTCGAAGATGTCAGTGGAACTAAGGAGCAATAAAAAAAGCATTTTCTTGGTTGGTGAAGTAAATCACCAAATAACAGGCGGAAAATTACCATCTAATCGTCAAGTTCTTGCAGTTCTATTTTTCAGCATACGTGAGGTTAAGTTGACTGTTAGTGAAAGCGCAAATCTTTTCTTTCGGGAGTGCAATATATTCTGGGAAAAGGCTAGAATACCTACCAGAGCTGTGCCTAATTGTGTTAAGAAGTTAGTGGATCTTTATCAGGTTTGCCAAGAACCGCAAAAAAATAGCAAGAAGATTCAGTATTTACATAAGCGCCACGAAGAGAACTTTCAACTTGAATTAGATAATTTATTTGATATCGCACATGCTGATGCTCTTGAAAGAATAAAAAAGGTTGGCTGATATTGAAGAAAGGGCCAGGCTGAGAAAACTCGCAGAAGAAAAAAAGAGACTGAAGCAAATGCCTTCCGCGAGCTCATTGGAATCTGCAACTTTACAGACTTTTGATACAAATGAAGACGTAGAAGAACAATCCACAAGTTCTGAAGAAAGCCTGGATGAATCTCTGCCATCCACATCTCAATCTGTAACTTCTTTAGCTACGTCGACAAAAAAAAAGAAAAAAAGATTTTATCACATCTAAATTAGTTGCAACTTTAGACAGATGTCAACTAAGCATCAGAGATTCTGTTTATATAATTCAGTCTGTAGTAGAAGCACTAGGTCTTAGTTCTGACAATTACCCGATCAACAGATCTTCTATTCAACGCATTCGAACACAAATGAGAAAAGATAGAGCGAGATCCATTAAATCCGATTTTCAGAATAACGTTCCCGAAGTAGTTACTGTTCATTGGGATGGAACATTGTTACCTGCTCTGGACGTAAGAAGTTCTAAAGAAGAACGCCTACCAATTATTATTTCATATGACGAGGAAGAACAACTTCTTGCTGTGCCGAAGTTAGACAACTCTTACGGCAAAGAGCAAGCAAAAGCAGTGTCAAATGCCCTTCATGACCGGAACCTGGATGATAAGGTACAAGTAATGCACTGTGATACAACAGCGTTTAATACAGGACGCTTGAACGGAGCTTGTGTGCTTTTAGAGCAAAAACTAGAAAGAGAGTTGTTACTCTTTCCTTGCCGCCAGCATATTTACGAACTGGTGCTCAAAAGTGTGTTTGAATCAAAGATCCAACAAATTACTAGCAGTCCTGATATTCCGCTGTTCAAAAAGTTTAGAAACAACTGGAAGAATATTAATCCTAGTGCCATTGAGCCATGCACTGATTTTGTCCAACAACATCTCTGTGAGGCAAATATTATTGAATTGGTGACTTTTTTAACAATGAGCTGGCAAAATCGACTGTACGAGATGATTATCGCGAGCTCATTGAGCTCGCTATTGTTTTTCTGGGTGGCGACATTAAAAATAAAATAAAAATCTGACCTCCTGGTGCAATGCATCAAGCACGATGGATGGCAAGAGCTATTTACTCCTTAAAAATGTGTTTACTGAAGTCCCAGTTCAAAATGAGCGTTAAGGACAAACAAGCTTTACAAGATGTTTGTTTATTCATTGTGGCAGTTTACGTGAAGCCCTGGTTTGGATGTAGTTTGGAGATAAAAGCGCCGAATCAAGATTTTTGTTTTTTAAATACCTTGAAAGGTTACGAGAAAGTTGACAAGTTGATTTCCAATGCGGCTTTAAACAAGTTCAGTCAACATTTGTGGTACTTGTCAGAGGAAATAGCCATCCTTTCAATTTTTGATAATGAAGTTGATGAGCAGACTAAAGGAAACATTGTAGAAAACTTACAAAAAAGAAAGCTTTGGTGATTCCGGAGAGAGATATGTTCCATCGAAAGAAGAGATGTCTGGCTCTCTATATGGTACGTAGTAGACTAGTAGTGTTTAATCTGGTATTTAATTTAGAATTTATTTGTTTTATTTATAAGCACTAAAAGTATTTTTTATCTTGTTTCAGGGAAATCGTTGAGTGATTTTGTTTCTGTCAAGAGTAAAGATTTATTGTCACAACTGAAA
Source organism: Anabrus simplex (assembly GCF_040414725.1). Classification (NCBI taxonomy): domain Eukaryota; kingdom Metazoa; phylum Arthropoda; class Insecta; order Orthoptera; family Tettigoniidae; genus Anabrus; species Anabrus simplex. The sequence goes on from NC_090265.1 coordinate 1,541,811,341, forward strand.
CTTGACAGCAATTTCCTTCAAGAAATTGTATCTTCATGGAAAGACAACGTGGCGTTTGTGGAAGCTAAAAAGAAGTTTTCTACCTTAAAAGCAGTTAATAACACAGCTGAAAGAGCTGTTAAAGTAATGGCAGACTTTTATGGTTTGATTACCGCAGATGAAGAACAGAAGCTGTTCTTATTACATTGTGTCCAAGAACAAAGAAAAATTTACCCAGACTGTAAAAAAGAGACTTTGAAGAGGAAATATCCAAATGAATAACTATAAAAATTGTATCTTTTTTGTTACAAGAAGAGCATTATATAAATTTCTGTTTTCATTTATATTTCTCTTAAATAATTGTTTTGAGTGATCATCTACAACTACATTTAAGAGACCCTTTAAGCAGCTATTTTCTAAAACTTTTAGGCCCCATCGGCACGGGTTAAAATTAATGTAGGAAGTTGAAATTCTGTACTTGGGTAACCAATAGACTAATAAACACAATAACAGGGTATGCGTTCCAATAAATGAAAAAAAAAATATTTTTTTTCCCTTTTAAGGGACACCCTATTGAACATGCATTGATGACGACTGCCAATCCCAGTATTTTAGTCCTTCCAGACAAATGGCTTCTAAACTAGATTTTTTTAAAAAAATACATTGTTCAGTTTAAACAGATCCATTGTGCATGCTTTAGATTTTATTACTGATTGGTTCGTGGTGTGGGTTACTATAGTCGCATCCTAGTTTGTGAATCATGGGCAACGGCTGAGTTGCCTCATAAGTGCTCCTGAGAGTCAGGATACCAGTTGCTATTGAACGGAAGTGGATATCTCGTACAGATTCTGAGTCACAGCTCTCCTTGTGTTAAGACGGCTAGCACTATAAAATCCACTGGTGGTCCCTAACCTGTTAGAGGAGAGATCCTTTCTGGAACTATATTTAAGTAGGGTAGCATCCTGCTTCAAAGAATATTCACCCAGCACGTTCAGAATGTGTGGGAGTAAAGGAGTCACACTTACATTTGACAGGCGAGGGACTCCCTGGTAACAACTTGGTGAACAAAATGGAAGTTGATGGGAAGCTAGCAGTATTAATGGGGTTTACAGAAGAAAGAAAAAACCTGGTGAGTCAGCATAGGGGATGCATCTGAATGGGTCAGGAGTTAAAGATATTCGGGTAAGGAGAGATATCGAGGAAGTGAAGGCTATTATAAAGTGTTCTGATGGGTGTTAAAGGGAAGGGCAGAGTTTGGGGTAGGACTGTTCTTCTGGAAAACTATTGTATACAACATAGTTCTGTTAGGAATGTAAATGAGTGAATCCTGTGGGTAGATTTGGCAGTTGGAGGAATTAGGACAAGAATTGTCTCGGTGTATTCACCTTGTGAGGGTGCAGATGGGGAGGATGCTGACAGGTTTTATGAAGCATTGAGTGATGTGGTAGTCAAGATGAACAGCAAGGATAGGATAGCACTAATGGGTGATTTCAATCGAGAGTTGGGAATAGAACTGAAGGATAAGAGAAAGTGATGGGTAAGTATGGGCAAGATGTGGAAGCTAATAGGAATGGGAAACATTTACTGGACTTCTGTGCTAGTATGGGATTAGCAGTTATGAATACATTCTTCAAGCAGAAGGCTATTCACCACTACACATGGAAGGGTAGGGGCACCAGATCTATAATAGAATATTCTGTCCTTTAGTCATAATGTTTATACTGGCCATTTAATTGAAGTGGCAGTATTTTATTGTATTGAACATGTGGACAATATATGTAAATTCTTTCTAAGAATGTTTAAATATGTCTTAACTAACTTTGAATTCAGGAAATCTGTTAGGAACGTGCAGGTTTTCTAGAAATTTTTCAGTGATTCAAACCACTATCTGATTTGTAGGCCTAGGATAGAGAATGTGAAACCTGTCAGTAGACGAATAAGGGTAGAAAATCTCCAGGACGAGGAAATTAGACTAAAGTACATAGATATGATCAGTGAAAAGTTCCAAACAATGGACAATAAGCAGGTTCATGATATGGAAAGAGAATGGGTGGCATACAGGGATGATGTAATAAAAACAACTGTTTGTAAAGATGGGAAAAGTGAACATCTTGGTGGAATGATGAAGTGAGAGGAGCTTGTAAATGTAAAAGGAAGGCATATCAGAAATGGCTTCATGCAAGGACTGATGCGACAGGGAAGTGTAGGTGGATGAAAGAAACAGAGCCAAGCAAAAATGTCGTTGAATCCAAGAAGTCGTGGGAAGATTTCGTTAGTAACCTGGAAAGCATAGATCAAGCAGCTGAGAAACCTTTCTGGACAGTAAAAAAGAATCTTAGAAATGGTGGAGAAAAGGAAATGACTAGTGTTTTGGAGGGAAATTACGCATGAGGAAGTGGGAAGTATGGTAAATAAACTTCATTCTCATAAGTCAGCAGGAAGAGAAGAAATTAGACCTGAAATGGTGAGATATAGTGGGTAGGCGGGGATGATATGGCTTTATAGAGTAATATAAGATTATGATGGAATGTTAATAAAGTACCTTCTGTTACCATTGATGCTTTCACCGCTCGTACTTATAGACATGATATAGGCTTTTTGGGCTTATACCTGTTGTAACCACAAAGGCGCACACACGAAATGCTGCCAATTGTGTACACTGTTTTATTTACAGATTATATACACACACACACACACACACACACACACACACACACACACACACACACACACACACACACACACACACACACACACACACACACACACACACACTAATAAACTGCCATCTTGAACAAAACACTGCTATGAAGAAAAATAATAATAATAAGAAGAAGAATCGAGGAACTACCAATGCAACAAAATCACAACATGAATTCACATATTATAATCTATTAGCCTCATTTCCGTATTGATTGGTATCACAGTATAAAGATAATTTAAAAGTCACCACCTTATCAATACACAGATTTATTTACTTCAAAATTGGTAAATTAGGTCAAGACCAGTTTCGATCCCTAAGGGATCATCTTCAGTTGACATACATATAAAAAAGATATTTACAAAAACATCACATGTAAAATATTAATCTTTTAGTTAATTCAATTGAGACAAAACATTTTTTTTGTATTTAGAATGTTGGTGGGTACATCTTAGTTTGAAAACATGTGTGTGAGATTTATAGGCTCACTATGTCTAAATTATTGCATATATAGGTCCTATACTTCTTTACATACGGTGTCAAAATTATTGCATTCAATATAATTTATCTATTTGATGAAAACACTGGCAAATTGCTTACTGAAATGGTAAAGTGTGTACATTTTTTAGTTTAAAAGTACATGTTGTTTTTTACATGTTGTCATATTACAATTTATATTACAAAGTATAGAATAAAATTATTCTTGCTATTGTGCACATTGATAATAGTGAGACTATTGTAGGGTCTTCAAAAATATACCATTGTTTGAGGTATGTCACTGTATATCTGCTTTTTTGAAATGTCAATAGCCTAATTACATTGTTATATATAAGTTATGAAATTTCACTTTTTATAGTTCGGTCAAATGGAAGAAACATAGAATAACTTTGTTAATTTAGATTCTTCATGACTAAAATACTGGTATATAGTACATTATTAAAATAGATCCTTGATACTAAAATACAAGTATGTGGTACCTTCTGTACTTGTTTTATATATTAAAATGGGGTTTACATTTATTGACATTAGTTCTATGGTTTGTTACCATTTGTAAAGTTGTGGTCTAATATGAAGGCCAGTTGGAAATGTTTAAAGTTAGTTTGATGGGAAAGGGTTCAATCCCTTGTTTATATCGTTTATTTTTGCCGCTTGTTAGGTACAAGCATGGGATGATCTAGTTAAAATGAACTCTTCATAACTAAAATATTGGTATATGGTCGCTTATTAAAATAAATTCTTTACATTAAAAGTGCTAATATGTAGTACAATATGTGCACATTTTTCAAACGTAAGATAGGGTTAACATAGGTTAACAACAGTACTATGGGTTGTTACCGTTTGTGAGATTGTAATCTGATATAACTGGTCAGTTAGAAATGTATGAAATGTTTACATAAATAGGACCGAATACATATTTATACTATGTTGCTTTGCCTATTGACATTTCAAAAAAGCAGATATACAGTGACATACCTCAAACAACAGTATATTTTTGAAGACCCTACAATAGTCTCACTATTATCAATGTGCACAATAGCAAGAATAATTTTATTCTATACTTTGTAATATAAATTGTAATATGACAACATGTAAAAAACAACATGTACTTTTAAACTAAAAAATGTACACACTTTACCATTTCAGTAAGCAATTTGCCAGTGTTTTCATCAAATAGATAAATTATATTGAATGTAATAATTTTGACACCGTATATAAAGAAGTATAGGACCTATATATGCAATAATTTAGACATAGTGAGCCTATAAATCTCACACACATGTTTTCAAACTAAGATGTACCCACCAACATTCTACATAAAAAAATTTTTTTTTGACTCAATTGAATTAACTAAAAGATTAATATTTTACATGTGATGTTTTTGTAAATATCTTTTTTATATGTATGTCAACTGAAGATGATCCCTTAGGGATCGAAACCGGTCTTGACCTAATTTACCAATTTTGAAGTAAATAAATCTGTGTATTGATAAGGTGGTGACTTTTAAATTATCTTTATACTATGAATTCACATACTCGATTAACGACTTGCACTCACAACTCTCACTTCAACTCGCAAGACTGCCTCTTTATATACATTGCCTGGCCAGACTTCTTGAAGAATATGACACAGTACGTTTTCTCGTAATTTTGAGGGTCTCCAATAACCTATTTGGAATTTTCTGTAACTCTCTAGTGACAAAGATACGTTGTTCTGGACTGGACTATTATCGCGTGTTGCACAACATTGCATTGGTTTTATACCTGATATAACAGGTAAATAAATTATATACTATTAATTACATGTTCTTTTATTAAATAAACTCTTATTAATATACATACAGCAGACGTAATAATAATAATGGTAATAAGGATAATAAACCCCAAAAGAAAATCCTCAATTACGTTAGGCCTAGCAAGCCAGTAAAATAGCTTATTTGTTGTTGCTTTCAAAACACATAAGAGCCTCGGAATGCATTTATCAACTAAATTAAATTGGGCCAATGACCCCGATGTTAGGCCCCTTTAAACAACAAGCATCATCATCATCACTAAATTAAGACGCCAGCATGAGCAGACTCACGTCAGGGATGATGGTTTATGGCATGATGATAGACAGGGTCTTGCAAAAATACAAAAAAAATCCCGGAGGAGACTGACATGGATTGGGATCATCAGCGTACTCAGTCTCACAGGAAAATATGAAGAACTAGCGGACCTCATAGAAAGGAGGAAATTAATGATACTGGGGCTGAGTGAAACCAAATGAAGAGGGGAAGGAATGAAGAAATTAAGAAAACAGTATACACTGAATTGGCATAGAAATGACAAAGAGATGAGGAATGGTGTTGGTTTCTTCATGAGTAATGATCTAGAAGGAGTTGCTGACATTCAGTATGTTAGTGCGAGAATAATAAAGGTGACTGTACATTTAGGGAAAGAAATACTAACTTTGGTATAGGTGTACGCACCTCAAACTGGATGTTGTCAAGAGGATAAAAACCCGTTTCTTGATGATTTGGAAAAAGTTATTAGTAAAGAGAGAGTAATTATTATAGGAGACCTGAATGCACAGATTGGGACAGATAGAACAGGACATGAGAACGTAATGGGACCTCATGGATATGGTGGACGAAATATAGAGGGTGAAAATCTCCTTGACTTCTGTATGAGGAATGGGGTGGTAGTGAAAAATAGTTGGTTCAAGAAGAGACAGAGCCATAAGACAACACGATACAGTTGGGATGGACTACAAAAGACTGTAATTGATTATGTTATCTCCGATGAAGAAAGGAGCAGAATGGTAACAGATCATCATCATCATCATCATTTCCCAACTCCAGTTTCCCGGGTGTGGTGTACAAGCGCTCTCCATCTGCTTCAGTCTTCATACATCTTCTGATCCAGTACATCCTCCCATTTGTATCCTCTCCCCTCCACATCTGATCTTACAGTCTCTATCCAACGTTTTCTTGGTCTTCCCTGTCGTCTTCTTCCTACGGAATTAAGGTCGAAATATTTTCTGGCAGGTCTTTCCCTGTTCATTCTCTTTATGTGCCCATACCACTGAAGTCTTCGTTTCTTTATGACACTGATAATATGAACCTCAATACCAGCTACTTTCCTATTCACTTCATTTCTGATCTTGTCCTTTCTGGTTGTTTGGGTCATGGTTCTAATGAATCTCATTTCAGTTGCTTGGATTCTATAGAAGTCTTTGTTTAGTAGGGTACATGTCTCTAAACCGTACGTGAGGATTGGTACGAAGTAAGTGTGGTACATGATTGTTTTCACTTTCTGTGGTATTTTGCGGTCCCAGAGGAGATTTCTGACTTGACTGTAGAAGTTCGATGCTTTCTGTGTCCTGCTAAGTATTTCCTGCCTAACAGTGTTGTCTTTCGATATTGTGCTTCCAAGGTACTTGAAATGGGAGGCTGATTCGATTTTATCTCCTTCCAGAAATATATTTGAGCTTGTTCCTTCCCTGTTGGTCACTTCCAATGTCTTTGTTTTGCTCATCTTCAGTCCAAAATTTTTGAATGTGTTGTTCCATTCAAATCATAATCTCTTTATTTGCAAATGAGGTGTCTACCTCGGTGGCAAATGGTACACTAAAATACATTATTTTCAAGCACTAAATATTAAATTAACAAGAGAAGAAAATTTTCCTATAATACAATATTATACAATTTACGCTAACAATTTTTTTCTATTAAACACACAGCTCATCCTTAATAAATTTATATTGTTTACAAAATTCTACTTACAATGTCTCCTGTACTACTTACAGACATAGTCAACTGATATACAGTATGTGGAATTACTTCAAATGATACTATACAACTGGTAGAAGATTAAACTTTACATTGCATTTATTTTTATTATTTTTATATTTTTTACCCATTCTGGAACCTAAGTAGCATAACAACCTGCTGCGTCTTAACCAGAGCCCCTTTTGCCACCACTTTTCAGAGTTCCTGAAGGGCCTTCACAGCTACCGTAGCGGTCCCAGGGCCCTCGAAGTCCCCACTGTACTTCACCCCTACAGGCAGTCCCCTACTTTGGCTGTCCAAACTCCTTAGACCAGGGGATGGAATTAATTTATTCACAAACATTTTTTTATTTACAATAACCTGCACTGGTCGTATGCCCTCTAGCACTTCATTTATTTTCTCTGTTGATGTTTTTTCTCTTCTTGAATATCTGTACAGATTTTGGAAAAGGATCAAACACTACCCCTGGTAAACTGTTCCACTCCTTCACATCCTTCCCAATGAATGAAAATTTACCCCAATCGCTTCTGCTAAAATTCCTGGTCAGTCCTGCCGATATAATTATTTTCCAACTGAAGCCTCTCACGGATATCTCCCCATGCTTCTTCTCCTGTATAGGCTCTATATAATCCTATAAGTCTAGTTTTTTCCCTTCTCTTACTTAAAGGTTCCCAACCAAGTTCCTGTTACAAATCTTGCTGCTTACCTCTGTACACCATCTATTTCTTTCATTAGGTATTCTTGGTGAGGATCCCAAACACTGTTTGCATATTCCAATAATGGACGAACCATACTTATGTAACTTTTTTCTTTTAATTCGTTATTGCATCCTTTAAGTAGCCTCATTATGACATGTAACGACCTGTATGCTTTCCCAACAATGTCATCAACATGACCCTTCCAGTGCAAATTACTTTCAAATCTCACACCTAAGTATTTGCACTTGCCATCTTTTGGGATAACTACCTCATCCAAAGTATACTCAAATTCAGTTTTAAAGCTCCTGTTTGTAAAAGTTGTAACAGTTGATTTGCCTCCATTAACCTTCATATTATTTTCTTCAACCCATTGTTGGATAAGTTTCTTCTGAACTTCAGCTTCTGTCTCTCCCCATAAAAGCACATCATCAGCAAATACCAGGGCGTTTGGTTCACTGTCCATTTTCTTGATAGATTTGATGACCTTGTCCATTACTATTATGAACAGGAGTGGTGACAGAGCACTTCCTTGTTGGACACCTTTGTTTCAAACCATTTTGATCGTCCGTTGCCTATCTGGACACAGCTGTAGCACTTCTGATATAGCATCTTGACTTTGTCAATTAAGTACTTTGACACCTTTAGGTCTTCCAGACATTTCCCCCTGTAGGTGGGGGCGGTAGAATAACACTCACGGTATCCCCTGCCTGTCGTAAGAGGTGACTGAAAGGGGCCCCAGGTGCTCTGAACTTTGGAGCGTGGGTTAGCGACCACGGGGCTCTCAGCTGAGTCCTGGCATTGCTTCCACTTACTTGTGCCAGGCTCCTCACTTTCATCTATCCTATCCGACCTCTCTTGGTCAACTCTTGTGCTTTTCCGACCCCGACGCTATTAGGTTTGCGAGGGCTAGGGAGTCTTTCATTTTCACGCCCTTCGTGGCCCTTGTCTTCCTTTGGCCGATACCTTCATTTTTCGAAGTGTCGGACCCCTTCCATATTTTCTCTCTGATTAGTGTTATATAGAGGATGGTTGCCTAGTTGTACTTCCTCTTAAAACAATAATCACCACCACCACTCTTCCAGACATTTTCCATATCTTGTTTCGAGAAACACTATCATATGCTTTTTCAATGTCCACAAATGCAATCAGAAGATTTCTTCCGTATTCCCAGTACTTTTCTATCAGCATCTTTACTGCAAAGATAAGATCCACAGTACTTCGACCTTTCCTGAACCCGTGTTGTTCTTCCTCAAGCAAAGGTTCCACTATCTTCCTATGTCTTGTTTCTATGATCTTTTCCAGCAGCTTCAGTGAGTGTGACAACAGCGTGATGCCTCTGTAATTTCCACATTTCCGTCGGTTGCCCTTTTTGAACAGTGGGATGATGACTCCTTTACTCCAATCTTCTGGAATTTTGTTACTTTCCCAAATGGTAACAGATATCAGAGTAATAGCCAGCGAGAGCCTTGACAGTGACCATTGTCAATTAATAGCGAACCTGAGAAATTTCTATGTGCCAAATTACAGAACATTAAAATGCCAAAAATCAAAGTATGGGAACTCCAGAAAACAGATAAGTGAACTGAGTATCAGAACCAGATAAAAACCCTGTTGCCAAGACAGGGAAACACCTTGGTGAAATGAATGAGTGAGAGCAGCAATCAGGAAAAGAAATCTCTTGCGGAAAGAAAGGGATTGGGAGAAAAATTAACCGGATCTTACTAGAGACAAGGCAAAGATTAGAAATCTCGAACAGTTATACCAGAACAAGAAACTGGACGTTAAAAGAACAGTTACAGAAGGAAAGACCAAGGCACGGAATATGTTCACTCAGAAACTGGAGGAAGACAGTAGAGGCAATAAGAAACTACTGTATAGTGTTATCAGAGGTAAAAGGAAATCATTGAATACCATAAAGGTACTTGAAGATGAAAATGGAAATCTGGTTAGGACAGAAAGTGACATGAGAGAAGTCCCGAAGAAATATTTTGACCACCTACCGAATAGACTAGTTCAAGAACGAAATACAGAACTGGAAATCTGAGCCTACAATGAAGAAACTCCCATCACCTGGACAGAAACTGAGACAGCCTTAAAATCTATGCCTAAAGGAAAATCTTCAGGTGCAGATGAAATGAATGCGGAGATGAAAAAGGCAGCAAGCATCCTGGGTATACAGTGGCTGCACAGAGTACTAATTGCCATATGGACAGACAACAAAATACCTGCAGATTGGAGCAAGGGCGTTATAATTCCCCTGCTTAAGAAAGGCAGCAGACGGAAACCCACTAACTATATAGAAATAATACTGCTATCTCACGGGCTAAAAATTCTAGAGAAGATCATAGAAAGGAGATTGAGAACCATCATTGAACCACAGGGAGGAGCAATATGGATCCAGAAGTAACAGATCAACAATGGATCTAATTTTTAGCACCTGCGTGCTGATGGAAAAGTATTGGGAGAAAGGCAAGAACCTGGTCATTGTATTCCTGGATATAGAAAAGGCCTATGATAGTGTTATAAGAGATAAGATCTGGGAGTGCCTGAGGAAAAGAAATGTGCCTGAAGGACTGGTAAGGAAAATTCAGATGTTGTATAAAGACTGTACTAGATGTGTACAAATTGGGGAAGGTCGATCATCATGGTTTGAGACCAAGAGTGGAGTTCAGCAAGGAAGTGCACTGTCCCCACTACTGTTCATCACTGTTATGGACAATATAATGAAGAACGTAAAGGAAAATTTAGGTGAACTGAATGCAGCGGCCTTTCCTGATGATATCGTGAATTGGGGTGAAACAGAAGAGGAAGTACAGACCAGACTCAACATATGGAAATCCCATTTCCAGGAATATAACCTCAACATCAGTGAGACTAAGACAGTGGTGATGGCAGTCAACAGAGAAGAGCATCCAGCAAGTGTAAAACTGAGAGACCACCACCTAGAGTTTGTGGATAATTTTCTTTACCTTGGAAGTGTATGCCTAATCTCTAGTGATAATTTGGTCAGAAAATAAATTACAAACGAGTGCAAAAGGGATCAGAATTCTACCAACAAGTAAGAACACTTTTGTGGGATGACATGATTCCAAAACTGGCCAAACTGATTAAGTTTAAGCCATTAAGTGGAGATGTCATAAATGAGAAATTCCTGCATAGTGGGGAATCATTTTCAGTAAAATTTTTCTTTAAAAAAGTTTTTGCCAACCTATACCCACTTAAATATTATATTAAACTTAGCATAAAATTATACGTTGCAGTATATGGAAATCCCATTTCTAGGAATATAACCTCAACATTGCATTATTACTTGCAATTAAAAGGATTTTTCAATTCATCCAGTGTCAGTGCAAAAATTGCATATGTGCCATTTCATATTTACTCCGATTCGTAGTATTATTTGTGTTGCTTATATTAATTCATCGTTGAAGGTTATTGCAATAACCTTCGTGGACTTTTAAAAAGCTTACGACTGTATCCATAGACCTTCAGTGTTGAAAATCTTAAGAAATTCTTGGCTCCATCCAAAATTAATCAAATTGATAGAACGCACCTTGTCTGTCTGTTAGGTCATCAGTCCAGAGGCTGGTTGGATCCTCAAATAGCACCACCAAAGGTTATGCGGTTATAAGGAAACCCAAGAAACCAATGGCACCTCCAAAATGAGGCGTACTAGGCAAGATGAGGAGTGAGGTAGTTTGCCATTGCTTTCCTCACCGGGTCAGAAAGTACTATTGCAGCACGACTGACCCTATGAGCAGCACCTTTCATAACACCCAGATGCACTAGTCGTTCTCCGAATGTCATTACTCAGCACTATCCATACCCCAGCAGCTTCCATATTGTCACAGCCATGGATGTTGACTGGGACTTGGGTGGAAGCTACACTTTACTCTGGCCTGTGTCAAGAGATGAATGCAAAAGTACTGTAACCATCAAGAAATGACAGCAGGCAGGGAACTCACCTCAACCAACACTAAATCAAAAGTTAAGTTCAGAGGGGAATCCTCTGAGCCATTCATAAAATAAAATAAAAAACAGGCTTAAGACAAGGAGATTGCTTGTCACCACTGCTGTTCAACTGTGCCTTGGAATATATAATGAGGGAATGGTACAAGAGTAACCCAAAGAACATCCGAATTGGAAGATCCAAAGACAAGATAAGTTTAAATTGCCTAGGATTTGCCGATGACCTTGCTCTCTTGTCCAACAATATTCAGGAAACCAGACAACAAGTTATATCACTACAGGAAATAGCACAGAAAATTGGTCTTGGAATATCTTTTGAAAAGACAGTAATCAGATGATATAGATGTTGATTCCCATAAGGAATCTGAAATATTCGAGGACAAATATTTCAGATTCCTTATGGGAATCAACATCTATATCATCTGATGGCCAAGCAGGCATCAATTTTTAGTGATGAGACAAAGTCTCTTAGTGCATTGGCACTGCCGGTGGCTCCAGTTAGCCTACGCAGTGGCCTTCACGGTATGCACTAGCCAGCGTATTGGTAGGTGTGCTAGGTACCAACTGATGAGCCCACCCTAGCACACGAGGGCGAAACGCTGGCAACCAAGAATGAGCTAGCTGGAAAATTTATAATGTCCAATAACGGACCATTTATATTGGTATTAAGACAGTAATCATGTTTACTGACCGACCACTCGTAAACAAACTTGCCATAGGAAACCAAGAAATAAAAATTGTAGATAAATTTAAATATCTGGGAGAAATCATAACATATAACCTCAATGAAAAGCCAGCATGGCATAACAGAATAAATAAACTGACTAGAGCACAATATGTCACCAAGAATACCTACTACAAAAAGGGCCTGTCAATAGCAACAAAATTGAAACATTACAAAACAGTCACTCAATCAGAAATAACATACGCAAGCGAAACCATCTTCAAAACAACTAACACTGCACAAATAGACAAAATACTAAAGATAGAGAGAAGAATCATTAGAACGTCCATCAACAAATCATACCAAAAAGATGGACACTGGAGAGTAGCTTCTAATGAAACAGTCTACAAGGAAATAGAACCAGTAATGAGCACAATCAGGAAGAAACGCATTTCAGTTTTTGGACATCTAATCAGGACACCAGAGAACAGGTTCATGAGGAGAATAGTAGAAAAATTATGGAATAGTAAGTGCAACATTAAGTGGATTACAGAAATCAAGGAAGATATAGATGAACTACAAATTACAGTGGAAGACCTAAGAAACAAAACTGACAAAATCAAGCAACTCACAGACAAGCAAACCAGACTGCAAATCAGAATCAACAAACAGACAATAGGAAGGGTGATTTCTGATGAAGAAAGAAGGATAAGATCAGAGAGAATGAAGAAGTACTGGGCTAACAGGAAACTGAAAAATTCTTTGTATAAAGTTGGCTAGAGTGGTCCTGTGAAGGTCATAAAATGTAAATAATAATAATAATTCATCGTTGAAATGAGTAACACACAAATGAAAAATTATCAAATACTCCAAATAATAGAGACACATTCACTCAAATATCACATTTTCCTGAAATAAAATAGAAACATGTACTCACCACGTAGGCCTATAAATTGCCATTGTAGAGGGCAGCGAGTAATCCATGAGTTCATTTGTTACAATTTTGTCACCACATTACACAAAATTACACGACACTGAACACTATTTGCATTAATTATTTACACTCAATAGCTATAACAGATGGCCAAAGAAAAAATTGAAAAAACTATGTCAGGATGGTCACTGGTAGTTGCTGGCGCACAGATTGTAGAGCGGTCACCGAGTGTAGACTAGAGCTTCTCAAATTCCCCGAGTATGGAACCTGAGACTTGCTGGCATATTTGCAATGCTCATACTTCAGCTGTATGGTATAGCCTGAAGCAAGGAGAGGGGCACAAAGCAACATTGCATATTACACAACAGTACTGAGTGTCCCACCACTGGCCTTTTGCCATGCAAACAACACATCTCTTATTTGCGTGCAGTCTTGATTTTGTGGCTGGATTGAAATCTGGAAAATGTCTTCCGGAGAATCGAGTTGACATGTCAACGGGTGCGGGTCTCGCTAATCGAATTGGCAAGGCTGCATTAGGGGTAGCGTTCACATACTTCTGAAATAGTTTCTGCACAATTTGAATACAAAACTCCAGGTGAGTGAATTTACCGCCGTGTTTCTTGTATATCACGAAAGCATTGAACACTGTTGTGTCCAGTAGGTGTCTAAAAATCTTGTAGTAATATTTCTTCATTCTTTTTCTCGCCGTACTGTATGGCATGATACATTGGTCCGATAAGTCCACCCCTTCCAGTGAGTCATTGTATTCAATACATACAACCGGCTTCTCTTTGGTTTCTCCTTTCTTGTTTAGAACAGTGCACATTTTGGCGTCGTGAATACTTCTCAGCATGCAACCATCTCTCTTCTCTCACCACTTCAAGGTTATGAGTTTGTTTCTATAGGCAAAAGCCACCTCCCCTTTTTTCAACTTTTTCCCCTTGACGTCCTTGGGAGTATTTTATGTTAGATTTTAGAGTACCGACAGCATCTGTCTGAAACTCATTGAGATGATTTAAGAGTTCCGGGCTACTGTAATAATTATCTACAGTTACGAGGTATCCCTTATTTAGAAGAGGTTCGGCTAGAGCAAACACAACTTTCGAGGGCTTGATATACTGAGAAATATTTACCCCACAAACCTCATTTACTAGCTCAGTTTCCTTGCCTGTGTACCACAGGATATTCCACACATATCCTGTTTTAGCCCTACGTAATTTAAAAGATTCCATCCCGAAACAAGCTTTCTTCTTCGGCATGTACATTTTCCACCCCAAGTGACCTTTCCAAAGGAGTATACTTTCATCAATTTTAAATTTTAAATTTTGATACACGAATGTCTAAAACTGAATTCACTTTGTAGATTTTTGGGGATACTTGCCGATCGTAAGCCTCATTATCTGAGAAATGTAAAAATTTCAGGAGAAGGAAAAAAGGTTTCTCGGACATGGTCTCATAAAACATGGGCGTAGCAAGCAATTTATTACATGAAAAATAATGAGATAGCTTCGGCTTTTGAATTATACCCTGAAGAGAAAAGATCCCATATAGAAGTTTTATTTCTTCTTTGTTAGTTGGAACCCAATCCCTCTCCCTGCTTCTTCTTTTCATTTTAGCTGTTCCTATACTAGCTTGTATTGACTGCTGAGCATACAGATTAGTTTGCTGTGCAATAAGTTCCCACTGTTCATCACAATGAAATGCTCATATATTTCGCCCGGTTCTTTTTTATTTAAAAGTTTACCCTGAATTCCACTTTGGTATGTAGCTGGATATCGAGGGCTCTCCTACATCCCCTTACACCCAGTCACTAGGCGGAGTAGGAGGCAGATCGCTCTCACTTTCTGACTCGCTACTCTCATCGGAGCTCGAACTCAACACCTGTCCACGGCATCTAGGCAGCAGACCTACTCCGACAGAAGCACTCGTGCTTGGAGCATCTAATAGCTGGATAATTTCACCATTACTATCTAAACTAGAATCACTGCAACTATCTTTCTCACTGAATTTGTGAATATCGCGTATATCATCACTTGGAAGATCAACAATTCTTTTGGACATGTTCACAACAGATAGGAAACGCTACATGTAGAATTAAAACAATAAATCACAAGAGATATTTATATACCAACAAACCAGCTTATGAGAGCTGAAAACATTCACACCATGACGCGCAATACTACGCTCCACGCAGTACACTGACTGATCTTCCGCCAAGCACTACGTAGGTTGTTCTTGCGCTACACAGCTATGTAGCAGATAACAAGGGGATTCCCAGACGAGAACTGCTTAGATACACGAAGGTGAAAAAATTTCTGTCAGATGGCAGCACCTCTCGGAACATACGGAGAAAGTTTCAAATCTACCGCTTGTTTCGTAACGGAGATTAAAAAAAAAAAAAACTTTCCACACTTCACATGACGCGCGCTCACCAGCGGGCTCGCTCCGGCCGCGTCACCTGAAGCAAGCCCCACTCTACGGGTTAACAGCTATTCCATACCAATATTGACCTATGGTATTGAAGTGTGCACCCTCACAAAAAGAGATTCGTTAAGACTTCAAGCAACAGAGAGGACATTTTTTAGATCCACCATCCAGAAGACCAAGATGGACAAGTTAAGAAATGAGGAGGTGAGGAAAGAAGTCGAATTAAAGACATCCCTATTGGAGCTAATCGGCACATCCAGACTACGGTGGTAAGGGATGAGGATGGAGCCTACAACAACAGCCAGAATAAATTTGGAAAAACAGGTGGATGGGAAAAGACCTGTAGGAAGACCTGAAACCCGATGGATGGACATGATCGAGGTTGATCTAGTTACCAGAGGATGGTCAGTGGATGATGTTCTCCATGACAAGTTTTATATGGACAGGAAGAAGTGGAAGAGGCTCATTAACAGTACCCGGAAAACTGGAACTGTACAGTGATGGTGATGGAGAGTAAGAGAAGTTGAGGGAGACCAACACGGCAGTGTTTAGACTCGGTTTCTAATGATTGAAGATAAGAGGTATAGAAATGAGGCCGCAGAACTAGTTACAAATTTAGAATATAGATGGATCCAAAAGTAGGCCTGCTGCCTAGATGCCGTGGACAGGTGTTGACAGGGGCTTACAGACTGAACACTGAAGGGCGTAACAGTCTATAATGTATATATGTATGCAACGTACTGATGCTATTTACTTGTCATGGCAATAATGTAATTCATAAAATTTTAAAGCTCAAATGAACTAAGAATTTTATTGAAAATGCTTGTCCTAAAATTGTCTATTTTATGAGTCTTATTTTTAATTCTGTTAGTAATTATTATTTATATTTCCTTTGATATTCTTGTAGGCAAGTATATCAGACTGGAACATGCCCGAGAACACAGAATTGAAGGATTATGGCCGTTTGCTCAAGGATGATGAGCTTCGAATAAAAGCTCATGACGATCAAAAGATCAAAGTTAGGTAAGTGCTGAATGAAATTTGTGATAAAATATCTCACTTGAATATGCCATCTCTCAAGCAGTCATCATAAATTTCCTTTACACATTCATTTCTTTTTTCAGATATGTGTTCATATTTGACCAAGTTATGTTGATGTGTAAATCAATGAAGGTGAGCCCCACTTACTAAATCTTTTGTACAAGAGAAATATCTAACAGTTTGTATTATTCATTCTTCTCCACCGGAATGTTGCTCATAACTTTTAATTTTCAGGGTGATTTATACAGCTATCGAGAGTCTCTAAACCTCTCTGAGTACAGGGTAGAGGATCCCATCACTCGACCTGTGATGCGAAGGGATTCACGATGGAGTTATCAGTGGTACTTGATCAGGAAAACAGAGCGCACAGCATATACTATGTATGCACGAACAGAAGATCTGAAGCGCAAGTGGATTAAAGCCATTCAGGATGCACTGTAAGTTTGAATGTATGCTGTAAATGAATTTCCATTATTATATGAATTTTATTATTCTCTATTATCTTCCTATTGAAAAAATAATTGTTCTGTTATATTGAGATGATTATCTTGATAATAATTATTTGGTTAAGAGTTCAGAAATTGAGTAAATCCTCTCTGTAGGAACTTTCAAAAATTATTGAAGATGTTCTGTGTATTTCTGTCAGTGTATGGTTTTCTGAAAAGGGATACCTACTGGCCAATATACATACATTTTGTTTTGGATCCATCTATATTCTAAATTTGCTACTCAGTACTTTCTACATGTCTGACCAGGACATCCTGCTACGGTAAAGGAGTAGACTGTATATCCACTGACTCAACTATGATTAAAGTCAAAGAAATATTAATGTTTATTTTATTCCACATATTCAATACATGAAGAGTGATTTTAATTGAGAATTAAATCTTATGAAGAAAATTATAGGAACATGTTTTACCCTTTATTTAAGGGCATCTTCAGCCTTAATCCCAAACCTGAAAGATAATAACATGATTGTTCTTAATTGTAGTTTTTTTAAGATAAATTACAAATGATAAAAGTGAAGATGATGTAGGTATATGCATCAAAAGATGAGCAAGAGAGATAACAGTAGTTAAGATATTCTTATAATAAAGCCTTACAAACAGTTGTAATTTATATACTTTTTTGAATGTCCTTGCCTAAAAAAGTGGTAACAAGTTGCATATTACTAGTTCTATGAGAACACAAATTGCTGCGTAGAATCTTGTTAAACAGCGCCCTGTATTGCTTGAAGGCGTTAGAAATATGTTTGGTGCCTAAACAATTCAAACTTTGGAATAATGACAAGTTTAAATACATTTTAAAGCTAGTGATGAGACATTTCTGCCACTCTCTCAAATTACGCTATAAGGGTGAGGGAAATGTTTGATAGTAAGTAGCCACACTATAAAATTCTATGAGAACACAGTTAATTCTACTAAAAGGAGAAGGTTGTGAGCGTAAGATCAAATTAGAGCTTAAACAGTTTGATCTTTAGAATAATGACGAAGAAAAGTATTTCTGATCACTTCAAGTGGGGTTTATAATAAAATTTAAAGTTGTTACTTTGTTGTTAATCTTGTGTGAAGAGATAAGTCTGCAGTCTTCTTAAAGCACGTATGAGTGAGGAAGTGTGCTTGATGGTAAATAGCTGTGTTAATATTAGCTGGAAGTTGCGACTGTAGCTTCTTATATAGAGTCGAAAGGGAAATTTGGTTTAAAGTCTGTAACAATAGGAGATTTACGTATTAAGGAATGAAACTGAAGGAAATGTGACTTCAAAGAAAAAACCATGTGTGTAAATTCATTTACCTCTTTATTAATTATGATGTTAAAATGGTGAACATAAAGTTGAGTTAAAGAAAAAATGTTGTATGTAATTTCATTTATCTTTTCGACGGTTATGGTGTTAATCAGTTGCTATGGTAGCATTGAAATGATTGACACTAGTGCTACTCGTGTTATAACGATGTGAGAATTGGGGGAGGTGGGGGATTAGGCGGGGAGTTAAGTTTATGTGTTATTGGTTGTGGTGGGTAGTGAGAAATGAGTTTGGAGCCTAAACAGTTCAATCTTTAGAATAATGACAAAGAAAAATGTTACCGATTACTCCAAGTGGAGTTCAAATAAAATATTAAAGCTAGTAAGTAGTTAATCTTTTGTGATGAGGTATTTTTGCTGCCCTCCCAAATTACGTTGTACCGAGCTCAATAGCTGCAGTCGCTTAAGTGCGGCCAGTATCCAGTAATCGGGAGATAGTGGGTTCGAGCCCCACTGTCGGCAGCCCTGAAGATGGCTTTCCATGGTTTCCCATTTTCACACCGGGCAAATGCCGGGGCTGTACCTTAATTAATGCCACGGCCACTTCCTTCCAATTCCCAGGCCTTTCCTATCCCATCGTCGCCATAAGACATATCTGTGTCGGTGCGACGTAAAACAAATAGCAAAAAAATAATAATAAAGTTACGTTGTAGGAGCGAGGGAAATGCTTGATAGTAAGTAGCTACAACTATGAAGTTCTATGAAAACACAGTTAATTCTACTAAAAGGTGTCCTGTAAAGGATTGAGGGTGTAAGAAATCAAATTAGAGCTTAAACAGTTTGAACTTTAGAATAATGAAGAAGAAAAGATTTTCTGATCACTCCAAGTGGGCTTTAAAATAAAAATTTAAAGTTGTTAGTTTGTTAATTTCAAGAGATGAGATAAGTCTGTAGTCTTCTTAAAACACTTACAAGTGAGGAAGAGTCCTCGATGGTAAATGTTTATAAGTAGCCACAACTATAAAATTCTATGGGAACACAGTTAATTCTACTAAAAGGATTGAGAGCGTAAGAAATTAAATTAGAGCTTAAATAGTTTGAACTTTAGAATAATGATGAAGAAAAGATTTTCTGATCACTCCAAGTAGGGTTTTAAATAAAATTTAAAGTTGTTAATTTTTTGTTGATCTCGTGTGAAGAGATAAGTCTGTAGTCTTCTTAAAGCACGTACGAATGAGAAAGAGTGCTCGATGGTAAGTACCTGTGTTTGTATTAGCTGAAAGGTACGACTGGCTTCTTATATAGTGAGTCGAAAGGGAAAATATGGTTTAAAGCCTTTTAGTTGAATTAACTGTGTTCGCATAGAACTTTATAGTTGTGGCTACTTATAAACACGTCTACTTACCATCGAGCACTCTTCCTCACTTGTAAGTGCTTTAAAGCCGGGTATCGACTGCGCGTGGCAATGTTCGTTGCTTTGCCTCGCGAAGTCTATAACTTGGTGCCTCGCGCGGCAAGGTGAACACTGCCGCGCTCGAACTTGGCGCGGGTCGAGCCAAATCGGAACGGTCTTTAGTCCCGCGGCAAAGGGATTTCAGTGGGCTGTGTTCATTCAGTTGAGACGGCTGTTGAGGTGGTTCTACCACGGCAAAATGGAGAATGAAATTTGTATAGCTCTGATACAGCTGTATAACTGTAAAGAGATCTTGTGAAATCCTAAAAGTGCTAGTTATCACATCAATGATGATGATGATGATGATGATGATGATGATGATGCTTGTTTAGAGGGGCCTAACATCTAGGTCATCGGCCCCTAATAGTACGAAACGAGACGAAGTGCAATGACAATTTAAAAGTACAAAATTCAGCCACTGACCAGAATTCAAAATGTGAAGATGAAGAATGAAGGAATGAATATGTATTTAAAACAATCAGTGGATCCGACCCGCAGTGCCTCACCTGACCAGAAACAATATTACGGACCAAGGGACTGTTTCCAAAGCACAATCCTGCTGTCTAAAGGAGTTCAATATCCATGTCAACGGTACCTCATAATGGCACTTATCGCTAGTAAAGGAGAACCATAGTATTTCTCAGGTTGCGGTACTAATCAAAGGTAGCATAAACTCACGGTGTTCCAAAGATTATGGTACTACTCCCAAGTATTGTACGTCGTACAGGTAACGCAGACCTCGGGTGTTCCTCACATAAGAGCGAATCTCATAGGCAACGCAAACCCATAGTGTTCCTCACCTAGGTGTACTAAGCACGGGCGCTGGTATTCCCGTGGTGTTGCGCATGTAGTGGGTACTAATCATAGGCAACGAAGATCCACGGTGTCGCTCATAGTGTGTTACTAATCACAGGCAACGCCCAGACCTGTGGTGTTTCTCACTTAATGGTACTAATCACGGGCAACGTATGACCATGGTGTTCAGCATTTAGTGGTACTAATTACAGGTACTGGAAACCCACAGTGAACCCCTTTCTACTGCTACGAATCACAAAACTATTGAATACCTAACAGAGTGGTACTACTCGCAAGTAAAGGCGACCCATGATGTTCCCCGCATGATGGTACTAATCACAAGGAGTTTCATGGTTCTGATGCAATCATCCCTTGGTCACCCCTTTTAGTCTGCTCTTACAACGGGCAGGGGATACCGTGGGTATATTCTTCGTCTGTGTTGCCCACCCACAGGAGGTAGACAAAGAGAAAAAAGAAGAAAAAGTAAGGATCCGTCACTTCCAAAAATGAAGTAACGGACGAAGAGAGGCAAGGACCACGAAGGGGGGTGAAAATGAAAGACTCCTTAGGCCTCGAATGCCCTAATACCGTCGGGGTCTGAAAAGAACAAGAGTTAACAAAGAGAGGTTAGACAGGATAGATGAATGTTAGGAGCCTTTCACAAGTAAGTGGAAGCAATGCCAGGACTCAACTAAGGGCCCCGTGGTCGCCAACACACGCTCCTTTTAGTCGCCTCTTATGACAGGTAGGGGATACCGTGGGTGTATTCTTCATCTACGTCCCCCACCCACAGGGATAGTTACCACAACAAAAGTATGCACAAGGATGCATGAAAGGACATTAGTGAGGAAGTGAAAATGCCAGTTCAAGAGTAAAGAAGAAAATGACAACTTTATTGGCGTCATACAGAAAAGTCCCGGATTAAGAAGTCTCTCATTATTTACAGACTAGCTGGTGTACCCATGCTTCACAATGGAATTCTCAGAAAGAATGTCTTTGTGGTTTTCCTAACTGAAGTCAAATGAGGCCATCACAAAAACGTCAGTTGGAAAGTAGCGATTAAAAGCAATGTTACCATTTATGAAATACTCGCTCACTTTTTATGAACAGTTCTACGGTTCCGATCTAACAGTCCAAAGTTCTAGAGCTGGAATGACCAGGCCGCAGACAGCTGTGAACACTCCTCTGCCATTATTCTGTTAAATATGCACACTGTTCATCCAATCAGGGTCTCAGAATAGGGATTGAATAGCCCTAATGCTATGATGAACCAGTTTGTTAGGTACCGGTACCAGTAGTATCAGAAAATTTATGAACCAGAAGAACTCCATACTAAAGAAGAAAGTTATCCAACTCCCCAGCTACTTCCCTCCAACATTTAGGCAGGCTGTTATACTCGGTACGACCGGGCGAGTTGGCCGTGCGGTTAGGGGAGCGCCGCTGAGAGCTTGCATCCGGGAGTTAGTGCGTTCGAACCCCACTGTCGACAGGCCTGAAGATGGTTTTCCGTGTTTTCCCATTTTCACACCTGGCAAATGCTGGGGCTGAAACGTAATGAAGGCCAGGGTCGCTTCCTTCCCACTCCTAGCCCTTTCTATCCCAACGTCGCCATGTGTCCCATCTCTGCCGGTGCGACGTAAAGCAAATTTAAAAAAAAATCGGTATACAGCAGTAATCTGATCTATCGGAGATGAGTGGCAACAGAGAAACAAAGCACATCACAACAAACAATGGTCAATGTGATGTTATTGTTGATCAATGTTTTGAGCTTTCTGTATTGTAGTCCTTCACACTTAGTTTTCTTTAGACTCTGCAATATTAGGGCATCGTACAAAATTAATTATAGCGAAGACTGAAGTTCCTTATTCCCTGACTTTACATACCGATTTTCATTAAATTCTGTTTACCCGTTTTCTTGTGACTCGGCGCTGATATGGACTTAGCAACAAAAATCCAAATTCATGAATATCTCTTGGTATCATAGCCGGTGCGGTAAAAATGTATAATGCCTGTTGCTCACTGTAAAATGTTTCGTAAAATTTGTTGTACAATAAATTTTATAAAAATTTGATGAAAACAAGTTGTGTTGCTCACGGTAAAATTAATTTATAAAATCCGTGGAAACATCAATATGGCCATCTATGAACTAACTTCTGAACTAAGAAGTGTATGTGCTTCCATCTATCGATAAACTTTGCAGAATCAGCTGTTCAACTTACAGTGTGTTTGAGAGTATGACTCCAACAAACAAAGCAAAACCCAATCAGTCGCTACTGATCTGCATTTAGGGCAGTCGCCCAGGTGGCAGATTCCCTATCTGTTGTTTTCATAGCCTTTTCTTAAATGATTGCAAAGAAATTGGAAATTTCTTGAACATCTCCCTTGGTAAGTTATTCCAATCCCTAACTCCACTTCCTATAAACGAATATTTGCCCCAATTTGTCCTCTTGAATTCCAACTTTATCTTCATATTGTGATCTTTCCTACTTTTAAAGACACCATCCAAAATTATTCGTCTACTGATGTCCTCCCACGCCATCTCTCCACTGACAGCTCGGAACATACCACTTACTATAATCTATCAGTTTCATTGTCCATATTGATGAATTAAGAATGCAAGTATGAAGAATGAGATTTCCACCTAATCAATACTTTATTACAAAATGTTTGAAGTTATCTACATTGAAACAGTACCGGTTTCGACCTGTAAAAAGGTCATCATCAGCTGTTGGTGAACCTGCTTAATAGCAATAGTACGTAAAACATTACTAAAACTAATTTAACAAGAATGCCTTATTCTAATATAATATTACTTAAGGTATATACATATGGTACAATATGGGGCTTGGACTCATTGGAGTTCCATTCAAAAATCTGTGCTGTTGCCAACATTATGTCAAACAATATACATATGTACATATGGTGCAATAAAGGGCTTGGCTTGCTGGAGTCCCTTGAATGCCACACACTCCAAAAATTGTATAACAGAGGTTGAAAATACAGTTCCTATAGGATAGAGGATCACTGAGGTTTCGGTGTTAAGTTGAAACGTCTTTGCAGCATGTCGGCACTGAGACCAACTGTTGTGAATACACAATCAAGGTGTCTGCAGACACAAAACCCACACAAAACCCAAAAGACACAACCCACTTCACCCCACCCCCTCCAGAAGCTGCTTCCCCCTCCCCACCACCTATCAATCTGAACACTACGACAGCAACACGACGCACACGCAACAAGGTGCAGCACACTCCCGGCTACACTTGAAGACATATCCAGTCCACACGTAAGTAACACACACTCCTTAGCACACAAACCATTTAGCAGGCACTCTCTATCAGTTATTCTAATTCCTACTTCCATTTAGCAGGCACTCTCTATCAGTTATTCTAATTCCACTTCCTTTTTCTTTCTCAGATTTTGAATTTACCTGAGCACAAATGCAAGTGTGAAGAGGGGACTCTATCAACCTTTCTTTAATTTCAAAACTTCATCCATAGCATGACATACCTCAACAAGGAACCTGGAAATTAGTATTTATAAGCAACATCATACAATAAGAATGAACAACCTACAGAACCTCAGTCGATTACGCTCCCCGCAAAATTGCGGCCCAACAAAGCACCTTGATTGTGTATTGACAACGGTTGGTCTCAGTGCCGACATGCTGCAAAGACGTTTCAACTTAACACCGAAACCTCAGTGATCCTCTATCCTATAGGAACTGTATTTTCAACCTCTGTTATACAATTTTTGGAGTGTGTGGCATTCAAGGGACTCCAGCAAGCCAAGCCCTTTATTGCACCATATGTACATATGTATATTGTTTGACATAATGTTGGCAACAGCACAGATTTTTGAATGGAACTCCAATGAGTCCAAGCCCCATATTGTACCATATGTATATACCTTAAGTAATATTATATTAGAATAAGGCATTCTTGTTAAATTAGTTTTAGTAATGTTTTACGTACTATTGCTATTAAGCAGGTTCACCAACAGCTGATGATGACCTTTTTACAGATCGAAACTGGTACTGTTTCAATGTAGATAACTTCAAACATTTTGTAATAAAGTATTGATTAGGTGGAAATCTCATTCTTCATACTTGCATTCACATACCGCTTAGTCGAGCAGCTCGTCTCCTTTCTCCCAAGTCTTCCCAGCCCAAACTTTGCAACATTTTTGTAACGCTACTCTTTTCTCGGAAATCGCTCAGAACAAATCGAGCTGCTTTTCTTTGGATTTTTTCCAGTTCCTGAATCAAGTAATCCTGGTAAGGGTCCCATACACTGGAACCATACTCAAGTTGAGGTCTCACCAGAGACAAATATGCTCTCTCCTTTACATCCTTACTACAACCCCTAAATACTCTCATAACCATGTGCAGAGATCTGTACCCTTTATTTACAATCATATTTATGTGATTACCCCAATGAAGATCTTTCCTTATATTTGTACCTAGGTATTTACAATGATCCCCAAAGGGAACTTTCACCCAATCAACACAGTAATTAAAACTGAGAGGACTTTTCCTATTTGTGAAACTTACAACCTAACTTTTATCCCCGTTTATCATCATACCATTGCCTACTGTCCATCTCACAACATTATCGAGGTCATTTTGCAGTTGCTCACAATCTTGTAACTTATTCATTACTCTGTACAGAATAACATCATCTGCAAACAGCCTTATCTCTGATTCCACTTCTTTACGCATATCATTGATATATATAAGAAAACATAAAGGTCCAATAATACTGCCTTGAGGAATTCCCCTCTTAATTTTTACAGGGACAGATAAAGCTTCACCTACTCTAATTCTCTGAGTTCTATTTTCTAGAAACAGAGCCACCCATTCAGTCACACTTTTGTCTAGTCCAATTACACTCATTTTTGCCAGTAGTCTCCCATGATCTACCCTATCAAATGCCTTAGACAAGACAATCGCAATACAGCCCAATTGACCTCCTGAATCCAGGATATCTGCTATATCTTGCTGGAATCCTGCAAGTTGGGCTTCAGTAGAATAACCTTTCCTAAACCCAAACTGCCTTCTGTCATACCATTTATTAATTTTGCAAACATGTCTTATATAATCAGAAAGAATGCTTTCCCAAAGCTTACATACAATGCATGTCAAACTGACTGGCCTGTAATTTTCAGCTTTATGCCTATCACCCTTTCCTTTATATACAGGGGCCACTATAGCAACTCTCCATTCATTTGGTAAAGTTCCTTCATGCAAACAATAATCAAACAAGTACTTCAGATATGGTACTATATCCCAAGCCATTGTCTTTAGTATATCCCCTGAAACCTTATCAATTCCAGGTGCTTTTCTAGTTTTCAACTTTTGTGTCTTACTCTAAATGCCATTGCTGTCATGGGTAAATTTTAATACTTCTTTAGTATTAGTCACCTCCCCTATCTGGACATTATCCTTGTAACCAACAATCTTTACATA
This sequence comes from Anabrus simplex, assembly GCF_040414725.1. NCBI lineage: Eukaryota > Metazoa > Arthropoda > Insecta > Orthoptera > Tettigoniidae > Anabrus > Anabrus simplex. The sequence goes on from NC_090265.1 coordinate 1,541,837,482, forward strand.
CTGCTGACGGAATATTTCTGCCTTTTGAAGATCCTCGCATACGCACTCCCCTTGTTCATTAATTATTCCTAGAATGTCCTTCTTGGAACCTGTTTCTGCCTTAAAGTACCTATACATACTCTTCCATTTTTCACTAAAATTAGTGTGGCCACCAATTATGCTTGCCATCATGTTATCCTTAGCTGACTTCTTTGCTAGATTCAATTTCCTAGTAAGTTCCTTCAATTTCTCCTTACTTCCACAGCTATTTCTAACTATTTCTTCACCGGGCGAGTTGGCCGTGCGCGTAGAGGCGCGCGGCTGTGAGCTTGCATCCGGGAGATAGTAGGTTTGAATCCCACTATCGGCAGCCCTGAAGATGGTTTTCCGTGGTTTCCCATTTTCACACCAGACAAATGCTGGGGCTGTACCTTAATTAAGGCCACGGCCGCTTCCTTCCAACTCCTAGGCCTTTCCTATCCCATCGTCGCCATAAGACCTATCTGTGTCGGTGCGACGAAAAGCCTCTAGCAAAAACTATTTCTTTCCAACCTGCACATCCTTCTTAGTCTCTTTACTTCCCTGTTATAATATAGTGGATCTTTACCATTCCTTACCACCTTTAAAGATACAAACCTATTTTCACATTCCTCAACAATTGCTTTAAACCCATCCCAGAGTCTGTTTACATTTTTATTTACTGTTTTTCACCGATCATAGTTGCTTATCCCTTTCAGACCTGAAAGAAAACTGGAGGTGTGAATTTTTGTTTGTACGTCAAGAACTGACTAAAATGCTCCTCAATACACATATTAATAGTTTATTTTACAAAATAAAAACTAACATCCGAAAAACAGGACGCACACAATTGTGCGTATCAAAATTCAAAACCTCGTTGTATCACGTACGATGGTGTAGCTTCAAAATTTACGTTCACTAACCAATGTACACACTTCATTGAATATATTCCGGTATTCAGTAAAGCTTCTAGATTAATATAAACGCAGTAAATAAATACTTACTTTCGGCACTACTGCTTCCTGCCATCTCGCCGATCAACTGTGCTTTTTAAACTCTTCTTCCTTCGCCCTGGCGGTCAAGCGCATACTAAAATCAATTGAAATACACGCCACGTGTCCTGCACAATCACTGCAGTCCGGTGTAGCTCCGAAAAAACATCAAATACGGTCAGGGATAACTAAAATACGAACCCGCACAATTGTGCGTACTCGGTCTGAAAGGGTTATTAAAAACTCCCTCATGACTGTTTTATCAGGCATATGGTACTGCCTAACAGTCCTAATTTTAATCTCTTCCTTTCTTTCACATTTATTTTTAATTACCACAAAAACAGCTTCGTGATCACTAATCCCATCTATTACTTGCGGCTTTAGCTGCAATTATATGTTGTACAGTGGTAAAAAGGAAGAAAAGAAATGCCAGGAAATGCTGGACTCGGGATTGGATAAAAAGAAGAGAAGAAGGTAGAGGATTGCTGTCCTTGGTTGAAAATGAGTAGAGGTTAGAATACCAGCATTCATATAGGAATTTTCTAAGAATGGAGGATGGCAGTTTTAAAAAACTTCTGGATCTTGTTGGTCCCAAAATTATTCGACAAGACACTAACATGAGGCAAGCTATTTCTCTTGAAATGAGATTGCAAGTGACACTCCGATTTCTGGCCACTGGAGAAAGTTACACCAACTTGATGTATTCAACTAGAATACCATTTGGAACTCTAGCACGTATTATTCCTGAAACATGTAGGGAAATATATTCTTCACTGAAGTAAAAGTACATGAAGGTAAATATTTGAATTTATTTAAACAACATAATAATTAAAAAATATTACATAAATATGTACAATATCGTCTTTTAGGCTGTGGGAACATCTTTCCTAGTCTGTATTTAGTAGGCCTAATACTACCAACTGAGCATCCATTATTGCTTTTTGAATTTTATGTTTGGTAAGAATTTTAATTTTTGTGTCAGTAAGAGCTCTCAGTTCTGAGGCAATAAATTTGCCAAATTCGTCATCTGCATCTTTAGTATTTGACACTGAGTGAAGCACCTTTGAAGCCTGAAGGAGGACATCGTCTTCAATCGACCCCTTCTTCCGTTTTCATGATGTGCCTGGAAATAATAATAATAATAATAATAATAATAATAATAATAATAATAATAATAATAATAATAATAATAATGATAATAATGATAATAATAATAATAATGATAATAATAATAATAATCTAATTCACAGTGATTGCATAAATAATATGCATGTTTATGAATTAACGTCACTGCATAATATCATGTGAGTAATTACCCTACTACAGTATACCATTAATAAGTTCTGAAAACCATTAACTAGAAATTCGAGAAGGAAAATTTATCACCAGAAAATTGTCGATTTTCTTTTTGAACTCAATTACCTACAGTGTATTTTAGTTGCCTCAACAAATTGTTTAAAATATTATGTTTTGATATTTCTATAAACATATATGAGCTACCTGATGTACTTGCTGCAGGCTGTGATGTACATGACTGATTGTCAGTATTTTCTTCTTCATATACAGTCAGCATCCCATTGTCATCGAATTTTACAGAGTCATCAGGCAGAGTAACCTTTAAAACAAACACAACTTTTTTCAGGTTCCAGATACTGTGACTGGATGGCTTGAGATTGCACATTAATTTGAAGAGAAATGGAATTTCCCTAATTGTTTGGGTGCATTGGATGGGAAGCATAACAGTTTGCAGCTCCTAGATCAAGTGGTTCTCACTATTATAATTATAAGGGTACTAACAGCATTGTTTTGCTTGGTCTGGTGGATGCCCATTATAAATTCATATACATTGATGTTGGGACCAATGGACGAGCAAGTGATGGAGGTGTCTACCAAAACAGCACCTTGTTTGCATCAGTCCAAAATAAAACACTGAACATTCCTCCCCATCGCAAACCTCCTGAAACTGAGTGTGAAGTGCCATATGTAATGATTGCAGATGATGCTTTTCCCCTCTCTTCCAACCTAATGAAGCCTTTTGGGTACAGAGGGCTGACAAGAGAGCAGAAAATTTTAAACTACAGATTAAGTAGGGCCAGATGTGTAGTTGAAAATGCATTTGGCATCATGGCAAATGTTTTTAGGGAATTATTGAGTAAAGGACACTCTCTGTTGACAAAGTGGAATCCATTGTCCTTGCTACCTGTGTATTGCACAACTTCCTTTTGGAAGAGAACAGGGGAGTTTATATGCCACCTCACAGTGTGGATGAAGAAAATGTACAAGGAGGCAGTGTGCAATTAGGGGCGTGAAGAAGGGATCTCATCATGGGAGAAATCCAGAGGCAAGGTGGAAACAGAGTTTCGCAAACAACACTAAGTATCAGGAACACATTGAAAGACTACTTTAATGGTGTAGGCAAAGTATCATGGCAAGATCACTGTGTGGATAAATTTCGATTCTAGTTATTTATAACAAACATGTTAATTGTATTTCTCTGTGACTGTCATTTACAATATTGTGTTAAAATGGACCCTTCTTATAAATGTAGGTGTACAGTAGAGTTTCACATTTTAAAAAATAATTTAAGACCATAATAGTATAGTGAATAGATACTTAGTTACCACTCTTTGAGATGAAAGTTTAAATTCAATTTTCTTTCTTACTTTTGAAATTGAGTTAATTTTAATTTGTAAGGGTGTAGTTTTAATTAGACAAGTATGTTTGGAATGATGTTTATCACAGTTGTTCCTCTTAAGGTTGGCCAAATATTTAGCTACTATTCTTGTAGATTAACATGTCTGTGTCTGTTAGGTCAACAGCCCAGAGGCTGGTTGGATCCTCAAATAGCATCACCAAAGGCTATGCAGTTATAGGGAAACCACAAAAATCAATGGCAGTACCAAAATGAGGCATACTAGGCAAGATGAGGAGTGAGGTAGTTTGCCATTGCTATCCTCACTGGGCCAGACAGTGCCAATGTAGCACAACTAACCCTATGAGCAACACCTTTCATGACACTCAGACACACTGGTTGTGCTCTGAATGTCATTAATCATCACCACCCATACCCCAGCAGCTTCCATATTGTCACAGCCATGGATGAGACTGGGACTTCAGTGGAAGCTACACTTTGCTCTGGCCTGTGCCACGAGATGGATGCAAAAGTACTGTAACCATCAAGAAATGACAGCAGGCAGTAGATTAACATAATTTGTAATATACCAGTATTAGCCCTTGTAGAATGTTTCAACACCCTGTACTTTGCACAGCCATCGCTCAGTTTTCAAATAGTATAGTACATGACATAATAAAAGTGGTATGGAATTAAATTGAATTAGTGCAGGAATTCATATATTAAGTTATTGAGTGTTTACAGGTATTTTAATTTATGGTGCTGTCTATCATTAAATTATGATTTAAAGTAATCCGCCTAAGCCTAGTTGTCTTTACTGCATTACAGCCTACATGAATGCTCAGTAATTAAATTGTGTACAGGTTCTGTATTGACTATTATGATCAAAATAAGTATCTATATGTCCACCTGTTCAATACTTTTATAATTTAATAGTATCCTTAGATTATTTCACATGGTCCATGGTTACTGGTTACCGTGTAAAATAATTTAAAGAGACTATTAAATTATGGTCCATGGCTACCATGTAAATAATCTACAGAGATCATTAAATTTTAAAAGTATTAGATAGGTGGACATATATTTCTATTGATACAGAATATTCCTCTTACACATACTCCCTACCTTCACAGCTTATGAAGGAATACAATTTGGCTAACCCTGAATTTTACATATGCATGGATGCAAGAGGTGTGTCTCCCATGTCTCAGAAATATTCAGACATAACCTTGCATCCCCCATTGATAGAGTTATTGATGTTTGATTAACTCTGACTGTCAGTATCCTCCATTGAAATGAATACATTTATCCCACCACCTACTAGAAGAGTCAATCATACCATGCTGGAAAATTTGTGGGTCAGGAAGACAGATAGCAAAACAAAAGGTGGAGTTTCACATTCAAAGAACATCACTCTCCTACTCACAAAAAAAAATTTAACTTTCATATTTAAATTTGGTTGTTGCACAGGTCACATGTGACATGACTATCTTGTAATCTATGAAATCTAGATTTAGAAATAAGCTTTACCTGACTGTCATCACTGCTACAAGTTGTATTCATATCCAAATTTGATTTGCTGCTCCTGGTAGCAATATGTGGAATAAGGAACAGCATACGGTCATACCAAGCAAATGTTGGTTTGTATACTTCATTGCCACCCATTCCACTGTGTAAACATTTCATAACCTTATTCCTGAAAACAAACAATTGAATGTAATCTACTACAGTAAACTTGCAGATTTAAATAAGTCAGTCACGTTTTAATATACAATGAAGAACAAAAAACCTGTTTATTGGTACACAGTAGGCTGTACATTAATAATTACTGCATTTAAATTTTTGACAGGTTACCAAGTCAACCGTGAATGCATGAAAACAACTAGCTTTACTATCTGCCATATTATAAACTTCATATCAAATTTAAAGAAAAATCAATCAATCTCAAATAATTACGATTGATCAAATTCAGTACTAACCTCTCATTAGTGAATTGAATATGAAGCCCGTTTATCTTTGACTTCACATCAGCCGGGCTTGTATTCGGCCGAACTTGTGACACAATTTCGGCGATTGTGTTTTCTGCCTCTCTTCTTGCATTTCTGTTGGGGTAAAGTGGCGTTTTAACCTCGTACAAACATGGATATTTCTGGTATTCGTCCAGTAAAACACTAACAGCTTCCTTAGTCCACCCGGAACCTGCCATTTTAGAAAGAAGTGTATGTTTACAATCGAGCTTCGCAATCTTCTCACGACGTAGCGCCAGCATCATCATGATGTCAGCTTCGCTGATTGGTTCATTTCGTAAAATTAATTTTACGGAATAGAACATGTCCTATTTTATGAAAGTTTTGTCAAAGGTTTTATAAAACTTAAATTTGACCATGAGCAACAGAAATTTTATAAAATTAAATTATTGTACAATAAATTTGACAGAAAATTTTACCGTGAGCAACAGGCATAAGACATAAATGATCGGAAATTTAATACTATATATTACAATACGTGCAGTACTCACAGTATTCGCGCGAGAACTGAGGAACCAGTGTCGATCATCTGCCACGCTCGACTCTGGCATCACAAACATGGTGTTACGCGTAACACAAACGAAAGAGTTTGACGCGCGCAGTTGATACCCGGCTTAAGAAGACTACAGACTTATCTCATATCACGAGATTAACAACAAACAAACGACTTTAAATTTTTATTTTAAACCCCACTTGGAGTGATCAGAAAATCTTTTCTTTGTCATTATTCTAAAGTTCAAACTGTTTAAGCTCTAGTTTGATTTCTTACACGCTCAGTCCTTTACAGGATGCCTTTTAGTAGAATTAACTGTGTTCTCATAGAACTTTATACTTGTAGCTACTTACTATCAAACATTTCCCTCACTCCTGCAACGTAATTTGGGAGGGCAGCAAAAATCACAAAAGATTAACTACTTACTAGCTTTAATATTTTATTTGAACTCCACTTGGAGTAATCGGTAACATTTTCCTTTGTCATTATTCTAAAGATTGAACTGCTTAGGCTCCAAACTAATTTCTCACTACCCACCGCAACCAATAACACATAAACTTAACGCCCCGCCTAATACCCCACCTCCCCCAATTCTCACATCGTTATAACACCAGTAGCACAAGTGTCAATCATTTCATCGCTACCATAGCAACTGATTAACACTATAACCGTCGAAAAGATAAATGAAATTACATACAACATTTTTTTCTTTAACTCAACTTTATGTTCACCATTTTAACATCATAATTAATAAAGAGGTAAATGAATTTACACACATGGTTTTTTCTTTGAAGTCACCTTTCCTTCAGTTTCATTCCTTAATACGTAAATCTCCTATTGTTACAGGCTTTAAACCAAATTTCCCTTTCGACTCTATATAAGAAGCTACAGTCTCACCCTCCAGCTAATATTAACACAGCTCTTTACCATTGAGCACTCTTCCTCACTCGTATGTGCTTTAAGAAGACTGCAGACTTATCTCTTCACACCAGATTAACAACAAACTAACAACTTTAAATTTTATTATAAACCCCACTTGAAGTGATCAGAAATACTTTTCTTTGTCATTATTCTAAAGATCAAACTGTTTAAGCTCTAATTTGATCTTATGCCCTCAACCTTCTCCTTTTAGTAGAATTAACTGTGCTCTCATAGAACTTTATAGTTGTGGCTACATACTATCAAACATTTCCCTCACCCCTACAGCGTAATTTGAGAGAGCGGCAGAAATGTCTCATCACTAGCTTTAAAATGTATTTAAATTCCACATGGAGTAATCAATAACATTCTTATTCATCATTATTTCAAAGTTTGAACTGTTTAGGCTCCAACCATATTTCTAACGTCCTGAACCAATACAGGGTGCCGTTTAACAAGATTCGACGCAGCAATTTGTGTTCTTATAGAACTAGTAATATGCAACTTGTTACCACATTTTTAGGCAAGGACATTCAAAAAAGTATATAAATTACGACTCTTTGTAATTCTTTATTATAAGAATATCTTAACTACTGTCATCCCTCTTGCTCATCTTTTGATGCATACAGTATACCTACATCATCCTCACTTTTATTATTTGTAATTTATCTTAAAAAACTACAATTAAGAACAATCAGGATTCTGATTTATTATCTTTCAGGTTTGAGATTAAGGCTGACGATGCCCTTAAATAAAGGGCGAAGCATGTCCCTATAATTTTCTTCATAAGATTTAATTCTTAATTAAAATCACTCTTTATGTACTGAATATGTGGAATAAAATAAACATTAATATTTCTTTGACTAATGTACAATTCAATACGGACCCAAATATGAGAATTATAATGTGCAACTATGATTGTCAAGCAGTAGTAAATAACTTTACTCCCTAAAAGGACCAATGACTTTGGGCAGATGAGTCCCTTTAGGTGGGGATGATCGTCTCCAGGACGAAAGAAATGACACCCAAATGCATAAAGCAGCACCTGTTCTCGGTGTTAGGAGTGACTACTCTTTATTATCACCAGGAAAATTGTATGGAAAATCTGTCATTTGTTTCAAAAATAGTACCCATTGGTAGACTCCCAGGCCAGTAAGTACCCAATATGCTGCTGGGGGAAGAACAACAGTCATTTACAAGTAACCTTGGACTGAATGATGCAAATGGTGTAAATCCTTCTGGAGGGCCACTTGCCAATGTTGTTCTTGATAAAAGGAAAGATCTACACTGCATGCAAACATACCCTATTGCAACATGGAATTTTCAAGGAATGAGTCGCAGGGAACGTATTATTGTTAAGAAAGAAATGCTTAAATTACATACTGATCTGCTTGGATTTAGCAAGCTACACTAGACAAGGAAAGACTGCTTGTAAGGATGGTGGGAGCAGGTTTTGGGGAAACTGGAAGCTTCTAGTCTGGACCTGCACGTTGGTGATAGATGTGAAGATGTGTGATGGTCGCCTTCCTGAGAACTTGTGACTACTCAGGGATCCGGTCCTGCATCTATGACTGGGTAGGCCTATTTGGGATCACCGCTGCCCACCTCGAAGGGGGAAGGCCCTAGAAAATGTGGGCTAAACAGCGGTAGTCACATTCAAAGCTGTTTGGGAAACTGCACTCAGAGGGTCGCTCCAATTCATGTGGTCAAAATCAGTTGAAAATGAAGGACACAATTTTAACTGTAGGCATGTGGAATGTCAGAACGCGACTTGACCTGAAGGACAATAATAGGCCCAAAAGGAGGACAGCTCTTATTACCCATGAGCTAGCAAGTCTAAACATTGACATCGCTGCTCTGAGCTAAACAAGACTATCATGTGAAGGACAAATCAGTGAAGCAAGTACTGGATACACCATCTTTTGGAAAGGAAGGGAGGAAGAAGAAAATCGTATCCGTTGTGTTGGTTTTGCGATGAAGGCAAAGTTAGTGTATGGGCATCAACTCACACCAGTTGCAGTAAATGAAAGGCTTATGACTCTGCGTGTGCCTCTTTCTAAGGATAGCGCCATTACATTTATTTCCGCCTATGCTCCTACTCTAAAAGATGAGGAAGATACAATCAGTTCTACCAACATCTGAACACAGTTCTCACCAAGATACTTGCAACAGATAAGATCTTATTGCTTAGTGACTTCAATGCTAGAGTGGGTAATGATAACTGACTATGGGAAGATGTAATGGGAAATCAAGGTGTTGGGAATCACAATTCAAATGGTCTATTACTACTTGGCCCGTGAGCTGAACATGAACTGTATACACAGACCCACTGTTTTATAAATCCTCAGATCATATGGCATTCATCCTAAATTAACAATAATTATTGAACTAACTTTAACCAACACAATTTCAAAGGTAAAGTTCAGGGGAGAACAATGTCAAATGCTTTTACAATAAATACAGGCCTCAGACAAAGTTACGGATTATTCCTGTTGCTCTTCAATGTGGCTCTTGATTACATCATGAAAATTCGGCAAAAAGAAAATCCACCTAAAATCCAAATTGGAGAAAAACCCTCAATAAGGACAAACTGCCTAGGGTTTGCGGATGATTTAGCTCTTTTATCCCTTGACATGGAAGAAGTCCATACTCAGATCACTAGTCTCCAGAAAATTGCATTAAAAATAGGATTACAAATATCCTTTGAGAAAACTGAGATGCCAATGAAACCCCATGACATATACGAAGTCATCATAAATGATCCAAATATAATTAACATGGTCCTACAATTTAAATACCTTGGAGAAATCATTATGCTCAAGTTAGGCGAGAAAGACACATGAATAAATAGAACCAACAAAATGAAAAAAAGCACAATTTCTAACCTGGTCAACTTATATAACAAAAAATACTTGTCAATAGACACTAAGATCCAACACTACAAAACTGTAACTTTGCCCATAGCCATTTACGCTTGCAAAACCTTGTTCCAAATTAAAAATGAAAGAAGAACTGATCAGCTCCTCAAAACTGAAAGGAGAATTATTAGAACTTGCATAAATAAAAAGTACCAGATTGAAGGAGTCTGGAGAATCCCCAATGAAACTGTCTATCAAGAAATTGAGGATTATCAGAAAACAGGATTTTATGACAACTGGTAATGAGAAATCTGGGAAATGGGTAGGCAAGCACACAGATACAACACACACAGCAACGGGCATAAATTTAACAGACCCCCTTGAACGGCTAATGTCTCCGCTCAACGCTCATCCAACATAAGAGATTTCAGTTCACGCACTTGCATCTTATTTTTTTCCATTTTGGTCTTGAACTCCCAGCAAAAATGAAGCGGCTTCAGGCGTGATCAATCCTGTTTGAAGTGTTACTACTCCATGTCTGCTACAACATATGATTTCTCTCGCCCGTTCTCACGTATCTATACAAGAGTGGGATTTAATTATTTCTTCACTTAAAAGAATATAACCATCATGTTTTGTTATATATAAACATTCTTATTAACTGACTGGCAGCCATGAGTTGATATTACACTGCCAGCTCTATGTTGTACCTTATGTTTATACCTATGGCAACACGATTCTCAGCCATGATGAACACTCTTATATATTTTCACGCTTGTTTTTATGTTTGAACATTCTGATTGACTGACTAGTAACAGTGATATCCTAATGATTTTAATTATTTCACTACCAGCTCTGTATTGTAGCCTACTTTCTGTTCTTATCCTCTGTCTCAACTCGATTGTGTTTTTTCTCTTAGCCATGTTGTAACATTCCATGTTTTTTCACACTAGTTTTAAGCCTATTTTCATTTTATAAATATAAATGTTGATTCTTAGGGTGCCATATATGTTAAGGACACTAGGTTCAGGGCCCTGACCTAACTTTAGGCTAAGATTTATTTTCGGCTGATGATGCTTACGACTGTTAAGCGAAACATGTCCCATCTTACAACGCCTGTTGTAATGTTTATTTCCTAAATATAGGAAAGATAAGTATTGGAAAGGTGGTGTTAACTATTATTCTTGTTTTAATGTCCATATCTGATGTCCAATATGGTCTACAATGAGATTTATTACTTGTAATGTAACCGCCAACCAGGCAAAAGCAAAGTTAAGGTCACTAGAATTTCCAGGGACATTACGTTTTTAAAAGAGTGCTTAAGATATGGATTGGTTCCCAGATTCTTGCAACATTTACAACGAAAGAACATTTCATCCCCAAATATACAACCCACCCAAGAAAAAGTTAATTCTATTTGGCTGAAAAATGAAATCAAAACACTCTACAGGAAAAAGTCACTCCTAAACTTACAGCTTTACAAAGTTCATCTAAAAACTTCGTCCAACATGTCGCCTTTAGAATGGGACTCCTTTTCTAAATTTGCTAACGACAAGGTGTCAATCGCGGCAAATAAAAAACAAGAAGTTTTAGACAAAAAATTTACTTTTCTTAAAGAATCAAAAACTAAATCCGTCAAATCTTTCAAAACCACGGGAACACCCTCTCCTCAAATCAAAGTTGTTCCAAACACTGTAAATTTATCCATCACTAACTTTTCAAACAGTGAAATGGATCTTTTGAACAAGGGTTTCAAATTCAACTGGCCCAACCCCAATAAAATTGACGATCTGGTGACCAACATTGCCGAAATCGAATCAAATATTTCAAAACTTCCTATAGAACACCGTTATGATGTTAAATACGAAATTAAAAAGAAGCTCACGTTACTAACCAGTGAAATAAATTCCAAGCCTTCTTTAAATCTTAACAAGCAAATAATTGAAGTAAAGAACAAAATCAGGAACAATAATGTTGTGCCCGTTCGCATCTCGTAGACCATTTACAAAATGGCGGCGTAGGAAGGTATGGCCCATGCGATCTATTAAGGCAATGAACTTCTTATTAATACAGCATATAGGAGACCATGCACGTCACGGAACGGACTGATTTGGAAGACACTGCAGGACAGTAGAGGCTCATTTTGAATTGTTTTGAAAAAAATATAGCAGCGGAATGATTGTTTAAAAATATACTCTAAAAATTTCAACTGCAGAAGTAAGACGCAAATACAAGTGAAGCTTTACATCTGAAGATTATCCTAAACTCCTGAGGAAGATATTGACTGTTTACAATTGGCGATAACATCCGATAAAATAATTCACCTACGTGTGTTATAAAGAGACGAGATATCATAGAAATAAATAATTTGTGGAGATACGTCTGACTTGGGTCTGGTGAGCAACCACTCTGCGATTGAAGAATAAGGACTCACCATATTGCAGAACCGACAATTTCGTATGAGAAGAAAGTTACCCCTGTGGTTATAAACTTAATATCTATATACAGAGAACTTGTTCCAACCGAAGAAAACTTCGTCGTTTAGAATAGCAGTAGAACTATGGAATATATAATGACTGATTGCTCCGCAAAAGGAATTTTCTACGCTGTCTGCAGATTTGGAATGATGACTGTTTGCTAAATCTACATGATGGACTGAACTGGGGATATGCACCGGCGAGCCAGAGGACCAGCTGATGATGATTAGACCGGCCAGCCAGAGGACCGGATGATGAGGATTGGACCGACCAGCCATATGACCAGCTGATGACCGGGAAGACGTTATCCAACCGGAGATCCAGATCCTAACAGAGGGTCTAACCACAACCTAGGAATGGAGCGACAACCAGACCAAACGTAGCATCTGATGAGCTAAGTCCATACATTTTTTTAGTAGAGTAGTTTCTTGTAATCTACATCCTCACTCTAACTTCGGCATGTGCTGAATAATTGGTGATATTTATGAATTAATTAAGAACGTGTGTGAAACATAAAGTGAAGTGTGAGATATTTAAGGCTATAAGATAAGATGGCAGTGTAGAATTAGAATTCTATTATATCATATACAGGCTACCGCACTTGCATACATACAGTAGAAACTAGCATGAGTAAATGAAAGAAGTGTTTCTTGTAAAGACCTAATAGCTATGAGTCTATATAACTAGTGAAACTTCGATTAATCTCGTTTTACTTGTCCAAAGATTATGTCACGAATTTACCTGCGCGACACAGATGAATATAGTTAAGTTACGTATTCCTTTCTTCATAGAAAGAGGGCATTGAACTCAAACTGCTGTTTTTAAGATAAGAGGTTGTTAAAATGCGTTTATTACAAGGCAATTCTAAAATGTTTGGCATATAGCTTTGGGTGTAATCTGCTATATGCATACCGCAATAAGTATGCCGGTGGTATGATACTGTATATTGGAATGGTGTTGAAATGTGGTTATTTCTTGGAGCATATTAAGGAATACTTGAAATACAGATGTTTGTTTATATTCTGCGGTAAGAGAAAGAATTGCTATTCGCCGAGGAAACGTTGTGTTAGATTTACATGAGGTGAGTTTCTGTGCCATATGGAAAGAATATGTCAAAGTGTGAACATCGCGCAGATGATCATTTTAAGGTAAGATTGACATGTATTATGGTAGAATTGTGAATCGTGACAGTTTTTATCCGACATTGGTAAATGGCATGTACCGAGTATAAGAGAGTTCTTTAATATACGGTTTACTAGGCTCATGACTAAGTATACATGTGATATTCTTTGGTGTGGTGATGTTTCAATATATACGTATTAATTTCATTCTGTACTGTCCATACGAGTTGAGTAGCTCGTACACATGAGAGATATCGAGTTATAGAAGATAGCTAAAGCACATTGAGCCGTTGATGGAGGAGTGTGTGGATCGGAAACTACTTGAATAGTTAGATAGATGTTCATTTCTTTTCACGCAGATATGATTTCAACTGAAGTGTTTTAAATATAAAGAATAGGATAATGGTTAGTTAGGAGCCATATGTCGTAGGCTCTAGGAAGGTATTGTCTTAGCCCGTAAGTTGTTATTTATGCGTATTCGAGATAAGTGACCAAATAATCAGAGTTCAGATTTATGAATGGGAAATTTTGAGAGCAGTTTTACGATTTAATACTCACGCAAGAGTTTGTTTGGGAGATACATACATAAAGATATGATCAGATTTACATTCGCAATCTGACTTTATCCCATTTAATTTTATTACGTTTCAATTTAGCAAACCATCCATTTTTATCACAGTGAGATGACTTAAATGTGGTGAGAATAATTTATATAATTAGCATGACGGTATTCACAACGAGTATTTATATGGAGACCGTGATTGCTCAGTGATCTCTTGAATATAATTAGAGAAAATCAAATACATTTCGGAACATGGCTACGAATATAGAAGTAAATAACTAATATGAACTTGAACATTAAATGAGAAAGAATGTAAATAATTTAAAGCTTAATTATTTTACTTTTATTTTTGAGCCAGCGCTGACTCTAATCCTTTATGCTTAAATATTATTAAGATAATACTACCCAGAATTCACATTAACTTACATTGAACATGATTTATTCAATAAATTTTCTTATATTTTTCTTTTAGAAAGTGACTGTGTTTTGAGTTCCTTTTGGGTAACGGCTAGTTTGTAAGTTAGCCTAATAAGTTTTGTAGATATAAGTAATTGATGAGTTTGACAAAAAAAAGTGATTCTTTTTGAGGTTTTCGGCCACAGGTCTTTACTTGAGCGTATAGGTATTCCCATGATGTGCATCTCAACAGACCGAGTCTCTTCCGAAACCACGTAAAAAAACAAACCCATATAAAATCACAGATTTTATGAGCGATAGATAGAATACCCTGAGAAGAAATTGAGTTACCGGGAGAACTTGGCACTGACCGCTCGATAGGCGGGTGCAATGTAATAGTCGCAAAAGCCGACAAAGGCTCTACTACTGTATTATTGAACAAAAATGAATATATTAGTAAAACTGAAGATTTCTTTTCCGTCAATAGCTACAAACTAATTGACAAGGATCCCACTTTAAAAATCCAGCGTGGTTTAAAGAACTTGCTGAGAAATTCATCTTTTCTATTTCAAGAGCATGAACAACAAAAACTCGCCATTATGATATATACTAACCGGAATACCGGAATAAGATGGGAGGTTGGAGGAGAGTGCAGATCAAACCATGAAAGGATTAAATTTACATACCAGGTAGATTAATAACTGTAAAATAAATAAATCATAAACAAAATTCCCCAAAAGAGGGTGGAAACCGGGATAAACCCCGGAAAAATACAGAAGACTACATGTCACGTCTGTCTCGTAGAAAGATCAGGCAATAACAACCAGCATGGCTACCCCCAACACTCACCAAGGCCATCCGCATCCGCTCAGCCATACCAAGAAGGGGAGGGGATAGAGCCATACGTGCAGAGCACATTACAGGACTACACGGACAAAGGTCCATACAGTTCTGTTTACATGTTGAGAGGGACTTGGATTAAGAAATTCATATGTTAAATTATCCTCACAAATGTTTTCTTGCATTAGTCATCATACGATGATTTTTATTTACTCAATATAAGATAATTTTAATCCGTTCGCCTTCTTTCTGGCCAAGTATTTTTAGCTCCTGTGTTTTTCATATAAGAAACAGTATTCACCATTCTTGTCTACTGAAGTCTATAATCCAATCCCCAAGCGATAAGTATGTTCAAACTTTATACGAAGAGGATCCATTTCAGTGTCGGACATGTGTTATTTTTAGAATCAATATGACACAAAATTCTTTTCTTTTTAGACGAACATTTTAAATTGTTTAAAGAAATTTTAGAATGTGTTGTACTTGTTATGTTTCAATATTTTTATTTTGTACAATAACTATTCCGCAGTGTCAATACTTTTAAGAAATCAACAGTTCAATTTTTATAATTAATAAGGTCCTCATACCAAAGCTTGTTTTAAGATTAAATAAGGCTGATGATGCCCAATAAAAGAAGGGCAAAACATGTCCCTTTAAACGTAGTAATTTCTATGTTCATTTAAACCACATAACCATGGAATTAATTGTATTGAATGGCTGGGGTAATTGAAATACTCTTTTTATATACTTAGTGTCATAGCTGTTTTCAGTACGGAACAAGGATGAAAGTAATGGTTTGTAATATAGTAGCCAACCAGGCAAGATGTCAATTGAATAGATTCCTCAATCTTAAAACAAAAATATGTAAATTAATCAAGGATATAGTATTCCTAAAAATTTGTCTGCAACTGAAATTGATCCCAAAATTCTTGAAGTCAACACAAAGAAAAAACTTAGTTATATTATGAGCCGGCCCCGTGGTGTAGGGGTAGCGTGCCTGCCTCTCACCCGGAGGCCCCGGGTTCGATTCCCGGCCAGGTCAGGGATTTTTACCTGGACCTGAGGGCTGGTTCGAGGTCCACTCAGCCTACGTGATTAGAATTGAGGAGCTATCTGACGGTGAGATAGCGGCCCCGGTCTAGAAAGCCAAGAATAACGGCCAAGAGGATTCGTCGTGCTGACCACACGACACCTCGTAATCTGCAGGCCTTCGGGCTGAGCAGCGGTCGCTTGGTAGGCCAAGGCCCTTCAAGGGCTGTAGTGCCATGGGGTTTGGTTTTGGTTTTTAGGTTTTAGTTATATTATGAACAAAGTTCAAAATAAAGTAAGTGATATTTGGTTAAAGAATGAAATTAAAATAATGTACAAAAAGAAAGCCCAGTTGAACTTACAATTATATAAAACACATTTAATAGCCGCCCAGATATTGGCCCCATTAGAATGGAAATCGTTCCAACTACACTTAGATAACAAATTGACGCACTTGTTAGATAAGAAACAGGCAACACTGGATAGAAAACTAATGCAGTTAAGAGTATCTCAAATGCAACATGTTACGCAGAATATAGATAGACAGAATGTAAACCCTTTAGGTATCAACACTCCTACAATAGTAAATCTGACTGATGCATATTTTTCGGATAAAGAGATAGAGCTCTTGAATAAAGATCCTAAAAATATAATTGGCCTAACAAGAATAAAGAAGTAGTCATCATAAACGCAGTGGCCAGTTTCCGAACTCCCATATGAAATACCGAACGACATAAAAACAGAATTAAAGAAAAAACTTCCAAGGTTAGCAGAAGATCTGAATACTAAATTTGATCCTACTCAACACACATTAATACAAAACTTGAAAACTAATATGGAAAACAACAACATCGTAGTAACTAAAGCTGACAAGGGGGGGTCAATAGTTCTATTAGACAAAGAAATTTACATCCAAAAAAGAGAAGATTTTTTAAATAGTAATAGTCACACGGTTGTTAATAAGGACCCATTAGTAAAAATACAGCATAATTTCAAGACAATAATAAAGAAATCTACATTTCTTTTTAATGAATTTATAATCAGTCTATTCATTACTCTCAAGTTGTTCAAAATTGACAGAATAATAGTATTAAGATGTATTTAATTAGTTTTGTTTTATGAATGATTATGTTGATCATATTGATTTTATACTTAAATAGCTTATATTGGAGCACAACACTGAAGATGTTGGAGAAGTTGATTTTTAAGTATTTATAAATATGAATAATATATTATTTATACAATGAAAATGTATTGTTTTACTTAAACTATATAAATTGAGAAATGTTAATGGAATTTAATTTGATCAACACATTTCTTTAATTGGAAATAAATTTAAATAATATTATTAACAGTAATATACCTTTGTTTTTGTTTCAATTAAAAGTAAATAAGGATGTAATCATCTAAGATCAGGTCGAAACTGATTGCAATATATCGCTTCTTATTTAAGGTAGATGGAAAAATCAATAATTTTTGAGTGCCAATCAAATGTTATAATTAACTACTACCCTAATATGCACATTCTAAGGCACCTTGATTTCATTTATGATGTAATCCTAGTAATAAAATAAATAAGAAGAATGTACTAATAATTGAACATGATATAATATTTGATCAGTTTATAATAATAATAACTGGAAGAAGTAGGGCAATTTCTACATCAAAGATGAGAAATATTACAACAATTAAGAAAAATTGTAAAGAGAAGGGGAGCCACACTGAACTTTTAGGGTCAAATCCACATTCAAAAGGGGATCTTTTTTTCTCGATCATTAATGTTTTTTTTTTTAGATAGGATTGAAGCTAAATCCATTACAATTGATGTTAAGATAATTGTAAATAGTGAGACAATAAATATAATTCAGATTATTTATTTTGAATTAATCAATTTTTGATTGGAATTCAAATTAACTTATATACTAAATAATTAATAATTATACGTCAACAAAGTGTCAATATCATGCGGCAGCTTCAAATTAACTTATATACTAAATAATTAATAATAATAGAAAAATGACATATTTAAATTACATAAAATCAGCTTCATGGCCCATATCGCACTTAAGCAATCATTGTATCGACTAGGTGGAAAATAAATAAATACTTAATTGTGAACATATTTAAATGTCGTAATAAACAAGTTAAAAGGAATGTAGTACCAATAATTACATGTAGACCATGGAATCCTGTTGCTATGAAGAAAGTTGATCCATATACAGCATCACTAATGGTAAAAGGGGCTTCATGTATTCATAAGCTTGTAGAATAGTAAATACCCAATAAGATTGTAAAAAATAATCTTTGAGTAGCTTGGCTGTAGTTTCCCTCTATTAGACTGTGGTGTGCTCAAGTAACGGTTACCCCTGAGGCGAGAAGAATTGTGGTATTAAGAAGGGGAATTTGAAGGGGGTTAAAAGGTTGAATACCTAAAGGAGGTCAAAGTCTACCTAATTCAATACTAGGTGAAAGGCTTGTGTGGAAAAAAGCTCAGAAGAAAGAGATGAAGAAAATTACTTCAGAAATAATAAATAAAATAATACCTCATCGTAATCCCTTACTTACCGGTAAGGTGTGAAGGCCTTGATAAGTTCCTTCTCGTGTAATGTCATGTCATCATTGAATTATAGTTAAGGTAATTAGAGTTTGCCCTAAAAATAGGAGGGAATTATCATATTGATGGAATCATTTAATTATTCCTATAGTTGTTGCTATAGCTCCAATACCACCAGTTAAAGGTCAAAGTCTTGGATTAACTAGATGATATGGATGATTTGAATGTGTTACCATAATTTATTTCTCTAGAATAAAGAGTGGCTAAAATAGCAAAAACGTATGATTGAATAATTGCTACTGCTGATTCTAATGTTATTAAAAGTATTTGAGCAATACGTAGGATAGAAAGTGTTGAGAATACCAAAGAAGGCCCAGTGTTTCCTCATAAAGTGATGAGGAGTTGACCTGCAATTATATTAGTGACTAAACGAACAACTAATGTTCCTGGGCGAATAATATTACTAATTGTTTCAATACAAACTATAAAAATTATAACCGAGCTCGATAGCTGCAGTCGCTTAAGTGCGGCCAGTATCCAGTATTCGGGAGATAGTAGGTTCGAATCCCACTGTCGGCAGCCCTGAAAATGGTTTTCCGTGGTTTCCCATTTTTACACCAGGCAAATGCTGGGGCTGTACCTTAAGGCCACGGCTGCTCCCTTCACAACCCATAGCCCTTTCCCATCCCATCGTCGCCGTAAGACCTATCTGTGTCGGTGCGACGTAAGAAACAATTAACAAAAAAAAAAAAAAAAAAAAAAAGTATAAGGACTGGGGGTGTTCCCTGTGGAACCATATGAGCAAACATCTGGGTTGTGTGATTAATTCATCCATATAATATAAATGATAATCACAGTTGGAGTGCTAATGCAAATGTTAGAACTAAGTGTCTAGAACTTGTAAAAATATAAGGGAATAACCCTAAAACATTATTGAATAGAATAAGTGAGAATAATGAAATAAAGATGAAAGTTCTTCCGTTATGACTGGTTGGTCCAATAAGGGTTTTAAATTCATTATGAAGGGTTTGTGCAATTGAAAATCAGGTAATAGTAATACATGATGGGATTAATCAGTAAAGTAGGAGAAGTATTAGAAGCCCAAGGAATGTTCTTAGTCAGTTGAGTGATAAAGTTATAATACTAGATGTGGGATCAAAAATTGAGAAGAGATTATTTATCATTTTCAAATTATAGGTTTTGTATTTAGTAAAATTTTATTGGTTGGTGTGGGAATATTATAGTTTAAAATATAATAGTTTATAATGGCAAATAAAATAAGGGTAGTTGAGAATATAAAAAAATGAAACAATTTATAGGTATTATCTGAGGAATAAAGAAATATTAAAGTTTTTAATTATTTTAGTATGACATACTAATGTTATATATTAACTAATTGCTTCATCAGAAGTAGGTGTTAATTACTATCAAATGGTTTAATAAACTAGTACTTACTTTGTCATCTGATGATGAGTTTATCATATCATTAATTCATTTAATAAATGAGTTGATATTAATTCTTTCAATTACAATAGGCTGGGTAGGTTTATAAAAAATGTGTCTGGTTAGTCGACCTGGTGTAGCATCAACTTTTACACCTAAAGCTGGGACAGTTTAGGAATGAAGAACATCTGCAGCAGTTACTAATATTCAAGTAGGTGTTTTTATAGGGAGGACAGTTCGATTATCTACACCTAATAACCGAAAACCGACTGTATTTCGTTGTAAGGAAGTATGTATCAAATTCATATGTGGTGGTAAAGTCTGTATATTTATAACTTCAATAACATTGATGTCCAACAGCTTTTACTGTAATAAGTGGATCTATAGATTCATCAAGGAGGTACAGAAGTCAGAGAGATGGTAGAGCAATAAAAATGATTGTAACTGCAGGTAAGATTGTTCAAATTACTTCAATTGTTTGTCCTTCAAGTAGATAATGATGTGTAAATTTATTAAATATTAAACTTCCTATAATATAAGCTACTAGAATGGTAATTATTAATAAAATAAAAAGTGTAAGTAAGTAAGTAAGTAAGTAAGTAAGTAAGTAAGTAAGTAAGTAAGTAAGTAATTCGTCTTTATTCGTGGCGAAGTTAGGGCTCAAGGCCCTCTCTTACACTTAACCACAATATTTAAAATAATTAACATACATACAGTATAATATTTAAATACAACAATTTTTTAAAAATAATATAGTACTAATAGAAAATGTGGAGATTGTAATAAGAACCATTATAGAATGTACAACACGACAATGTAAATGTATATGATAATAAACATAAAACTAACACTAGTGATAATAAGAGACGTAAACCCAGTAAAAACCTATAACTAGCGAATATAATTCTACTTTTTATGAAAATATGCTCATACACGCACTCATTCACACTACACACATCGAAAAGTCAGCTAGAAGTATTCAGAAAGTGATTTCGGCAATCCATCTTAAATCTCCTACGAGAACGCAAATCCCTAATGGTAGCAGGTAGGGTATTCCATAGCCTCGCGCCAGTGACTACAAAGGAGCGGTTGTAGGTCCTGGAGTGACTGAGAGATATTGTTAAACAGGAGCCAGATCCTGTATCGTGGTTATGATAGGAGGAGAGGTAATTAAATTTTGAAGAGAGATAATTGGGTACACCTGTGTTTAGAACTCCATGCAGAAGGGACAACATGTGGAGACTGCGACGCTCATGAACACGAAGCCATGACAACTCCCTTTAATAAGGTGAAATGTGAGAACCATATCACAGCTTAAATATGAATCGAATACAGGTGTTTAAACTCCGTTCAAGCATCTTGTTACTGTCATGAGATATGTCCGTAAGTACAGTGTCGCAGTAGTCCAGAATTGGTAAGATTAGGGATTTTACCAGTTGTATTTTAAGATGTTTTGGAAATATAGTAGAGTAGCGTTTGAGAGGAAAAAGGGATTTCTGCACTTTACGGCAAGTATTTGTCACTTGTTCAGTCCAATTTAGTGTCTCAGTCATTATAACACCTAAGTTTCTTACTGACGTACAATAGGGCACGACAGTATAATTTAAAATAATTGGGGGTACATGTCTACTTTTTAACGAGTTAAGGTTTCTTTTGGTACCAAATATAATAGTCTGAGTTTTGTTAGGATTTATTAACAAGCTGTTATTTTTGGCATAGTCATTCCGTCGTCGTAAGTCAAAATTTACTCTGTCAATGGCTACATCTATGTCTTGTGGATATGAGTGATAATAAATCTGAAGATCATCTGCATAGATATGGTACTTGCTATATTTCAATGCGTCCCCTATGTCATTCACACTAACAACAAATAAAAGTGGGCCCAAAACCGACCCCTGCGGGACACCTATTGACTTGTTGTGCCATCCTGAGTACATTGTTCCCACTGATACTCGTTGCCGATGGTCAGTGAGGTACGAGCTAAAAAATTTAAGAGATGTCATATTAAAGTTGAGACTTCGGAGTTACAGCAGTAGTCACCCGGGGCTGACTGTGTCAAAGGCGCTGCTTAGGTCTAGTAGTGTTGCTACAGTCACATATCATTGGTCTATCGCTTGTCTGATATCGTCCGTAACTCGCAGTAATGCTGTCGCGGTACTATGTCCTTTTTTAAAGCCGCATTGAAAAGGATCAAGGAGGGAATTTTGGGTCAGATATACAGTGATTTGTGCATGAATCAGGCGTTCGAGTGCTTTTGCGAGGGGTGGCAGGATGGACACAGGGCGGTAATCTGATGGAGAATCCAAGGTATTGTTTTTCGGGATAGGCCTTATTAGTGCGTCTTTCCAAACGTTCGGGAATACTCCATTGGTCAGGCAGTAGTTGAATATGTGAGTCAGTATTGGTAGTACAGCCTCAATGATGTTTTTAATTAATTTTATCGAGATACCGTCATTACCTGTCGCATCAGAAGTGATAGAGTACAGCACACGTTTAACATCATTTGCGCTAACGGCGTGGAAAGAGAACTGGTCGCGCTCGGAACGGCATGCTAAGTTTGTGGGATTAGCCGGTAATGGAACTGGTCCGACTTTAGGCTGAGAAAAGTAATCATTTAAGGTATCTAGAGATATGGTGGGAATGTGCTCTTCTACGGCTTTGCCTATGCCAAAAGATCGTAACTTCTTCCAGGTTTGGTTTAAATTATTATTTCCTGCTAACTGTTGAAAGTAGTGGCATTTACTGTTTCTAATTAACTGTTTAACTTTGTTTCTAAGTATCCTGTATTGCTCAAAGTCATCTTTGTCACGTGTTCGTCTGAATTGTCTGTACCAACGGTCACGGCTAGCCATAACAGACCTTATCTCGGTCGTCAGCCAGGGAGAAGGGGGGCGGGTAAATCTTAACTGCCTCTCCGGAGCATGTTTGTCATACAAGTTCAGCACTAATGAGTTGAATCTGTTGACCTTTGAGTCAATGTCATGAAAATTACGTATGTCATCCCACGGTAAGTTATATGCGTCATTGCGTAGGTCATCTAATTCAATATGTTTTAAGTCTCTTAAAATAACGTAGCGTGCTTTATACTTCGGTCCTCGGATAGAGTAACATAAATACAATAAGTCGTGAGTTGAAATCCCAGGGGCTGGTATCTGTCCGTGCTTAATGACTTTCTTGGGTTGATTTGAAATTATAAGGTCAATTAAAGTGTGAGTTGAGTGGTCAGGGTAGTAGACGTGGTTCGTAGCGTTAAGTGGTAGGATTTCCATGTTCAGAGCATGGAATATGTGACACAACTTACCCGATTCACTGGTTTGTTTTAACAAGTCAGTATTAAAATCCCCCATGACTACAACATCTTCGTAGACCGAGATAAGATCAGTTAAAGCTGCTTCGAATTCCTCCATTTGTCTAATATTAGGTGGCTTATATACAATTCCTATTAATATTTTCTTATTACAGTCGAGTTCAACAAACATATACTGTACTCAGGTCGCAGGGGGAGGCTTGGGTCTGAGGTGCAGATAATCTTACATTTTAAATCATTCCTGTAGTAAAAGGCTACTCCACCACCTCGTCTGTCAGTACGGTCATGTCGTAAGAGCGAGTATCCATCGAGATTTACAGCACATGACGGCAAATCTCTACGTAACCAGCTTTCTGATATGCCAATACAATGCACCTTATTATTTTCGAAAATTGCCTGTAGTTCTTCTAGGTGAGCTGCAATGGTTAGTGAATTTAGGTGACAACACGAGAGAGCTCTCGGGTGATTCATCAGCAGTCTCCTTAGAATGGATCCCGTTGCCTCAGGGTATGGGAGGGGTGAGGGTTGAGTTAAGAAGGGAGGCAAGGAATGCGGGTCGTTGACACAAGGGATAGATTCGTCTACCAACATATCAGGAAAACTAATAGTAGGTACATGAAATAAGATGAGCTTACCTGAGAACAGCACTGAATACATCCACTGACTATTACATGCACACACTCACTCACACACAAACGTAAACTACTGAAAACACACATAATAAAACTGAACAGTCCACTCGTTCATCCTACACAGCTAAGGCATTTAGTTGCGCAATCGTGCATATTTGAAACTTTGTGTTATCTTTCAAAACACATATTCTTCCGTCCTGAGTCCAACAGTTTCTTGGTCCCCAAAAGTCCCTGGCACGATTTAATATACTTTTCCTCACACTTGTGAGGGACTCTGTGAGAAGAAGTCCACTCCCCTTGAGTGCATGCTTGGCTCGCCACACACGATCTCGATCGTGATAGCGCAGGAATTTAATTATAATCGGGCGATTTCCTTGCGCAACCACTTGTGCAGATGTCCGGCTTCGGCGCCCCAGCTGGTGACAGCGGTCAACGTCGCTCATTGAGAGTTCAATCGATAATTTATTTTTTATTATATCCAAAGACTTATTATACACATCTTCAGACGGTTCTTCCGGGACACCGTGTAGCAGTAGGCAATTTCGGCGACTATATTGCTCTGCCTCATCTAACGCCTCATCCTGCTTCTGAATTTTGTCCTCAGTCGCGCTTAGTTGTTTCTTCAGGTCACCAATTGCTGTTGTTACTTGCGACTTGAATGCCTGGAAATCGCCGTCCAGCGTTTGAAGCACAGTCGGAGGGTTGGCAGCACTTACAGCGGAGTCCAAGCGAGCTTGAAAGTCCTTCATCACTTCTTCAAATTCACTTATTTTCCTAGTTGCTTCTTTCAGAGCCATGTCGGGAGTGTAAAACTGACTTGTCAATTTATGTTCCACAACTATGCACAGATCAAACGCTTTCTGCAACTTATTATGCGAATCGAGTAGGATGTTTACGGACCGAAATTACTCACTCATCACACTAGTTGCCATCTTAAAACACAGTGTATGATCATGGAAGAAAATTAGTTGTTCTATTAAAGGAGAGGCGCTATTTTGTAAATGTAGATTTGATCAGGTTGCCATGTTCTAATAAAAGGGTGACCTTTATATGTAGAGCTCAAATCTACCTCACTATTCTGCCATATTAGAACTTAGTTAATATAGGCAACTCAGAGTATGAATGTTCAGCTGGAGGTTGAGATTGATATCATTCTAGTGAACTTACTATATTTATAGGAAATAATACAGTTCGATTTGAGATCATACAGGAAAATAATTCCAATAAATGAAATAGTTGATCCTAGTCTTGAAACAACATTTTAAGAAGTATAACTATTTGGATCTTCGGAATAGCGATGTGGTATGCCTGCTAGTCCTAAGAAGTGTTGGGGGAAGAATGTGTAGTTTACTCCTACACATATAGTTGTAAATTGAATTTTTAATCATTTACATTCAGTATTAATCCTGTAAATAAAGGGTATCATTGAATAAATCCAACTATAATTGCAAATACTGCCCCATAGATAGTACATAATGGAAGTGATTAACTACATAATATGTATCATGTAAAATAATACCCAAAGTAAGGCTGGGCTATAAGTTAACTGAGTTCCATGGAGGGTGGTGAGTCAACTAAAAATCTTAATTCCTGTAGGAACAGCAATAATCATAGTGGCAGAAGTGAAGGGATCAGATCTCGATTCCGACCATTACTCCACAGAATTTTCATTGAACACCGTTCCAGGAAAGAGAAATTTCACTTTGAAAGCTCCATACCGTAAATGTGATGTGTAAAATATAAAAGATTATTACAAATTTACAAAAGAAACACAAAACTTAAACCCACAAAATAAGCAACAGCTGCAAGAAGCTTATTAAAGGAGCAGAACACACAGCACTACAAACAAGAACACAAAAACATCCATGGTTGACAGCCGAATGTGCTGTACTCTTAAAACTCAGAATACAGGCATGGCACAATATTGGTCTTGGATCAGAAAATCAGAAGATCTCAAGGACATCAGAAAGACTGTCATAAAATTGATAACAATTTGAAAATAATATGACAGAAAATTATAAGAAATAGAAGATGACTTCACGTAACACAATTCTTGAAACTACTACAGAAAATTGAAGAGTATTAACTAAATACTCCCCCCATTTCTTCAATTAAAAAATGAACCCAGAAAACTTGCCCACAGCAACACTGAAAACTGTTTAATTCTTGTGAAATATTTTTCTAAATTGCTCAGTTGTACAAAGCCCCTAGAAATATTTGAGTTTCACCACAAACAAAACCCAGACTCCAAACCACCAAATGCACAGGAAATAAAGAAGATAATTGAATCATTAAAAAATAACAAAGCACCAGGGGAAGACCAAATCATTGCAGAATTATGGACAAATGCAATTATAGAAGAAATCTGGCAAACCAAAAGAATTCCTGCAGATTGGAAGACGGCTATCGAACATCCACTGCACAAAAAAGGAAACAAGGTGCACCCCAACAACTACCGTGAAATTTCATTAATCTCAATACGGGGCGAGTTGGCCGTGAGCTTGCATCCGGGAGATAGTGGGTTTGAACCCCACTGTCAGCAGTCCTGAAGATGGTTTTCCATGGTTTCCCATTTTCACATGAGGCAAATGCTCAGGCTGTACCTTAATTAAGGTCACAGCTGCTTCCTTCCCACTCCTAGGCCTTTCTTATTGCATCGTCGTCATAAGACCTACCTGTGTCAGTGCAACGTAAAGCAGTAAAATTTTTAAAAACTTAGTCTCTATAACTTACAAAGTTCTGTCCCAAGCCCTCCTGAACCATCCAGAACCTGAATTGGATCCAGAAATTGGGGAATACCAAGGTTGATTCAGAAAAGGCTGATCATGCGTAGAACAAATTATTAACCTGAAAAACTTTATTAAATATTTCCACCATACGTCAAACAAATGTTATGTCATCACATTTGTTGACTTCAAAAGAGCATATGACAGCATAAAACAAGAATCCCTTTTAGAAATACAAAGCATGTTTTTTAAGTACCGTTTTAAGTATGGCCTTTGCAACACTTTGGTAGGCATTCAAAGCATGCGTGCTCAGTACGTACATCTGCAGGCTAGCCACAAACTCCATTACGGAAGCATTCGCCCATATTTATGTTTGTTTGTGTGAATTAAAAATGCCTCTGACAATTAACGGTAAAGGTAACTTTCTGACTTTTGACCTTAAGGTGACCTACAGGCTGATGATGCCCTTAACAAGGGGCGAAACATGTTCCTAAGAAGTGTACATAGTATTATGTAAATTTCACCCACATAGCACGTGGCTTGTATTGAATAGGTGGTACAATAGAATAAATTATTTTGTGATAATTTGCTCATATGGCTAATCGAACCCAAGACCTCATCGCTTCATTTGGTTGGAAACAATTTGATCACTCTCCATATCATGACCTAGTGACTACCACTTGTTCCTGGACTTGAAAAGGCATTTAAGACGTCAGTGCCACGACGATGACGACGACCTAAAAACGACCGTGCGGCAGTGGCTGACACATCAGGCAGCAGATATCTGCGAGGATGGAATTCAGGACAGAAGTGATATGACAAGTGCCTTAATATGCTTGTAACTTATGTTGAGAAGTAGTTTAAGGTACAGGCTTTAATGTAAAAAGAATTATTATTTAAACAATTGCATCACTTTTTTTCTGTATCAAAAAGGCACTTACTTAAAAAACACGCTTCCTATTAACAGAATATGGACTAGATCAAAAGACAACAAATATCATTAAACAAACCATAGGGAGAAAATCAAATACAGTAGAGACAATACACGAGACACTGTGAGATATCGAGGGACAGCGATTAGAGGTCTGTCTAGCGGAGTGACCTGGAGTTACTGATTCTGTCATAAGAGCACGTGTATTTGTTTGTGAAGTTTTTGGCGTTATTTATGTGTTTGCATTAAGTTGACATAAGTAAATAGTAGCGTATATCTCCTGTCAATATGAGTGGAAAGATATGTGCTGCGTTTGGCTGCAATAACTATGAAGTGCAGAGGGATTTGCGGTCTTTCTACCGTTTCCCTCGTGACAAGAAAATGTAAGTAAATACTGTGTTTGCATACATATTCTTCCAGTTACAAAGATATTTTTATAGTACTTCCTAAACTCTGACCTGCGCGACCCATATTTTAACTGGCTTAAAATATAATAAGGTTATTTTATTGTATTAGTGCAGCAGATAACCTACAATACTGATGTGTTGTTGTAGGTGTGATCTGGGGGTTTTGATTTAATTTAGGAAAATACATATGCATATGTGTGTGGCTGGTTGTATTCCATGTTACGCCATTTGGAATGCTGTAATGTGTTGTCAATCAGTGAAGAAAATGTGGGTGATTTAAGAAATATACATATTTGGTTGAAACAATATGATGATGCAAATTTGCTTTACCCTAATGTAATGGCAAGTATTGCTTATAAGGAAATTTTGAATGTTTTTGTGGCTAAATTTATAGATTTTCCTTCTGTTAGTAGGCTTCAAGTTAAAAGGAAAATTGTCCAGCTCTTAAATGTAAATTCATTGAATCATGTGTGTAAGGAATGTGCCGATATTTTTGTTGACAAGTGTTCTAATGTGGTGTACAATCCTTTTAACTGAGAAAAAAAGACATATCTAGCTGTAGCTAGTCCACTTCACATCTTGATTATATGTCTAATTTCAGTCTTTAAATAATAACCTGTTAAAAAATTCTTCATTCATTTATCCAAAATTGCTTTAGCAACTTTGAAGTTAATATTTTAGTAACACTTTCTTTGTAGACATAATTTATTTATCCATTTCCGTATATACATTTCCATTGATATTTGAATTTAGCGCAAATTTCCAGGTCACACCACTAGGAGCGCCGCTTGCGAATTGTCTCCCATTTTAACAAAGCTAAATCCGGAAGTGTCGCGTATTGTCTCTACTGTATTTGACCAAACCTAACATAACATTTGTGGGAGAATTGAACAGAGAACAGGAGTATAACAAGGAGATGGATTATCTCCATTACTCTTTAATTGTGTGCTTGAAAACGTTGTAAGAGAATGGCAAATAGTAGGTGCACCAATATACCTACTTGGACCAAACTGTAAAGACATAGAATTGTACTGTTTGTCATTTGCAGACAACATGACATTAATTGCCCAGGACATCCCCGATGAACAAAACCAACTTGAACTCCTGCAAGAACAAGCAGCAAAAATTGGGTTACAAATTTCATTTGAAAAACAAAATTTATGCTGGACATCAAAACTGCCCTACCTGAACTACAAATTGGCTCCAACCACATCTCTCAAGTAAAAGTGTTTAAATATTTAGGTGAATGGCTTACTGAAAATCGCAATGAAAAGAAATCTATTGAGTCATGACTCCAGAAAATGGAGACTGCATTTCAGTTAACAAAAATTACAACAAAAAATGTCTCCTGGAACTGCAAAATCAGACATTATTCTACAGTAATCAAACCCAAAGCTGTCTACACATCAGAAACTCTCAATCTCCAACACAAAACACTAAAAGGACAGTTAGATGTGAAAGAATATAAAATAATGAGAAAAATTCTAAGACCGAGAATCAGAGATGGAGTACATTTTCAAAAACCAAACGCGGAAATATATAAAAGAATCTCCAGAATCACATACACAATGCGCATGCAGAGAATACAATTCATGGAGCACCTACAAATAATGGACTCAAACAGACTGACTCGCAGAATACACACATTCTTAAAGAATAAAACCACTAGATCAAATTGGTACAAACAGACAGAGAAAGACATGAAGGAATTAGGATCACCAAATCTACTGGACAGAGACGAAATCAGAAAAATCACACACAGGGTTTTGAGGATTATGAGTGAAAGACTAACCGACATGTATGGTCCTTGCAACGAAAATGCCTATTCGCTACGTATAAAAGAGTACTGGCCTGAAAGAAAAAAGCCAACAAATGTTGAGTCCACATGGTCCTAAGTGACCCATTTGCAATGAAGAAGAAGAAGTTAAACTAAGGCTACTATAACAATTGTAACATCGACATCTTAAAATGTAAGCCAAGGAGAGTAGTAAATTTTAACAGAAGACACTGCTAAAAAGTTCAGATTTAATATATTGTGTTGAAACTGTTTATTGGTTTCCTGAACAGTAGATAATTCACATTTGTTAGTTTAATGTGCTAGTTTAATGTGCTGATTTTGTAAATAAGTGTGTAGGTAATCTGGAAAATGATCCACTGACAAGCCAGTTGAACTTATGAATAAAGTGTGAAAATTTATTCTTAGATTTATCAAACAGAGAATCTAAACAATGAAATTCCTAAATGGAAACATGTTTAACAACAAGAACTCTTTGAAAGTTAGAAACTTGATTTTGTTCTATATTGAACTGGGATTACAGTACAGTAATATGAAAATGTTAAATCTCCACCTTTTCAATACCATGGTATTGTAACAAGAACTCTGTTAAATTGAAGGAATATCAGAACATTCTCCTAAGAAGTCTCAATGCACGGGTAACAAGTATGTCATATTATAATCCTATAAATCATACTAAACATTTTAAAACTCATACCTTAAATAGTCCTTAAGAGGGAATGGTACAAAAGGTGGACGGTGAATTTCAATTTTATTTTTACGTATTTATGAAGGTCGTTTTAAGCTGAAACAAGTTGGTGGGGATCTAATTTTTAACTAATTTTTTTAAGGGAACTTTTGGGAGTTCTAATTTAGTGGTCTGTGCCTTGAATAGTATTGTACTTGCTAGTATATGTCAGCACTCACAGCCAGTGGGCTGTCTTGCTTCGCCTTCCCCCTCTGCACATTCTGTTTTCTTTGTGGCCCACCACTTGTTCTATTGATGATTCTGTTGAGGAAGGTTCTACTGAACCCATTGTATTCTGCAATGCTGTGAATGGTGTTTATTTCTTTTTTGTATTTTTTGCGAGATAAGGGAATATTCATGCTATTGGCTTTACGTCGCAACGACACAGATAGGCCTTATGGCGACTATGGAACAGGAAAGGCTACAGCCCCAGTATTTGCCTGGTGTGAAGGTTGGAGGCCACGGAAAACCATCTTCAGGGGTTCGAACCCACTGTCTCCCGAATACTGGATACTGGCTGCACTTAAGCAACTGCAGCTATCGAGCTCTAAGTACCATACTATTGTAAGCCGCTTTCTTAAGTATGTCTGGGTGTAGAGAAGTTTGTTGAATGGTGTCAATACCGAGCTCGATAGCTGCAGTCGCTTAAGTGCGGCCAGTATCCAGTATTCGGGAGATAGTAGGTTCGAACCCCACTGTCGGCAGCCATGAAAATGGTTTTCTGTGGTTTCCCATTTTCACACCAGGCAAATGCTGGGGCTGTACCTTAATTTAGGCCACGGCCACTTCCTTTCCATTCTCAGCCCTTCCCTGTCCCATCGTCGCTGTAAGACCTATCTGTGTTGGTGCGACGTAAATCAACTAGCAAAAAAAAAAAAAATTTAAAAATGGTGTTAATAGTGTGTGGGTTTTCTATATATATATTAAAGGACAGAATGTTATAGTTGTGCCTAGTGGTTAAATCCAGGTAATTAAGTGTGTTAATTGTTTTCTGACTCTATGGTGAATGTTATATATTTATCAATGAAGTTCGAGTACTGTGCTGCTGTTAGTAATGTGAGAATCTAAAATGGCAAATGTGTCACCTACGTAGCATGTCCGGTGTTGAATGCCGTTAATCTTACCAATAATATGAGAATATTCTAAATGATTGATGTAAGTATCTGCAAGGATCCCTGAAGCCAGTGCCCCCATAGGAAGACCCATTTGTTTGTAAATGACATTATTTAAAGTGAAGAAATTGCTATTCAATGTGAAATTCAGAATCTGAATAAATTCTTCTATTTCACCTTTGCTTAATTTGCTGAACTTGGAAAGATTGTTTTAACTAACTCTGTGGTGTTGTTAATGGGCACATTAGCATACAAATTAGTAATATCAAAAGAATGAAGTGTATGGTGTTTAGATAAATTAATATCCTTGATTTTATTACAAAATTCTAAGGAATTTTTCACTGTCAAATAGCTTGAAAATGGTAGTGTGATTTTAGGAATTTGTGAATGAACTGAGATACTTTATAGGTCGGGCTATTTCTAAAATTGATAAAGGGTCTAATGGGAACTTCGGCTTTGTGGATCTTGGGTAGCTGTGGGAAGCTTCGGGTTTATGACGATCACTTTAGATTTCTCAAAGTTATTAAGCAAAAATGAAAAATTCTTAATGATGGCTTTTGAGTCTCTTTGTATTTTATTAGTAGGGTCTTTTTTCAGTTGATATGAAGTATTTTCAACAAAAACCATTTGGTTTTTTATGTAATCACTTTTATCTTTTGGATACTGGCTATGTGTTCAGTGTTAGGTTTGATGGCTTGTTGTAGGTTAAGAATGGAAGATAGTTTCTGTTTGACTTCATATCAGACTTCTTCTTATATGTTTAATGTTTATTAATGGCTAATTCTGATTCAGCTATGGTGGAAATTAAATTATCATGGTTTGAAGGGTTAGCCCAATTATGTTTACATCCCTTGCTTAGCACTTTGAGGTCATTGGCATCGAGATTGATTTTACGCATGTTTACAACAGGTTGGTGAAAATCATTTGGTTTTATGTTGTTTGAAATATTGCGTTGGGTGTGGGTTGATTTTGAAAGAACATTCTAGTTTTTGTCAAGTGTGTTTTGTTTCTTTTACAAAATGTTATCAAGTTTGTGACTGACATATAATTGAAAGGATGTCCATTCAAGTGGGCAAAGAAAATTAGAAACTTCTAAATGAGTTTCATATAGTTTGTAGTTCAACAGAGATTTCTTTTTATAAGGAATTTGATTTCATCTTTTCTCCAAATTTTATCAGTTTTAAGTTGAGTTGCATGAGTTTTTGCTGTATTCCTATGAGTTTTCTTAGTGAATTCAAAAAATTTGGGAGTTAAATTATTGGTCGAACATTTTTTCAAAAAACTTACTTTATACCTTTCCCTAATTTAGCAACCTTTAATTTTAAGTTGCAGTAAAGGTTAGCTTTCTTATTTGCCTGGATGGCATTTTGTGAAAACCGTCCATACATTACATGTTATAATTCTCATGTTAGGTCCGTATTGAAATGTACGTAAATACAAAGTATGTTACAAGTGTTTATTTATATATCCACCTATTCAATACAGAGAGATCTTTTTAGAAATTAAATATTATTATAAAATGTTAAGGGACATGTTTTGCCCATATTAAGGGCATCATCAGCCTCAAATTCAAACCTGTATGGTGAAAAAATCAGGATCCTGATTGCTCTTACAAGCCATAAAAAGAGGATATCATTATAGGTGTCAGTCTAAACATACAAAATATTAGAATGTCCTTGGCTAAAATTGCAGTATCAAGCTGCATGTCATAAGTTCACATGAATATACTTTCCGGAGCGTTGAAAAACTTGTTGGGGTAGGGCAGTAAACAGCTCAGTCTTTATAATGAAACAGAAATGTGCCTCCTTGAAGATGATAAGAAAAAGCAAAGCTGATACACTGTTACAGATGTCAATATCGTATGTTGTGATACGACAACAGATCTCTTAAATGGCTGTTCAGCTGCCTATAGTCTATTTAACTGGCTGAAGGTGTGAAAGTCGAATGTGTTATGATAAGATAACAGACTTCCTTACGTAATTGTGGGAGCAAGGAAAAAGCATTCGGTTGTCTATAGATGTATTTATCTTATTTGAAGGACGAAAGTCGAAGGTTTATCGACGTTGATTCACATCTTCACAGACGAAAGGGTAAGTGTTTTTATACATTTTCCATGTTTTACCTTTCTTTAAACCCACATTCTCTTCAAAAATACCTTCCTAAGCATTCACTCCCCTCTTGTTACAGACTTCACACCAAAGAGCTCTATCAACGTCGATAAACCTTCGACTTTCGTCCTTCAAATAAGATAAATACATCTATAGACAACCGAATGCTTTTTCCTTGCTCCCACAATTACGTAAGGAAGACTGTTATCTTATCATAACACATTCGACTTTCACTCCTTCAGCCAGTTAAATAGACTATAGGCAGCTGAACAGCCATTTAAGAGATCTGTTGTCTTATCACAACATACGATATTGACATCTGTAACAGTGTATCAGCTTTGCTTTTTCTTATCATCTTCAAGGAGGCACATTTCTGTTTCATTATAAAGACTGAGCTGTTTACTGCCCTACCCCAACAAGTTTTTCAACGCTCCGGAAAGTATATTCATGTGAACTTATGACATGCAGCTTGATACTGCAATTTTAGCCAAGGACATTCTAATATTTTGTATGTTTAGACTGACACCTATAATGATATCCTCTTTTTATGGCTTGTAAGAGCAATCAGGATCCTGATTTTTCACCATACAGGTTTGAATTTGAGGCTGATGATGCCCTTAATATGAGCAAAACATGTCCCTTAACATTTTATAATAATATTTAATTTCTAAAAAGATCTCTTTGTATTGAATAGGTGGATATATAAATAAACACTTGTAACTAACTTTGTATAACCGTCAATACTACGGAATGATTTCAATATCCTATAATGGTACACTGTTTAGACTAGCTGCTACCAAGATATGAACAGTGATCAACCTCCTCCATTGTTTTGTCTAAGATGGATATACTGAACTCAGGAAGAGTCAATCCTGGGGCAGGTTGTGCAAGTACTTTTTTTTTTTTTGCATTAATGGCAGGATCAAAGAGATCACATGCAGTTTTAAAGCAGTTGCCTGACTGTTGTAGTTCTGCAGGTGTTAGAGCAGGAGATGTGGTGTTATCGGCATACTGCAGTTCTGTCACCCTGGTAAACAGAGTACGTCTTCGTCAGCGAAGTCTAGTCAGATTGAATAGGTTTTCATCGAAACGAAACTTAAACTCCATGCCAAAGTTGTGTAGGAGCAAGCACACAGCCTTGTTTCAATCCATGAGTGATAGGGAACGAATCTATTAATAAAGATTTTACTGCAGCCAATGGCCATTAAAATAAGTTTACATGACTAATTACATCTAACAGAATTTGGTTAGTCCCATCTGTCTTTTAGTACACGTCATCACATGATATAAGTCGCAAGTTTTCTCGCACAGAACACATATACATTCCTTTCTCGGGGTGTGGAAAGTTTTGTTAGCACACACACGATGATGAAAACCGTGTGTTGCTAATCTAGTCACTATTTGTCTGAGTTCATAGTTTGCTTTCATCCAATCCGTACTGGTCATAGCCTCTGTGGTGTAAAATGTTTCCCATATATCTCCCTTCTTGGTTTGTAGCTCTGTTTATAACTGGTTGAACGCATCTGTAGACAGCAATATTAGTTTGTGACGTAGTTCTTCTGTATAGAAGAGTTCTCTTGTCAGCTCGTAACATAATATTGAAGGAGTGAATTTGGACAAACCTAATACCTTTTTCTTGTAGATTGCTTTTACACTTTCAATGTCTCGAATATTTCCTTTAGTGAGATGTTCCCATATCAATTCTAGTCCATACGTCATTATTGGAGATATTTTTGCATGGAACAATTTCATAGCGACTTCAACCGAAAGTTTGCATAAGATCAAGATGTCATTCATTGCTATTACGGCCGCAGCCACTCTATCCTTGATGTGTCTGGTATAAGTAGTTCCTGACGTTTGTAATGTAATGCCCAAATATTTAAAGTTGTTTATTATTGGCATAGTTTCTCCTCCATTTTCATACTGAATTTTCTCTTTTAGTGCTGTGTTAGAGATGCTGTGTTAATGGAGGGAACGAATCTGATACTGAGTTACCATGAAGAACCTGTCCAGACATGCCATAATGAAGAGCTTGAACCAATTCCACATAACATTCAGGACATTCAAAATGTCTCAATACTTTCCACATAGCAGATCTTGATACTGAATCAAAGGCTTTTTCCAGATCATAGAAAACAAAATACGGAGGCTGCTGTTGCTTTCTGCATTTTTCTTGGAGCTGTCTAGCACAGAAGATCATATCTGTTGTGCCTCTGGAGGTTCAGAAACCACATTGAGTCTCAGGCAAAATCCTCTCCGAGATAACTTGGAGCCAGTATAATAGAATTCTTGCAAGAATTGTATTCGCAATTGACAAAAGCGATATACTACGGTAGTTCCCACATACGCTACGATCGCCTTTCTTGAAGATAGTGATGATGGTAGCATTCTTCAAGTCATCAGGTACTTCTCGAGTTTCCCAAATCAAGAGAATGAGTGTGAAAAGTCTAGTCTTCAAGGGTATACCTGCATGTTGTATCAGTTCCTGAGGAATGTTATCAGGACCAGTAGCTTTTCTTGGTTTGACGCAAGTGTAATAGACTAATATAACTTGGAAACAGTATTCTTTAACCCATGGATAAATAATGCAAATATTGATTGTTGTTGTTATTATTATTATTATTATTATTATTATTATTATTATTATTATTATTATTATTATTATTATTATTATTATTATTATTATTATTATTATTGGTAGTGTTTCACGTTGGTACTAACAACGGAAGACAAGCAGGTATAAGTACCGACATAGTTGGGGATGTGTGGGATCTGGTAAATGCAGCCCGGGTGCAGGTTAAGAAAGCGGAGATTGTTATCAGTGGAATATTGTGTTGGAGAGATACTGACTGAAAGGTGATTGGGGATTTAAATGAGACTATGGAGTTGGTATGTGGGAAACTGGGAGTGAGATTTCTAGATCCTAATGGGTGGGTAGCAGATAGGGATCTGTGCTCAGATGGCCTTCACATCAAGCGCAGTGGTACATTTAAGTTAGGACATTTGTGTAGAAGGGTCATAGGGAGGTACATTCAGGGAAATGGGGTGGTCTAGGGAGCAGTGATACAGGAACAGGAAACTGGAAGTTAAGTAGGGATGACATCAAAATGTTAGTGCTTAACTGTAGAAGTATTGTAAAGAAAGGAATAGAATTAAGTAATTTAATAGGTATATATTTACCAGATATTGTAACAGGAATTTAATCATGGCTGAGAAATGATATAATGGATGCAGAAATTTTCTCAAAGGACTGGAGTGTGTATCGTAGAGATAGGATAGGGATGGTAGGAGGGGGAGTATTCATTCTGGTGAAAGAAGAATTTGTAAGCTACGAAAAAGTTAAAAATGACAAACACGAAATTCTAAGTGTAAGGCTCATCTCTAAAATTAATAGGCAACTTGATGTCTTGATGTGTACAGACCGGGAAATGGTAGCGCTGACGCTGATTCAGAATTTTTTGATAACATAATCAGCTATGTGGGAAACGATAAGGAAAGGAACGTGATTGTAGCGGGTGATCTCAATTTACCAAATGTCAATTAGGAAGGTAATGCGAACGACAGGAAGCATGACCAACAAATGGCAAGCAAATTAATATGGGAAGGGCATCTGATTCAGAAAGTGATGGAACCAACCAGAGGGAAGAATATTCTGGATGTGATGTTGGTAAAACCAGATGAGGTCTATAGAGAAACTGAAGTAATAGACGGTATTAGTGATCACGAAGCTTTTTTGTGGTAGTTAAAAATAAATGTGAAAGAAAGGACTATTATACAGTACCATATGGCTGATAAAACAGGCGTGAGGGAGTTTCTAAAAAGTAACTATGATCAGTGGAAAATGGTAAATAAAAATTTAAACAGACTCTGGGATGGGTTTAAAGAAATTGTTGAGGAATGTGAAAATAGGTTTTTACGTTTAAAGGTGGTATGTGTAACCCGTTGGGGGTTATATACATATATTATATATTATAATAATAGTGCCAAGGGAAGATCACAATGTATCGATGAGACCGAGTTGTTTTAAATCAGTAGGTTGTAATATTCACGCCATGCAGTATATGCCGAATTGAGAATAGAGGCCGTGGTGATAGAGATTCGCAACTATCAAGATGACAGCATTCCAAAGGAACTAACACATAGCGCAGTGGAAACTGCGTAAGAACATTAGAAAATTAAGGCGAGTGTGAAATGAAATTAGGAACATGACGGGTGAAAAATAGATAAGAAACCATAATAAAGTTTAGAAACAGATATATTGAAATAACTAAACCAAAATTCTAGAAATTTACATCAAAAGAAGAATATACAAATGTGGTACTTTCCCAACCAGTTATACAAAATTCGAATCTTTGCACAAAAATAAAATATCAAAGAGAAAGAGAGCAAATGAAAGAAAGTAAAGGAGGAATGGAAAGGGACAAACAAGGAAAAGGATAAATACGCCTATTAGAAGAGAAACCCAGAGTAACAAGAAGTATAAGAAAAGGATGTACACAATTACAAAATCAGAGTATACCAGCTAGAAATCTTCAAAGTAAAGTCCAAATATCAAGGGTTATGAATTTCATGTTCTTGGTCCATATTGAACTGAGAATAACATATGAATAATAACACAGTAAAGGTTTCCACCTATTCAGTACTAATATGTAAATATTGTAAATACATATATGCAAATATGCAAGTCATAACCACTTCTGTTACCCCACGAATTGACACCAAGTAAAGTTATTATGCAAGCCGAAATCACAATGTTGATCAAATGAACCAGTTTCAAGACATTCACAAACACAAATGGCGAAGCACTGATTAGGTACGAGTGTGTGTAGGACTCACAGAGTTCCGCATACACCACACGCACACCTCGAAACAGAGTAGTGACTAAGTTGGTCAATGGAAGCTTGAAATATTTAAAAGCCGAGTGGAATCTTGTTCTGGAAATGCCATGCTCCCTGTCAGAATTTCAAAGGAAAGTAGTTCCAGTGCAACTAGAAGTATTTATGGAAAATAAATAACTGTTTGTCATACCTCATCATGAAACACGTAGTACTGCCCGAAAATGGAGACTCCTGGGCACATGTCCCTAAGGACGGAGATGACGTTAGATGTTCCTCCCTCCACACAGGCCAAAGTCCATCTCAAAATGTCCAGAGAGAGGCCAGGTAATTATACGGAAGAGTAGAGGGGAAATAGTGAGAAGAAATACGTCTGGAAGATTCCAGAGGTTACTGGAGCATGCGCAACAAACCAGGCGATGACGTATGACGTCAGCAGGCGAGAAAGTAGTCAGTTTATAGCAGATCGTAGAGATGGATAGAGCGGAGTTCATGCAAAGTATGTGATGTCCAAATTCACTGAAGTATGTAAGTCCCAGTTGCAGAGAAAGTACGGTTCATATCAAGATGAGGGTAAGTCCATATTAATAGTAGAAAAAAAGTTATGTGCATGGCGAATTTCACGGCAGTAGGTGCCGGTGAAGTGAGGAGTCCGTTACATAAGGAATGGTAAAGATCCACTATATTATAACACAGAAGTAAAGAGAATAAGAAAGAGGTGCAGTTAGAAATGGCTGTGGAAGTAAGGAGAAATTGAAGGAACTTACTAGGAAATTGAGTCTAGCAAAGAAGTCAGCTAAGGATAACATGATGGCAACCATAATTGGGGGTCATATAAATTTTAGTGTAAAATGGAAGCGTATGTATAGGTACTTTAAGGTAGAAACAGGTTCCAAGAAGGACGTTCCAGGAACCATTAATAAACAAGGGGAGTGTTTATGTGAGGTTCTTCAAAAGGCAGAAGTTTTCAGTCAGCAGTGTGTAAAGATTGTTGGTTACAAGGATATAGTCCAGATAGAGGAGGTGACTAATACTAAAGAAGTATTAAAATTTACCTATGACAACAATGACATTTACAGTACAATACAAAAGTTGAAAACTAGAAAAGCAGCTGGAATTCATAAGGTTTCGGGGGGTATACTAAAGAGTTTGCAAAATTAATAACTAGTTTAATAGAAGGCAGTTTGGGTTTAGGAAAGGTTATTCTACTGAAGTTCGACTTGTAGGATTCTGGCAAGATATAGCAGATATCCTGAATTCAGGAGGTCAAATGGACTGTATTGCGATTGACCTTTGTAAAACATTTGATAGGGTAGATCATAAGAGACTCGTGGCAAAAATGAGTGCAGTTGGACTTGACAAAAGAGTGAATCAGTGATATGTGTAAAGATGTGGAATCTGAGATAAGGCATTTTGCAGATGATGTTATTCTGTACAAAGTAATAAATAAGTTACAAGATTGTTAGCAACTGCAAAATGACCTTGATAATGTTGTGAGATGGACAGTATGCAATGGTATGATGATAAACGGGGTTAAAAGTCAGGTTGTGAGTTTCACAAATAGGAAAAGTCCTCTTAGTTTTAATTACTGCATTGATGGGGTGAAAGTTCCTTTTAGGGATCATTGTAAGTACCTAGGTGTTAATATAAGGAAAGATCTTTATTGGGATAATCACATAAATAGGATTAGGGTACAGATCTCTGCACATGGTTATGAGGGTGTTTAGGGTTTGTAGTAAGGATTTAAAGGAGTGGGCATATAAGTCTGTGGTAAAACCCCAACTAGAATATGGTTCCAGTGTATGGGACCCTCACCATGATTACTTGATTCAAGAACTGGAAAAAATCAAAAGAAAAGCAACTCGATTTGTTCTGGGTGATTTCCGAAAAGAGAGTAGCGTTACCAAAATGTTGCTAAGTTTGGGCTGGGAAGACTTGAGAGAAAGGAGACGAGCTGCACGACTAAGTGGTATGTTACATGTGATGAAATTCATTTTTGGGTCCGTATTGAAAGTATTTGTATTAAATAACACAATTATGTTTTTATTGTTCAGCCACCTATTCAATACAGTACAATCTTAAACATTAGGGCTTTGTTCATATCAAAATTGTTAACTTAAAATTAATACAACCGAGCTCAATAGCTGCAGTCGCCTTAGTGAGGCCAGTATCCAGTATTCGGGAGATAGTGGGTTCGAACCCCACTGTCAGCAGCCCTGAAGATGGTTTTCCATGGTTTCCCATGGTTTCCCATTTTCACACCAAGCAAATGCGGGGGCTGTACCTTAATTAAGGCCACGGCCGCTTCCTTCCCAGTCCTAGCCCTATCCTTTCCCATTGTCGCTGTAAGACCTATCTGTGTCGGTGCAATATAAAGCCAATTGCAAAAAAAAAAAATATGAATACATTGGATGGTACAGGTTTCGCCTATCAATAGTAGGCATCATCAGCTATATTTTTTTTTACCTTAGGAATAGATCAGGTACCTGATTGGAAATGACTTATGAATACTGTTAAAAACTAGTATGTCTTGTAAAATGGATTAGAGATCGTTAATCAACTATTTAAAATGTAGTATACTATTACTTAACAATATTTGTGTTAATATTTGGTTCTAAAAACATGACAGTTATTTGAGGATTATGACATAGGTGGGTGGTTCTTTATATTAAAAGATATTACAATAAATATAAAATCAGAAAGCACATTCTATTTAATTGTCAAATGGTGGGTTGTTAAAAACTTGAGGAAAGTTGAGCATTGGTGATGGTCTTTGGTTCTTGAAGTTAATAAGTATTGATTTTCATTTATATGCTTATACATTTTGAAGAATTTTCATATGGCCTGGTTCTTTTTGAGATAATATTAGTTGGAAATGCTGGTGCCGTAGGCTATGTTGAAGTTTGTATAGACGTCATTAGGCCATTTTCTTTGATGTAGTATTTGTTGGAAGAGTTTTTAATAGGTGTGGCTCTTTGTTGTTAGACATGTTGAGGTGAGCGTACTAATCGAAAGGGAATGTTGTTGTCAATCAGTGGGTAGCCAACTGTATGATGAAATTCCCTTCAACCGCTGAGATGTTAACTTATTAATATTCAGGAATCCACAGAGCTTTCTGATAAAGAGCAAATCATATATACACAGATAAAGACAACATTTAATACAATTCTAGAGAAAAAATGCAAACTTGTTCAGGAGGCAGAAGCCATTTTTGTTGATTCAGAAGAGGAAGATGGCATCGGGGAGGGTACATCACCATCACAAGAGCTTTAACACAAAGATGATTTTAACAAAGTTACATGTTTTGTGATGGCCAAGAGCAAACTTGTAAATCAGTAGAAGATTATGATTCTGAATCATTATTGGACATATATCAATAAGTAAAGATACGAGAATCTATGTACATTGTAGAGAAATTTAAAAAGACTGGGAGACAAATTTATGGAGTCGTCAACCGTTTTTAACATAATGGGAAATAAGAAAATGTGCAATGGTTCAAGTTAATGTTGAACAGTTGATGAAGGCAAGGAAGCATTATTTATATCTCTCAAAATCAGACATTGAGCGTTGGATTTGTGAGGGTAGACAGTTGTTTTGCCCCAAAACAATTTCTCTAGAATGGCTCCGATTTGACAAAACTTAAATGGTGTTTCAAAATTTGGTTCTGTGAAGTAAACCAAACCAGTCAGTAATTTTTTTTTTTTTGCCAGGGGGCTTTGCGTCGCACCGACACAGATAGGTCTTATGGCGACGATGGGATAGGAAAGGCCTAGGAGTTGGAAGGAAGCGGCCGTGGCCTTAATTAAGGTACAGCCCCAGCATTTGCCTGGTGTGAAAATGGGAAACCAAGGAAAACCATCTTCAGGGCTGCCGATAGTGGGATTCGAACCTACTATCTCCCGGATGCAAAAACCAGTCAGTAAAACATTAAATAAGAGACAAAGTACATAACATAAAGAGGCTAAAGATTTTGTTAATTTCATGAATGAATGCAAGAAAAGAAAGAGATCATAGATGCGAATATGTGGAATTCAGACCATTTCCATTGCAAGTATGAAATGGCAACACAGAAAAGTTATGACTGTTGTGATACAAAACTTATTCTTGCTACGCTTGTTTGCCAAAATAGTTTTACATACTCCCACACAGTGGTTTCACATTTCTAAAGGTGGAGAAATGGGACTTTTGTTCTTTGATCATTTTCCAAAAAATTGATGAAAAGTTTGGACCTAGGACCTAAGATAAAACGCTGGTTAATAGACCAAACGCCTGAAAAGCCTTACATCTTATATGTTTTTGACACAAAAAATGTCAGCGCATACATGCATGCCTTCAAATATGTCATCATTGATAGTTCATCTTCCGGGAAGATGGAGAAAGTGCACATACATGACTGGTTTAAAACATTTTACACCCCCTGTGGGTGGGAGACACAGACAAAGAATATGCCCACGGCATCCCCTGCCTGTCGTAGGACTCAACTAAAAGGGGCGACCAAGGGCTTTAGAACCATGGGACTATTTGTGATTAGCACAATTATGTGAGGAACACTATGGGTCGACGTTACTTGCGACTAGTATCCCATGTGAGGAACACCATGGATCTATATTACCTAGGACATACCTGCCAACCCTTCTGATTTACCCAGAAACTTCCCGTTTTTTAACTCGTCTTTCAATTTTCCAATTTATTTTTTAATTCTTCCTATTTTTGACCAATATAACCTTCAATACAGTCAGTACTCTTCCCTTAGGATAAAGGATAAATGCTTATGTGTGTTTGCCGGGCTGAGTGGCTCAGATGGTTAAGGCGCAGGCCTTCTGACCCCAACTTGGCAGGTTC
Organism: Anabrus simplex; assembly: GCF_040414725.1. NCBI lineage: Eukaryota > Metazoa > Arthropoda > Insecta > Orthoptera > Tettigoniidae > Anabrus > Anabrus simplex. The sequence continues at coordinate 1,541,881,243 of NC_090265.1, forward strand.
GATCCTGGCTCAGTCCGGTGGTATTTGAAGGTGCTCAAATACGTCAGCCTCATGTCGGTAGATTTACTGGCACAAAAAAGAACTCCCGCGGGACTAAACTTCAGCACCTCGGCATCTCTGAAAACCGTAAAAATAATTAGTGGGACATACAGCATATAACATTATTGTTATTATTATTATTATTATTATTATTATTATTATTATTATTTCTTACGTGCTTGTGTAATTTACCAAACCTCATTTTCAAGCGTTTTTATTTGATGCTTTATTTCATGAGTGTATCATCCGTCGCCTTCGTGTATCGTGTTTCCTGCTGCTTTGTGGCTGGGGATTCAAGACGGCAATCGTCCTACAAGCAAGAGAGGCTAGCGAGTGCTAGCGACTCAGTTAATCGGGATGAAAGAATGAGTTTCTTATTGTGTGGTTCGCGCTCTATTAAAATCGTTTATGTGCGTAATTTCATTGGAATTGTATGCCACGTGTTTTTTCTAACAGTTCTGTGCTTTTCCCACTTCAAAGTCATATGTTAATAACCCCTATTGGATTGGGAGAAACAATGACCCAGCCAACTGAGACCTACTTATATAATCCCACTATCTCGTATTTGTGACAGTAATACTAAGATCGTGAAGACCTGCTCACAGCAACAATTGTTCTTCCTCATGGTCACTCGAAGAACACGATTTTAACATGCTCATCAAGGTTTTAATGTGTACATCTGACTTTTAATATCATATTTAACCATATCTTGGTTCCATTACTAGTGATGTGATATTAATTGCTCATAACCACACAAGACTATTATGCTATAACGTGTTGTAAGAGAACAAGTGCTACATATTTTATATTATTTTAACCTAATATGTGATTTTATAACGTGTTGCACCATTTGCAAATATTGTAAAGATAATTACAGTACTGTATGTTCTTTTGCTTAGTTGTAATTTTAGGCTGATGATGACACCATATATACACTATGTGATCAAAAGTATCCGGACACCTGGCTGAACATGATGTACAAGTTCATGGTGCCCTCCATCGGTAATGCTGGAATTCAATATGGTGTTGGCCCACCCTTAGCCTTGATGACAGCTTCCACTCTCGCATGCATATGTTCAATCAGGTGCTGGGAGGTTGCTTGGGGAATGGCAGCCTATTCTTCATGGAGCGCTGCACTGAGGAGAGGTAGCGATGTCAGTCGGTGAGGCCTGGTAAAGTCGGCGTTCCAAAACATCCCAAAGGTGTTCTATAGGATACAGCTCGGGACTCTGTGCAGGCCAGTCCATTACAAGGATGTTATTGTCGTGTAGTCTGACTCGTTGGCTGAATGGTCAGCGTACTGGCCTTCGGTTCAGAGTGTCCTGGGTTCAATTCCAGGCTGTGTTGGGGATTTTAACCTTCATTGGTTAATTCCAGTAGCCTAGGGGCTGGGTGTTTGTGATGTCCCCAACATCCCTGCAACTCACACACCACATGTAACACTATCCTCCATCACAATAACACGCAGTTACCTACACAGCAGATGCCGCCCACCCTCATTGGAGAGTCTGTCTTACAAGGGCTGCACTCGGTTAGAAATAGCCACACAAAATTATTATTGTCATGTAACCACTCCGCCACAGGCCGTGCGTTATGAACAGATGCTCGATCGTGTTGAAAGATGCAATCGCCATCCCTGAAGTGTTCTTCAACAGTGGGAAGCAAGAAGGTGCTTAAAACATCAATGTAGGCCTGTGCTGTGATAGTGTCACACAAAACAACAAGGGGTCCAAGCCCCCTCCATGAAAAGCACGACCACACCGTAACACCACCGCCTCCAAATTTTACTGTTGGCACTACACACGCTGGCAGATGACATTCACTGGGCATTTGCCATACCCACACCCTGCCATCGGATCGCCACATTCTATATCGTGATTCGTCACTCCACACAGCGTTTTCCCACTGTTCAATCGTCCAATGTTTACACTCCTTACACCAAGCGAGGCATCGTGCCTCACCTGCGTGATGTGTGGCTTATGGGCATCCTCTCGACCATGAAATCCAAGTTTTCTCACCTCCCGCCGAACTGTCATAGTACTTGGAGTGGATCCTAATGCAGTTTGGAATTCCTGTGTGATGGTCTGGATAGATGCCTGCCTATTGCACTTGATGACCCTCTTCAACTGTCAGCGGTCTCTGTCAGTCAACAGACGAGGTTGGCTTTTGTGCTGTACATGTCCCTTCACGCTTCCACTTCACTATCACATCAGAAACAGTGGACCTAGGGATGTTTAGGAGTGTGGAAATATTGCGTACAGACTTCTGACACAAGTGACACCCAATCACCTGACCACATTCGAAGTCCATGAGTTCCACAGAGCGTCCCATTCTGCTCTCTCACGATGTCGAATGACTACTGAGGTCGCTGCTATAGAGTACCTGGCAGTAGGTGGCAGCACAATGAACGCAAGACAAAAAAAACTTATGTTTTTAGGGGTGTCCGGATACTTTTGATCACATAGTGTAAGTTTCGGAACCGGTACCTTAAAATATGTTGTAGATAACATTCTTATACAACATGCATTGTATCGAAAAGGTTGAACTTTTACCCAAAATTTTGGCATTGTAATAATGTATGAGACATACCGATCTGTTTTGTATGTGGTAGTTCCGCGTATTTCAGTGAAGTTTTGTTTATTCTTCATAATTTTAATGAGTTGAATGTATTTCAGGGAATTGTGTCGGTGACAGTTTCTGGTATTTTCTCTTCATGTTATGGCCAAAAAAACGTAACAAACGTTATCTCTAAGTATTCAGAGATACCTATAAAATTAAATTTCCGTTCATTTTACAGTCTAATAAAGGAAACTATTATGCAAAATACCTCGGGAGATAAATTTTATTTCGAGTTATCGAAATTTCAAGATATGGAGAATACAATTTTTGAGCATGTATAGCACATAATTGAATCATATCTATCTAAGTGTTTTTATTGAATACATTATGTTTAACGGTACTTAATATACAAAGAAACTCTATTTTACGGCATTACTTTAATTATAACACTTATTATAGTAACTTTTTAGAAGACATGATACAGTACATAACAGTAGTGAAACAAGAAACATAGCTCCGTTAACACGTTCGGAAAAATTATGTTAGTCTCTTCTGTTTGTTACGGTTACCCTTTCCTCCCTTCGTGAAACTTCTTGTCGGTACCACACAGCCGAGTGCCGGTAATGGAGCTTGTCATCCGCGACTTCTGGGCTTGCTTTCGTACGTGACCGGTAATTAATTGACACCCGAGAAACGGCGAGGATTTGCCGATCACTAGAAGTTCTAGTGTTTCGGTTGCCGTTATATTAGTTTCCAGCTTCACTGGAACCCTTTCTTTACTTGTTAACTGTTCCGCACAAACCACAAATGCCGTATTGCACAGTTAATGTCGCACAGAATTCGAGTTACAGAGTATTTTTTGCTTCAACAGAGGATATGTTTGCTTCGAGAAATCGAGAAATTCGCATAACCAAATTTTGAGAATAGGGAAATAAATACACGTGAAGAATAGGACAAACGGCCAGAAAATCTATGTTAGTTCGAGGTACTGAAAATTAGAGTAATGGAGGTTCAAGATATTGAAGTATGACTTTATTATTATTCGTATGTATGTGTCTTAAATGAGAGTGATTAGGTACATTTTCTTGTAACCATTTTAATGTTTTTTTAGTTTAAGGTTTTAAATTTAATGGCCAATTCACATTGTAACTGTAGATATGTATGCCTTTTATCCTGTCCTTTTTCCACTTAGACCGTGGCGCAATATATGTGATGAAATCCAAGAATTAAAAAATCTTCCTATTTTTGATTACTGAAAGTTGGCAGCTATACTAGGATTAGTACCTTATGTGAGGAACACTACGGGTCTGGGCGTCGGCTTTGGTTAGTGCCATTGTGTGCATCCCATCAAACGGCCTTATGTGAGGAACACTACGGGTCTGGGCGTCGCCTTTGGTTAGTGCCATTGTGTGCATCCCATCAAGGCGAGGGCTGCGCTGACTAGTGTCCATGCAAGAAAAGGTGCTGTATGCTGCACTGGAATGTGTTGGTTCTCCTGTATTCTGAATGGTACCACTATACGAAGAACACCATGGGTCTACGTTGCCTGTGATTAGTACCACTACATGAGGAACACCACGGGTTTGGCTGTTGCCCATGATTAGTACTTCTGTGTGGTGTACAACATGGGTCTGCATTGCCTGAGAGTGGTACCATTATGTGAGGAACACTATGGGTCTGTGTTGCCTGCAGGAAGTACCATAATGTGTGATACACATTTGGGTTTGCATTGCCTATGATTAGTACCACTATGTGAGCAACAGCATAAGTATACATGGCATGTGATTACTAGTAGTTCCACTACGTTAGGAACACCATGGGAATGCTGGTGCCCGTGATTAGTCCCTCTATGTGAGGAACACCATGAGTCTACGTTACCTGTAATTAGTATCACTATAGGAGGAACACCATGGTTCTGCTTTAGCAGCGATTAGTACTGTTATGAAGGACCGGTGACCTGGATTTTGGACCCCTTTGAACAACAAGCATCATCTCAGAAAATAAAGTATTGTGAATTGGATCCACTGATTATTTTGGATTCATGGTCATTTTTTCATCATCATTCATTTTAGGTTTTAGTCAGCAGATACATTTTGAAGTTTTAATTTTCATTTTATTTTGTTGTACCTCATACCATTAGGGGTCAATGACCTAGCTGTTAGGCCCCTTTAAACAACAAACATCATTATTATCATCAATTCAATGACCCAAGTACACAGGAAATGAACACAATCAAAACAACAAAAAACATCATCAGAGCACAAAGTTACTTACTCTTGGGTGCAGCAGCTTACGAACATAAAACGTGGAAGGGGCCCAGACAAAATGAGAGATTAAGAGGGCAGGATCTTAAATTTTTACTTGATCAGTTGCTAGGTCAATGTGCCTATGTATACCAAATGAAAACACCAATTTAAAATTGGAGTGAAATGTTTAATTTAAAATTAATTATTCATGAATAATTACACTACCAAATACTGAAAAGCTTATAATGAATTGAAACATAAGGGAAATGGAGAAATTGATACTTATAAATAAACTAATCATTAATATTAAATAAAACCTTTCTTGAAAAATTAAAATACTGTTCAGTAAGGTACAATTAATCTAATTCAATTAAAATTTATTTCAATTGATTTTCACGTAAATCTTTAAAGAACAATCAAGGTAATATGGTCAGGTACACCAACTCAAAATTATGACCAAAATAGCAAAAATATTACACTGAAAAATAATAAATGAATGGAATGATAAACTAATAAATAGCAGAAAAATTCCCTTAAACGATCACAAAATAATAAAGGGAAAATATATTAAAGTTCCACAAATTGTACAGAACAACTTCACATGAACAGGAAAATGCTGTTTGCCAAGCCAAGCTGTCAATAGATAAAATGAAATCCCCCCCCCCCCCCGAAAATAATCCCAAAAAATTAGGAGTAGAAAATTAAAGCAACGATAATCTCAATAAAATTAAACAAACAGAACAAACATGCTTGGAAAGTATCTAGGTGGTTGTGTACAATTACAGTACTGACAATACACCAAAATTTTATACTGTCTCGTAAACTCTAATTTTTTGACTGATAAAAAGTGAGCTGGAAATGATTGTACTAATTTCTCATTTATAAGGTGCACACATTGTTCTCTGGTGATTATATTCTGTAACACCGTGGTTTATAGTAAATTGAAACCTGTTTCTCATATTTCTTAAATCTTTCTTTGGTTTATACTCACCTGACTTATTCATATCCGTGTTTTGTTTTTTCTTCACATTATTTCTTGCGTCACTTATCTGTACCCATTAATTTAGCCGCCTTTGGCTGTGTGTTAAGTAGTGTTTTTTAAACCATTATTTATCGTTTATTCATTCCTTAAAGGTATAACCTTTATAAATAAAATATTCCAAATTATGTCAGACTGTCTTAACTCGCCATCATGTATACACAATTGTAGGTAGCCGTACGTGGTGGGGCATTGTAGGTAGCCGTACGTGGTGGGGCACACTGGAGAATGGAGTATGCGGAGAAGGAAGTCAAGGCAAGACAGTCACTGGCTGTGAGTGCTTATGTGTACCAGCATGTACTGTACTGTGCAGTGTGTGGAATACAAATTTGGAGCTCCTAAATTCCCCATTAAAAAGGACTAGTGAAAAATTGACCCCCACCACCTGTTTCAGCTTAAAAAGCCTTCATGAATATGTAAAAATAAAATTGAAATTCTTTGTCTGACTCCATATTGTTCCCTCATTAGTCCCCAAATATTATAACTGGGTGACAGTGTGAGTCAATTGAAATTTTGTTATGTTGCCAATAGTAATGTCAGTTGATTGTTAATTTTCTTGGGTGAAGTATAACAGTGAGCTTCCCCATCTGCAAGCAACTCCACATATTCTACACATTTCTTGTCCTGTAACTTGTGACAGCTTGCCATGTGTGCTTATATCATGAATATCCGGATTGTTCTCGACATAGAACACTCTATCCCCCCCTCTCCCTTCCCCCACTGCTCTCATATTGCATACATCAACTTGCTATCCTTGGGTTTTCGGTGTTGTATATTGTCAGTCAGCAGGTAAGGCCAGAAGAGCAAAGAAAAAGGGGAGCTTCTTCCCTTTTAAGAGAATCATACTACTACTACTACTACTACTGCTGCTGCTGCTGCTACTACTACTACTACTACTACTACTACTACTACTACTACTACTACTACTACTACTATGCCACCATGGACCTTGCAAGGCAAAGTAGCCTTTAAAAAAACCTACCTACTAAAAGTTTTCATTCCCTACCCTGATGGATTACAGTGGGCCTTCTAGAGGATGATGCCCTCCCTCAGCCCAGGAGATGTGTTGTGGTGATTTCAGGTGTGAAGAAGGGCAAGAGGGGAGCGAAACTGTTCCGACATTTGCCTTCTCAGGACAGCGACTACCCCACTGCCTTCCAAATGCAGAGCTTTTCAGCCAGAACAACTCTGCTCAGTGAAGAAAATCTACCATAGTATCAACTGTAATTTTACTGACAGTGATGATTCATTTCCTGCGAGTTGTCTAAATGTAATGTACTTTCATTTCAGGGATAACATAGAACCAAATGGCTGCCGTAATACTGATCACAAATTTGCTATGCATACATTTGAGAAGCCCACAACATGTAATCATTGCAGCAAGTTTTTAAAGGGGCTGATTTTTCAGGTAATTAAAAAAAAAACTTGAAATAGAGCAGAATATAATATTTGTATTGATCTTCAAATGTGTAATACTCCTTTCTATTTTTATCTTTTCCAGGGTTATCGATGTACAAAATGCCAGATCTCAATGCATAAAACATGTATTCCATATTCTGGACGGTGTGGTATGAAACAACCTCCAGAGCTTCCACCACGACCTCCCATGAGTAAGCCAGTTCTACCATTACAGAATGGTGAAGTTACCACATGGTCAGACCATAGGTTTCTAGGAGAATATTTATGGTAAGCATTCTCTGTAATTGATTTGAGGGGGAAATCATTGCCGTCAGTTATTTTCAGTGCACAGTCAGACGTTTTAGAACTCATAACTATGAATGATTGCAATATTATTTACAGACAAATAAGAGCATATAAGATATCTTGGTGTTAATTTCTATGAAGAAATTTTACATGCATACATCTTTATTATAGACTTATGTCATTCAGTGTCCTGTTTGCAAGCCCCTGTGAATTTACTAACCCAGCCACAATCCTCTGTTTCTAACTAGTTCTGTGGCCTTGTTTTGTTCTATACCTCTTATCTTTAAATTGTTAAAAACTGAGTCTAGCCATCGTCATCTTGGTCTCCCTCTACTTCTCTTACCCTCCATAACTGAGTTCATTATTCTCCTTGGTAAGCTATCCTCCTCCATTGGCCCCACATGACCCCACTACCAAAGCCGGTTCAACTTCTTCCATCGAGTACATTCCCAACTTAGCCTTTATCTCCTCGGTCCGAGTATCCTCCTGCCATTGTTCCCACCTCTTTGTATCAGCAATCATTCTCGCTACGTTCATGTCTGTTACTTCTAAATTATGAATAAAATGTCGTGAGTCCACCCAGCTTTTGCTCCCATAAAGCAAATGTAAAGATAGTTTTGTCTGGGTGCTGACTTCCTTCTTACAGAATACTGTTGTTACTAACTATGAACTCTCTGCATTAGCTTTGCTGCATAGTGATTCAGCCTCACATATGCTACTTTTATTATAATTTGGATCCACCTTATTCAATACATAAAAACTGTTGTTTAGATGAAATTACAACATATATTTCAATCAGAACTAGTTTCGACACCATTTTTGCGTCATCATCAGCTGATATAGGTTCTTGGAAAAATTGGCAATCACATAAGTTTATCTACGTCAAATTGAACACAATTTAAAACCTTATTAACAACCTAAAACTGTGTTACGATTATACTGTCTCGAAGTCCATATTTTCTACAAGTCCGAGACTTGCGAGTCTTAAACCTTAAATTGATGAAAACATATGTAAACCGGTTTGCTCACTAATAAAATAATGTGGATTTAAAATAAAAAAATAAAATAGTCTTGAAGAAACATTAGCTTAATTTAATACACTTCTTAAAAGGTGACGTAGAATCGTATTAAAATACTACAATAAAATCTTCAGAGTCGCTTTAATGGAGCAATCCTAGTGAGGTGGAAACGAGGAGTCGGTCCTTTAAAATGTTAACAAGTACAATGTTCCCAGTTCAATGCGGACCTGAAATAATAGGAATGTAATAAACTATCACTTAACTGACGAAGCAATATGTAAAATTACGTCTTATAACGTAAATATTTTTACGTGACTCACCTCAAAAGATCGCTGCCCATGCGAAGCACAATGAAGCCTAGCGAGCAGTGTTGTGTTAGTAATCAAGTGTCCAAGGTTGGTCGGGACCGAAGGGGGGAAATAGGGGAAAATGGGAGGAGCAACTGAGGAGTGGCAACTTGTTGAAGCTCCGGAGGGTGTGGTCGTAAAAAGCAACTGGTAAAGGTATTACACATAATATGAAACGCCACGGTAAACCACCTTCAAGGCTGCTGACAATGGAGTTCGAACCCACTATCTCCCGAATGTAAGCCCATGGCTGTGAGCCTCTAATTGCATGGCCAACTTGCCCCGTTTATCTAATATAAGAGGCTTTACACTGGGCGTGAAAATCTTTTCTTATTATAATTGATACTGTTGTAATTAAAAAGCATTCTTCGATTGTTATTATTCATTGAAAAAGAAACTTGAAAATAGTATTTTTTAAAACAGATTTGTTATTTAAAATATCCTGAGAATCTTAAAAGTAAAAGTAGCCAGTTATGATTTTTTACGTATTTCTGAGACCAATTTTGAAACTTGCTCTTTACTAATTTTTCCTATGTATCTATTAATGGTACTAATATTAAGCCATTAAAATGATCAATTTTCTTTAATGGACTGTAACTCTGTATTCTGTTCTAAATTTGATAGCGGTAAGTTAAAGTCGTGATAAATTAAACTGTCGTTGGCCGCCCTTTTATGGGCAGTTGGGTGTAAAGAACTATTTTTAGTAGTAATGGAAAAACACATTGACTTCTGTAAACTTTGTAAATGAAGTTATTATGCTCCCATGTAATAGTAACATCTAAGATATTGAGAAAGTCATTTATCTCATCTTCCACTATAAATTTTATGTTCTTGTCTAATGAATTCAGAAACTGGAGGATATTAGAACTGCTGTTCAGCCGTCTATCTATTATAATGAATGTATCATCAACATTCAACATTAAAAACTTCATATCTGGTCCGTATTGAAAGGAGATAACATACAATAGAGGGAAATTTTGATTGATCCACCTTTTCTCAATACATAATATGTTAATATAATCACAACATTTTTTATTCAGTACCAGTTTCGGTGTCTATGAACACCATCATCAGCTGAAAGAGGTGGTATGAACAAGGATATACAAGTATGTACTGCATATAATAGACCCTTAGTAAGAAGTAACATTAATAGGATGAGGTAAAAATACAATGCTTAAAAGAATATAAACAAGTTATGTGCTTGTTGGTCAAAGTATAAAATGAAAGTGAAGATATTAACAAATGTTTAAAGACTTGATCACTTTGGAATGGTTAAAAAGTCTCAAGCATAGCACTGCTAAACACTAGGTGAAAATGAAACATGCACATCCAAAAAACTGACGTTGTATGCAGTCCTTCCACAGAGTATTGATAATAAAGTACCGAACTGCCGGTTCCAGGGTTAAGTTTATTCTGTTGAGCTAAATGAATCTGTGTTACATCCAGTGTTTTCTAGAACTTGTCATTTGAAATAGCGCACTATTTTCTAGTCAGGTCAATTCTTATGGTGTGCCTGGACTTTGTAATTTAAGTGTTGATCTTTAATTCATTCTCATATTCTGTTGTTTATCCCATCTTCCCTAATGTTTACTTATTTCACATTGTACAGTTGGTTGGGAACATCTGTTCTGTTAAATGTGTGTGTTTGAGTCATCAGTCCATAGACTGGTTTGATGCAGCTCTCCATGCCACCCTATCATGTGCTAACCTTTTCATTTCTACGTAGCTACTGCATCCTACATCTGCTCTAATCTGCTTGTCATATTCATACCTTGGTCTACCCCTACCCGGTCAGGTCAGGAATATCCTGCTACCGTATATGACAGTAGACGGTACAACCTGCGACTGTCTGGCCGAGGGTCAGGCGGCCATTACCAAACCTGACAACCAGAAGGGGGGCCAATGGCTACGGGCGGAGGAGTTCCTCTTTTGGAGCCCAGATGAAGCCTTTGTGCAGGAAATGGCACATAAATTCATCAGAAGTTGGCAGTCAGTGGCTACGAAGGCGGAAGAAGGAACCTTGTAAACACCTCAACGACAGAGTAGCCAGAGGAACTGCGAACCACAAACTGCTGCCTTGCAGATAGGGAGTGGACCCCAAAGGCTGAGGGAAGATACCCTGACAGAAAACGGGCTGGCATGACAGCTAAGAGGGCAGCCCCCTCATCATGCTAGCTTCCGTAGGGCTAATAACCCATGGTGAGCGAAATTAACTATTCAGAGAAACATGAGAGTAGCCGGACGGATAACAAGGGAACAACCTGGCGCGAAAAGGTATATGAGAATTGGTACTTGGAATGAGACCTCTCTGTCAGGGAAGGAGGTAGAAATAGTCGAAGAAATGGAAAAGTACAAGCTTGCCATACTTGGAGTCAGTGAAACCAAGAGAAAAGGTAATGACTAAATAAATTTGGATAAGGGATATGAAATGAGATACTCAGGAGTCAGCAGGAATGAACGGGCAAAAGAAGGTGTGGCCATCATTATGTCCGAAGCAGTGGAAAACAAAGTGACAGGATGGGAACCTATTAACTCTAGACTTATCACAGTGGATGTGGAACTAGAAGAAAGTATTATGCTAGTGCAGAACTATGACCCACTGAAGATGTGCAAGAAGTAGATGAGGAGCAATTTTATGTTCAGATGCAAAAAGCTATAGACAAAGCCAGGGAAAGAAGTAGACATGTTTTTGTGATGGGTGACTGGAATGCTAGGATCGGAAATAGGTTACGTTGAGGACATGGATGTATGGGCCAACATGGAGTAGAACGAACCATCAATACCAGTGGTGAAAGAATGCTGGGATTCTGTATTGATAATGAGTTAAGGATTGGCAACACCTTCTTCCCCCATAAAAGTATCCATAAAATAACTTTTGAGGCAGTAGGCCGAGGAGCAAAGAGTTGCATTGACTACTTTTGTTACACTAAGAACATGACTTATGCAGCACTAGATGTAAGGGTCTTCCGCAGTGCAGAAATGAGTACAGAACATCGGCTTCTGGTTATGAAAACAAGGTTCAAGTTTACACCCACACCCTCTCATCTTCGATTTGAGAAAATAAGATTTCTGCATTTAGAGAGGAAGAGGTAAGGCAGAATTATGTTCAGAAGTTGGGGGAAATACTTCAGCAAACAGAATGAGAAGAACCTGAGAGAGGTTGGAACTTAGAAGAGAGATGGAGTGAATGTTATCAAAGTAGCAGAAGAGGTCTGTGTGAAAACTACAGTAAACACACGAAGGAAACGAACAAAGTGGTGGATTGAGGAAGTCAAGGAAGTTGTAAGGAGCAAAAAGGTAGCTTGGAAGGAGTACATGAGAACAAGAAGGGTAGAGGACTGGAGGAACTATGTTGAAGCACATAATGAAGCAAAGCGGCAAGTGCAAGAGGCAAAATAAAGGGACTGGCAGGAATTTGGTGAGGAAATAGAATTAGAATATAGAAATAATCAGAAGAAGTTTTGGAAGATACTAAGATTCCTCCAAGGCAAAACCGGAAAGAGAATCAGGAACATTAAAGACAGGAACCAAAAGATCCAAACGAGGCCACAGGACATCCTTGATACATGGAGCACGTACTATGAGGATGTGTTCCGCGCAGACCAGAATTTACAAGACGACACCGGTAAGGGGGCAGAAGAAGAACTAGAAGAAGGGGAAGACAGTTATGCAGAGTGAAGTAAGAGAGGCTATCACTGAAATGAAGGTGAGCAAGGCAGGTGGTTGGGATGGAATTTCACTGGAATTGATGAAGTATGGAGGAGAGGCTGTGGTGAAATGGATGACAATGATATGCCAACAAGCATGCAACATTCAGAAGATTCCAAAGGATTGGGAGAAGAACATTATTGTTCCTATCCATAAGAAGGGCAGCACTCTGGACTGTGCAAACTATCGAGCAATTTGTCTTTCCAGTGTGGCCGGAAAGATATACTCTCGCATATTGGAGAGGAATGATGTAGATGTTGATTCCCATAGGGAACCTAAAATATTTGTCCTGAATGAGTAAATTTATAATACCAATATAATGGTCTGTTATTGGACATTATAAATTTTCCAGCTAACTCATTCTTGGTTGCCTGCGTTTCGCCCTTGTGTGCTAAGTTAGGCTCATCAGCTGGGACTTAGCACACCACCCAAGACGCAAGGCTAGTGCATACTGTGGAGGCCACTGCATAGGCTATTTGAAGCCACCAGCAGTGCCAGTGCACTATGAGAGCTATGTCTCATTTCCAAAAAATAGATGCCTGCCTGGCCATCAAATGATGTAGATGTTGATTCCCATAGGGAACCTAAAATATTTGCCTTGAATGAGTAAATCTATAACACCAATATAATGGTCCGTTATTGGACATTATAAATTTTCCAGCTAACTCATTCTTGGTTGCCTGCGTTTCGCCCTCGTGTGCCAAGTTAGGCTCGTCAGTTGGGACTTAGCACACCACCCAAGACGCAAGGCTAGTGCAGACTGTGGAGGCCACTGCATAGGCTATTTGAAGCCACCAGCAGTGCCAATGCACTATGAGAGCTATGTCTCATTTCCAAAAAATAGATGCCTGCCTGGCCATCAAATGATGTAGATGTTGATTCCCATAGGGAACCTAAAATATTTGTCCTGAATGAGTAAATTTATAATACCAATATAATGGTCCGTTATTATACATTTTAAATTTTCCAGCTAACTCATTCTTGGTTGCCTGCGTTTCGCCCTCATGTGCTAAGTTAGGCTCGTCAGTTGGGACTTAGCACACCACCCAATACGCAATCAACATCTACATCATTTGATGGCCAGGCAGGCATCTATTTTTTGGAAATGAGACATAGCTCTCATAGTGCATTGGCACTGCTGGTGGCTTCAAATAGCCTATGCAGTGGCCTCCACATATGCACTAGCCTTGCGTCTTGGGTGGTGTGCTGTCTCAACTGACGAGCCTAACTTAGCACACGAGGGCGAAACGCAGGCAACCAAGAATGAGTTAGCTGGAAAATTTATAATGTCCAATAACGGACCATTATATTGGTATTATTATTGGAGAGGAGGCGGAGACAAGAAGTAGAGGAAAAGTTGGAAGAAGAACAGTGTGCTTTCAGGCCAAGTCGACAAACACACGACCATATATACACACTAAAAACTGTTACAGAGAAACGACTCAGTCGAGCGAAGGATGTTCTAGCTGCATTTGTCGACCTAAAGGCCGCATTTGACTCGGTCCTCAGATAACAGCTTTGGGCTGCACTTGAAGACGAAAAGGTAACCAAGACTCTCTTATGCCGCATTAGGAGCATGTACAGTAGAATCCAAGGAGTGGTGAGAATAGCTGGTGAATGCCCTAGGGAATTCGAAATGGTGAAGGGAGTAAAGCAGGGTGACAGCTTGAGTCCTCTTTTTGTGATTTTCATATACCAAGTCATTAAGCAGTGTAAAAGAAGAACTAAAAGAATTAAGGTTGGCAACTGGAACATGAGACCAATATATGTCCGATCCCTAGCCTATGCAGACGACATTCTGATTTTGGCTGGGAAAGAGGAGGATCTCCAACAAGTTCTTACTGAATGGGACCGTGGGATGGAAGTGAATGCGATCAAAACCAAGGTCATGCAGTTCACCAAAGGAGAAAAAGTACAGCTTCAAATCAAGTGGAACAATGAGGATATTGAGCAAGTAGAACAAATTGAGTATCTGGGCACCATTTTCAGAGAGGACGGAAAATTAGAGGCAGAAATAAACAACAGAATTAGAAAAGCTAATCAAGTTTACTATGGTATAAACAACACAATCATAGGGAAGAAAGAAATTATTAGAAACACAAAAATGCGGGTATATCATGCTGTGTACCTGCCAACCCTCCTGTATGGTGCAGAGAGTTGGACAGTGCATAAAAAACTGGAGAACCGTCTGTTTGCCACTGAGATGAGATATTTACGGAAAGTTGCCAGGAAAACTCGAAGAGACCATATTAGAAACACCACAGTAAGAGTTGAGCTTCAGCAGGAGCCAATAATGGATGTCATTGAGAGGAGAGGATTGGGCTGGATTGGTCACCTAGAAAGAATAGAAGATGAAAGAAAAGTGAAGCAGGTGTGGCGAGCCAGACCAACAGGAAGAAGAACACGAGGGAGGCCATGGATTGAATGGGAGGAGTACATCTTGGGACTGATCAGGAAGCGAGGGAAGACCCCGGGTAATAATAATTTCGATTTGACGCCATCTAGCTGTCTGCTCGTCAATTTCGACGTTCCGTTTTACTCTAGGTCCGATAGATGGCAGACAGAGTAAACTGGATCTCTCTTGTTCGTCTATGGCTGAGATTTAATTAATTTTGTCGGGTAAATACCAAATGTATCACCAGAGATCTTTTACATGCCGACATCGTACGACATGGAGTGTCGAATGGACTTTTTTTCCGCCCTTCAAAAATCCGACTACCTCTGCCGGGTTTGAACCCGCTATCTTGGGATCCGGAGGCCGACACTCTAACACTCTACCAGCTAGACCCTGGGTAAGGTTCAGAGAATGGCGCACGACAGAAGAAACTTTAGTAAATGGCTGAAATGTCCCGACGCCTAACGGCACAAAGGGAAAGAAGAAGAAGAAGGAGGTCTACCCCTACCGTTCTTACCACCTACACTTCCTTCAAAAACCAAAAACCAAATGTATGTAATTATAAATGTTATTCAGATGAAATGCAAATCGTCCCTATCACCGATCTTTGTAATATTTCCTTTTGTGATTTGTTGTATCTTTCGATATTTTTGGTGCTGTACTATTCCTAACTTGTTGTGTCTCACATTTAAATACATCTATTTTGTTCATCCGAGGTTGACAGTAGGCCTACTTATTCATCCCCTAGTGTCCTAATATCTTCCTAACTACTTGTACATTGCTATTTATATCTTCCCCATTTGTACCATCCATGGTATACCTCTCGTTGCCCAGCACTGAGTATGTCTGTTCCACAATCACTTTTTATATTTCATAAAATAATATAATAATCTACCCACCACATTCTTATCTGCCAATTTGAGTTTTTTGTATAACTTTATAAAGAAATATCGACCAGTTTGTTGACTGAAGCAGTTAACGAGGTGCATGGCATCAGGGAAACAATCCACTCATTGATTTTAATCACGAATGAAAAGATACTGATTGGAATTGTTGAGGGGAGAACGATTTGGCAAATTTTAACCAGAAGAAAAGATAGAATAATAGGACACATCTTAAGGCAACCAGGACTTGTTCCATTATTTTTTTTTTAGGAAAGTGTAGGCAGTAGGAATGCTAGCAGTAGACCAAGGCATGAATATGGCAAACTGATAAGAATAGTAGCAGCATGTAATATTTATCATGAAATGAAAAGTGAGTGCAGAATAGTGTGGCATGGAGGGCTGCATCAAACCAGTCTATGTATGGACTGGTGACCCTAATAGTAACATCCCCTTGTGGGTGAGGCCCTTAGAATAACACCCACAGTACCCCTGTCTATCATAAGAGGCAACTCTAAGGAGCCCCAGGGGCTCTTAACTTGGGAGCATGGTTTGGCAACCACAGGGCCTTAGCTGCATCCTGGAATTGCTTCCACTTGTGCCAGGATTCTCACTTTGATCTAATGTATCCAACCTCCCTTACTCAACTCTTGTTCTTTTCTGATCCCAACGCTATTAGGTTTCGTTATTAGGGAGTCTTTCATTTTCACACCCTTCGTGGTCCTTGTCTTTCTTTGGCCGGTACCTTCATTTTTTGAAGTGTAGGATCCCTTCCATTTTTCCTCTCTGGTTAATTTTATATAGAGAATGATTGCATACTTTCTCTTAAAACAATAATTACCATCATCACCAGCAAATAACAATAATATTGAAAAGACCCTAAACAGAAATTTAAAAATGCATTTCAAGATTCTTTTTATTTATGTGTAAAGTTGGTGGGTTTGAGAAGGGCGTGAAGATGTGATTAAAATTGAAAATTGTATCACCGACATTCCTTTGATGTAAAAATATGCAAGACTATCTTCTCGTAAGTAAATGGTCCTTCACCTGGAATCGTGCAATATTCCAAGGGAACTGACATTGATTTCCAAGGAAAGCTTTGAGAAAGTCTTCATTGTTCACTGCAACGGCGAACTGTTGTAACCCATCACTGTCTTGATATATCGCAAGTGATTTTTTAAATAATCCATACTTCAAATTTTGTAATATTCAAAACAAATTACTATTTACTTTTACTGTATAATAATATGTATACATATTTTTCAGTTTCTTATTTCATAAGAAAAGAAATATTTCCCAAGATTTTCGAGAACATAAAATTCTGTTCCAGTTATCATATTCTTCTTTTTCACTGCACATTATATTTTAAAAGCCCTTCTCCATCATCATCATCATTATCTTATTTATTTGTAAGAATGGCCAATCTAACCTATAACACAGAATGTGGTTAAGTGTAAGAGAGGGCCAATAACCTTAACTTCACCACTTGTAAAGGCATAAATAAATAAATATGTTTGAACCTGAGCTCAAACTTCAGTTTCCTTTTGAAGTGCTATTGAATCATTTCATGAAGTTTCAAATCATCAGCAAATAATAAAGTATGGTACTGCTCTGTGATATAACATCATGAGATCGTTGAGCAGCAACAAAAATAGTAGTGATCATAGGTTTGAGCCTTATGCTATGCCAGAAGAATGATTCATACTACATCCATTTCTGAAGATAAGAACAGAACAGCACAAGTAAAGGTCTTGAAAATTCAAGCATATATAATTTTTTAAATAATTTCATGATATGGTTCATGGTGTGGGTTACTGTAGTCACGTTCTACTTCGTGAACCATGGGCAGTGGCTGAGTAGCCTAGTAAGTGGTCCTGAAAATCGGGACACCAGTTGCTACGGAATGGGGGTGGGCATCTCGGACATGTTCTGAGTCATGGCCTTCCTTGTGCTCAGGCAGCTAGGGCTGTACAATCCACCAGTGGTCCCTAATCCGTTAGAGGAAATATCCTCACTTGGACTATGTGTAAGTAGGGTAGCATCCTGCTTCATGAATTTACTGAGCTCAGAACATTTTAAGCAAGCCTTGGACCTATGGGAGTAATGGAGTCCCACTCCCATTTGACAGCCGAGGGACTCCTTGGAAACAACTTGAACGAAATGGAGTTTGATAAGGAGCTATCAATATTAATAATAATAATAATAATAATCGTATGGCCTCAGCTACCGTGTGCAGACATTTCGATCTGACGCCATCTGGCTGTCTGCTCGTCAATTTCGACGTTCCGTTTTACTCTAGGTCCGCTAGATGGCAGACAGAGTAAACCGGATCTCTCTTGGGCGTCTATGGCTGAGATTTAATTAATTTTGTCGGGTAAATACCAAATGTATCACCAGAGATCTTTTACATGCCGACATCGTACGACATGGAGTGTCGAATGGACTTTTTTCCGCCCTTCAAAAACTCGACTACCTCTGCTGGGTTTGAACCCGCTATCTTGGGATTCGGAGGCCGATACTCTACCACGGATCCACAGAGGCAGCTATCAATATTAATGGGACTTACGGAAGAAAGAAAGCAGAACTGGCTGAGTCAGCAAAGAGGATGCATCTGGATGTGCTAGGAGTAAGTGATATTCGGGTAAGGGGAGATAAAGAGGAAGAGCTGGGAGATTATAAAGTGTACTTGACGGGTGTTAAAAAGGGAAGGTCAGAGTCTGGGGTAGTGCTGTTCATCAGGAATACTATTGCACACAACATAGTTTCTGTTAGGCATGTAAACGAGCGAATGATGTGGATAGATTTGGCAGTTGAAGGAATTAGCATGAGAATCGTCTCAGTGAGGATGCAGATGAGGATGAAATTGACAAGTTTTATGAAGCATTGAGTGACATCGTAGTCAGGGTCAACAGCAAGGATAGGATAGTGCTAATGGGCTACTTCCATGTGGGAGTTGGAAATAGAACTGAAAGATACGAAAGGGTGATTGGTAAATGTGTGGAAGATATGGAAGCTAGTGGGAATGGGAAGCGTTTGATGGACTTTTGTGCTAGTATGGGTTTATCAGTTACGAATATATTCTTCAAGCATAAGGCTATTCACCATTACATATGGGAGGCTAGGGGTACCAGATCCATATATCTTAACCAACTTCAAATTCAGGAAATCTGTTAGGAATGTACAGTGCCGAGCTCGATAGCTGCAGTCGCTTAAGTGCAGCCAGTATCCAGTATTCGGGAGATAGTGGGTTTGAACCCCACAGTAGGCAGGCCTGAAGATGGTTTTCCGTGGTTTCCCATTTTCACACCAGGCAAATGCTGGGGCTGTACCTTAATTAAGGCCACGGGCGCTTCCTTCCCACTCCTAGCCCTTTCCTATCCCATCGTCGCCATAAGACCTATCTGTGTCGGTGCGACGTTAAGCAGCTTGCAAAAAAAAAAAAAAAAAGGAATGTATGGGGGTTTTTTGGGGATTTTTTGATGAAACAGACCACTTTCTGATCTGTAGTGAACTAAGTATCTCTAGGCCTAGGATAGAGAAAGTGAAATCTCTCTGTAAATGAATAAGGATGGAAAATCTCCAGGATGAGGAAATTAGGCAGAAGTACATGGATATAATTAGTAGGAAGTTCCAAATAATGGACAGTAAGCAGGTTCAGGATATAGAAAGAATGGGTGGCATACAGGGATGCTGTAGTAGCAACAGCAAAGGAATGCCTGGGAACAACTGTGTGTAAAGATGGGAAAAAGCTAACCTTGGTGGAATGATGAAGTGAGAGCAGCTTGTAAACGTAAAAAGAAGCCTTATCAGAAATGGCTCCAAACAAGGGCTGATGCAGACAGGGAATTGTACATAGATGAAAGAAACAGAGCGAAACATATAGTTGCTTAATCCAAAAAGAAGTCGTGAGAAGATTATTTTGGTAATAACCTGGAAAGACCAGGTCTCTTTTTTTGTTATGGGCTTTATGTCGCACCGAAACAGATAGGTCTTATGGCGACAATGGGACAGGAAAGGGCTAGAAGTGGGAAGGAATCGTCCGTGGCCTTAATTAAGGTACAGCCTGGTGTGAAAATGGGAAA
Source organism: Anabrus simplex (assembly GCF_040414725.1). NCBI lineage: Eukaryota > Metazoa > Arthropoda > Insecta > Orthoptera > Tettigoniidae > Anabrus > Anabrus simplex. The sequence goes on from NC_090265.1 coordinate 1,541,901,262, forward strand.
CCACGGAAAACCATCTTTAGGGCTGCCGACAGTGGGGTTCGAACCGACTATCTCCCAAATACGTGATACTGGCCACACTTACGGGACTGCAGCGATCGACCTCAGTAAGGCTAGGTCAAGCAGTAGGGAAACCTTTCTGGACAGTAATAAAGAATCTTAGGAAGGGGGTGAAAAGGGAAATGAACAGTGTTTTGGGTCATTCAGGTGAACTCATAATAGATCCCAGGGAATCACTGGACAGGTGGAGGGAATATTTTGAAAATCTTCTCAACAAAAAAGGAAATCTTCATGGTGGTGTCACGAGCAATGGAGTTCATGGGGAGGAGGAAAATTATGTTGGTGAAATTACGCCTGAGGAAGTGGAAAGGATGGTAAATAAACTCCATTGTCATAAAGCAGCAGGAATAGATGAAATTAGACCTGAAATGGTGAAGTATAGTGGGAAGGCAGGGATGAAATGGCTTCATAGAATAATATTAGCATGGAGTGTTGGCAAGGTTTCTTTAGATTAGAGAAAAGCAGTAATTGCACCTATCTATAAGCAAGGGAACAGGAAGAACTGCAAAAAATATCGAGGTGTCTCGTTGATTAGTGTACCAGGCAAAGTATTCACTGGCATCTTGGAAGGGAGGGAAATTGGTTGAAAACCAGTGTGGTTTACAGGAAGTTTAAAAAAACTTTTTACTTCCTAACCAAATAAGACATGTCAAAATTCTAAATGGTAAAATCTAGGTATTGAGGTTATGTTCCCGAATCAGTCATGATTCAAATCATTTCCCAATACATGAAGGCGTAATTCTAATCATAAAATTTTACTTAATACGTTTTGAATAAATTCACTGAACAAAATAAGTTTTGATACAACCTTTTATTCACATAATACGATTTGAAACGTTCATTTGATTACAAAGATTTTTATTGACTTTATTGTTAGCTACAGCGCATCATGTACAGTAAATTAAGTTATTATTAACACATTGTTAATGCTGTATGTTTACAGTCTTGCAACAATCCTTCTTCCTCATGCAAACAGTTACAGTCGTCATCATGAGTTGGCCTACCAGTATCTGACGTACAGTTTTTGAAGTTAAAAGGCTTTGACTTCCTAGAGTCCCATGAATGCCACAATTCCAAAAATTATATTTGCTATAATGTTAATAGGATACAATTCTTACAGTCTAAAGAGTCACTGACATCCTGGTTTCAAGTTCAAATATCTTATGCTGTAATGCCAACATTATGTCCAATGGTTGTATAGGGTAGATTCAAAAGTGCATTGTTGGGCCACAAATATGCGGGGAACATTGTGTTCAGTAAAATATAAGGTTCTGTACTTGTTTTACAGGTACTATGCTCATTCTCAGTGTATATCATCGCTGATAAACATGCTAGTTTTTACTAGACTTGTTGAGGCATAAGTTTCTGTGTATGACGTATTGAAATCAATGAAAGTAAGTGTGAGTGCTCCCCTCTTCATACTTGCATTCCACTCAGGTAAAGTCAAAAAATCTGAGAAAGAAGAAAAGGAAAGTAGGAATTAGAATAATTGATAGAGAATGCCTGCTAAATGGGTTGTGAACTATTGTGAACTATTGTGTGTGTGTTACGTGCGAGCTGGATGTGTCCTCGAGCATGGTTGCGTGTACGTCGTGTTGCTGTTGTAGCATTAAGATCGAGAGGTAGTGGGGAAGGGGAAGCAGCTTGTGGAGTGAGTGGGGTGTGTCTTGTGGGGTGTGTGTGGGATTGCGTTTGCTGATTCTTTTTAGATATGTGTCTTTTAGAATGGGAATGGCTGTGTTGAAAGGAATGTTTGTTTTATCTGTGATTTCGTTTAAGTTGAAGTTAGGATTGGCATATTGGTCCATACTGATGTAGAAATCTTCCAATATATTGAGCAATGGGCCTGTGGGGTTCATATTTAAAATTTCCATGTCATTCTCGATATTAGTGGACTTATGCTTGTGATCCTCAACATGTCCTATGGATGAAAAATTATTATATTTAGTGTCATTGATATGTTCGTTGTAGCGAATAGAAAAACATCTGCCAGTGCGCCCGATGTAGCTGGCTATTATAGATAGATAGGTTATGGATAGATTATAGTAGATTATTAGAATCAATCAAAGGCATTTATGTTGACAATTGGGCTGCAGTGAGAATTGATGGTAGAATGAGTTCTTGGTTCAGGGTACTTTCAGGGGTTAGACAAGGTTGTAATCTTTCACCTTTGTTGTTTGTAGTTTACATGGATCATCTGTTGAAAGGTATAAAGTGGCAGCGAGGGATTCAGTTAGGTGGAAATGTAGTAAGCAGTCTGGCCTATGCTGACGACTTGGTCTTAATGGCAGATTGCGCCAAAAGCATACAGTCTAATATCTTGTAACTTGAAAATAGGTGCAAGCAGTATGGTATGAAAATTAGCCTTGTGAAGACTAAATTGATGTCAGTAGATAAGAAATCCAAGAGAATTGAATGTCAGATTGGTGATACAAAGCTGCAACAGGTAGATAATTTCAAGTATTTAGGATGTGTGTTCTCCCAGAATGGTACAGTATAGATTGAGATTGGATCAAGGTGCAGTAAAGCTAATGCAGTGAGCTCCTTGCGATCAACAGTATTCTGTAAGAAGAAAGTCAGCTCCCTGACCAAATTATTTTTACATCGGTCTGTTTTCCAACTTTCCTTTACAGGAACGAAAGCTGGGTGGACTCGGGATATGTTATTCATAAGTTAGAACAGACATGAAAGTAGCGAGAATGATTGCCATTACAAACAGGTGGGTACAATAGCAGGAGGGTACTCAAAATGAGGAGATACAGGCTAAGTTAGGAATGAACTCGATGGATGAAGCTGTACTCATAAACCGGCTTCGGTGATGGTGTCATGTGAGGCGAATGGAGGAGAATAGGTTACCTAGGTGAATAATGGACTCAGTTATGGAGGGTAAGAGAAGTAGAGGGAGACCAAGACGACTATGTTAGACTCAGTTTCTTACGATTTAAAGATTTATAGAACTAAATTAGGCCACAGCACTAGTTGCAAATAGAGGATTGTGGCGATATTTAGTAAATTCACAGAGGCTTGCAGACTGGATGCTGAAAGGCATAACGTTCTATCATGATGATGATATATGTATGTAATTTCATAATTCACTTTATTTAACACTTTTGCAAAACCTGTATATGCAACATCAACCCTGTCGTTCATATCTAGACTGTTGTGCAAGTCCTGTGTGAAACCAGCAAATTCATAACAGTGGATCTATGTAGAATGAAACCATGCTAAGCAGAGTAACTGAACTGTAATCAAAAATCCTTGTTAAAAGAATGTATTCAAAAACTTTTGCTATTGCATTAATAATGCATATAGGTTGATAATTGCTAATCTCCTCTGGCTTTCCTGACTTAAAAGATCAGTGTTATTGAGGATTCCTTCCATTTCTCCAGAAAGCAATAGGTTTTTAGATTAAAACTGAATATAAAAGGTAATTGGTCATATAATATATCTACACAGCCTTTTAATAGATATCGAAGGATTCCTTCGGACCTGGCACTTTGTTATACCGTAAGTTTTTTGTTAATGACATGATGTCTTCTGATATGTGGGTTATATTCAGTATATCTAGCATGGAAGAAATGTTCATAGTGCCAAAATATTTTGTGTTCAACATCGTAACAGAATGTGGAATTGTCGTAGACCAAGTAAAAGTACTGAGCGAATTGTTTAGAAATGTTCCCCCTACTGAATTTTATTCTGTGATTGGTCTATGTAAATTGCGTTAACTTTATATGCATTTTACTTTTGAAATTTGAATTTGTCTAAATTTATCATTGTAATATGTAGGAAACTTTCTCTCTTTTGGCACATCATCTCTTTAACTGTATATTTTGAATTATGTTACAATTATATTGATGGGATACTTTGATGTCTTATTAACTTATCATTTTGGGGGACAGTCTTCTAAACACTTATAGAGTGACTAATAAAAGTATTCAGTAGCAATGTTAATATTCTCAGTAGTGTACAGGAAGTTCCAGTCAAATTCATGTATGCAAATGTGTTTAATGTGTTTAATATCGGCTTTCATTAAGGTTAAAATACTCATGTGTTGAGATAGTATAAAATGTGTGATATATCAAACACATGGTGGTGTAAGTCTTCAGAAACTAGTGGAAAATCATCAAGTTAAAGTGGCATATTGCACAAAACTAAAGCCAGAGTTCTTTAATTGGAATTCAAAACTTTGTTATAAGATGTTAGTTGTAAAAGCAACACCCAAGAGGACATAATATTGCTGTTCCCTTCATAAGATTATCATTTACACCAATTGTACAGTTTGAATCAATTGCCTGATTATTATTCTGATTGAAATCAGAATAAACTTCAATAAATAGAAAGAACAGAAGACGGAGTTATGTAAACTTCAGTAATCAATATTTCACCTTGAGTACCATATAAACAAACTGTAAGTAACTCACATCGAGATTATTATTATTATTATTATTATTATTATTATTATTATTATTATTATTATTATTATTTTCGTTTCAGCCATCTATGGGCTGCGATTACGCAACTTCCATTGCTTTCTCAAGTTCTTTCTCCTTTCTCTTTCACCAGTATTCCTTCATCCGTTGGCTTGCTCGTGCTCGTTCTTCTGCCAAGAATCCTCTATTCTTCCTCATTTTCTCATCAGCTAGATCCTTCACCTCCGCAACTCTCTGCCTGAAGATTTTTCTGTTTGTTATATCTTCTGCCGTCATCCCACATTTTTCTAAATCTCGGTGAACTTCTTTTACCCATGGGACTTATGTCTTCCTATTCTCCTGGAAGGTGAGGATCCTGTTAGCGAGTCTCTCCGATCCCATCCTTTTAATATGTCCGTGGAACGTCACTCTCCTCTTTTTCAATGTGGTGATGATGTTTTTAAATTGTTGGTATAGTTCTTGGTTTGGTCTCATGCGAAACATAAACTTGTCTGATGATTTTATGGGTCCAAGAATCTTTCTAAGGAACCTCCTTTCTTTCTTTCTTTCTTTTCCAAATCTGAGAGTCCCTTCGTGGCTATTGTCTCAGCTGCGTATAAACATTCAGATTTGACTATCGTGCTGTAGTGCTTAAATTTGGCCTGGTAGGAGAGTGACTTAGATTTGTAGGTGTTCTGACATAATCTAAATGCAGTTTCCATCTTTCTTGCACGTTCTTGAATTGCTGCTTTCTCATTCATGTTTGGAGTCAAAATCTCTCCCAGGTACTTGAATTTTGTAGCTCTTTTGATGTCACCGTACTTCATCCTCATTGTCCAGGTTGGGTCAGTGGTATTTATGTTCATGTACTCCATCTTCTCAAAAGATATTTGCAATCCTGTTTTGTCTGCTGTTTCTTTTGCGGACTTCAATCTGCTTAATTGCAATTTGCAAATTCTCTGCAGAAAAAGACTATATCATCTGCAAATGCGAGGCATTCAAATTTAAGACCAGTTCTCTTGTGACCTAATCTAATTCCATTTGGAAAGTTGAATTTGCTCATTTCTTTTCGCCATTCCCTGATAACTTTCTCTAAAACACAGTTGAACAAAATTGGAGAGGGGCCATCTCCTTGTCTCAAGCCTGTTTTGATTTCAAAGGGCTCTAACAGTTCTCCTAAAAATTTTACCTGCGATCGTGTGTTTTTTAGTATTTGATGAATCAAGATTGTTGTCTTATTGGCTATTCCAAATTCCTTAAGCACTTTAGTGTGTCTCCACGAAGGTCATTATCACTTTCTTATCTGCTGCTAATGTCTTAGTTTTGATTAAGGTCTTAATGGTAAAAATCTGTTCCGCACATGACCGCCCCTTTCGAAAGCCAGCTTGATATTCTCCTAATTGTTTATCTATATGTCCTTCTATCCTACGCTTGAGTGCTATAGAAAGTATCTTGTAGGCTACTGGCAAAAGTGATATCCCTCTATAGTTATTGACATTTGTTCTGTCTCCTTTCTTGTGCAGGGGGTGGATGATAGCCTCCCTCCATTCTTCTGGGATCTCTCCTGTGGACCAGATCTGTTGAAAGAGTGTTTCAAGCTGTTCCAGAAAGTTATCCACTGCATATTTCAGAAGTTCGGCAACAATTGAGTCCTTGCCAGATGCTTTGTTATTTTTCAAGCTTATGATGATCTCCTTTATTTTGTTCTTATCTGGCAGGGTTGATTCATGCAGTGTACTTTCTGGTTTCTGGAACGTCAGTTTTTCTTGAGGTGGATCACAGTTGAGCAGTTCTTTGAAATATTTATACAAGTGTTCACAGTTCTGTTTGTTGCTCAAAATCAGCTTACCTTGATCATTTTTGAAACAAATTTTGGGTGACGAGTAACTTCGAAGTTTTGTCTTAAACATCTGATAGAAGTTCCTGGTGTTGTTTTTCTTGAAATTCTCTTCTATCTCTCTCAGCTGGTCTCTTTCGAATCTTCTTTTGGCACTCTTGAACACCTTTGCTGTCCTTTACCTTTGGATCTTAAATTTTTCAAAGTTCTGTTTGTTGGAGTTCCACTTGTTCCAAGCTTCTGATCGTCTTCGTAGAGCATCTTCACACTCATCATTCCACCATGGATGTTTTTTCTTCTTCTTAGCAAGAAAAATTGTTTGTTTTGCTGCTTCCTGAATCTTTCGAGCCATTTTGTCCCACTCATAGGACTCCAACGTGTCTAGTTCTTTCTGATATTTCACTACTATTTCTTCGCTGACTTTGAGTTCTTCAATTCTGTACTTCTGTATTCTGAGGGGTTTCTTCCTACGATTACAAAGTGTGGGCTTCACTTTTATCCTTGTTAGATAGTGGTCGGAATCTAAATTAGCACCTTTTTGCACTCTGACATTCATTATTTCCTTCGGGCTGTTGGTCGCTACATGGTCAATTTGGAATTCTCCTAACATGGAGTTAGGTGATCGCCATGTCATCATCCCCTTGGGAGCTCTCTTGAATTGAGTGGACATTATTTTCATACCAAATTATTCACAAACATCTATCGGTCTTTCACCATTTCTGTTTGTCCTTTGGTGAGCCGTGTATGTTCCAACGATGTTTTGAAATATTTTCTCTTTTCCAATCTGAGCATTAAAATCTCCCATCAAGATCTTGACACGTTCTTCTGGGGTTCTGAATAGTTCTTCTTCAAGTTGTGACCAAAATTCTTCTACTTTTTCTGGATTTTTTTGTGTTATCTTCATTAATTGGAGCATGAACATTGAAGATTGAGTACAATTTGTTTCCACTTTTGAGAGTTAGTACAGACAGTCTGGGAGATGGAGATCTGAAGTCTACTATAGATTCTGTTATAGAGTTGTGAATAAAGAAAGCTGTCCCGAGTATTAACACTGGATTCTTGGTTTTCTCTGACTTCTTATCTTTGATAGCTGGCCGTCCTTTCAGTATTCTGTAGTTTTCAATTGCCGACACTTCATCAGAAATAAATCTTGTTTCTTGGACCGCTAGAACTTCGATCTTATATTCATCAAGTACTTTGATCAGTTCCTTTTGTTTACCAACTTTCAAAAGGGTGTTTACATTGAGTGTTCCAAAGAAATGCTTTTCTTTCATTCTGAGTTTGCAGGGTGATCAATCCTCCGACTGATCCAAATATGATGGTGTAGGGTCCCCAGAATCCTTTGCCCTACTTGAACCAGAACTTTGGCCCCGGATTTTACCGGTTGGGTTACTAGACTCCGTACGTTTTGTCATCATGTTAGTTGTGTGGTTTTTGGTTTGGGGGATAGGGTAGAACCCCATCCAAAAGGTAAAACCAAGTTGATGAGACCTGGAGTTTTAGAACAGCCGTCCCTAACATGGAATCCGACGCTGACCAGGAAGCCACCCGATTCGGGAACAGTCGCGCTTGGGTTTAAGTCGCTTTTCTGTTCGGGGTGTGCTCCCTTAGGTTCTTCCACTCTCTGTGCCGTTGGGAAATAGATTCCTCTTCCGCCGCTGATACCGTTGACCAGTTTCACCTAGTAACCCTAGGTAGGGGCCCTAAAACAGAGTGCTACCATCCGGAGCCAAATGGATCCTGGTATTTTTACGAGGTTGATACTCCTCCCGCTCCTCCTTCCTCATCACTTGCAAAATGAGGCCCCGGGCTTGCGACCGGCATTGGCGGAATTATTATTATTATTATTATTATTATTATTATTATTATTATTATTATTATTATTATTTATGGCAAAATAAGAATACATTGGAAATGTACATATTACATAAGCTATATACAGTATTTACAGATCAGGTAAATTAAAATATAATGTTCAGTGTATTCAACCAGTTCACAACTTCATCGGTGGCACTGTGTATATCCTGAATAGTTCCTTCAAATCTTCTTCTTGGGCACTCCGTAGCAACATGAGGATGATTGAGGGTTTGAAGAAGACCATTGTTCTTTCCAAGTCTGATCAGGATTAAAATGTGATTCAGCAAGCCTTTCTCCTAATTTCCATGATGGGTTCCTTGATTTCAATCTCACTGGTTTCTGAAATTTGCAGTCCTGATGTAAGGGTAGTTAAGGGTTGCTGCAACATTTCTTCCATTCTCTTACCAGAGCTGCTTCCCTTCGTATGTAAGGGGGATGGGGGTTGGATAACACAGGTAACCATTATAGGGGTGTTGATTTGATAGTGCCAGATATTGTCTTCATTGTGTCATTTAGTTGGATATCAACTTTTTCAGTATGTGCGCTGTTAAGCCACACAGGACAGCAGTATTCAGCCACTGGTTAAACTAAAGCGAGGGCTGGAGTTCATAGAACCGATGCATTTGCACCCCAAGCTGTTCCACTGAGCTTATGCAAGATGTTGTTTCTTGTTTTTATATTTTCTGTAGTATTGTCCGGTCCGTTGTGATGCTCGGATAGTTTGGGCAAGGATTATATTTTAATCGTTGGCCTTTGAATTCCACTTTAGTTGTGTAGTTGGCTCTTTTATAGTCTAGATGAAAACAGCTACACACACCGATCAGCTTGACCTTGATCCATTTGTTTATGGCTACAAGTATCAATCAGTCAATCAATCAATCAATCAATCAATCAATCAATCAATCAATCACCTCTCCATGTTTGGACTTCCCTCTTCTTGATATATCTCTGTAATTTTTTAACACAAAGTACCGGTCATCAAAATTTTCACAATCCTTTTAATATCAGAGGCCAAGAATGCATTTGTTAAAATAATCCCATCATAAGATGAACAAAGCAAATTATATAGAAATAAATCGGTCTTAGTTCTAAGTCATTTTGACATTCTGATAATAAATTGTTAACTCATGATCAAGCCACCTTGTTAACAGATTCATGGTTTTCAAAATACATTTTCAACATATTAGACCGTGTTCAGTCCATATAGTACATATCGAAGGGATGTTAAGTACAGAATGAAAATAGCTAACTGAGCTCAATAGCTGCAGTCGCTTAAGTGCAGCCAGTATCCAGTATTTGGGAGATAGTGGGTTCGAACCCCACTGCCGGCAGCCCTGAAGATGGTTTTCCGTGGTTTCCCATTTTCACACCAGGCAAATGCTGGGGCTGTACCCTAAATAAGGCCACGGCTGCTTCCTTCTAAAACCTATCTGTGTTGGTGGGACGTAAAGCAACTTGAAAAAAAAAGCTAACCACACACCAGGGGGATCCAAACCCACAAACCTTCTGATTTTGCATCAGATGCTGTTACAAGTTGAATTATGGTGGTCTCGGTCATATTTGTTCATTTGGAAATGATCTGAGCTTACTATCTGGCCACTATTGCCATCCCAACTGGTAGAATGTGCACAAATCACCCGTTGTGGGCCAGTTCAATGAATATTTCATTTTTCATGACAGCATTGTACTTGAAATAAACTTTCAACATATTACGTCATCTTCAGCGCTGGTAAGAGCATCTGACATGAAATCGGAAGATTGTGGGTTCGGATCCCATTGGTCCGCCATTTTTGTTCCGTACTTAACATATCTTTGATATGTACTGAACATTACATGAAAATTAAACATTTGTAGAAATGCATTTTATTTAATTCCCAGTACTACAAATAGTGATGACTTGTCTCAAATCTTCTTTTTTTCTTATTAATTCTACCCATATTGAAGCGTGCTTGCTTTTTGTTTAAAGGGACCTAACATCGAAGGTCATCGGCCCCTCTACCCATATTATCAACCCACAAGAGCTTGCAATACTCAAGGTCATCCTACTTGAAATTTAAGTCGCTAATTGATTCAAGTAGATGCTTATTTTCACTCGTCAAGTTCCCAATATGCACTTGTTGGTGACTTGTAATCATTTGATGCTTTTCTGATACCTTTATATTTTTGTCTAGCTTGTCATGACAAACACTAACTTACCCAGTTCTCGTTCTTCTGGGTTGGACTTTCTTTCTTAAATTGCTCACTACATCCTTTAACAAGAGCAAATCCTTCAAAGAAGGGGCCGATGCTTCATGGATGGAGTAACTCAACATGCTGCTGTCTGACACACACACTACACAGTATCATAGTAGGTTAAAAGATTTCATACACCACTTTCTTTCAACAGAACAATTCTGCTGCTGTAAAACCAGTTCTGGCAATATTGACACTGAATTTTTGCGAGGATATCCTGCCTGGGTATCAAACACTCGGAGCAGACACTAATTTTTTACAAAAATAACTGGAAATTGAATACGATCTCTTCTGCTTCATATGCCTGATATAAACATAGATATAGATATATGCTCAAAATATCTGTCTTTATAAAATATATTTTTATACAAATGATTGTAAATTTCTAAAATCCAATTAGGAAGTATGTTTTAGGACATTTTGACTTGCATTGTTATCACATTTTCTTTGGGTAGTTTTTGTTATTGCCTCTATTGAGATAGTAATGAATCTATTGACTGGTCTGATTTGATTCTGGTATAAATCCTACACTTGTACTGTTCATCATGATAGCTGTATGGTAATCATTATTCTTCTTTGTGTTGCATGAAGGTTTGTGGGTCAAATGGGTCGAAATCAAGCCACAAATCTCCTAGAAAGACGTGTAAATGGCACTTACCTCCTGAGAATTAGGCCTCAGGGGCCCTCAAATCCTAATGAGACAGCTTATGCCCTCAGTCTCAAGTAAGTATTTTGTTGGTATGGTAGAAATTGAATAGCATCCAATGAGATAAAATATATAGCTGTATGAATAATTGTAAATATCTAAAATAAAATCAGGTGTTCTGGGGCATTTTGACTTGCATTGTTATCTCATTTTCCTTTGGTAGTTATTTTATTGTCTCTATTGAGGTAAAAATGAATCAATCAACTCCTTTTTATTTGGTCATACATTTCTTTGCAGGACTGATGACAAAGTGAAACATATGAAGGTGTATGAGAAAACAATGGATGGAGTTACACAGTACTACCTCTCGGAGTCACGATTTTTCAAGAGCATTGTAGAACTTGTTCACTGCTATGAACGATCCAGTTTAGGAGAAAACTTTGTAGGGTGAGTCCCAAGTTATATAATTTTTGATAATTCATGGTTACTTCTTGATAATGGTCTGGAACTGGCATACAAGGTAATAAAAAATCTTCTAAATGTTAGATTTAAATTCTTGTGAAAAAGGACATGATCCCCTCCAGTATTTTACTTTTTCTCCTGGAGTTACTGAGTATGATCAGGATATCAAATGGAAATATCTAGCATAACTAAAATGTTTCTGTCGATCCATATTGCCACTACATTTAGAAGAATAGGAGGGGAAAGGTGGATGATACCCCTCCTATTCTCCTAAATAGTTCCTGCTTGTAGAATTGTTTGTACAGTGCTTAAGGGAAATCCCTCCTCAGTAAAGTGTGACCAGCACTCATCCTGTTAAGTGGCTTTAAGTTGGCAGGTTGTCTCACCTTGAAACTTACCATACCCTAGCTAAGAACTTAATATACTCTCTGAATGGCCATGAATTATTATGTGCGAAGTAACTATGAAAATACGCATTCACTGACAGTGAAAATAATAATAATCATTTTCTGGTGTCATCTGATTACAGAAGATTGCTGACCATCATGGAGTATTATTTTTCTCTTTTGTATTTCCTAAATCTCAGTTGCTGTATCGTTGATGTCAATCCACTGTTGAAGATTACGCGTTAAGGATAATTTTATCTGCCCGTATCTATTTTTCCTTTCTATCTTGCTTTCTGTGATCAGTTGTGCAACTTACTGTATGTTGACACTGGTTTCATGTTAAAATTAGCCTGTTTAGTCTTCAGAAGCATATCCATAAACTAAATGATTAAAGGGAACATTGCTGGAGTAATATGTATACTCGGGCACGAATCGCAGCCGATGAAAATGGCGAATAGATGGAATAATTGTGCAAATATTTTCTTTACTGAAATTCCATCTCTTACGAATTTATACCTCTAATCCAATCGGGTGCCCCTGAAAAGATTAATAAATTATGGAATATTGGGCATCTTACTAATGTGGTAAGAATTTAGGACATGCATTCATTTTTTTTTCTCCTTGCAATTATGAGAGGGTTGATTGTATACTAAATGCAAAGACATTATCCATCTCTTTTCATTTTGACTGTCTGTTGGTCTGGTTCATGGTGTGGGTTACTGTAGTCATGTCCTAGCTTGTGAACCATGTGCAACGTCTGAATGGCCTAGTAAGTGGTCCTGAGAGTCGGGATACCAGTTGCTACGGAATGAGAGTGGGCATCTCAGACATATTCTCAGTCATGGCCCTCTTTGTGCTCAGGCGGCTAGGACTATACAATCCACTGTAGTCCCTAACCCTTTAGACGAGAGATCCTCACTTGGACTATGTGTAAGTAGGGTAGCATCCTGCTTCACGAATTTACCAAGCTTAGACCTTTTTAAGCAAGCCTCGGACCTGCGGGAGTAACGGATTCTCACTCTCATTTGACAGGCGAGGGACTCCTTCGAAACAACTTGGCAAATGACATGGAATTAGATGGGGAACTGTCAATATTAATGGGGCGTATGGAAGAAAAAAAGTAGAACTGGCTGAGTCAGGAAAGACGATGCATCTGGATGTGCTAGGAGTAAGTGATATTAGGTAAGGGGAGATAACGAGGAAGAGAGAGGAAATTATAAATTGTACTTGATGGGTATTAGAAAGGGAAGGGCAGGGTATGGGGTAGGGCAGTTCATCATTAATACTATTGCACGCAACATAGTTTCTGTTAGGCATGTAAATGAGCGAATGATTTGGGTAGATTTGGCAGTTGAAGGAATTAGGACGACAATTGTCTCAGGGGTGTATTCACCATGTGATGGTGCAGATGAGGATGAAGTTAACAAGTTATATGAAGCATTCAGTGATGTTGTAGTCAGAGTCAACACAACGATAGGATAGTACTAATGGGCGATCAATGCGAGAGTAAGAAATAGAACTGAAAGATACAAAACAGTGATTGGTAAATGTGGCGAGATATGAGGGCTAACAGGAATGGGAAGCATTTGCTGGACTTCTGTGCTACTATGGGTTTATCTGTTACAAATACATTCTTCAAGCATAAGGCTATTTGCTGCTACACATGGGAGGAGAGGGGTACCAGATCCATAATAGACTAGATATTAACCACTTCAGAGATTTTTCAATGATACAGACCACTGTCTGATCTCTTGTGAACTAAGTATCTCTAGGCCTAGGATAGAGAAAGTGTAATCTGTCTACAAATGAATAAGGGTAGAAAATCTCCAGGACGAGGAAATTAGACAGAAGTGCATGGATATGATTAGTGAGAAATTCCGAACAGTAGACAGTAAGCAGGTTCAGGATCTAGAAAGAGAATAGGTGGCATACAGAGATGCTGTAGTAGAAGCAGCAAGGGAATGCCTAGGAACACCTGTGTGTATAGATGGGAAAAAGCGAACATCTTGGTGGAATGATGAAGTGAGAGCAGCTTGTAAATGTAAAAACCAGGCTTATCAGAAATGGCTCCAAATAAGGGTTGATGCAGACAGGGAATTGTATGTAGATGAAATAAAGAAACAGAGTGAAACAAATAGTTGTTGAATCCAAAAAGAAGTCGTAGGAATATTTTGGTAGTAACCTGGAAAGGCTAGGTCAAGCAGCAGGGAAACCTTTCCGAACAGTAACAAAGAATCTTATGAAGGTAGTGAAAAGGAAAATGAACAGTGTTTTGGGTCATTCAGGTGAACTCATAATAGATCCCAGGGAATCACTGGACAGGTGGAGGGAATATTTCAAACATCTACTCAACGTAAAAGGAAACCTTTCTGGTGGTGGCATGAGCAACCGAGCTCATGGGGAGGAGGAAAATTATGTTGGTGAAATTACGCTTGAGGAAGTGGAAAAGGATGGTAAACAAACTCCATTGTCATAAAGCAGCAGGAGTAGATGTAAATTAGACCTGAAATGGTGAAGTATAGTGTGAAGGCAGGGATGAAATGGTTTCATGGACTAATAAAATTAGCATGGAGTGTTGGTAAGGTACCTTCAGATGGGACAAAAGTAGTAATTGCACCTATCTATAACCAAGGGAACAGGAAGAATTGCAACAACTATCGAGGTATCTCATTGATTAGTATACCAGGCAAAGTATTCACTGACATCTTGGAAGGGAGGATTTTCAGTATGTGGCAGGTAATTGAAAAATGCTACAAGGGGAATAGACAGTTATGTTTGTTTCGTATATCTAGAGAAAGCAGATGACAGGGTACTGAAGGAAAAGATGTTTGCCATGCTGGGAGACTATAGAATTAAGGGTAGATTGTTAAAATCAGTCAAAGGCATTTATGTTGATAATTGGGCAGCGATTAGATAGAATGAGTTCTCAACTTCATTCAGGGTACTTAAAGGGGTTAGGCAAGGCTGTAATCTTTCATCACCTTTGTTGTTTGTAGTTTACATGGATCATCTGCTGAAAGGTATAAAGTGACAGGGAGGGATTCATTTAGGTGGAAAAGGAGTAAACAGCCTTACCTATGCTGACACTTGGTCTTAATGCCGGATTGTGCCGAAAGCCTGGAGTGTAATATCTCAGATCTTGAAGATAGGTGCAATGAGTATGGTATGAAAATCAGCCTTTCCAAGTAGGTAAGAAATCCAACAGAATTGAATGTCACATTGGTGATACAAAAATGGAACAGGTAGTTAATTTCAAGTATTTAGGATTTGTGTTCTCCCAGGTTATAATATAGTAAGTGAGATTGAATCAAGGTGCAGTAAAGCTAATGCGTTGAGCTCGCAGTTGTGATCAACAGAAGGAAGTCAGCTCCCTGACAAAGCTATCTTTACATAGATCTGTTTTCAGACCAACTTTGCTTTACGGGCGTAAAAGCTGGATGGACTCACGATATCTTATTCGTAAGTTAGAGGTAACAGACATGAAAGTAGCAAGAATGATTGCTGGTACAATCAGTGGGAACAATGGCAGGAGGGTACTCAGAATGAGGGGATACAGGCTAAGTTAGGAATGAACTTGATGGGTTAAGCTGTACACATAAACCAGCTTTGGTGTTGGGGTCATGTGAGGCGAGTGGAGGAGCATAGGTTACCTAGTAGAATAATGGATTCTGCCCTTCAAATCACATTCGCCTTTCACTATGGAGGTAAGAGAAGTAGAGAGAGACCAAGGCAATGTTAGTTAGACTCGGTTTCTAATGATTTAAAGATAAGAGGTATAGAAATAAATGAGTCCACACCCATAGTTGCAAATAGAGGATTGTAGTGACGTTTATTAAATTCACAGAGGCTTGCAGACTGTACGCCGAAAGGCATAACAGTCTGTAATGATTATGTATGTATGTATGTATGTATGTATGTTGGTCTGTTTAGATTGATTAAACACAAAAATCTTCCCTATATTCAAGTAGACACATCCAGATTTTCCTCCATGTGGTATTCTCAATCCATTAAGTAGAAGATGAGAAATGACATTATTACCTTGTCAGCCTGTGAGGAGTGAACATTGAGTTTAGCAACTTCTGTTGTGAGCCACTGTTATCATGCCCATGTCCACTATTGTTAATTTCTTGCTAAGAGTAGTGGTTGTGTTTGGTACTTCTTGCATTCTGCTCACTATATGGAATGCAATGCCATTTGAACTTTACTCTTTGCCGTCCTTCACATGTGCACTAGCTGGGAGATTTTGGTTTTTGATGTAGGTACTGAGATATTTGAATTTAATTATTTAGGCTTGTAAATCGTTTGCCACAATTACTGTTGTGAGACTTCTGTTTTGAAGTTTTACTGGTGTACCACTTTCTTGCTAACCATGGTGTTTTGTGGTGGTGGTGGTGATTATTGTTTTAAGAGGAGGTACGATGAGGCAACCATCTTCTGTAGTATGCAGCAAAACATACAACACTGAAATTATGGTTCATGTGATGTTCACGTTTTCCTAGCAACAGAGTATTTATTTCAGTATATACAGAGTGTCCGAGAAGTCTCCGTACCCCTAGTTTCATATTATTATTTTGTTATAATATGGACTATTGTGGAGCCTCCGTGGGTCAGAGGCAGCGCGTTGGCCTCTCACCGCTGGATACCGTGGTTCAAATCCCAGTCACTCCACGTGAGATTTGTGCTGGACAAAGCGGAGACGGGACAGGTTTTTCTCCGGGTACTCTGGTTTTCCCTGTCATCTTTCATTCCAGCAACGCTCTCCATTCTCATTTCATAGCATCTATCAGTCATTAATATATCACTTTTGGAGTGGCGACCCCATCATACTAACAGCGTGTATATGCTTCATTCATTACATCCCTGACCCGGTCAATGACTGGAAAACAGGTTGTAGGTTTTCATTTTCATGGACTATTGAGTTTGTATAATTGGGGATTAAATTGTTGTTGTATTGGTATCCCTGCTTTTTAGCTCTCAGAAAGCGTAGTTGTCAGTCTTATTTCAGTTGTGAAGCCATGGTTGATGTGAGCGGACACAGTTACACTGCCTAGGAGCGATTAGTGGCATGTGTGTGGGTACACGAACAACCACAGACAAGACAAACAATGACAGAGATAATGAGTGCCATTTTGCACCCTTTAGTTGTGTTTAGAGCCCCCATCTCATAAAGCTACTCTGCTCGATTTGTTGACAGGAGACTGATCCTGTATGATGGAACTTTTGAATGACTGCTCTGTTATTCGGTACCTCCTTATTACACCGCTCCTCAAACTGTTATTTAATGTCAAGCAAATTTGGTCCATTCTGACGCTCCACTCTGTATGAGCGGAATTTATGTTCTGCGATAAATACCTTCTCCTCAAGTGTGAGATCCATAACTATAAAAAACCAACACTGAATTCACAGTATGTCAAACTACTGTACAGGATGTCCGAGAAGTCCCCGTACCCTTATGTCAAAACATTATATTGTATAGTGGAGTACTTACATATAAAAACTATGTATTCAGGGGAACTGTATATGTACCATTGTGTGCTGTACAACTGCTTATTACATACACACAGAAAGGACGTGCTGCCAGTATTTCAAAATACTCCTTTTCTTGTAAACCATACATGTTCTACCATACTGTATAAAACATACAACTTAAGCTGTTGTAATAATATTATTATCTAATAATTAATAAAAATTGGAGTTAAGGTTATGTTTCCCATCAGGTGCTAATATAGGCCTACGTAACTCACTGAGGATTCCAATAAATATTGATAGATAAATAGAAGGTAATGAGATGTAATTAAAAAAGTAGAACATTTTTCAAGGGCTTATATTTTATTAGATTCTTTCTTGATCTAGTATTGTATAAAACAGTTCCTGAACTTTAACTCAGAAAACCCTTTGACCTAGTTCACTCACTCTGTCTTTCCATGTCATCTTGAAGACACTCTAAAAATTTCATTGATTTCATTTCAGTTTTCAGTATCTTTTCTAAATATTTACTTAACACATCACTGTCACCTTCACTTTTTTGAACTGCTGACAGAGCTTTTTGTAGAATCAGAAGTCACTGGACTGGAAGTTTAAGTCCCTTCAATAATATCTGAACTGCAGGAGTTAGACCCCTCCAGCACAAACTCTATTTCTGCCTCCTTATCCTTCATTTCAGCTTGGTGCCAGGTGCCACCAACATATTAATGCAATTCTTTTAAATTGGAGCTAAATTTTAGTCTGCACACAAGACTTCTGTTTAAGAAATGATTAGTTTTAATAATTATGCTAGTAAGATGATCGTTAGGTTAGATTATATTATACCGGTATTAGTTTCAGGTATATCTGATACATTAATGAACAGATGGGTAGAACTTATGGCCTACAGACTGCATTTTTCTCTCACTTTTTCACAACTAGAACACTGGTCTGTAGTTATTTATCGTATGGTGAACGTATGTATATGTAGTTTCAGGATAAATGTGCGAAGTCACAAGTCCGTACAATACTACAACTCTAGGTCTAGTATTTTGACCCAGTCAACTGTTTCATCCGATGTGCGGTGAATGTCCATTAGCTTTTCTTTGAAAGCTTAAATTGGGCAGTCAGCAACAATGTGGTGGATTGACTGAGAAGGGGGACCACAATCACAATCTGCAGAGCTACTCCAGGTTTTGAGTTTTCACTTCATTAAGGAGAAAACCATTCATTTTAAACCATGATTTAGCTTCTTGTGATATGTGTTTGGAGAACAAAAATGGTTTCTGTAGCTTTCTACACGAGGTAAAAGTAGAGTCATCTGGATAGGGCAGTCTTTGTGTGTACATTCTCATCCAAGTCATTTATCACCATCAGAAAGAGAAAGGGACCAAGGAAGGATCAATCAGTCACCCCGTATGTCACCTCAGATTCTTTCGAGGACACCCCATTTACCTCAATATGCTGGGTTTGACCAGATATGGATGATCTAAAAATTTTAAGTTCATTTCTAGAAATTCCATAATTGCTAATTTTTTCAAGCAGAATATCATGCGGTACACAAAGGCCCTAATAAGGTCACACAGGGAAACCTTAACAAAATTTCCTTCCTCAAATTTACTCAGTATATAACTAATAACATCATCCACTGCATTTATTGTTGATTTTCCTGGTATAAAGCCATACTGAAATTTTGACAGAAGTTTATTATACCAATAGAATATAAATGGTCCATTATTGGACCCAGTGTGCTAAGCTGGGCTCATCAGTTGGTAAATAGCACACCCACCAAGAAACATGGTTAGTGCATACTGTTGAGTTTATTCAGGGGGGTGGGGGCTGAAGCCCGCCCTCCCCGCGTGACCCATCGACTCAATCTACATGGCCTCCAAGATGCTATTAATTTCTAAGAAGAAAGAGACAGTAGGAAAGATTGGGAATTGATACAAGGAGTATCTGGCGGTTTCCGTGCAGTTGGCACACACCGGCGCCTCCTTAAGTGCTGCGCGCAGGCCGTATAGTGGTGATCACCCCCACAACGGTTGCACCTCACTGGGAGCCCACACCTCTCCTGCCAGTGGCCCCACCTCAAACAGTGGAAACAATGCAAGAGCTGTTGAGGTGGACGTTTCGATCTTACCTGATTGCCGCTACCTGCTGAGGTCCTCTCCTGATTGGCTCCTCGGTCGGCTGCTGTCCTGGGTTGTGGCTGGGCGGCCCTGTCCTGGTGGGCCGGTGTCTTCTTCTTCCTCCTCCTGGTCCGAGGGCGGCATCATCTTCCCGGGGATCTCTTCTTGGCAGGGGAAGAGGCCTCTTCCTGGTGGCCCTCCTCCCGGCCTGGTGATCCCGGGGTAGTGGGTGGCTTTGTTGCGTCGCCGTCTTCTTCCTCCTCCTGGCTGGCGGCGGTGGCGTCGGTTGGTGCTAACACTCTACTGCGTTCCCTGTCCTGTGGGGTGCACATCGATGTCTGCAGCTCAACAGACACACTGGCAGGCTGGGCCTGGACAGCAGCCTCTGAACGCCAGGGGGCGTCCTCCTCCGCTGCTGTGCCGCCGTCCTTCGTCACGGGCGCTTTCCTGGATTGCGCCCGGGTGACAGGCCCTTCCTGGTAGGCCTGGGTCTGTGTCCACTTCGCCTTGACAGGTGGTCAACGTTCCTGGTTGGCGGCCTTGTTGGTCTGCGTGTACTTGGTGAAGTACAGTGGTCCAACAGGGGTCGCGGCACCGTCATCCTCGATCCTCGGCTCCGTCTGGGTGGCTGCATCCTCCGGGCTGCCCGTGACATCCAGCTTCTCCCTGAGTCCTGGTAGCTGCACAACCTGGTAATGCTGGGACATCAGTTCCTGGTAGACGTTGAGGCGGATTGCGTCCTTAGGGTAGATCATGACTGCCCAGCCCGGGATCAGCTCGCCGATGAGTTGTGTGATCTCCTCCCCAAGGAAATCCGCGTCCGCTGTGAGGAGATCGATTAATCTTATCGTCCCCTGGTATAAGTGCGCCCCCCAATGGTTGTACACCATCAGCGTCGGGAGTCTAACATAGGGGTGGGGCACCAATCTCATCCTGGCTTGGAGCTCCTCCGTGGCTGCCTTGTAGTCATAGCCGGCCGGTCTCAGTGGGACGGATAGCTTCTCCATCCTGCTCCTCCTGAAAAAGAAATTCTGAAAGAGAAACAGAAAGCGAGCACTGAAAAGTGCTCAGCCCTGACAAATGCTCTTTCGAAATTGTACTAACAAGTACAGCTGCCGGAGTAGCACTTAGAAAGTACAGATCGCCTGGCGAGGAGAGAGACAGCAGAGCGAAAGGCACATACGTCCTTCCGTTTCAACAGTCAAGCTCATTCTCATCATACCATTGAGGCCACTGCATAGGCTACTTGGAGCCACCGGCAGTGCCAATGGACTACGAGTGACTTTGTCTCATTACAAAAAATTGATGCCTGCCTGGCCATCAGATGATATAGATGTTGATTCCCATAAAGAACCTGAAATATTTGTCCCGAATGGGTAAATTTATAATACCAATATAGTTGGTTCGTTATTGGACATTATAAATTTTTCAGCTTACTCATTCCTGGTTGCCAGCGTTTTGCCCCAGTGTGCTAAGTTAGACTATTAGTTTATTAGACACAAACTATTCATAAATTTGTATTAGCATCACATTTTGAAACATTTTTGCGAGAATTGGAATAATAGAGACTGAATGATAACTGCTACATTTTCTTGTACACTGGAACTATCCTAGAATTTTTTAGTTGCTCTGGAAAGTAACCAATTTGAAGACATCCATTCATGATCTTTGTCAAGGTATAGAGATAGAACTAATGACCAATTTTAAAATGTTGTTGGTAAAGCCATAGTGATCTTTGCTGTTTGAAGGTTTCATATTCTTAACAACATTTTCCACTTCTCCACAGTTAACCATTCTCCATTTAAAATGTAAGTTACATGGGGTCAATGTGAAATTTAAGCTTGCCAGCTTTTCAGTAGCCATACTACTTGGTTGTTGAAATTTAGAGGTCTTCGACTGAATGAATGAAGTAATTATTAAAATAATTTGGGTAATTTATAACGACAGGTTTTGTATTAGAAGATGTGACACCCTTAATTACTGACCAAGCTATTTTACACAAATTCTTAGAATTACCTATAAAATCAATATTTTTAGAAATTTTAGCTTGTATAAGTGCACTTCATATTTGTTCGTTATGCAATCACATGCCTTTATGGTACTTATCATATTCTGGATATTACATAGTGAATAGAATATCATAACTTAATCTCTTTTTTTTTAACTTCATGGTCAGCAGTATACTATTTTACCTAATGTTTAGTTTTCTGATCGTCAGTAGATTTCTTAGTCCATATAAGGGGGCAATAATAGTTAAACGCTTCAATAATGATATTGAAAAACATATTACAACATTCTAGAGTAGAATATTGTTCTTTAGCCCAGTTTTCTAAAAACACATACACTAAATAACTCTTAAATAACTCAATATTCTGTTTGTTATTTTTCTAATATTGATTAAAACCAGTGAGTTGGTATTTTGCTTTGTTTTACCAGGTTGAAGTAACTTTTATTATAAGGTTCAAGTAAATTAAACATTACCCCAGCATGATCAGATAGACAAGGATTAATAATTCTTACTTAAGAGCACTGAGGGCTAAAAGCAGTGAAAATACTATCTAAGTAGGACTGGCCATGTCCTGATTCATTGCCAGTTTGATATAGTCCATAACATTTAAAAAGATTACAAACCATGCAACTTTCTCTTTAAGAAAATCTGAAATGCACTTTTTTAGGCCTAGACTTAAATATCTTATTATTAAGTAATGCTTCCATATTTTCAAGGAAGATATTTATACTGCCAGAAGGGGAATGGTAAAAGCCTATCAGGACTATGTTGACTTCAGCAAGCAAAATAGATAGAACAGAAAACTGAGATACATCAGTTTCATATACGGGTAGATCTCATTATACGCGATAGTTACGTTCTGCGGATTTGCCGCGCAAACCGATTTTGCGGACATCGAGAGTCATTTTATATGTAAAATATAGGGTTTGGTTTCCATTTACTCACATATTAAGTTTAAAATAGCAGTGATTCTTAGTATTTTTTTTTTTTTACAAAAAATAACCATTATCATGTTTTTGTAACGCATTTTAATACAAAATTTGTACACTTAAAAATTTAACATTGAAAAAACACACAATAATAAACTAAACTCTGCATACAAGCTCTTGGCCTTAGCTTGAATAGCAGCTCCAGAAAGAGGCATGTGATGCTCAAACCAATCCATTCTTTCCATCGCTTCCGAGCGAGATTTGGTCACTCTAGTCACACATAAGTTAGTAGAGATTGAGCAGCTTTTCGAATTGATTCCACATTGTCACGAGTACTTTTCACAGTGGATTCACTAAGTCCCAAAGCATGCTGAATGTCAACAATACGTTCACCTTTCTCATAGCGACCCAAAACTTCTAACTTTGTTTCTAATGAATACGACTTTAGTAAACCCTTCTTTCCTTCCGACAGCCACTCTGACTTTCCCTTTATCCAGCATTTTAAATACGAAACCTGTCAAATGCAACTTCACAGCTCTACTGGAACTGACGATTCACATCTCAAGAAACAAGACAAAAGATGCGCGTAGAGGTTCGGCACGTATGTCTGTACCCGCCTTAAGGCATTGCAGCTTCCACATACTGTTAACGGATGGCAGCACTAGACTTGAAACCAAAATCGCGTATATGCGAAATCACGGATAACGAATCCGCGTATAACGGGGTTTGCCTGTACCAGATCACAGGATACATATACAGCACACCCTCCAGCCTGATTGATTTAACAAAATATGTTGGCTAGTATAAAACCATTAAGATGAATAAATTTGATCTTTCTCTTATCCAACCAAAGTTCATTAATACACAGTACTGTATAGCAAAATTATAATCCCTTAGGAATCCATTTAGTTTTGTAGTACGCGAACCTTTTCGTGAGCCCTGAGCTCCATAGTGCTGAATGGGAACTAGGGCTCAAGAAAAGGTTTTATTTCTTAAGCTACAGATATATAGATGAAAAATGCTTAAACTTACAGTTGTTTCACTGTGTTTAAATTTGTTTCCCATACTTTTACTGGATTCCTCACAGTTAGTTTTGTTTAAGTAGTAGTAGTAGTAGTAGTAGTAGTTTAAGTTATGTTATCTGTATCATCATGAACTATATTATTATCCTGAGGAATATCTACTGGTGCACTTAACCTATGAGTTGTCTCAGAATAGGTGGTTGTGTTTGTCTTCACTTGTCCACCAGTCTGCTGAAATGTGATAATCCCCTTCTATTGAAATGCAGGCTATCTCTTCCAATATCACCATCTTCTATCCATGAAGTACTATTAATAAATAGCAAGTCCATCCCCACACAAGGCACAAATTTAAAAAAAAAAAAAATCAAAATCCCTTTATTTGCAAATGAGGTGTCTACCTCGGTGGCAAATGGTACACTAAAATACATTATTGTCAAGCACTAAATATTAAATTAACAAGAGAATAAAATTTTCCTATAATACAATATTATATAATTTACGCTAACAATTTTTTCTATTAAACACACAGCTCATCCTTAATAAATTTACATTGTTACAAAATTCTACTTATAATATCTCCTGTACTACTTACAAATATAGTCAACTGATATACAGTATGTGGAATTACTTCAAATGATACTGTACAACTGGTATAAGATTAAAATTTACATTGCATTTATTTACTTTTTCTTTTTTTTACCCATTCTGGAACCTAAGTAGCATAACGACCTGCTGCGTCTTAACCAGAGCCCCTTTTACCACCACTTTTCAGAGTTCCAGAAGGGCCTTCACAGCTACCGTAGCAGTCCCAGGGCCCTCGAAGTCCCCATTGTACTTCACCCCTACAGGCAGTCCCCTACTTTGACTGTCAAACTCCTTAGACCAGGGGATGGAATGAATTTATTCACACACATTTTTTATTTACATTGACCTGCACTGGTCGAATGCCCTCTAACATTTCATTTATTTTCTCTGTTGCTGTTTATTCTCTTTTTGAATATCTGTACAGATTTTGGAAAAGGATCAAACACTACCCCTGGTAATCGCACTAATGTATCTGTAGTCTATATCATGTCTATATATCACTCCACTTTACACACTTTTGACCCTACAAGCTGTTTCATGTCTTCCATTATGAGTGATTGTGTTGGAGAGCTGTTAATATTATTTGTATCCATATGAATAACTATAATATTCAGTTCTTCTTTTACATCACCAACTTTTTGAGTAATTTGACTAACCTGGGTCCCTGCATAACAGTACACAATTTAATTCTTCATATTCCTACACACATACCTGACCAATGAGTCTTCAAGTACAACAGCTTAAGTTTTATGCTTAACCTCCTCTGGTTTACTCTGTTTGTTAGAAATCTCTCCCGTACATTCAACTATATATTATCTTCTTCCAAATTCGCAAGACTTTCAAATTGATTTGCTTTTTCTATGGGCAATTGGGGCTGCTTTCACTTTTGGTACTTCATGAAATATCTGGTATTCTTCTTCACCCTTCATAGCAAGCTCCGACTTGATTTGGCATAGTATCGATGTGCTCGCCAGACACTTACTTGAAGGTCCCTTGTCCATCATGTTTTTGCTTCTTAGACTGCACAATTATCCCATTCTCATTATTTTTCTGGACATTGCAGGCATAACACATGTCCATTCATATCACTAACTTGCCTCTGTTTACACTTCACACACTTAAGTTCACCACAATTTTCTCCAGCTACTACTACACAGCCAACTTCACGGTCCGCCATCTTGTCAGGTATACTGTGGAGTGACGACAGAAGTGTTTGATAGTAGATGGATGGTATGTCCAACCAAGGAATAATTGAGTCTGTAATGCTAACAGAAGAATAAAATCAAAGACATTGATTCATCATTATGAGAAAACGGTAAAAGTATACATTTTTGTATAGGCTATATAGACTGAGTAAGTGTTGGAATGGAAAAATCATATCTAGTAATGCAATGGTATTTAATTTTTAATAATACTGTATCTATAAGTAAATTCTCTCAGCTTCAGCTTCTTTCTTTCTTTCTTTCTTACTTTCTTTCTTTCTTTCTTTCTTTCTTTCTTTCCCTCTCTCTCTTTTTTAAAACTTTGAATTAAACATTTTGTTTCTCAGGTTGGATGAAACTCTGAAGTTGCCATTCCGTCAGATTGTAGCCATTGCGGAGTTTGACTACAATCCTGCTGAGGCCAACCAGCTAACATTACGTAAGGGATGCCAGGTTATTGTTCTCAGCAAGGAAGGAGATTTAAAGGGCTGGTGGAAGGGCAAGATTCAAGATAAGGTAAGGATGAAATTGTTCATTCGTAGTATGAAGATGATCTTTGTCTTTTATGCCTAAATCCTATATTTTGTTTAAGCCATTTCACTGAAAATGCTAAATACTTTGCCTCCATTATGATTCTCCATCACAGTCTCTGTTTAAAATTTTGTAGTCATAAAATGCTTGCTGAAATTGGAGGAAGGATGTAAAGCTTAGAAATAGGAATTAGAATCGAAGGGAAGAGAAGTTAGGGGAAATTTTGAAGAGAGTATTGTACAAGGTCTAACTGAAGAAGTAGAAATGTAATAGATGTGAAGTCCTCGGTCCTGAGAGACTAGATACGTAGAGCTGCAGACGAAAAGATGGGAATAAAGATAAGCCCTATCAGAAACCACAGAAGTTACTAGAACAGAACAAGAACAGAATTTATTGTCATTAACCTCTTAACCAGAGAGTTTCCAGTGAGAAACAAACATTCCTAGCGGGAATATATTTTGACTGGAAACGAGTTAACTGGTCACGCCCATTATAATGATGTGGATGACGAGTTATCACGTCACGCCCATTATGCTTCCGCAAATGACAAAGTAACTTGCCCCGCTCATTATGTGGTTCTGCGAATGACAAAGGAACTCGGTCCACCCATTACACGTGCATGCCTTCACGGAAGACGAGTTATCTAGTCTCCTGTTTTGACATAAATATGTCTTATGGCTGGTTGTCTGAAAATTTGCATGTCGGAAGTTAGCGTCACAAAAATGTGTGACGGAAGTGCATCCCTTGCAGACTGTGATGTAAAGTGTGGATCAATGGTCATACAGTGTTACCTAGCAACCGTGCAGGCTATGTCTTATGGCTGGTGGCCATCTAAAATTAGAAGCTGATGATGGATGGCCATGACTGAGAGACATATTTATGATTATTTGATTTTCGCAAAGGGAAAAGTGGTTTCTTTTGATCTGCATTTGTTTTAATTCTAACTACAATTCAGTATTTGATTCGACTTCTTGCAACTACATTATGAGATTACGTCTGACACTAAGTAACAACCAATAAAATGATTCTACTGTTGTAATGAAGTACATTATTGTTACACCACATGAATTTGTCTTATAACATGATAGCCAGAAAAAAGCAGTGAAAAATAAAATTGAAGGACTGTACTGTACATGATGTTACAAAAAAAATTGTAAGACAATAATTTTCAAAATCATTTTTCTTCAACAAGTTGCTACTTGCAGTGATACGCCTTGAAACATGGAGCTACACAAAGTCCAACCTTGCAATCTGGGCACCAATACAGACTTTCTTTCCTAACACCTTTATCACAACACACTTTGCACCTCCTTGTCACAGTCTGGGTAATGCCTCTCTATAAATCGTGTTCATGCAGATTTCATTGATGGCCTTCCTAGTTATGGGCTTCTCATTCCATTGGCTGCTTTTCAAGATTCGCTTGAACTATCTGTTCGCCCAGCTCAGTCATAAAGTGCAACCTGTCTTTCGTTCCTCCATTATTCTTATACAGCTGAAAAGCATTGAAACAAACAATGTCCAGCAGATGCATGAAGAGTTTGAAGTAGTAATCTTTCTCGTGCAATAGGATATGCTTCCATTTGTCCAACACTCTTATCTATTCCACCATATCCTTATTGTAGTCCACTGCTAGCTTGGGTTTTCATTCCACTCTGTTCCCTTTCTCAACGTCTATGAAGGTCTCATCGTGAATCGTACTAATCATAGTAACTTCCCTCTTATCTCTCTCTTTTCCTTATATCTGGCAGTGTACCCCAAGACGATTTATATGCATCGTTCCCACCATACCAGTGTCCATACTACATAAAGTTTCAGGTAACTGGACACTGGATTATCAGTTATCTAGATACACTATGTTTAGTAGTTCATGTGACAGTTCCAGGACTACTCTACTTGTTATAGGAGTATTGGGATACAAGTTCCCAAAGTCTGTATCCTTCCCAGTGTATATAATAAATAGACCTGGGATTTTAAGGCAAATGCCTATTTCGCTCCTTACAAAATAACATGATTTTTAAAAAATATGTTGACATTTCATGATAAATCCCTTAAATAGAGTTTTATACTGCCCTAAAATGCCTATTTGGACCTTTAGAGCCTATTTTACTATTTTAGTGCCTAAAAATGCCTATTTTCTACATTTAAAATAAAATTCAACTTCTTTAATTTTTACAATCACACACTGGACATCCGTGGAATGAGCAGAACAGCAGAGGGTGGGTTTTTCACAGAAATGTGCTCTTGCCAGACAACTGTCACCAAAGGAATGCTGAGTGAAGGGTGGAGGTGGAGGTGGAGGATTAGCTCAGAAGAACAACGAGCAGGTAGTAAAGGATGTACTGTGTCGAGTGACGGGGTGAGGGGGAGGACTATCTAGGAAGAACAAGGAGCAGGTAGTAAGAAGGGACATACTGTGTCAAGTTGCCAGTGAAAGAACATCTGTTTAAGTGAATATAGTTCATCATGCCTAAAACGAAATCATCTAAGAGTGCGCTTATACAACAATGGCTTGTACAATTTCCAGGGATGACTTTTGATGGCAAGATTATTTTCTGCCAGTACTGCAATAAACAGGTATATGGATATATCTTAAATTTCATATTAATCTAAAACTAAGGTTTTGATATTGGCTCCTCTAATTAATTGTAGGGACCTAGTCCAGGCGACCTGGGTTCGATTTCCAGTACCGGCAGTAATTTAGAAGTCTATGAGGTCTGAAACGCTGTTGACCCAGCATTGTGAGGACAATTGAGGAGCTACAGTGGGCAGGAGTCACGGAGGCAAGGCAATATGGCTGAGGGATATACACCAAGCAGCACATCCCATCAGCATCTACATTAAATAAAAACTACTTAGATATGTGTTACAATGAGGTCATTTTGTCAGTCAGGGAGGACATTGGGGAGTCTTGCATATTGTTGTGTGTGGACGAAACCACCGACTCTGTGGGCAGGTACATTGCTAACCTTATAGTAGGAAAACTGGAACCCAATCTGGCATCTACTGCTCACCTTCTTTGCTCCAAACAGCTTGAGAAAGTCAATAGTCAAAGCACTGCATACTTCTTCAACAAGGGGTTGCAATTGTTGTATCCTGGGAGTGTTGATGATTCTAAAGACCTGCTCCTTGTCTCCGATGCTGCTTCCTACATGATTGCCACTGCACGTCTCCTCAAAACTTTCTATCCTTCTTTAATTCATGTTACTTGCACGGCCCATGCCTTGCATAGACTCGCAGAAACAGTTAGGGCCGAGTTTCCTGCAGTAAATACTCTCATTTCAACAATGAAGAAAGTGTTCTGTAAGGCTCCATCAAGAATAGCCATCTTTCGAGAGAAACGCGCCTTCCATGTACTTCCATCACAGCCAATCATCACCCGTTGGGGTTCCTGGATGGAAGCTCTCCCTGTATTATGCAGAACATCTTGAGGAAATCATGACTGTGACAGACAATTTGCCTTTAACGGACAACATCTGCATGTGTGTTGTCTGTCAAAGAGCTGTTAAATGATTGTTCCAGTGTTCAGAGAGACATTGCGTATATTCAGGCAAATGTTTCATTTCTTCCAGTCATCATTACAAAAATGGAGGAAAAAGGAAACAGTCTCAAACAGCAATTTTCTGTAATTGAGGAAGCTGAGAATAACATACAAAGTGCTAGGGGCAAGGTAGGGGATAAAATAAGAGACAAGTAGTCTAATGTACTGCAGAAGAACCCAGGTTATTCAGTGCTGAAAAGGGTACATCAGGTAATGGATGGGGAAAAGGTAGACTTACTAAGTGAAATTGAATTGAAAAATATAGGTAAATTTTCCTGTGCCCCTCTAACATCTGTGAGTGTGGAGCACTCTTTTTCTGCTTTCAGAATGATTGTAATAGACAAAAGACACAGCCTGACTGTGGAAAATTTGGAGAAGATTATGGTTATATACTGTAAAGCAAACTATGAATGAAAGTACAGTAGGAATGTTCCTCACAAATAATAAACACATACTCCATTCACGTTTACACCATTATCGGATGCCTACAGTGCTGTAATTGTGTACAGTGATTTTAGTATTAAGGTATTAGATCAGTACTGATAATGATATATATCATATAATCCATAACTTTTTTGATATGACTTTTTTATATTGTTTTTGATAAATGTCTTTTTTATTCTGTCTTAATTTTGCAGTTATTTCGGTTAAGAATAGGGATACCACGTTTGTTAAAGTAAAAAAGGATCATGTTACAGTTTAAGTGTATATTGTAATATTTTAAAGTCTATTTCCTGCCTATCCACACATTTTTAAAACATATTTTAAGTGCCTATTTTCTCTTTTAAAAGCCTACTTACTTGTTTTAAAAGCCTATTTTAAGCACCTAAAACTAATTTTTATAGAGCTTAAAATCCCAGGTCTAATAATAAAATTTCAAATGTACCCTGAACCACTCTCACAAAGAACAAATAATTTGAAACCAAGGCAACTCCTTTTCGATGGTATGAATTGCTTCCACTGCAGCCCTCCTTTCTACAGCATTAGCGATCTACAGCATTAGCGATTCTTCCACAGAAATGTTTTCCTGTGGTGTGTACAATTCTTGGCACTTCTTGCAAATTGGATTCAAAACAGGCAAGATTTTGAACAACTTCCCACTCATATTGGCATTGTAAGTCTTGCTGTCAACAGAATGACAAAATTTCAACAGTAATGAAAACCATTTCTCACTCATCACTTCGTTGAAGATTGGTGTCGAGATGGAATCCCGGTGACTAAAGTACAGTTCGTAAGTAGGCTTCTTTCCTTGAAAAATGAGATGGATAGGAATAACTTTATCTCTCGTGTGGTAGTTAGAGTCCAATTCCGAGCTCGTGACCGAGGTTTTGGTACCGTGTACACTTTGAAAAACTGTTCTGTTTATTTATTTGTCTGCTCACATATTAGCTTGATTAGATCCTCCTCTATAATCTGGCTAAAATAGTACAGTGGGCTCGCTTTGTTAGAACTACTTACATCAATATTTTACTGTCTGATACAAACATAAAAGGAGCACGAGGATTACCTTGGCTATGCCAGTGCGAAGTAGCTGCATCACTTGTTGTAGACAAGCTAGTATCTTCTCCCTCTTTTTCATTTTCATGAGCTGGTTCAGCACGATTGCTTGTCTGAAATTCCCTGTATGCACCTGATTGCTTTCCTTTGCCACATAAAGACATCCTGAGCCCCGTGGAATTCCCCCATATTGTTCCATACTGTATATGTGAATGAAAGAAAGCATAATAAGCAGATATTATTTGAGGTTTGCTGACACATTTCTTCAATTTTTGCAATAAAAATATCAGTACAATTTACAATACAAAAAGTTTAAAATCTTTGTTGAAAAATTCTACGTTCATCCTCAATGAAGACGAAATTCAAAAGATGATAAAATATGAACTCCAGGTTGCCTACAGCTAGAGCGTTGCCCAAAATCCACAAAGTGGGAGTACCTGTTAGACCTGTAATTAACTGCAAAAACAGTCCATCATATAAAATCTCAAAATTTATACACAGACTTCTTTCTAACAACTATGTTACACTATAAGTCAATAATAAGAAATTTGGTAGATTTTTGTAAAAGTCTAGAAGGTTTCAAGCTTATGCCCCGTCATTACTTATGTTCATTTAACATAACTAATATGTACACAAATATCCTGGTCAGTAAAACAATAGATATTATTAGAACGAATTTAACCAGTCAAGGTCCTGTAGGGAAGTTAGGGATTGAACAATTCATGAAAATTCTAGAGTTCTTCACAAACAACTATTTTATGTTCAACAACACCATTTATAATCAAGAGGGATTACCGATGGGAGCTCCTAGCTCGGGTATGTTAGCCAATATTTATTTAGACCATCTAGAACACCACAAAATAATAGGACAGATTCCAGGTTTGGATTTTTGGACACGTTTCGTGGATGATACCTTTGTAATAATAGATAAGCTTTGTAACAATAGTAACAATATCTTACAGTTTTTAAATTCATTAGATGAAAGAATAAAATTCACACCTCAAAACAAGAAGGACAATGCTTTGAATTTCTTGTATGTAACCGTTAAGAGGGAACCAGGCAAGTTCTCCTATAAAGTATACAGAAAGGATACGTTTACTCCAGTGACCATTAAAAATTATTCTTTACATCCTGGGAGTCATAAGAGGGCTGCCTATTTCAGGATGGTTTATCGAGCCTTCAATTTACCTTATCTCATACAGAAAGAGAAAAAGAATTACGATACATAAAGAAGATAGTCATTATGAATGGGTTCAGTGTTAATACCATCAATAAAATTAAAGTAAAGTAAAGTAAAAAGAAAGAACAACATAAGATTAACACCAGAGAATCCCAAGAGTTCAAAATACGCAAATTTTACTTTTCTAAACCCAGGGATTTTTTAAATCACAAAACTATTTAAGAAACACGACTATCAAGTCTCATTTTTGACTAAGAACAATAATGGTCATATATTTCATAACCATAATATTGTAAATTACAATAAAGAGGATTTCTTAGATTCAGGAACCTATAAACTTAAGTGTGATCAATGCTTCGTCATGTACGTGGGGCAAACAGGTAGGAGTTTTCAAACTAAATATCTCGAACATGTCAGTGCCAACAGACACAGCAAGTATTCTGCAATGTGTCCATATGGGAGATACTGGTCATCAATGTACTGACATAAATAAAGACTTGACCATTTTAAAGAAAGTGAGCAAAGAGAACCTGATGAGCAATTACGAAAATATTTATATAGGTTTGGAACAGTGTATTAATGCAAACCAAAATTTAAATGACGTACAAGAGATCAAAAATCTGTTATATGAACAGATACCATCGCTTCTATCATCACGAAGAATTAATAATTTGAAGTCACCTCCTCTAATTCAAACTTCCTCCCTCCCGCTTCCACTATAGGCTGAACTATTTCCCCTTCCCCCACTAATAGCACTGGTCACCCCCCGCCCCTTCTGCCACTAGCCAAGTTCCGCCGGGCGAAAGAAAATACAACTCTAACACACCCAGTAGTTTGGCGAGAAGCAAGTCAGTAAACCAGCTATAGGGAGTTTCATCCAATTTGAGGGTAAGCTTTTACATCATACATTCGTGACGAAATCTCTTTTCTTAGAAATCTGAGGGAGGGCTTTAAACCTGATTTTTATATCTCTTTCTTTCCAGACCTTGTCTTTTTTTAAAGGAATATTTCTTAAGATTTAAGCCACGAATATGGTGGCCATGCAGCGCTGATCTTTGCCATACGACAGGCGATCACATAAAGCTCAGATTTCTTCTACCAGAATAGCTCAATTTGAAAATATTCCTTACAAGTTAAAGTTTTTAAATGTTCTGATGTGGATTTGTACCAATCCCCTTTCTGAGGCCAGAATTTCAATCTCCCCAGTCAACACACTGAAACTACCAGATTCCAACAATGCTTGCAACATTTTCAAGTAAGGTCGTTCATATTTAACACTGCAGAGAGATTGTTTGCAAGAAGTGTTAAACTACCTCATTAAATATGTGTATTTTTGTTCTCCAGTGTTTTCTCAACAGTTCATACAGGAACTTCCATTTTAAATACAGACGGCAACAATGGACATTGTATTCTGCATGAGATGTTATGGCAGGCATGTCGCATTTCAAGTTATATTTCAATTTTAATATTGAAGACAACAAAAGATTTTGCAAGAAGTGAGGTCACTTTGTGTAAATAATGTAGATAAATTTATATATCTTTTGCGTTTCTTAAATAATCCCTGAAAAGGCATTGTGTTTTTCCACTTGTTTCAGTTTCTGATGAGTTTTTGTAATCACCACATGATTTTATGACTGATGAAGTCTCAAATAGAGACAAAATGCTCCTAATATGTAATATGTTTTTTAATTAAATAGTTTTTCACTTGTAAAGTGATGTGTATTAATTGGGTGGGCCAAAACCTAACATTATTTCTTAGTTATAAAAATATCACTCGGGACAGTTTCTTACATAGTTGTATATGAACATTTCAGCTCAGTTTTGAGTCTAAATGGAATCCTAACATTTTCACTGACTTGTTGCTGTCCTCCCTAGTCATATCACTTAGTGCAATTTAAGACCAATTTTTTCCCCCTTGACCATATCAGTGACTCCTGAAACCTCTCCCTGTTTTGATTAACTACATTTTCTAATTTTTTATCTGCTGTTATGAGAATAATGGTCATCTGCATAGAGTACAGACTTGCCTGATAAGTTTCCAGGAAATTCATTAATATATACAGTAGAAGTCCATTATAACGAGAAATCATAACTGTGAAAATTTTACTCGTTATAGCGGACTGTCGTTATATCCGATTTCTTGTAAAAGTCGGGAAAACCCCCATACTCATTAAATTCAGTATGAAATGGCAATCAGTTTGTTCAAAATTTGGGTTTTCGCAGATAATATCCACACTGCGGCTTACTTGTTTATTGTTTTTCGAAATCCGATACTATGTGAGTGTGTGATTAATTGCATTCTGAAGAAATAAATATTACGGTATTTCTGCGAATCCAAGACGACCCCCTACCCCCACTTTTTCCTTCAAAAAATTTTAATCAGGCTTAAAAAGTGCTTTGTAAAATCATATGAATGTCTTTCTAATACAGTACGCACTTTTAGACTGTAGACGCCGAACATTGGCTTTAGTTATGCCGTATTTTTGCGGCTGTAAAATTATTCTTTATTTCAGCGGGTTTAATAACCATTAACTTAAAACTGGCATCATAATATCAAAGAGAACTCGTTGAAAATTTGCCGGCAATACACATTCCACGCGTCTCTACAATACGACGACGATCCATCAGGAAAATATTCTTGCTTACTATAAAACTCTTACTTTCACTCAGCGTCAGATATAACTGGCTGCCGCTACACGCACGTCTTGCTTGCCAGATTCGACCAACTTCAGTGGCTAGCGATGTATAGGTCTTAATCGCGGACTTTGAAAGTCAACGAGCGAGTTTATTGCGCCGCGGTATGGCAATTCCGCCCATGCGGGCCACTGAATGCATTTTTGTGCAGTACGCATTTTCAAGCTATCTTTGTATTCACGGTAACGCTGAATATTGGCTTCAGTTACACCTATGCCGTATTTTCTTGCGGCTGCACAATTATTATACATTTCCGAGTGTTTAATAGCCATTAACTTAGAATTGGCATCATAACATCGACGAGAACCCGTTGAATATTTGCCTGCAATACCTGTACCACGATTTTTACAATACGACGATCCATCACGAAAATATTCCTGCTGTCTATTTTACTAAGCGTCAAAGGTAAGCAGACGCGTTATAACTCTGCTACTGTGTACCTGTGGCCTTTCTAAGAATTCGAAGGCTCGAATGTTTTGATGCTATTCTGCAGATTTGAGAAACGTATTTGTGGAGGATAATAGAATTTCATTCTCTCTTCACTATTTCCCGAGATCCTAAGGCTCTATAAGATGGGTATGCTTAGCCGCCATTTTGGTTCATACAAGCGCAATGGGTCATGTGATCAAACTCTAGTTTCTCCTACGAGCGCTAGCTTCGTCTCATTGAACGTATTGCTTTAATCACCGCGTGCAGGGACAGAATAGTGCTATATTTCTGTAGATATTTTTTACATAATGGTGGGTTGTTCTGCTCCTCATTGTAGTAATGTCTCTACTGCGGGATACAGGCTGTTTAGATTCCCTTCTGGTCTGCATTATACCTTCACTGCCTCTGCTACACCTTCTACTTCAACTGCTGACTTAAACCTGCATCCTGCTCCCACTGACATTACTACACCCCGTAATTCAGTCACATTGATCATTCAATATTCAGTTCTGCCCCCAAAGTCCAGCAACAGGAGTTCAAAATCCAAACACCACAGTTACAATATTTGTCAAAACTAACTTCATATGACAGAAATAATTTGTTTAACGTTGGTGGTAGCACAACAAATACATTTTTGTAAACCAAGATCTGTGGTAGGCCTATATGCAGACAGGTTTTAAGACTATAAGCTTTCTGACTCAAGCTCTGAAATAATCAGTTCTTTATTAAATTGGGGTGATCTAAAGAAACCAAACTGTGAAGGTAATTTGTAACTGTGAGGCCTTCTATAGGGACTATAAGAAATATATAACGCAAAATGGTGCAAATGTTGTAACGGAGAAAATTTTGAGTGATGAACATAACGGTATATGTTCTTCAACATGCTGTAATTTAAAAGAATGTGTGACACTCCTTCAAAATTCGATCCTATATTGTTGTTGACATCAACAAAATGTACGGAAATGACGTAAAATGTATGGAACTGCTTCGGAAAAGAAGAGAAAAATGTAAGCAAGGAATGGAATGTGATTGTTTTGTAAATACTGTAACAAAAGGAAACGGTAAATTTGTAAAATATACTTAAATATATATTTTTTAATGTGCTGCCTGAGCAAGTTCACCAATGTTGCAACCCTTTGAAGTTTAATAAGGTGAGTCGTGTTGAGAAATCATACTACTACTCCCCAAAGCAGAGGAATCTCTGTAAAAATAAAAAAGTACTGTTAACTTTGCCAAAATCAAACATTTTCAATATTCTCCACAGCTCGTGGGTCACTCTCCTTACATGTCACTGGTAACTGATTATCAGTGCAATACTTCAGGCTGGGAGAGAAGATTCAGCTATAGAAGTATTACTGTATTCCTATTTTCTTTCCGAATGTAATTTATAATAACATAATATTTGTTTCATGAATGTTCAGTTGAACAAACTAAAATCATCTGTTCATTACAACTGCATTAGCTGATGAGGTTCATAACACTCACCAAAACCAAGCTTGATAGCTGCAGTCGCTTAAGTGCGGCCAGTATCCGGTATTCGGGAGATAGTGAGTTCGAACCCCTCTGTCGGCAGCCCTGAAGATGGTTTTCCGCTGCCTTCCATTTTCACACCAAGCAAATGCTGGGGCTGTGCCTTAAGGCCACGGCTGCTTGCTTACCACTCCCAGCCCTTCGCTGTCCAATCGTCGCCATAAGACCTATCTGTGTCGGTGCGACGTAAAGCAAGTTGTAAAAACACCCCTCGCCAAAAATTAAGTTTATTTTGTACATGGAATGTTTTTAAAATACTGGTAAATAAGAAAAGTGAATAAATTTTAGAAGAATGAAACTTAAAGAATCCCAGTTACATTACTTTGGTGTGTTCATCTTCGCAGATCACATTTCAGAGTTATTTTTGTTCGAAGAATATTATTATTATTTCGACATCATTGAAAATAGCGCTGAATCAGTTTTACACAACTGTGAAATACCGACTGAGATCATATGGTATCAAAATATTCTATCGCAATTTATACATCTTCGACACTGACCGATTACCACGTCAAATTCCACGATTTAAGAATGACAGTAATCTATATCAATACCACGGTGTCTCATTTCATTAGACGGTACCGCGACCCATAGCTTACGAACAACCTATCTACTTAATAATACAATAATTAAAAAAACTATTTATTAGCAAGCTATTTTTTCTAATATTTCTCCAGTGAGAGTACATGCCTATTTTGTTGGTTTATTAAAAGGCAAATTATCAACGACCTTGCTTTTACAATCACCGTCTCGAGTAAAAATTACACAATAATGTACGAAATATATTAATATTTATGTTGAGTAACCGTTTGAGTAATTCTGAAAAAGATTATTTATACAGTATGTTAGTTTAGCATCATTTTCTAGCGCCAAAAACAGTAAAAAAGAGAGATATATAAGGCTGGGGCGGTCAACTGCCTTACCAACGTAGTGCAGGAATGAACCATAATGGCGGGCGAGCATACCTAGTCTTTACAGAGCCCTAGAGATCCAGTGACGTTACACATAGGCTCTGTACGACAGGTCGCCGCGGCTAGCGATGTAGGCCTATGAAAAAGAGGCGGTCATTTATTGTCAACGAGTTTTGTGTGCGCGGGCGCGGGGGTGAAAAGAAACAGCCTGGTTATTGCGGTAGTTGCCAGTGGTGTTCATTACTATCAGACCACGAATGCAAAACGACCCTTGATTTTTCACATGAGATTCTGAAGAAAAAACGTCGTCTTGGATTCGGAGAAAAAAGGTATCACTCCAGAGGCCTCTGTGGCAAACATTTCAGTTTTTTCCTACAAACGGCATCACCTAACCTAACCGTATATGTACCACGAAAACCTATTTGAAACGCATATAGAGAAATGATAACCTCCTCGCTAAAAATTAACATGGGAATAGCTTTCCGAAATTTAACTAGATGCGAGAAAATATAAACTATCCTCTGAAATCTGTGATGTAGGTACCGGTACCCTGCCATATCTTGAGGTGTATCACTTTCTTACTTAATTTCAGTATACTGTATACCTCCATTAAAATTAAGAGATCGTTTACTTCAGCCTTTATTTTTAACGAGTAACAACTGCTATCGGCCACGTTATTTACGCATTTATTACGAAAAAGTGCCATCCTCTTTCATTTGGATTTCGAATTTTCTCTTGAGAACAGCAGTCAACGGGTATTACTAATCGACTCCAATGCCGCCTTCGAATGTTGACGAGAGAGCTCGCAAATGCACATAGCGCGAAAACTATACCGTACCGAAGATAATCGCTCGTATTTTGTGGCAAACGTTTCAGTTTTGTTATTCAAGTAAGTACTGTCACATATCCTAACTTCTCTGTACTATATGTATGTATGAAAACATACTTCAAGCGGAAGTAGAAAAATTATAACCTTCTTGCTATAAATTTACATGATAATAGCCTTTCCGTAATTTAACGCACGCGAGAAAATATAAACTAACCTCGTAATTAATGACGCACTCTGCCATATCTTGAGGTGTAGGCCTATCCCATTCTTACCTAATTGCGGTATTTAACATTAAAATTAAGCGATCGTTTATTCAGCGTTTATCTTTAACAAATTAACAACAGTTATTGGACACGTTATTTACGCATTAATTTCATTTTCCTTGCGTAAGAGCAGTCGATGGGTATTACTAATTGACTCCGACATTGCCTTCGAATGTCGACGAGAGAGCTTGCTGGTGAGCATAGCGAGAAAACAATACGATATCGAAGATGATCGTTCGCATGCAGTATAATGACTGGGTGCATGAATATCGGCAACGGAAAAAATTGAGCGCGCATAATCGCTCGTAATAACGGATGCGTCAGTGATAGGGTTCTCGCTGTAACCGAAGAATAAAACACAGTTTAATATAGGAATTTTGAAGGGACGGACAAAAGTTACCGCTATAGCGGGGTTCTCGTTATATGCCGTACTCGCTATAGCGGGCTTCTACGGTATATACAAAAAAAAAGGAATGGCCCATCTACTGACTGTTGGACTACTCCTGTTGTTACTTGGAGTAACTCCGAGTGGTGACTGTCAACCATTACCATTTTTGGCTTCTATTTGTGAGGAGAAATTTAATTCATAATTGTTCAAGACCTTTAACACCAAAATGCTTACATATAGAAATTGGTATCTCATGTGATACTGTATCAAAAGCTATACTAAGATCAATAAATGTGGCACCAGTAATTGTGTAGGACTCCAAATTATTTATTATTTCTGAGATTACACATTCTATGGCTTTAGTGGTTGATTTTCCTGCCCTGAAACAAAAACAGTGGCAATGAAAGTTAGCAGGACAAATACACCTTATAACCTCACCTTTGAGGGAGAGAAGATAGAATGTGTGAATACCTTTAAATATCTTGGGGGGGAAGTACAATATCAAATTATGGAAATGCCAAGAACAAAGTGTTGAACAGGGTGCAAAAAGAATCCAACTTGTTCCATAAAGTACGGAACATAGTATGGGACAAGGAAGTTCCTCAAAGGGCTAAACAGACCATGTTTAAGACTTATCTCCTGTCCATCATGGCATATAGTCTGGAGAGTTGCACCATACTTAAAAGAAAAGTAAGTCAACTGCAAGCTTGTGAAATGAGGTTCCTTAGATCAGTTGTACAGAAAACAAGCAAGGACAGAATTAGGAATGATCAGATACGAAGAGGCCTGCAGATCAGCCTGTCCATGGAAGAAAGGCTGAGTGTTGCAAGGTTGAAGTGGCTAGGACACATATAGTGGATGCAGGCAACTCGAACTCCAAAGAAGTATTTTGAAAAGATCGTTCCGGGACGAAGACCAATTCGACACCCTAGAAATGGGTTGTTAGACCAGATAAGAGAAGACCTAAAGGAGAGAGGAGAAACATGGGATGCCCTAGAGAGAGGAGAATCATACCAAGACTGTACTAAATGGAGGTACCGGTACATCATTCTAAACCATCCCACCCGGCTCGCTGGAAGGAATTCTTGATGAGGATGATGATGATTATTCATGTAAGTTTACCGGTATTTAACAGAACCTGTCTGACATGGAAACTGAAGGAAACTTTACGACAATAACGAAAAAATTATTCAAATTTCCTTTCTAACCCTTTTCAGTACATGTGTATTGTAGGAATATGGAAAGACTGAAACTTGAAGCAGGAAATTCAGGGGCCTCCTTCAACCCTTATCTAATTTTGTCACCATGTGAGTGTAACCTTAATGAGTTGTTGACTAACGGAACTCAGGAATTTGGGATGGTGGATACACTACCTGCTTAACAACGCAATGCAGGTTTCCTCAAAAAGTCACAGATTTAGTGTGATTACAGTTAGAAATGGTGGAACTTTATGCTGTAGTTACAGTGTAATTTTAAATGTGATGGAAGGAATGAAACATGTGAGAAAACTAATTGTCTGTTAAGTGGATCGTAGCAGTTTAAGATTGGAAAAATGCAAGTCTACGACATTCTTAAGAAAAAGGTGGAATTAAATGAAGAATGGTTACAGGGAAATGGGGCAGTAAAACGAAAGCTGAGAGTAGTTAGGAATGAGGAAATAAACAAAATTGTTTGGGAATGGTTTGTTAGTGCAAGAGGAAGGAATTTCGCCCGTATCAGGGAGAATGCTACAACACCATTCACCAGGCGAGTTGGCCGTGCAGTTAGGGGCATGCAGCTGTGAGCTTGCATCCAGGAGATAGTGGGTTCGAACCCCACTGTCGACAGCCCTAAAGATGGTTCTCCGTGTTTTCCCATTTTCACACCAGGCAAATGCTGGGGCTGTACCTTAATTAAGGCAATGGCCGCTTCCTTCCCATTCCTAGGCCTTTCCTATCCCATCACCGCCATAAGACCTATCTGTGTCGTTGTGACGTAAAGCAACTAAGAAAAAAAAAACACCATTCAAGAGAAGTTGCAGAAGAGATTGGAAAGGAAGTTTTTCCAATGGGTGGTTGGAAAATTTTAAAAGACGCCATCAAATATTGTGGAAGGAGGTCTGCGGAGAGGTTGGAAATGTCGCTGTGGAAACATTGGCAGATTGAGCTTCAGAAATTGGCTCTCTAATAAATTAAAGGCTATGGACCCCTGGATAGCTAATGGTGATGAAACTGGACTGTTTTCTGAACACTACCTAGCAAAACATTATCTCTGAAAGGGAAAAGATGTACACGAGGGAAATTTTCCAAAGAGAGATTGACAGCTTTTTTATGTTTTTTCTGGGAAACTTGAAAAGCCATTCATTATAGAAAAAGCAACAAAACACAGATGCTTCAAAAACATTTGTTGTTGATAGGAGATCCAATAAGATGGCATGGATGATGTCACACTTAAAGGAAGAATGGTTAGTGTCATTCAACTAGAAAATGAAGCAACAAAACAAACGCCATTGTATTTCTCGATAATGCTACATGCCATCCAGCAATAAAGCTTTCTAACAATGAGCTTGCACGATTCACTCCAAATATTTCTAGTGTAACTTAGCCAATGGACCAGGGTGTCATTAATTGTTTTAAGATTAACTACAGAAAACTAATAATGGCATCATTGCTTGCGAACATGGAATCAGTGGTCTCTGCCACCGAACTGAGTAAGTCTGTCTCTGTGCTCAATGGTGTAATTTGGATCCCAGAAGCAGTGAGAGAAATGTCACCAAATATGGTTCATTCAATGCTTTCTCAAAGCCAAGATTGTTTCACACCCTGACAAAGGAACATAATAAACGAAAATACCCATGTGCTACAACAAACTCTCGAGCAGTGTAATTATGGTGACGTCAGTACATAAGATTACATGGCCATTGGTCTAGAAATTGAAACAGAGGTGGCATTAGAAAACATTGAAGAGTTCGAAACCCAGCACCTCCAAGAAAAGAAAACAGAACTTGATGGTGATGATGACGAGAATGAAGACGATGAAGAAGATAGTTTATGTAACCTGAAGTCCTACCGACATGTCCTGTCAGCTGTTAAGGACATTCAGTCTAGTGAAAAATGACAATACTAAGAAGAAAATATAGAGGTTCCAACTTTTCAATACACTATTATTAAGTGAAAAGGTTGAACCTCTATATTTTCTTCTTAGTGATTCTCAGTTCAGTACGGAACAATTATGAAGTTTTTAACTTTAAATAAGTGAAAAATGATGCAGAATTATTCAACATTATTTGCCATGCCCGCATTTTAATTGAGGTGCAGCCAGAAGTAGGTGTGTCCAGTGTGCAGTTCTGGATTACTGGAAGAAGTAAATGACTACTGTACAGTATTACTATTGGTTTTATTTCTATAAAACATGTAACGTCCATTAAGTAAGTGTGTGTACTGTACTACTGTGCACTGTGAGGAATTTCTAAGCAAGAACAGATCTGTGTTAGTGCTGATGAACCAGTATATACTGTACCGTATAACTGTGCAATTAGTGTCATTATTATACTGTATCTACGTCCTCATAAAATCATATTAATCTGCTGCTGGATTATTTAATGGAGGGATGTACGATTTTTATTTAATTTTTTTAACCACCTTTATGAACAGGAATCCTGCATACTGCGAGGAAAAATTTCTGGTCGCTTGGATTTCTGCTGAGGACAGGTTTTACTCTACTATCACTTAAATAAGGAA
Source organism: Anabrus simplex (assembly GCF_040414725.1). Taxonomy (NCBI): domain Eukaryota; kingdom Metazoa; phylum Arthropoda; class Insecta; order Orthoptera; family Tettigoniidae; genus Anabrus; species Anabrus simplex. The sequence goes on from NC_090265.1 coordinate 1,541,943,995, forward strand.
GTTGAGGGAAGTGTACCAACTAAACGGGGATATCCTGTTGTCACACTGCCTTAAGATGATGATAATAATAATAATAATAATAATAATAATAATAATAATAATAATAATTCATATATAGAGAAGAGAGTATGAGCAATTTGAAGAACAACATGGTTTCTGATGCAACAGAGGGATAATTGATCTTATCACTAAGTTTTATACTCATCCTATTTTAGAACTATATTGACCTATGCTTCAGCAGCCTGGAGCCTGACTAAGCAAAACCAAAGTAAGATTCAAGGAGCCAAAACGAGGTTTTTGAGGAGCATACCAAGGAAAACCTGATGTGATAGAATACAAATTGAGGATATAAGTAGAAGAGTGATAATTTGTAAACTTCAAGAAGAGATTGAGATAACGAAACTGAAATGGTTTGGACGCATCATGAGAATGTCAGGGGAGAGAATTCCAAAGAGAACATTCATGTTTACAGATACTGCGAAGAGGCCTACGGGATGGCCTAAAATGAGATGGAGGAGCTCTGTAATGGATTGTATTGAAAATAGGGGTGTCTATATCAATATAGTGCTGGAAGAGTAGTGGTGGAAAGATTGAGCAAGGTGGAGAACTTTGGTACAATACCCTACCCAGAGAGCATGTGAAAAAGGGAGTGGATGAATAATCAAGAAACATCCTTTCCTGACCATTCTGTGATAAATAAATTGTACAGTTCCACCCCTTAGCTTATTTTCACAGCCTAGTTTTCCTTTGTCAGTATCTTGTGTTGATGTCAAACCGTCGCACTCCAGAGGATATGCCCAGCTATTTAAATTTTGTTAATTTAATGCTTTTTAATATTTTAATGTACAGTACCTTAATTTGTAAGATGGGATCTATGGAGTCATTTTAATGATATGCAATGAAAACAGCATGTTTTCTGTTGTATTTAAGGCTGAGAATGACTTTGCATAAAGCCAAAACTTAAGTCTCTGCATTGGAGTAATTTGTGGTAAAAGCTACATCTAAAACCTAACATATCTGCTACAGCCATTAAATATTAAAAGGTTTTTTTAATAAGGAATATACCCAAGTTAATAAGTGGATTTAAAATCACCGAGGCCTCATCCACAGTAAATTGTGTGATGCTCTCAAGATGGTTGATTGAAAAGTATTGGATATTCTTGGCAGGATCTATGACAGTAACCATTGTTGACATTGTTGCTTTTTTTTTTCTTTTTGCTAGTGGTTTTACGTCGCACCAACACAGATAGGTCTTATAGCGATGCTGGAATAGGAAAGGCCTAGGAGTTGGAAGGAAGCGGCTGTGGCCTTAATTAAGGTACAGCCCCAGCATTTGCCTGGTGTGAAAATTGGAAACCATGGAAAACCATCTTCAGGGCTGCTGACAGTGGGATTCAAACCCATTATCTCCTGGATGCAAGCTCACAGCCGCGCGCCTCTAACCGCATGGCCATCTTGCCCGGTAACATTGTTGCAATGAGATCAAAATCCTCCCTCACATCTTAGGTCACTGCACATACAATGAAACTCTAGGTGCTAGACATCACAGCAATCATTCCATCCTGACCTTCGGGCATGGCTGTCCATGAAAAGTTCTTAGCATCTCGATACCTACCAGTGCTCATTGAATAGCAATCATCACCTTCGATGAAAATAAGTGGGTATATAATTGATCCAACAGTGAGATTTGAGACTGATGTGACACAGCCAGCAGAAGTCAATGACGAGGAAAAAAAAAAGAATACCATAGATACAATCTATGTATTTCTTACTGTATTAATGCATACAACATCAAGAACCTTGAAGTTGTGGGACTTATGGCCGGAGCCAGAGGCATGATTACATTCTTCTTTGTTGATTTTTGCAACAAACTTGGAATCAGCAAGGATGTCTTCCACACCGTCATCCTCAGCATTGAAAGGATCCACTATGACATCATCTACATTCATCCTCATGTTAATGCACTCAATGCACTGCTAATCACAAATCTTTCTGTTTGATATGTATATTTCAAATCCTTAATTCATAACTGCTGTAGGCTATTAAATTATAAACTTTATAGTATTATGGACCCGTGCAGTCAACTGTAATTTCAGATAGATTAACAAATATAAAATTTAAGCTTCATCAGGAAGTCAACTGCTTATCTTTCAAAGTGATTTGTTTTCTTTTTCAGGTTGGGTTCTTTCCAAAGAATTATGTACGGGAGTTATCAGATACTTTTAGTCTGATGAATTTAGACTGAAGAGAAAGTGAATAGTCAAATACTTTCTTTCCTATTTGCATAGACTGTGATAATCATATATCTTCAAACTCAAGTCAAGCTGCCACATTGTTGAAAGATGCCATTGGTCACTAAGAAGGGAAAATATAATGACAACTTGTAAAAGAGTACATGTAGCTGTAGTTATGTAATATAGATTGAATGTTTTTTTTTTTTTTTTAGACTGAATGTGTTACAGTTTAACAAAGTTCTGTATGAAAAGAGTGTTGATCTACTATTCATGTAAGTATGTGTGCTTTGCTTAATGGCAAGTTGGTCTAATAGTTAATACAAAGTAATATGAAGTTGGTTAATCGTTGTCATCATGTGCTTGCTTCATTATTGAATTAAGAATTTTATGCATTTGTAATCACGGTAAGAAAGTTTTCCACAGAAGCTTTCCAGCAGGTGTAAGTATAAAGAAAATAATTTAGGATATTATCCTGTAATATCTATATATATAAAATAAGAGTTTTGTCTGTACATTGCTCAGAATTTTAAAAAGATGGTATTTCTGTATCAGTCGTGCCCACAGTAACAAGGAAATGCACTTTTTACTTTTCCGTAATTTCTGTCTGTCTGTCTGTCTGTGTCTGTCTGTCTGTCTGTCTGTCTGTATGTATGTATGTATGTATGTATGTATGTATGTATGTATGTATACGCATCACGAGAAAACAGCTGAAGAAAATTTAATGAAAATCGGTATACAAAGTCAGGTAATAAGTCGCTACAATCTAGGCTATAAATAATTTTATTCACGCTGGCTGAAATGGTATTTTAGGGGAAGGCCTAAAATTTAATTCTCAAATATTTATGTTATTAGTGGTCATATCTTAATGAAGATCGGTATACAAAGTGGGGGAATAAGTCGCTATAATCTAGGCCATAAATAATTTTACTCACGCTGAGTGAAATGGTAGTTTAGGGGAAGGTCTAAAATTTAATTCTCAAATATTTGTTATTAATGAACGTACCTTAGCGATAATCGGTAGGGGATGTCAACGGGTAAGTCGCTACAATCTCGGCCATAAATAATTGTATTCATGCTGAAGAAAACGGTAGCTTAGGGGACGACCTACAATGGAATTCTCGAATATTTGTTATTAGTGGTGCTATCTTAATGAAGATTGGTATGCAAAATCGGGGAATAAGTCGGTATAATCTAGGCCATAAATAATTTTATTCATGCTGAATGAAATGGTAGTTTAGGAGTAGGCCTAAAATTAATTCCCAAATAATTCTGTTATTAGTGGTCGTATCGATAAATACTACATAACTAAAGTTATATAGTATTATATTTCCGATCATTTATTTCTTATACATTGTTACCATACCGGCTATGATCAGAGATATTTATAAATTTGAATTTTTGTTACTAAGTCCTTATCAGCGTCGAGTCACGAGAAAATGGGTAGACAGGCTTTAATGAAAATCGTTATGTAAAGTCGGAGATTAAGGAACTACAGTCTACGCTATAAATAATTTTATAAGACGCCCTAAGATCACAGAGTCGAAGGAAAACTAAATGTGAATGCCTACAACAGAGAAAGCTTATAAAATTGATCAGCAATAACATTACATTGATCATTGTTTGTTGTGATGTGCTTTGTCTTCTGCTGCCACTCATCTCCGATAGATGGGATTAATGCTGCGTACCGAGTATTTTTTTTTAATTTGCCTTACGTCGCACTGACACAGTTAGGTCTTATGGCGACAATGGTATAGGAAAGGGCTACGAGTGTGAAGGAAGCGGCCTTGGCCTTAATTAAGGTATAGCCCCAGCATTTGCCTGGTGTGAAAATGGGAATCCACGGAATAACATCTTCAAGGCTCAAGAAGTTAGTAAAATAACCACCTAATCGATTAGGTAGTTATTTTACTAACTTCTTGATTATATTCACCGATACGGTCATGAAATGGACAACTTGTAATCTTCAAGGCTGTCACTGTGGGGTTCGAATCCACTATCTCCCGGATGCAAGTCCACAGCTGCGTGCCCCTAACCACACAGCCAACTCGTCCAGTCATACGAGTGTAACAGTCTGCCTAATTATTGGCGGAAAGTGGCTGGGGAGTTAGGTAACTTTCTTCTTTAGCTTGCCATTCCCCTGTTTCATAAATTTTCCGATGCTACTGGTACGTAACACACTGGTTCATCATAGCATTTGAGCTATTCAATCCCTGCTCTGAGGCACTGACTGGAATGAGAAGTGTGCATATTTAACGGAATAATGGCAGGTTCACGGTTGTCTGCGGCCTGGTCATTCCAGCTCTGGAACTTTGGACTGTTGGACTGGCACCGTAGTACTGTTCGTTAAAAGTGAGAAAGTGTGCAGCATTTCATTTGATCAAGTATTTTATATGATAACATAGCTTATTATCGCTACATTCCTACTGAAGTTTTTGTACTGACTTATACTGACTTCAGATAGGAAAACCACAAAGTCAGTCTTTCTGAGAATCCCGTCGTGAAGCACGGGTACATCAGCTAGTCCTATAATATGTATATCAGGATGTATTGATTCTTATCTGTGATTTTCATAAAAGTACCAAACACTTCCTACGCACATAGATCCATAAACTGTAATTAAGTAATTGGTTTTTTTTTTTTTTAAATAGGTGAGAACATACTCATACTAAACAGCACATTCCCTAAAGAGCAGATCTTAGCACTAATAGAAATGAACAGAAATTGGTCAATGTTTGCAAGATAGGAGAAATGGTAGTTCATGTTGCAACTATTTTTGGAAGTAGAAATTGCTTTAAATTGAAAATCAAATATAAAATTAACACAATATGATACACAAGGTCCTGAGAACATCTATTTCTTCTTCTTCTTCTTCTTCTTTTCCTACACCTGTGGGGTAATGGGTGTAAATTGTGTCACACATATGTGGATTTTGCCCTGTTTTATGGCTGGATGCCCTTCCTGATGCTAACTCGGTGTGCAGGGATATAATCACTATTGTGTGTTTCTGTGGTGGTTGGTAGTGAATATAAAGAGGAAAGTGTTGGGACAAACACAAACACCCAGTCCCTGAGCCAGAAGAATTAAGCAGACATGATTAATATCTCTGACCCGGCTGGGAATCGAACCCGCAACCCTCTGAACCGAAGGCCTCAACGCTGACCATTCGGCCAAGGAGTCGCATACGCATACACACAATCCTATTCAAGCAGAATGACCACACTCGCTAATTACTGCCTATTTACAAGTCTTCATCCTCTTAACAAGTAGGAAGTCCAGCTCGTTGGTATTACTTGAGAGGGCTATAATCCTTATTGACAGGCTCATCTTGCTTCCACTTCTCCTCAAAGTCCAGACACTCGACACAGCAGCTGCGTGCAGACAGCTAGGTTTGAACACAAGGCCACTGGCCACACAACACATGATGACTGTTCCTTGGTTCAACTTGAGAGAGAGTCCAGTAATTTACACAGTCAAATATAGTGAGTTACTTAAAACTGACAACCAAACAGCAACAATTCAACAGTGCTAGCAGCATGTTAATACTCCTCACCAACAGCGACCATTACCATTGTTCCAATTACAGTCATTACAGCTGCCCCCACACACTGACTCGATGATGGTCCTCAGTCCACGGAAGTACACACACATACATACATACATACATACATACATACATACATACATATACTACTCCAAGGCAGTATATAGTATCCTAGAAATTCTGGTCATTTCGATTTTCAAATTTTCAGGAAGGCTACTCAGACAGATGCTATTACCAGAAATGACTCCAATCATCCAGGGCAACATTTTACAGCTTAATTAATAGAGCTATGAACATACCTAAGAAGAATTATAATAGGAAGATAAATGTAATCCACCAAATTGCTCGTAACAACGGATACTCCATAAAACTTATTAATAGAATGATAAATAAAAAGAAAAATGAACCCAAAACAACTTTAGTTAAAGATCGATAGGGAGAAGAAAAATTTGCAATTCTAACTTTTTGAAATAAGCGCACTTATCAACTGGCTAAAATTTTCAGAAAAGGAACATCAATGTTACTTACAAAACTGTAAATAATACCAATAAGATCATTTTCAATTCAGATAAAATTGAGAATAAATGTATATTTCATAAGTCAGGAATCTACAAATTGACATGCCAAACATGTAAGCAGCGATACATATGACAGTCTGGAAGAAGTTTGGCTATAAGGTATATTTATTTATTTATTTATTTATTTATTTATTTATTTATTTATTTATTTATTTATTTATTTATTTATTTATTGTATGGCATATATACATATATACAGAAACAAGAAAGCAAGTACATTATATTTTAATGTCTAAAGATGTTATCCATTCTAGAGCCTCTGTATTGGCCTCTATAAAATCAAACCAATCTCCAGGGTAGGCTCTTCTGCTACACTCCTTTACAATGTGTTCGACGGTTTGAAAAGGAGCACCACAGTCACACTCGGGGGATTGTATCTTTCCCCATTTATACAGGGACGCAGCACAGACACCATGACCACATCGAATCCTATTAAGGATGGTCCAAGTTCTTCTTGGGAGATCAGACCTCGAATTAGGTGGGAAGAAAGGCCAGAGATGTTCACCTGTTTCTGAGATCCAATCTTCCTTCCATTGGGCGTAGGGGTTGAAATTGTCTTCTGTGAGCTTCTGAGCGAACTTAACTGGCGGATGTCTAGATTTTAACCGGTTCCTCTGAAGGTCAGGAATATTGGAGTGGATGGGCAAGTCAGGGTTCCCATTCATCTTGGGAGTATTCTCTCAACAGTGCTTGTGCTCTGCGGAATGAAGGAGGCATGATGTTGCTCAAGACAGGAAGCCAATGGGTAGGAGTTGATCTTGTTACACCTGAAATAATCCTCATTGTTATAAGGTATAAAGAACATGTTAATGCAGTCAAACATAAAAGATATTCACCAATGGGAGAGCATATGCTTGAAAAGAATCATAAATTTACAGACATTTCTAATGGCTTGGAATTAATACATTTGGTCAAAAAGGGAAAATTAATGAATGTTTTAGAAAGTTTAGAAATTTATCTTGCTCCAGAAAAATGACCTTGAATCATTTAAGGAAGAAAAAGAAAAAAAACTTGAAGATCTTAAGTTTATTTAGGCATTCTCATTCAACATCATAAAAAAATAAAAAAATTTATATAATGGTGCACCCTTCTGGCGTCCAAGTACGACACACGTAAAAATATCCCGGTAGCTGGTGTTCTCTTCAAGGTAAATCTTCATAAAAATGGTTTAGATTAACGTGGATTCAGAGAAAAGACTTGGATTGCACGCGACATATATATATCTCCGGATGAACGTTTCCATCCTATCGCATTTTTTAGTCAATCAGTCAATCACCGCAGGTCTTGTGGTAAAATCGCATGAACAACAAGTTAGAAACTAAGTCAACATACATCTAATATCTAAAAATCAGATACTCACTCATTTAAAGTAATTTCATAAGAAGAAATTTATTAAGCTAACTGAATATGAAAGAAAAGAGAATGTAGAATATACTGATACTCTTCCAAAAATGTCATAAAATTGATTATTATATACATGTATTTCATTTTAGTCGGCGCTGGCTTTCAAAAGAAAATTGGATTTAATTCCTGACATGAGCTAACTTCTTAATACATTTCATCTGGTATGAAAATCATTCAATTAATCAATTACATTATTAAACTAATTATTAAACTGAAAGAAAGTTTATCATTCATGTCTCTGACTATCATAATATTATATTCGTTTCCAAACATTTAAAAAAATCTGACTATGCGAGTTACTTTCGTATTGGTCGCTTGTATATAGATGTTTTTGTTGAATGACGTGCTAAGGTTACTACCCGTACTGCCTTCCAAAATCTCGGCACCTATCATCCAGGTCTATCATATTTACGTATATAAATAAATCATGAATCATCTTTCAAAATATAAAATAATCTACATCACATTTCTAACTAAAGTAATTCTTAATTAACCTTAATTTCTTCTTATGAATTTACGAATTATCCGTATTTCGAATTAAATGATTTAAATAACATGCAAAAGTGTTTCCAGGAACGAGAGCTTCTTCGAATTAGGCTAGATTTTGAATTAACCGATTTCGAATTAACAAGGTTCTACTGTACACAGATCTGGCCACAGAGATAAAAACCATGTGGAAACTCAACAATGTTATCATAATTCCAGTAGTGATTGGATGTAATGGTATTATACCAAAAACACTACACAGGAGCATTGAAGATCTTAATCTCCGCCCTCTCACTTACAGAGAACTATGAAAAGCTGCAATCCTGGCCACTTGCCATATAGTAAGGAAGTTTATTGGCATGAACCATCCACCATGTACACACCATATACAAAGGACTAATGAAATTTGCCGATGTTATTTTATCTGAGTTTGCAGAAGATCAGGAGAAATTACTGAATGTTGTATGGAATGGATGCAGTCTTGAAGAAAGAGTAGAAGATGCAAATAAACAAGTCCAAAACAAAAGTAATGGAGTGCTGTCAAAGTCAGGTGATGCAGGAAATATTAGATTAAGAAATTAAGTTTTAAAGGAAGTAGATGAATATTGTTACTTGGGTAGTAGAATAAAGAATGATGGTAGAAGTAAGGAGGATATAAAATGCAGACTAGCACAAGCAAGGAAGGGCTTTCTTAAGAAAAGAAATTTTCTCACTTTGAACGTTGATCAAGAAATTAGAAAAGCATTTTTGAAGACTTCAGTCTGGAGCACAGCTTTGTATGGAAGTGAAACATGGACGATAACTCACTCAGAAAGAAAGAGAATGGAAGCTTTTGAAATCTTGCTCTGAAAAGGGAAGAATAAAAAATCATCACTAGGGGTGGAATTGTGTGTTGTTTATTTGGCCTTCATTTTGGTGCTTATTTCATGGAAATACCAGTTACAACACAACAAATTGTATTATGCAGTGCAAATATTACAATAGCAAAACATGCTTACTAACCTTTATTATTGCATTTTAAATACACATATATAGTGTGGCAGAATGGTGTTTGTTACAGCATAGCAATATTATGACAAATTATTCTTATTATCACGATATAGAAAAGATAAATAAGGGATCGTGGAAGCAATATAATACAAAAGCTGGGCTATCCAGAGGTAATCCGAAGATGGTACCAGAGGGGAAATAGCAATGTATATACAGGGAGGAAGTTTACAAGGACGCTAGGAGAAAAATCAGAATTGCCAACGTTAAATGAACAACACTGAATGTATTGAAAACCTAAGACACAAATGGTAGAAAATGGCATGGAATCAAGAAAGTCAATGAGTAGAACATAGTTTACAAAAAAGGGCCAAATTTATGATTACATCAGAACAGCATTTTCACAAAAACCACAAGAACAGAACAAATGATTCCCAACCAACTGCACAAAATACGTAAGAGAATAGGAAAAGTGGAGAAGACCAAAAAGTAGGGAAATGAATAATAAGGAGAGCATTACAAAATTTAAAATCCGGGTATTCAGAAATAATAGACCTGGCTTAGAAAGTAGAATGCAATTTCCAAATATAGTTCCAAATACACTGAGTGTAAGACCAGTGCATATTTGCCCAGTAAGATAGAGGTGAACAAAGTCCAGGGGCAGGCCATTTAAACAGCAGAAGAATACAGAGTAATTTGAAGAACCAGAAATTTTTCGAAAGTATCGACACTCAGAAAGTTCATAGTCACTTAAATCAAAACAGCAGTTACTTCAAAATAAAGGAATTAGATATCCAGCTGCCGCGTAATCGATACATAATCGAGTACAACACTCGAAAGAAAGTAAAGCAGAGTTCAGAATACAGTACCTCATGGTCAGAAATTAAGTCCCATACAGATGTGAAACTGCAGTCGCTTAAGTGAGGCCAGTATCCAGTATTCGGGAGATAGTGGGTTCGAACCCCACTGTCGGCAGCCCTGAAGATCGTTTTCCATAGTTTCCCATTTTCATACCAGGCAGATGCTGGGGCTGTACCTTAATTAAGGCCACGGCCGCTTCCTTCTCACTCCTAGCCCTTTCATATCCCATCGTCACCATAAGACTTATGTGTGTTGGTGCAACGTAAAGCAGATTATAAAAAAGATACAAATAATTATAATTATTGCTCTATTTGACATATTCCAGTCAGGACAATTAAGAGTTAATAATGATGATATTATTTGTGGTGGCATGTGTTGTAGTAGTAGTAGTAGTAGTAGTAGTAGTAGTAGTAGTCGTCCCTCAGAAATATTTAATTTTGCAGCTAAACTTCAGTTTGGTATGCAATCTAAGTACTCTCTCTCTCTCTTAAAGTTCTGTTGATTTGGCATAGCCCATTTTAAGAGTTACTGTATTGTGATATTTTTATGGCACATGATGGCAACAAAACCTTCTGAAAAATGTCCTCTCTCTAATGAGAAGCAACTTGCATAAAATAAAAAAGGCCTATGTTATTGCTCCTATGTACTATTTGAACAGGTATGTAGTTATGTTAAGATTGTATAGATATTACTAGAAAGAAAAGTAATAATGTTGTTAAAAGTTATAAATGTATATTATTTTTAAAGACAAGGTAAATTTTAAATGAACAGAGTTTGGGGGAAATGCTTATATTTATCTATCCTTTTTACAGGATAAACAGGATACCTATATAGTTATTGGGAAACCATGTTAAATTATGATTTTGGATAGCTTTCAACTTTTAATTATGTTTAGGTGGAAGCTCCTTTTCATTAGTTAACCTTCTTCCAATTATTACAGGTTTTGAAGCTTTTGATTATGTACTATATAATTGTCATTGTTGACAGATAAAAGATCCTGTAATTAAGAATATCAACAGTGACCTTGTGTGTATCTGGAATGTACCTTTGAATTTAGTAGAAGAGACTACAGAAGTTATTTTCCATAGTGCCATGATATCATGACATTTAGAGAATAGTTAACAAATAGGACATGAGAATATTGTAGGAGGGTTAACCAGTGAAAATGTGTTTCAGAAACTTTAAAAATAATGTAAAGAATCAATATTGTACAAAACTCCCTTGACCTTTCAGTAGACATGTCCCTTTTCTCTTTTGAAACGTATATTCATGTGGGTGATTTGTATGTAAAGTTAGTAGTATACATGATAATTGAACCAGAAAGTTTTCTTCTGTGCCTAAGATATTTATATTGGCTCATAAAGAATATTTGTGAAAGATTTCTGGTTTTATTGTCATTGTGTAAATGTGTTTAGCTTTTATGTTTGTGATCTAACATATGTGTTATATCTTTACCGTGTAAGGGAATAAAATTTACTGACATGTGCCAAACAGGTATTTTGAATGATAGAATTGTATATTTATATTATGTGCAAAATATGTATTATACTGTGTTTATCATCACTGTGTCAATTACTTTGGGAGGTAATCTTGTACTGACATAATTTTTATTAAAAGTTATACTGAGTGTTTTTGAGCAGAAGTCGACATAAAAATCTCTCTCATGATAGAGATAGTAAAACACTTTCTATTCTGTTAGTGTGTTATCATGTATCTGCATATATATGAGAACATTTGTATCATTTGAACTACTACCTCTTTTATTACTCTCGAAGTTGCATGCGAATGAAATCAGTTCAGAATTAAATACAGATTTTAACAGGTTTTTTTTTAGTCATTAAGAAAGTTAGCAAAGGGAATACACTATGCAACTTTTAAAATGAAAAAGGAATCTATGTATTTTTAAATGTTCATGACTGGAAGGAATTATTTATTGCTTATTATACCAGTATTCAGAAAACAGTTTTTACAACTCTGTTCTTAACACGAAAATTTTATTTGTAGTTGAATATGTAAATTAAGAAGTTGATTTATGGTTTAAATTGTATATAGAGTAACTCAATTAATCACTTTTTGTATTTTAGGCATAAGAAAACATAAATGGAGGGTTTCTCTATTTGATTTGGACATTGTGTGATTTGCATACCATAAAATAGGGTGAATCCGATCATTTACCTATTTTTCAACAGTAGGAAATGTTGACATGTTACCATAACAACAGTCCCATAGCTGATCACTATTTTGAGTTCTAGATGAACTGGTCTGCGATAATGGTTTGTAGTTCATGGGACTAACAGTTACCATTGTGAACAGGTGTTTCTTATGTGTGCTGCACTCATGAAGTAAAGACATCACTTAAATAACTTCTGTTGCCGGCAAGTATCTCAGTTGCAGAATTGTTAGGTTATGATATCTTTACTCTCATATGAAAATACTGTTGTTCATTTTCATTGCCATATTTAACACCGTTTTGACACCATCCATCATCATCATCATCATCATAGAACCCCTCCAGCATGCCGGGTAGGCTGGTGTTGAACAAGTCTTTGCCATCGTTGTTTGTCCAGAAATAACTTCTCTACCAATTCCCTCCTCTTCTCTCCACATCCGCTCTCAGCTGGTGTAGCCATCTCTTCCTAGGTCTCCCCACTGGCCTTCTTCCTTCAATCCTTCTTTCTAGGCATACACGTGGTGTTCTTGTGCCAGGCATTTGCTTTACATGTCCATACCATGTTAGTCCTGAAGTCCTTAACTTCTCTTCTATCGAGTCCACTTCCAGTTCCATTCTGATGTTATCATTCCTTACATGATCATTGCATGATTTTGGAGCGTAGTTCATAGAAACGTCACTTCACGTGCTTGTAATTTACTTACTTCTCTCTCTTCTGGTGTACATGTTTCTAGACCGTATGTGAGGATAGGCACAAAGCAATTTTGCTGGGTGAATCCGATCATGCAAGTTTATAAGAAGATTCTTGGACGAACTCGAAAATGAATATCCTAGCACAACCATTTGAATATCATGCTTTTTCTGCCTCAGGTGCATGTTCCTTTTCCAGCAAGACAAAGTAAACTTTGCTATCAATAACTCCCTTCAACAGAGGTTGTGATGAACTTATCTTAGACAGGCATGAATCAAGATTTCCAACATTTAGTAAACTCTCTGGCAGTGCATTGCTATCACTATAGTGTTCAGTTTAGCTCCACTACCAATGTGGCAGCTTCCTCTGTGGATCAGTGGTAGAGTGTCGGCCTCCAGATCCCAAGATAGCAGGTTCAAACCTGGCAGAGGTAGTCGGATTTTTGAAGGGCGGAAAAAAGTCTATTTGACACTCCATGTCATACAATGTCAGCATATAAAAGATCTCTGGTGACACATTTGGTGTTTACCCGACAAAATTCACACCCGAGAGAGTTTTGGTTTACTCGGTCTGCCATCTAGTAGGCCTAGAGTAAAATGGAACGTCAAAATTGACAAGCAGACAGCCAGATGGCATTAAATTGAAATGTCCGCACTTGGTGGCTGAGGCCATACGATTATTATTATTATTATTATTATTATTATTATTATTATTATTATTATTATTATTATTATTACCAATGTGGCGGATAGGTTATTATAATTATTTACAAAAGATAAAAGGTGATAACATAAGAAACAGGATATGTTCAATATGCTTTTATATTAAATAGTTTTCACTTGTAAAGTGAGGTGTATTGATTGGGTGGACCATTGAACCTAACATTGTTCCTTATTTTAAACTGTATCAATACAGATCTATATGATGAAGTTCGTAAATTGTACTAATGAAGCCAACCAGACTTAAAAAGTTTTAAATAAGTTTATGAATCTCAAAATCAGAGACCAGGATATATTTAATATGTTTTTATATTAAATAGTTTTCAGTTGTAAAGTGAGGTGTATTGTTTGGGTGGACCATTGAACCTAACATTGTTTCTTATTTTTTGTAACTTGTACCAGATAAAAGGTGATCGTGGAAGAGACATATTCAAGTGCTGGGCAATGAGAGGTATACCGTGGATGGTACAAAGGGGAAGATATAAATAGCAGTGTACAAGCAGTTAAGAAAATACAAGGACACTAGGGGATGAACAAGAATTTGCAGCTTGGGATGAACAAAATAGATGTATTCAAATGCAAGACACAAGAAGTTAGGAATAGTAAAGCACCAAAAATACAAAGATACAACAAATCACGAAAGGATATATTACAAAGAATGGTGATGGTGACAGTTTGGTTTTCATCCAAATAACCTTTGCAATTACATTAAACAGAACAGATTTTCCCAACTAACTGAACAACATGAAATAAGAAACATTAGGGAAGATAGGAAAAACATAGAATAGGAGAATGAATTAAAGATGAGCATTTTAAGATACAAAGTCTGGGCATACCGTAAAAATTGACCTCACTAAAAAAGATACGCTGTTTTCAAAATATCAAGTTCTAGAAAACAGTGAGTATAACACAGATGCATTTAGCCCAACATGATAAACATAAACAAGTTCAAGATAAAACTTTTAAGCAGTAGAAAAATGCAAATAAGAAGTTTTCAAGAGCATTGACAAATAGAAAGTTCATTTTCGCATAGGTTCATTCCAACAGTGTTCCAAATAAAGGACTTAGATATCTAGCTGCTCCCTTATGGATACATATGCAATCGAATACAACCACTCAAGACGATAGTCATGTGCAGTTTACAATACCTCATGGTCGAATACTCAGATCCCATACTGAGGTAAAAATATCCACCAGCATAGAACGAAGATGTTGCCCTCTCTCCAATAGCCAAAGAGTGCCTCAAAGAAGCAGGCAAAGAGAGTTGGTTATATAGGCCAGTTGGAGAGGTGAGGTACAGGCACTAGAAATACCGAGAACATCCAGGAAGAGAGTAGAGTCTAGAGCCAATGATATCATCAGAGTCTGAGACAGGCGATCGGCTGGCAGTAGTCCTGTAGCTGTAACGCTGTACAGAGGTAGAATGCCAGGAAGAAAGCAGCGGAAAATGACGAATACGGCGGAGGTGAGTTGACAATATGACATAGTGGAAGATACCACATTCTCAAATATCAAAAAAGAGACAAACCAGTTATCCAGTGTATCAAGGATTAAAACTGTAATAATGTACTTGCACAGTTTGTACACATTTCATCATTAATGATAATAATAATAAGAAGAACTCTTATTTTTATAGAGAATTCTACAGTGGTGAAATCATATACTTTTAATTCTGCACTCTCTTTATCATCATCATCTTAGTGTTTGTACCGCAGTAGAGCAGTGTCCACTGTTCTGCAAGCCAATCTTCACTTGATTCTCTCTTTGTCATGCTCCTTTATTTTCTTTTGCCTCATGTTCCTCTGTATCACAGTTAGGTAAAGTGAAGGGCGAAGACGTCTTATATATATTCTATTTAATGCCATAAATTATTATTATGATGGGTCAAACATCCTTTTACCACTTGGAAATAATTCCGTTTGGAATTGTTTGGGAATTATTCGTAATTCAAATGTTTTGTATAGCATTACTCGTAGTATTAAGTTTATTGTACTATCCTTACAAACTAAGAGTGTAATAAAATTTGATACATTGTTATAAATAATTAACATACTTTTTAAAACACAAGATAGTGATCAGATTCCCACATTGTAGACTGATTATGTTCTTATAAGCAAAATAAGTTAATGATTGGATTCACCCCCATCTTGTAAGGTGAAACCAATCAACAATTAAATAAAATTTATTTTTACATTGTGATCTAACTGCAATGAATAGAATAAAAAAATTTAAATCCCAATTTTTGATTGGATTCACCCCATTTTATGGTATAGAATAAAACAAAAAATATTTTTTTGAAATTACAATATTACTTGCTGCTTACTTGCCACTGAGAGAACGGAGTTGTCTTATTACTGTTACCGTCCAACTGAGCTTTTCTCTACCATGAAGAATATTGTATGAGTGAGTTGAATTCATCAGCACCTATGTTAAATGCCACAAAAATTGGCAGTGGATACCATAAAATTTCTTTATGAAAGCTTCTAAGCATTATAAATTAACACTGGAATGGCCAAACTTTCCTCATACCTATAAAGGCCGCAGGCATTCATTTTGACCGCTGTCACTTACTGATATATATATCCAGCATCCAGGGTCGGGGAAACATGAATATTCACTATTTTATTTTAAAACAACATAGTTAACCATTGGAATGTATTGTATAGAGGTCAATCCATTGTTAAATATTGATAATTGTTTATTTTCTTTCACTTCCAATAGGTAATAATGAAATATTTTGACATACTTATTATTGAACCTCTTTGTGAAAACTTATGAGATGATAAAAATAACAGTTTCTATCTGTTTACAGACCTATTCAAGCACATGATAAGCAATTTATGCTAGCAATTACCTCCTTACACGAACATTTTCTGCAGACTACTTTGTTGCACGAAGAACATGTGTCAGAGGTTTTGTTCTGTTTACAATTGGAGTTCACTTGAGATAGTCATCCCTTTCGACTGGCACATTGGACCTGAGGCTGACGCTCAAGCTGAAGTGTATGGAGTTCAATCAACCGGAATCTTGTTTTCACAAAATAAGATATTAGTTCTTGTATTACTTAAAGAATATAATCATATCGAGAGATTCTCTGTTCCGTAACTTCCTGGTAGATCATTCGTGAATTTATTCTGCTAGATCAAGTACATTGAAAAATAAATGTACTTGCCACCTTTGGCATCCAGCCCTAGCGGTATATTTATGCGCCATTTGATCAACTGCGTCCACATCCTACTTAGTTCCATTGTAAAATTCAGTAGTACTAAGGAGTTTCTTGTTTTCTTCACTGACTTGAATGCTCTGGTGAAGAGTGCTTAGCAGAAGCACATTCTTTTTCACTTTCTCTTGATATACTGTGAGAGTAGTGTGATTTTCCTTCTGAAGTATGACAGTCTTGTACAGAACCATGCACGATTCTTTTTATTCCTAACTTGATTGATTGTTCCAATAATACTAGTTTTCTTCTCTTTCAGCCAACTTTACCAATGTAAAGAAGTTATCAGTGGTCACGTTACATCCTTTCAATAAGTACGGGTCCATAAGTTTCGCTACAACATTTTCAGGCAGTGACTCATTGGCAGGTCACATTTAGTCTTTCCCAAGATAAGGAAACCCATTGCACACATGCTTAGAATCAACGTCTACCAGTAGCCAGAATTTTGTGCCAAATTTATCTGGCTTTTTGGCCATGAACAGCATGAACCTGCACTGAGCTTTTCTGGGGAAGAGTTGTTCATCAGATGTGACATTTGCTCCTGGTTTTCTCACTGCTGTCAATAGCAGTCCAAATAGTTGTTCCATGTTCCACATAACTGATCCCTTGGTACAAATGAAGGAGGCTTTAGCAGTTCGTGACCTCTCCCACCTCATCCCCTTCCTCTTCAAACAGACTGCCCACTGCTAAGGGATCATCCTCTGCTGCAAAATTGATCATGGCTAGTTGAAAGAGTAACTGCATCTATTGTAGATACAAAGTCCACTTTGTATATATTTTCATTAGCCGAATCACTCTCACTATCCAACATATTACCACACTGTTGAAGTATAATAAAATCCTTATCATCACTCATTACATCTATTTCTGATGGTGTATCTTCTCACCTGATTCATCATCTCCAAACTTTTCAAGTTCTGCTAATAACTGAACAGGAGTAAGTTTTTGCCGCCGAGCCATTATTATGCACTATAATACACACGAGACGGGGGGGCCACCAACTCGTCCATTCGTGACCACTGCTAGAGGCATACTATTTAGTTACAACATACCCTCCTATAACAACGCTTGTAAATATATCACAGGAAGCAAGCAGTGAGCAGAATAGAGCTCTCCCTATCAAGGAAGTGAAGCGGTGACCACTTATGGTCTTCCTAGGTATAACGGACAATATTGGTGTTCCCCTATCATCTACTGATGTAATTTTTGTGTGAATATGCATAACTGTAAAAGATTAAACGTCTCAAAAGCACAACCTCGTGAAAAAAAAGAACCAAGTTTGGAATTACCTTGAAATTGGCTAATGGTCAAAATGACCTCTCTGTTCATTCTAGTGTTAATCGTTCATTGATATCCATTAATTCACAAAGTTTTAGAGGAAGGTATTGATCGAAGGAAAATTGACTGTTGGGATC
Source organism: Anabrus simplex (assembly GCF_040414725.1). Classification (NCBI taxonomy): domain Eukaryota; kingdom Metazoa; phylum Arthropoda; class Insecta; order Orthoptera; family Tettigoniidae; genus Anabrus; species Anabrus simplex. The sequence continues at coordinate 1,541,962,298 of NC_090265.1, forward strand.
TGTAAATGATAAATGTATTCATTTGCATGCCGAGTTTAGTTGAATTGCATTGAGAAGAAATGCAGTTTTAGTTCAAAATTAGGAAAGAAGTCTATAAAGATAAATTCATCTTTCTAAATGGCATTTGCTAAGTAGTAGCTGATCAGAGGATTGACTTTCCCCATATATACGAAGACTGCATTCGTAGAAAGCATTGATACCCATTGAATACCCAGTAAAAATGATTGTAATGAGATAAAGCCTTTTCACTGTCTGAAGCTTTTGCTTCATTTATCAGCAACATCAGTGCTTAGACATTGAAATTAATTCATAGCTGAAATTTAAGTACCTATTATGTTCATTATAGCCTGTGTCACATCGTCAATTTTTCTGTCACATATGCTTGACTGAAATATCGATCAAAGATAATTTTCCTTGGAAATGTCACTGCTGTTGATAGTTGTATCAAATTTTATAGCATACCCAAGAATTCAGGTGCTTTTTAGAAAAGTATCTTCATTTGCAAAACAAAAATGCAGGCAACCAGGAAATTGACATAGTAATGAGAATTATTTTTCTATTAATGTTTACTTGTTCTCAGAGCCTGTTGGAAATCCTAGTGACCAACATAAAGAAATCTCCATGCATGGTACAGTACGCTTTTTCTTTGCTCTTACCAAGCATGTGTCTGCGCAGTTTGGGTCATGTAACTATCAACTTACATTCAGGAGATAGTGGGTTCGAACCCCACTTTGGCAGCCCTGAAGATCGTTTTCTGTAGTTTACCATTTTCAATTAATTAATTAAAGCCACAGTCATTTTCTTCCTACTCCTAGCCCATCGTCGCCATAAGATGTATCTGCATCGATGCAGTGTAAAATAAATTATAAAAACATTATTTATACTTTTACAACTTCTTTTCTGGTGGTGTAGAACAAAACATTCTGAATTCAGGGACAATATTAGGTATTTCCCCCTTTTACCGGAAGTCAGCCGGCGGACACAAGGTACACATTGTGGAGCGTTCATGTGCAAGGCCACTGCAAAATTTCAGAGGCATTAAAAGGGAAGAAAACATTTGGCAAATGACACACACAAATAATTCATTAATAACAATACAAGAAATATTAAAATTACAAATAAAATAAAATAAAAGATAATTCATGATGATTGGTCTTGGTAGTCAAAGTCTTTTGAATCTTAGATACTCGCGTACATCTCTTTGCAAATGATGACATTACAATTGTTCTCTTTCTCTAGTACAAATGATGACATTAATGATAAACTGAAATTAGAGGTAAATTAAATAATTAATTCCTTATCCAGAAGCAGTAAAACAAATAAAAGTAACCTCCCTAAACTGACATTATAAATAACACTCTTAATTGCATCTAATTAATTTTACACATAATGAATGACTTAATTGTGCTCAGCTAGGCTCAACTCAAGTCAATAATACTTTGTTATTAAAAATTGGCTTATTCTGAAATAACATTGCCATAAATGTTCTTTCTACCTTGAACCAAGTTTAATTCAAATACGTGACTGTCCAATTCTCAAATCGGACCATTTTAAACCTACACAATTATGAAATTCACATTAATCATTCACCTACATTGTATCTAAACCTATTTAAAGCTTATAAATAACTATTTACAACTTAGATGACATTGGTAATTTCATCTTTAGTTTCTTTTTCTGTATTATCTGAGGATTAATTAATTATTCCTACTAATTTCTTGTATCATTCCCCTATTGAACTCATTATTGAGCCTATTATACAGTAACACTGGCTTAATCTTAATTTATTACACTTAATTCTGTCTTATTCAGCTTTGTTTGGTCAATTCTAATCATTTCAGACGTTCTACCCACATATAACAATTCATCCAACCTCTATCTGATTTTTATAATTTCCTATTGTTATTTCATTCATTTTTAACATTCAATTGGTTTCTTTTCATTTTGTTGGTTTGCATATCTTCTGAAAATATATTACAATCATTACATAAATGTCCTATCTTTAACTCATTAAAAATCATTTCTACTCTTAAATTCATCATCATAAAATTCTAAAAATTCCTTTTCACAACATCAGAAATTCTAATTTTCAATGATGAAATAATCCTTCCACCGTGACAGATCACGGGAGCTGGGCTGAGTGACTCAGACAGTTAAGGCACTGGCTTTCTGAGCCCAAGCTGGCAGATTCAATCCTGGCTCTGGTGGTATTTGAAGGTGCTCAGATATGTCAGTCTCATGTTGGTACATTTACTGGCATGTAAAAGAACTCCGGCAGGATGAAATCCATCATCTTGGCGCCTCCAAAAATCATAAAAGTAGTTAGCGGAACGTAAATCCATCATTATTATTATTATTATTATTATTATTATTATTATTATTATTATTTTATTAGAACACGAGAAGATCAGAATATACAGCAACAACACATAGTGCAAGAAGACATTGAAATACACAGCAGCAATAGACAAACATATCACACGCAAGGCACATGATTATTATCTGATTTATGCACTTATTAGCCTCATTTATTTTTAATACTGATTTTTATTTAGTCTGTGACCCTATTTGACTTGTCAAAGACCGTATCACAATCAATACCTCTTGAAAATTTACCCCCTCTCATTATTAGACTTGTGATCAATTAATTTATTTATTTAATTGCCAGTTTACAACAGGGTAATAAAACCCAATTACAGTAAACCTAAAAATCTTTAAAATACTTATTAAATTATATTGACAACTAAAAATACAATTGTTAATAACTAGATTATTAATTAAATTACATTGGTAAAAGTCTTATATCTTAATAACTAAAAATACAATTCTTAATAACTAAATTATTCATTCAATTACATTGATACAAGTCTTAGATTTTAATAACTAAGAATAAACTTCTTAAAAAATAAATCATTCAGTACCTACAATAACTTTCTGACAGCTTTCAGTGGGATGTTAATTCTTAGTGTTGTGGCAGTGTAGCTGCAAAACATTTTATGAATTTGGATATTGATGTGTATGTTAACAGCTTCATTATAGTTGTTACATAACCCATAGAGTGGTGAATGGTTGTGGGCGGTCGTCAGAGCTCTTTCACTCCTAAACGTGCTGCGTTCTCTTAAGTGCAATTAATTCATTAAGTGTCAAAGAGGTCATTGATTTTTGGTTGCACTATACTTAATCCACAATGTTGCATGTGAATTCATTGAAATAGATGATCTCAACTATCACACTGTTCATTTCAAGACTACCACAGTTATACACAAATCTACCATCACCTAAGTAAAATTTGAAGTGGAAAGAAAACTATAAATGCTTCTAAATACTGTATTTACACGAATAATACCCGCATATTTTTTAAAATTTGAGGCACAAAATTGGGGTGCGGGTTTTATTTGCGTCAGTGTTGGCATTTTTTTTTTTTCAAAATAAACCTTCCTAAAGTTAAGGTGCAGGGATTATTCGTGTAAATACGGTAATAGAAAATATTACTATTAGAAGAGAGATCATTCTATGGAAAAGAAAGGTAAAATTTACAAATATGTACCTAAACTTAACAGATGAGCATAGGTTCCCATGTCTGGTCATCTATTCCTCCAGATGATCTGCCTTTAGAGTCATGGCTGCATCTTCATTCAGCTGTTCATTGTAGTGGAAAAGTCCCTCGTTGAAAACCTTTGCATCATTGAATTATTTCCACTGGAAGCTGGCATAAGGATGTTCTGCTGAATGCTGTCCTCATGCTCCAGTAAATGTCCTCTTCATAAACTGAAATTAACACAACACATTAAAAAGTGCTCCAACCAGATTATTTAATGTCTTAGCGAGCAGCGTGAAAAATACTTAACTCGTCTTTGCAGGTTCACAAACTAAGTAAAGAGCGAAACTGATTGCAGTTTTCTTATATTGCTTCATATCTTGGGAGGTGTGATATGCTGGAGATCAATCATTGGATGTCACATTTCCTATCTTGGCAATCATTGGTTTGTCACTCATTCAGTAAAATGTTCGAGATTGCACTCGCGGTGTCCTGGTCAGCCTCGAGTCGTCCCTCTCTTGTTCATGTGTTAAGGCTCTCCCCTCAATTTAAGCCAAATAAGAAGGATAAGAAAGAAAGGTGACAGGAATATATGTAACAATTATCGAGGCATTACATTGTCACAAGTAGCCAAAATATTAGAGAGAATAATGGAAAGGAGGATGAGAGGAAGGGTGGAAAGAAATTTAGAAGAAGAGCAGTATGGATTTCAACAGGGTAGGTCAATGATAGACCCTATATTTACCATGAGATTACTGATGGAAAAAACGTGGGAATACGGAAAAGATCTGGTGATGGTATTCCTTGATCCAGAAAAGGCATACAGTAGTGTTAATAGAGAAGAGGTGTGGGAAACGCTGGAAAGAAAAGGGTGTGGAAGGCAATCAAGGGAACTGGTGAAAGCAGTTTATAAGAATTGTTCCAGTTGTGGCCAGACTCCATTGGGGAGAACAGATTGGTTTAGAAACCAAACTGGTCTAAGACAAGGAAGTGTATTGTCTCCACTTATGTTTATAATGGTTATAGATGAAATTCTAAATGAAACAAAGGCAAGATATGGAGGGGATGACATAGTGATCTGGGGAGTCAACAATACAGAAGTTCAAATCCAACTAGAGGCTTTAAAGGACAATATTGAGAAATATGGTATGTGGAGAAGAGAAAAGCAGTGAAGCTGACAAGAGGAGAAAGAGAAGGAGAAGGAATTGTTAGTATCAAGGGCAAAGCCTTGAGGTTGTTGAATACTTCCAATATTTGGGAAGTGAAATAATGCAAGATGCAAGGTTGGATAAAGAGATGAGCAGCAGGGTACAAGTGGGAAATACGTTCTACCGGGATGTAAGGAACCTGGTATGGAACAGAAAGTTGCTATGAAATATAAAGAGATAATGTACAAGATGTACTATACCCCTATATTAATACATGCTTCAGAGACTTGGACAGCAAGAAATGAGAGTAAAATTCAGGCCAGTGAGATGAAGTTCCTGAGGAGTATGGTAGGAAAGTCAAGGAGACAGGGTAAGAAATGTTGGGATCAGAAAAGAGATATGGGGTAGAAAACTGAGTGATAGGATGAAGAAAAATAAATTGAGATGGTTTGGACATGTTATGAGGATGGAAGAGGAAAGGATACCAAAACAAGTGTCGGAGGGTAAGATAGAAGGAAAGAGGGAAGGGGGGGCCTAGAGCAAGATGGATAGACTCTGTCAAGATCAGTATTAAAAAAGAGGACTGGACTGGAATACAATTACTGAAGAGGAGTGGTGGAAGTAGAGGCAACAGTGGAGAAGTGCCATCAACACCCTGACCTGGCAGGAGCTGGAAAGGGGAAATGAAAATGCTGATGAAGGATATACTCATAACTTTCCTATAAACTGATACATTTCACCTGCCAGAACTCTTCTCTTCTTCACACATTTATACTCGTATATTGATGGGAACAGTATATATTCTTTTGTTTCAAAGATTATTTTGCAAACTGCCTTAAACTTTTTGGCACACCTTGTGTATAGGAGGGGAGTATTTTTGTTTTTTCGTGATGAAATTGTTATTACCTCAGAAAAGACTTTGATTTTCATGACTCTTTCCTATCCTATCTTAGATCAGAATAAAATATGTAAAATGACCTGTTTGACAACTTATTATCATCATCATCCTGACAGATTTTTGAATTTATTGAGAAAATAACAGATGCTTCAAAATCTGAAACAAGGAGAATCAAACCAGTTTTGGACAACTCGCGAACAGGTCTTCATTAACCATTAACTGCTGAATGTTGGCCTCTTCTGTATTTTTCCAAGCATTACTGTACTCTCTTTAGGCACTTGGTACCATTGTGTTCCAATAATTGCCAGCTTACAGAGCAAATTAACTGTGTGGTATGGACTGTATAGCTGTAAGCTTGCATTGGGAGACAGTGGGTTCATATTCCATCCTAATCATGGTTTTTCCATTTTCACACCAGGCAAATGTTGGGAGTGAATCTTAATTAAGGCCGCAGTTGCCTCCTTCCCAGTCCTAGCCCTTACCGGTCCCATTGTTGCCAAGAACCTATCTGAGTTAGAGTGACATTAAACCACTAGCAAAAATGGAAATAAAAGTTGCTAGCTTGATGTCACTCAGTCATCTTTTCTGGAGTCTTCTAGCATTCCTTTTTTATATTCGTATGGTCTATTATGAACATATCTTGGGGGCTTGTTGGGCCACATGTCTAACCCACTGTCGTTTTATATTTGGCAACTCTATACAGGAAAAACCCTAAACTGTTCATTAATTCATGTGTGTCCGGCCCTTGTCAGTACTTGCCGCTGAAGAGCATGGGAAAAGCATGATAAACTATTCATAACTATAAAATTCATATCTCTACTTGTTCCAAGTGTTTTCAACAAGGTCCGAATGTCCAGAAGCATTAAAGACAGATTTCTTCAGTTTAGGCGCTCAGAATAATAACTGCAGACCTCAGCCGATCTCAAAATTTTTAGATCGAAGTATGACATACTCCTGCCATCTACCTTGTGTAAGATGAAGTATCAGATTAATTGGGATATGCCACAACTCTCATTCCACCTTTAATATGTATCCATAGTGAAAAATGAACATATTCTCAGTGAATAAATGACATATCCGAACTGTGTGTGCTTTTGTTCATATCCACTATGAGTTCATGGCATTGTAGACCATATGGCAGCGTCTGTGCCTGACTGTGTTATTATTCCAGAATCTCCAAAAATTCTTTCACTATTAATAAAATGAACAGAGAAGATTTTGTATTACTTCAAACTTTGCAAACAGGAAAAGAGATATTGATGGTGCTTCTCGGCTTTTATGTACAGTAAGGTTACATCCATTATTGTGAAACATGATTATCCTGATATTGTTAAATTTAGTTTAGCTTTATCTAACATTAAAGTGCACCAAAAATTCAATTTTAGGAAAGGCAGTCAAACTTCAGATGTTTCATTGTTCAAGTTATAGCAGGAGTACAGTGAATAGATAAAGATAAAGAAAGCTAAATACAATGACATGTTGAAAATATTGAAATATATACCATCCATCAATCATGATTTTTATAAAAATCTTTTTCATAATAGTGTTGAAATGAAATGGTGTATGGCTTTTAGTGCTGCGATATCCCAGGATGGGTTCGGCTCGCCAGGTGCAGGTCTTTTGATTTGACGCCCGTAGGCGACCTGCACTTCGTGATGAGGATGAAATGATGATGACAACACATACACGCAGCCCCCGTGCCAGGGAAATTAACCAATGATGGTTAAAATTCCCGACCCTGCCGGGAATCGAACCTGGGACCTCTGTGACCAAAGGCCAGCACACTAACCAGTCAGGCATGGAGCCGAACGTGATGGTGTTGATGTTGATAAAGAATGTGAAAGTCTGGAAATGGAGTTGGATTAGTTATTATGTTAAATAAAGGAAAACTCAATTTTACATAATTTTTTTCACCTCTCTATATTTTTCCTAGTAAACAGCACAAAATCAGAGAAACTATTAACCACACTGGTTCAAGGATTTGCAGAAAAACTTCAAAAACCATATTTTAAAGATCTTGAAAAATTAAATAATGTTAAAAATTTGCTGAGTTTTGAAAAAAATAGATAATGTTTTTCTCAAAATGAACTTTGCTGGGCATCTGCCATTATTATTCTAAATGCTTTGTTATATAATTAGTCAGTGGCATGGTAGCCAAGTGACATACTCATTGGCTTCTTACCACACCAGCTGTGATTCAATTCCTAGCCAGTGGATGTGAGATTTTTTAAATGAAAATTCAATGTGTTTGTAGTTCAGATTGCACCTAGTACTGGAGGTCCTGTGGCTGCGCTCACAAAATCAGCAGTCGTGTGCAACTGCAAACTTGCTTTGCTTGATGTACAAGTATTTTTTGTCTCTGTGCTTTTGGTTTACAAACAAACATACTGTAATGCACTTGACCATGACTGTACTTTATTTGAATTGTTTTACAATAGGAATATTTCTGAATAGCTACTGTATATTTCACAGTTTCATCAAGTTTCAATATGGCTGACCACCTTCACTGGTGTGGTCATACTTAATTTTTGTTGAATGTAAGGATGCAAATGATAAGTCGTCTTCTTCTTCCTGATACATTTCTGCTTATGCAGGTCGCTCACAGAGCCTCTTCCAATCTTCTCTTTTTTCCCCACATTCTATCGTTCACCACTGTCTGCCACTGTCGTCCTCTCCGATTTAAGTCACCCTCCACCTGATCCCTCCATCTTGTTCGTGGTCTTCCAATTGGTCTTCTTCCAGATTCTATCCATTCCAGAACTCTTCTTGGTAATCTTTCTTGTCCCATTCTTTTGACGTGGCCAAACCATTTCAGCCTATTTCTCTCCATAGTTTCTTTTAGAGTGTTGATCTGTAGCATGTTTTGTATGGTTTCATTTCTTATCTTGTCCCTCCTTGTTTTACCCAAGATCCCTCGCAGAAAGCGCATCTCTGTCGCATGTAATCTACTCAGATCTTTTTTTGTCCAAGTCCAACATTCTGCTCCATAGGTCAATATTGGCAAATAATGCGATTTATATATCATAATGTTTGCTTTGGTAGGTCCTTTCTAATTTCTAATTATGTGTGATACACAGTAATAAAATTTTGAGCAGTTTCCTATCCTCTCCAAAATTTCTTCCTCAATGTTTCCTTTCCCAGTTAACTTACTTCCTAGGTATTTAAAAGCATCTACTTCTTTAAGAAATTTTCCATTACACCTAACATCCTTCATTTTGTTGTGTTCTCTACTGATTTTCATTACCTCATTCTTCATTAAACTTATTTACATGCCTGCTTCTTCAATTGACCTCTGCTGGGTATTTAGTTGTTCTTCTCATATCGTTACATCATCTGCATATGCTATGACTTTCATATCATTTGCTGTTCACCCTTGGCAAACTTTCCTCATAATGTTGTCCATCACTATATTAAAGAGCACTGGTGAAAGTACACTTCCTTATTGAACTCCTCTGCCTGTTCTTAATCATTCTGATTTTTTGCCATCTATTATAACACAGTTCAGACATTTGTTATACATGTTGCTAATTCTGAATTGCATTTCTCTTGACAATTCCATTCTATACAGCCCTTGCTGTACCTCTTCTCTTCTAACCGTGTCATAAGCCTTGTGTATATCTATGAATGCAACTGCGATGTCTTTCCCAAATTCCCATTTCTTTTCTATTACTTGTCTAGCTGTAAACATGGCATCAATAGTTGATCTTCCAGGTCTAAATCCTTGTTGTTCTTCTCTTAATTGTGAATCTATCTTGTTCTTGATTTTTTTGTAAGATTATTTTTTCATAAATCTTCATGCAGTGACACAGTAATACTATTCCTCTGTAGTTCTCACAAAGTGCCTTATTACCTTTTTTAAAAATAGCTACAATAATTGACCTTGTCCAATCATCAGGACTCTCTCCATCAGTCCATACTATCTTCATTATTCTATACAGCTACTGCGTTCCAATAGGTCCTGCAGCTTTAATCATTTCCACTGTGATGTCATCTATTCAAGGAGCTTTGCCAGTTTTCATTTCTAATATAGCTTTTTCTACATCCGACATTTTTAGTAGATCTTCTCTTCCTATTTCATCTGATCATTTATTCGTCCCTTCTACTGGAATGGTGATATTTATTTTATCTTCATCTATTTCCTTGGGTTCATTTGTTTCATTTTGTCCTTCATATAGATTTTGGAAGTATTCTTTCCATACTTTCAAAACTTATTTTTCTTCCCACATAGTTTTTCCATCTTTGTTGATGACTTTGATGTATTTTCTTTTGCTTCCTTCAGTTACCTAATATGCAGCATAATATTTTCTTGTCATTCTTATAATTCTCTTCTATCTCCTTTGTAAATTTTTCCCAGGACATCTTCTAGTCAATGCTATCATTTTCCTTGCTGCTCTGCTTAGTCATTTCCATTTGTCTCTATTATGTTCCGTTCTGTTTCTGAACCATTCTCTCCATGCATTATTCTTCTTGACTGCATCTGCAATTCTCTCATTCCACCATGGAGTTTCTTTGTGTCTGACTTTTGTTGATGCCCTTCCACAGGTTTCTTTTGCTGCTTTGACTAAAGCCTGTTTGAACCTTCTTCATTCTTCCTCAACATTCTTCCTCTCATCTTTAGGAAGTTGAGTTTTAATCGTTTTCCTATATATCTTCTGGATTTCTCTTAGTTTCCAGCATTTGATTTTTGCCTGTCTTTTCCCCCATATTTACCCCACCAATAGTCTGTGGTCACCGTCAAGATTAACGCTTGGTATCACTTTCACATCTGTCAAACATCTTCTGATTTCTTCTGTTATTATTATATAATCCATTATGGATTTCTGTTGCAAGTTCCAACTGTATCTGGTAAACTTGTGACTATCTCTTTTCTTATACCATCCATTACCAATGATTCATTTATTTCTCAGACATGTCTAATAACATCTCCCCTTCATCATTTCTGTGATCTTCTCTGTGGCTTCCTCTAACTGTTTCATATCCTCCTCTATCATTCCCAACTCTAGCATTGAAGTCTCTTGTAATCACAGTCTTGTTAGATGTTATGGTATCCTCCAGTTTAGTGATAAACTCTTCCTTTTCATCTATTTCACAACCTATTTGAGGAGCATAAACCTGGATTATTCTGTTGCAAACATAATCCACATTGAATACTTCGTTGGCCAGTTCTTTAGCCACTATTATTGCAACACCATTTCTTCTTTTGTCTCTTCCTGATGATCACATTTTATATCCCCTCTCCAGCACCTTACTATCCCTTTTTTTCTTCCTTATTTCACTTAGTCCCATTATTGGTATGTTTCTCTCTGTCATTATCCGTGTGATTTCTTGAATTCTTGCATCCTTTTGTAAGGATACTACATTAATAGTCCCAATTCTTATATTTTTCTTTGAACAGATTTGTCTATCATCGGAACCATTTTGACCGTCATACCTGACAAATCTGCACAAAGGCTTTGTCACTTTTAGTATTGGTTTTACATTTGATCCGAGGCTCGTTTGATTGTTGAAAGTGATGTTAATATGATAAGTAATCCTTGGAAATATGTAAATTATTATTATTATTATTATTATTATTATTATTATTATTATTATTATTATTATTATTATTATTATTATTATTATTATTATTACTCAACCCTTTTTTCTACACCCTGATGGGGTTGCAGGTGCGAACTGTGTGTGTCACATATGTGGACTTGGCAATGTTGTGTGGCTGGATGCCTTTCCTGACACCAACCCTTTGAGGGATCTTCTCACTATTGTGTGTTTATGCAGTGGTTATCCAATGGTTTGGAATCCACATAAAACTTGAGACCAGATAGCTACGATCATGATATCAACGATCATGTAAAACTAAAACCTAGCTTGCTTGCTTATTTAATTATTATTTATTTATTTATTTAATTTGTGTCCAGATACACTGCTAAATAATATTTTTCCAGTATTCAGCTACAAGAACAGCATTATCATTGGCCTGCAGAACATAAATGTTCTTTGATTTTGATCATGGCAGCAAGGATCATATGCAATCAGTGTGTTATAATTCTTTACCTGCAATGTTGAATTTTGACAGAAACTTAATGAAAGTGTGAACATGTCAGAAAATGCATTTTGACATAGTCTTTGACAAATAACAGAAAATTTGAAAGTGTGTCAAGAAGTTTAAGCCTTATCTTGCAATCTGAAATGTTGAAAACATATTGATTTTACTGTTACTGACTGGATTAGCTGCATAAATTGTTTTGTAGCTGTTATTGATTATTAGATTTTTAAAAATCTAAAGTTAGTTATTGTAGAAGTTTAGACATGTTATTTCATTAAAAATTCTTATGTTGATATTCTGGCTTTTTCCAAATGTTATTGTTATATGTTCATTTCTTTCCTTTGTTTGTACTATTTTACTTCCTGTATGAAAGTCATAATCCAAGGAAGTGTATGAACAGCATTTCCATTATGGATAGTGACTATATTTACTGGATTAGTTTGGCTGCATACTTGGTACCTTATTTTAAAAATTAATTTGGTCCTTTGCCTGACTGCATAAACATTTAGTCCTAAAATGATAACTTGTGTTTTGCAATTGTATAGTTAAAGACACACTTGTTCATGGCATAGGAGCTGCAGCCTATATGTGAACCTTATTTTGTCTTGTGGTGTTACAGCCATTTGGTGTACTTCCATTACTTTGAACCTTTAACATCTCTGATAAGAACATAATATATGTTTAGGAAATGGACGATGAGCAGCAGAAGAAGCCAGTACTCAGGTTTGGAAAACCATGTGGCCATAATATTAGATCACTTCCCATATCTTTTGATCAACTGATCTTATTTGCCTTTCTCTTTTTCTCTTGAACATATGCCAACAGTATCCAGGTACTGAACCATATGGAAAGCAGCTCTCCTCCTGCCCCTTTTGATGAAGGTTGTGTCAAACAAATAGTTCTTTGTAAAGATTCTACCTGGCAAATTTCTACACCCTTTTTCCTTAATGTATGTTATATTGTTCTGTTTCCTTCCACCCTATTGTAAAGCAAATAACAGTTATTCCCTTGCAGTTTAATATTGTAATTGCATATCTTGTTCACTGCATTAAGTCTCAATTTACAGCCAGTATTTTTGGTTTGGTTTTAATTTTTATTCCTCTTTTGGCCCATCATGTGGACAAAGTGCCATTAAATGAGTTTGAGTTGTGTGCTTAGTGCAGATAGTTTACTTCATCTGACAGGACATAAACCACTAATCTGTTGATAGTAGAAGTATCATTCTATGTATGTCTGAAGTAGAATTGATGCCGTTTTTAGTCCTTATATATTGACATAGGGCAGTTTGTACATAACAATAAGTGGTATAATTAATGTAAATGGGTATTATGGATATCCTGGATCTTCATTGCTGATGCTAGTCGGTTTAATCACAAGTTTCTGTGGGTTTGGTTGAAGACAAGCTGTATCCTCATGTATTAAATAGAGTTTAATGAATTACATAACTTGTGTATTGTTCAACAAAATCAAATTCATAACCTTTGTTTTAAATTTCTTTAAAAAACTTAAAACAAACCAATTCAATGCTTGTTAATTAACCTAAATTGTATGTGAAATAAATTTTAATGCAAAACACCAAGATATGAATGTAGATAAAAATGGAAGACAGAATTACAATATCTTATGATGCAAAGAATTAATTTCCTCTTTTTTATGAGGACAGTACCTGGTTTACACTGTGAAGAAACGAAATAAAAGAATCAAATGCATTCTTTCATATTAAAAGTTTGCTTGCCCTAACAGCTGGTATTTTCTATCGGAGAGGATGCGAGGTGCTTTTGCTTTACCCGCTCTTGTGAAAGTTTCTTGTTTGTTCTATACAAGCCAGACTACTTATGAAATAGAACCTACTAGTGTCTCAGATTTATAAAAAGACTACCTAAAGTACCCATTATTGTCAGGATAATTACTCAGCATGTGCATGATTATTTTTCCACCCCTCATGTTGTTCCCAAGATTCTAGGTACATAGGGGGACTCGTCTCTCCATCAGCGGCTTGTCGTGATGTACTCGCTTCATTGCTCTCTGTGGACCTTTGCAGTTTCATATTGGTTTGTATTATTGCTGATCTTGATTTGATTTCTTCCTTCCGGTATGAAAGAAAGCCATGTATCGGGTTCTGGATATCGTAGGCCTTCACATCTAGTTTTCTTTTGACTGTGATATTAGGATCTAATGTAAAGGTATCCTTACCCTCATTTCGTTATGTTCCTTCGCAACTTTTTCTCATTTCAGTAGTCATCTTTACAATCCTAGACTGTAGTGCCTTATTCTCCGACGTTGCATATTGTTTTTAATTCAATTCTGTTCACGTGAATATTCAGTTCACTATGGAAATTGAGGTAGATAGAAAATCACCATTCCTGGATATCCTAGTAAAACATAACACTCATCGGACTCTAAGTAACGCAGTATACAGGAAACCCACACCCCACTTGCACGCCTCTTCTCACCACCACCTTTCACAAAAGCAGGCTGTTCTAAAATCACTGATTAACAGGGCCATAGAGATATCAGAAGCAGAATACCTCAAAGAAGGGAAAGAACATCTCGTGGGAACCCTTACGAGAAATGACTACTCACTCAATAACATCTGATGAGTTTTTAGAATATTAGAAGAAAACAAATAGGAGAAAGAACTGATCCACCCAAAAACAGCGATACTTTCTTACATTAGAAACACCAAAGACCATCTATAAACCACACCGGAAGTTAACGCGTCATCTACCACCAGTAAAAGACATAATAGAAATACAGGCTCCTGGAGTCTACCACAATGAATGTAGCTGAGGAATATGTTACGCTGGGGAACGAAATGTCTGATTTCTGCCCAACTTAAAGAACAAATCCGGCACACCAAGAACCTAGACACAGATATTTCAGCTGCAGCCAAGCATTCCCACGAAACAAAACATGAAATATCATTTGATAGGACCGAGATTTTACCAGCTATCCCCTGGAATCTCAAAAAGAAAATTCGTGAGGCTATCAAAATTAAGAAACACCCGAACAATATGAATTTAGAAGAAGGATATTAAATGAGCAGTTCTTGGATGCCTATCATACATAGATTAAGAGCTTCAGACGACAACATAAACACACAGAACGGGCAGTTCCTATCACCTGGCTATGACACATAACATTCAGAATTCTTACGAGACAGCCAGGGAGTACAGCCAGGGAGCTTATGTCAGCCAGAGAGAGTAGGATATATAAGGCCAAGGTCAGTAACTAAGCTCGTAGTTTGATTGCTCCCTGGGAGACTGATTACCTAGGATCGAGCAGGGGTATTTCAAGTCACCTTGCCTTGACAAAGAATGCTCCAATGTATTCAAAATATCAGCAAACTGTACAGAATGTACAAAAAACAACAACACAGTACAACCCAGAAAAAGAACTAAATAACTCTAAACTTTGGAAGCTTCACTAAGACCTTGAAAATTTATTGAACATTTCCCTTCATAAGTTATTACCATCCCTTACTCCACATCCTATAAATGAATATTTTCCCCAATTTGTCCTCTTGAATTCCAACTTTTTGAAGCCATCTCTCCACTGACAGCTTGGAACATACCACTTAGTCGAGAAGCTTGTCTCCTTGCTCCCAAGTTTTCTGAGCCCAAAGTTTGCAATAGTTTTGGCACACTACTCTTTTGTTGGAAATAACCAAGAACAAATCACGCTGCTTTCTTTTGGATGTTTTCCAGTTCTCGTGTCAAGACTGGTGTGGGTCCCACACACTGGAGCCGTACTCTAATCAGGGTCTTACCAGAGTTGTATATGCCCTCTCCTTTATATCCTTACTACAACCCCTAAGTACCCTCATAACAAGGGCAGGGCATTTAATGACCTATGAAATCACAATATATGCAAAATAAAAATGCAATTTTGACCTAAAAATAGTAGGTACAAAATTGCCAAACTATTTTTAAAAATTACAAACATTAGAATTATAAAACTGTTATTTTATTTGTGAATAATTGAGTTTATTATTAATAATTTATTATTAAAATATATTGTGTTGGCTGTGCGGTTAGGGGCGCGCAGCTGTGAGCCTGCATCTGGGAGATTGTGGGTTCGAATTCCACTGTCGGCAGCCTTGAAGATGGTTTTCCATGGTTTCCCATTTTCACACCGGGTAAATGCTGGGGCTGTACGTTAATTAAGGCCACGGCCGCTTCCTTCCCACTCGTAGGCCTTTCTTATCCCATCATTACCATCAGACCTATCTGTGTCGGTGTGACGTAAAACAAATTCTAAAAAATATATATTTATATTATAACTTGAATTAATTTCATAGAATAAATGAAATTCAATTAATAGCAAGTAAGAAAGATGTATACTGAAGTGTCTATGATATTTATACAACGTATATGAATTACTGTGAATTACTGTGTACAATGAAAACTTGGCAGAAATTCTCAAAGAAAATGATTATTTGTTGTGTGCTAGTACAGACTTACACACAGAAAAACTTATCTCCACTACAACAGAAACTATTGTAGCATACTCAAAGCATGCAGTGTCTCCTGGACTTAACTCACAGTCAAAAAGAGAAAAATTTTCACCTGACAAAGCTTTGCCAATGAACATGTTATTTTGTAACCACATTTCTTCTCTAATATCTTCAGTTTCAGTGCAGTTGATTCACTAGTTCCACTTGCAATTTTTAAGAGCACTTATGGCATCAGGAAGGAACCCAAAATTTGTTTTGATGTAGGAAAGCGTACCCACAATTTCTTTATCAGCCAGCAGTTCTTGTGATGTTTTGACTGTAGCAGAAGCAGTGTTGCCAAAGGAATCAGTTATTGTTCACAACATCAAAGTTCTTGTAATAATAATTCCAGGCATCAATTCACGTTTCTCATGTTGTCAGAACAGGTGAAAATTGTAATAGAATGTCTGGTGCTTCTGTTTTCAATGCTTGAACCTGGGAGGGAGCTTTAAAACTTTAAAACTTTCTTTGTAGGTGCAATCAGTCTGTCAACTTCAGGAAAATTGCAAGCACCTTCTCTGCAGTTCTGTGAATGCATGTCTCAAACATGTCAACATGCACCATTTTACATAGAATGCATTTAAACAGCCAAGCAGCCTTGATCATGTAGGGTGCTGCATTTGTTACAAACAGCAGCACTTTGTTTTTAATTCCATCGAGACACAGTATTCTCAATGACTGGTCAAAAACTCTGCAGAATATTGAGTGTCAGCTTTATCTAGCTGTTCTCCAGGGCTCCCTGCTTCCAAAATTCCAACCACAACATTTGCTGTGTAACGTCCTAAAGAGTCTAATGTTTCATCCACTGAAATCCATATGGTTTTTCTCTAACTTTCTTCCTTACTTCTTGTATAGTTTGGTCATAGTTCCTACCGACGTAAGTTTGTCTCAAGTGTTTTGGGATCTGGTCTTGATTTTCCGGTCTCCTCTTCTAAGAAGCTGTGCAGCTTTGGATGATTCAACTCATGCAGTGGAATATCGGCACATAAAAATGCTCTACATAATTTCTCATAAAAAAGTGAAAATGTTGCACTTGCTTCCCCAAGAAGCATCTGCTGTAGGCTTCTGTTATCCTTATCTTGAATTCTCTGCAGACCACGTTTATGTTTCTCTCATGACATGTGTTGTTCTACTGTAAATTCTTTTTCAGCAGCTACTGAAATATCACATCCCTGCAAAACAATATTTGACCATCAGTATAGGAAAAGCCTTTTCCCCTTACTGTGAAGTAAGTCTATTCAATTTAGCACGTTGATTTTCCTTCACTTTAGGCATCTGAATAAACTCACTGAAATAACTGAAAACTCATACATCTACTCTCTTGCTGAACCACTGCATCCTGGAAAATTCCTGGTATGTGTGGGGAGGAGCATGAGCAGGCAAGTCCATATTGCACAACCTTTGAGAAATAGGGTAGTAGCTATTGCTATAGATATGCCTGTTTCCTTGAAATGTGTTCCCTTGAAATAGATACTCTTGAATTGAAAAAAAAAAAAACCTTCAAATGTATTGCAGCTTTTTTAAATGCTAAAAATGACCAAAAACATAGCAGAAAATTATATTGTTTTGAAAAAAAAAAAAACCCTAACAAAATGCCTTAATTTACTGTGGTTTAAGTGATAAATACATTAAAGTATGTGGAAGTTCCTTTTAAGCTTTTAAATAAAAGACATGCAAAATCACCGAATGCCTTGCCCTACTTATCACCATATGAAGAGATCTGTAACCTTCCTTTACAACCTCATTAATGTGATTACCTCAGTGAAAATCATTTCTTATATTAACACCTAGGTGCTTACAGTGATCCTCATGAGGTCCCATCACTCCATCAGCACAGTAATTAATATTAAGAGGACTTTTCCTCCTGGTGAAACTTACAACATGATATTCCACCTCGTTTACCATCGTACCATTGTCTGCTGTCAATCTCACAACATTGTCTAGGTTTTTTTTGGAGTTGTTCACAATCCTGTATAATACACTGACTGACAGAGCAAATCCAACACCAAGAAGGAGTGGTCAGAACTTTATGCCAATTGCAGGGTAGACTGACGTCACTGAGGTATGCTCATGATGTGAAATGCGCCGCTGTGCTGCGCACGTAGCGAACGATAAATGGGACACGGCGTTGGCGAATGGCCCACTTTGTACCGTGATTTCTCAGCCGACAGTCGTTGTAGAACGTGTTGTCGTGTGCCACAGGACACGTGTATAGCTAAGAATGCCAGGCCGCCGTCAACGGAGGCATTTCCAGCAGACAGACGACTTTACGAGGGGTATGGTGATCGGGCTGAGAAGGGCAGGTTGGTCGCTTCGTCAAATCGCAGCCGATACCCATAGGGATGTGTCCACGGTGCAGCGCCTGTGGCGAAGATGGTTGGCGCAGGGACATGTGGCACGTACGAGGGGTCCAGGCGCAGCCCGAGTGACGTCAGCACGCGAGGATCGGCGCATCCGCCCCCAAGCGGTGGCAGCCCCGCACGCCACGTCAACCGCCATTCTTCAGCATGTGCAAGACACCCTGGCTGTTCCAATATCGACCAGAACAATTTCCCGTCGATTGGTTGAAGGAGGCCTGCACTCCCGGCGTCCGCTCAGAAGACTACCATTGACTCCACAGCATAGACGTGCAAGCCTGGCATGGTGCCGGGCTAGAGCGACTTGGATGAGGGAATGGCGGAACGTCGTGTTCTCCGATGAGTCACGCTTCTGTTCTGTCAGTGATAGTCACCGCAGACGAGTGTGGCGTCGGCGTGGAGAAAGGTCAAATCCGGCAGTAACTGTGGAGCGCCCTACCGCTAGACAACGCGGCATCATGGTTTGGGGCGCTATTGCGTATGATTCCACGTCACCTCTAGTGCATATTCAAGGCACGTTAAATGCCCACCGCTACATGCAGCATGTGCTGCGGCCGGTGGCACTCCCGTACCTTCAGGGGCTGCCCAATGCTCTGTTTCAGCAGGATAATGCCCGCCCACACACTGCTCGCATCTCCCAACAGGCTCTACGAGGTGTACAGATGCTTCCTTGGCCAGCGTACTCTCCGGATCTCTCACCAATCGAACACGTGTGGGATCTCATTGGACGCCGTTTGCAAACTCTGCCCCAGCCTCGTACGGACAACCAACTGTGGCAAATGGTTGACAGAGAATGGAGAACCATCCCTCAGGACACCATCCGCACTCTTATTGACTCTGTACCTCGGCGTGTTTCTGCGTGCATCGCTGCTCGCGGTGGTCCTACATCCTACTGAGTCGATGCCGTGCGCATTGTGTAACCTGCATATCGGTTTGAAATAAACATCAATTATTCGTCCGTGCCGTCTCTGTTTTTTCCCCAACTTTCATCCCTTTCGAACCACTCCTTCTTGGTGTTGCATTTGCTCTGTCAGTCAGTGTATCATCTGCAAATAGTCTTATTTGTGATTCTAGTTTATACTCATATCATTTTTTAATATGTAATATCATAAAGGATCAAGCAGTGTTGGGCCTGCCTCTTAATCATTACAGGATCAGATAACACTTCACCTACTCTACTTCTTTGAGTGCTATTTTCTAGAAATGTAGCCACCCATTCATCCACTCTTTTATCTAGTCCAGTAACCTTCATTTTCGTCAGTAATCTCCCATGATCTAGCTTATCAAAAGCTCAAAAACTTAACTAGTTTAAAGACGTGAAAATTAGTATTTGGAATCTCCTTTAAAAATTAAGGAAACACATATTTTTTTGTTTTTAGAAAATCCTCTTAAGCGGGGTGAAAAAAGGTTAAAAATGGGTTGAACACCTTTAATGAGGATACTTATATCTCAAAAACTGAAGATGTTACAGACATGAAAATTGGTATTTGGAATCTCCATTATTATTATTATTATTATTATTATTATTATTATTATTATTATTATTATTATATATAATTCGCTGGGGCCATCAAGGACCACGTTAAGTCTTGTTGCATTTGACACTGAACTTGGCCTTCTTTAGAGCCCAAATTTCCCTCATTCTTTGCGAGTGGGCCTGCTTACGCTCCTCTGTCCAAGGGGCACCGTGTCTTCTCTTCGGTTGCTCGTCTCGGTTTAGCCCGTTCGTCAATATTTTCTTGCGGAAGAGATCTCTGTTAAGGGCGTCTTCAGCTGAGATATGTAGCATTTGAAGGTCTTCTTTGGTATTTCTAAACCAGGGAATTGTGGTTTTGGGGTTTGAATCAAAAAAGTGAAATATTTCTTTGGTTAACTTTCTTCCGTCCATTCTTTTCAGATGACCGTAAAATCGTGCCCGTCTTTTTCTGATTGTGTCGGTAATTTTCTCTATTTTGCTGTAAACTTCCTTGTTGGATCTCTTTTGATGGACTCCGTTTCTGTACTTTGATCCCAAGATTCCTCTCACAATTTTGCGTTCTCTTTTCTCCAGTTCTTCAAGGAGTCCTTTGTTGGCATTTAGAGACAGGGTTTCAGCTGCATATAGAACTACTGGCTTCAGAACTGTTTCATAGTGACGTATCTTGGTGTTTTGGGAAAGGCATTTTTTGTTCTAGATTGTACAGGATGTTTGGTAGGCTATTTCCAGTTTGCGTACTCGCTCCTGAAGTGCTTCTTTGTCCAGTCCATTTTTCATGATGATCTCACCCAGGTATATGAATTTGTCTACTCGGGTGATGTCCCCATATTTTGTATGGAGTTTTGGTGGAGCCTTTTTGATGTTAGTCATTACTTCTGTTTTCTCAAACGATATCAGCAAACCAGTTTGTTCGGCAATTTCCTTTAAAATTTCAACTTGAGCTCTAGCAGTTTCTATGTCGTTTGAGAGAACAGCAATATCATCGGCAAATGCTAAGCAGTCTGTTGTGATCCCCTTATATTTGGTTCCTATTCTCAATGGACTGTAGTTGGTTTCCTGTAATCTCACCCGCCAGGTTCTGATGATCTTTTCAAGAACACAGTTGAAGAGTATCGGGGATAGCCCATCACCTTGTCGGACTCCTGTTTTGATGTCAAAGGAATGCGAGAGACATCCGTGGAACTTCACCTTGGATTTTGTATCGGTCAGGGTGGCTCTAATTAATGCCAGCAGTTTCAAATCAACTCCAAATTCGTTTAAGATGTTTAGCAGGACTTCCCGGTCAGTGGAGTCGTACGCTTTCTTAAAGTCCACAAAAACAGACACATACTGCTTGGACCTTAGTGTACAATATCTGATGATCGTTTTGAGATTTTGTATCTGATCAGCTGCTGAGCGACCTTTTCTGAACCCTCCTTGGTATTCACCTATTTGATGTTCGACTTGTACTTCCAAACGCTCCAGGATGGCAAGTGATAGAATTTTGTAAGTCACGGGTAGCGAGGATATTCCTCTGTAGTTGTTGATGTTCTTCATGTTGCCTTTTTTGTGTAATGGATGGATCAAAGCTATTTTCCAATCTTCGGGTAGGGTCTCCTTGTTCCAAATTTCTTCTATTTGCTTTTGCAAGATACCAAGTGTTTCCTCTGGGGCATATTTCCATAGTTCTGCTACTACTGAGTCTTCTCCCGGCACTTTGTTATTTTTGAGACGGGCAATGTGGCGCTTGATTTCATCTCTGTCGGGTGGTCTGGAATCTGGGTTCCTGAGTAAGGGTTCCGCGGTTTCAATGGGGCTTTGCGGTTTAGAGCAATTAAGTAAATTCTTGAAGTAGTCTGCCAGAATGCTGCAATTTTCTTCATTTGACGTCGCCAGTGAGCCGTCCTTTCGCTCAAAGCATAGAGATGGTGGTTTATAGCCAGTGAGTTTGCGTTTGAAGGCTCTGTAGTACTCTCTGCTTTCATTCTTCCTAAGGTTTTGTTCTATCTTTTCAATGAGAGATTTTTCGTATTTACGTTTCTCAGTTCTGAACACCCTAGCTGCTTGGGCACATTGGGTTTTGTAGGTTTCCCAATCATTTTCTGATTTCGTAGAGTAGTACTGTTTCCACGCATTGAGTCTTTCTTGGAGGACTGATTCGCAGGTACCATTCCACCAGGCATGCTTTTTGCTTCTTTTGATTTCTGCAACGTCTTTGGCGGCCTCAACAAGGAGACTTTTGGCGTTGTTAAAGTCACAGTCATTTGGTCTAGCCTTCTCCTGGAACTCCTGGACCCTTTGCCGAAGCGTATGATCTGTTTGGTTGTCTTCCTTGTGTTTGCGGGAATTGGTTTGAATTTGATAAGAGATATATAATGATCTGAGTCCACAATGATGCCTTTCTTTACCTTGACATTCATAATCTCAGGGCTGTTTCTCCTGGAGATTGCAACATGATCAATTTGGAACTCTCCGAGAGCTTGGACGGGAGAACGCCAAGTCATTTGCTTTCTGGGTAGATGGCGAAAGTGGGTCGACATGACCTGCAGGTTGTGATTTTCGCAAATGGACACCGGTCTTTTGCCGTTGGGATTGATTCTTTTGTGAGCAGGGTAATTTCCTATAACTTTCTTGTACTTCTGTTCACGACCTAGTTGGGCATTGAAGTCACCCAAAAGAAGCTTGACATGGTGTTTGGGGATTTTGTTTAATTTTTCATCCAGTAGGTCCCAGAAATTATCAACTTCATCTGGATCAGACTTGTTCATATCGTTTGTAGGAGCATGTGCGTTAACTAGGGCGTAGGTTTTGTTCACGCATTTAATTGTGAGTATAAACAATCTGTCATTCACAGGTTCGAAATTTGCAACCGATTTAAGGATCTTGGTTCTAACAGCAAACGCGGTTCCAAGCATCACGGCTCCATTGAGGATTCCTCTTTGCTCTTGAAAAATCGGTAGCCTTCGGATTCAAAAATCTCTTCATCTGGGTACCTTGTTTCCTGTAGGGACATTATGGATATCTGATTTTCGTGAAGAGCTGTGGTGAGGGTTTTCAGCTTGCCAGTTTGTGTAAGTGAATTTATGTTTAAAGTTGCTAGAAAGGTTTTAGATTTTGGCCTGAGTTTTTGACTCTTCGGGATACACCGAGACGCTCCGACTCGTCTCTTGCATGATGTCGAGTCTCCCCCAGAATCCGAACGAGACTCGTGCGCCGTGGCGTTCACGACGAGGGATTTATCCGAAGATTTACCCCCTGGGGTATGTTTCTTGAAATGTTGTGCCATCATGCTTTTTGACTTGACTTTGCTTTGGACGGGTACCCATCCTTTTACAACTAGGATTGTTAGCCCTAGAGGTTGCCTCAAGATGTTTTCTGGCTTCTGGTCATTTTCCAGTCTTCGCTGTAACCCTGGCAAGGGATCAGTTTTTTTTTTTCACGGTGGTATTTTATTTCCCTACTACCCTCTGACTCTGCTGGCGGCAGAGCCAGCGAGCTTCCCCAATTCCAATGGGACGCGCCCGATGGAGGTAACCGGTAAATCCCCACTCGGGATATTATTATTATTATTATTATTATTATTATTATTATTATTATTATTATTATTATTATTATTATTATTATTATTATTGGCTACATTGGACCACTTGAGTCTTCTATATACACTTTTTCTTTGAAGGATATACTGTTTGATTCTTCTTATCTGCCCAGTACTTCTTCATTCATTCTGATCGCAGTGTTCTTAATTCATCTGAAATCTCTACAGGCCTTCTGTGCATCATTTCAGCTGAAAATTTGTGTTTCTTATGAAGGGTGGTAATTTTATTCTTGTTCTCTGCATCTGTAATTTCGAGTCCAACTGTTTTGAGATCCTCTTGAATTTCTTTGATCATGTGCCCTCTTGTCTTCTTTTCCGATTTCTCATCACTAGTTGTGGTAAAATCTTGTTTTCTGGAAATCGTAAGATGTGAAAGAAATAAGAGATTCTTTTCTTCTTCTTCATCCTGGTAACTGGATCAATCTCTCGATAGACAGTCTCATTGGGGAGGATTCTCCAGACTCCTTCAACCTGGTACTTTTTATTTGTGCAAGTTTTAATAATTATTCTTTCAGTTTTGAGGAGCTGATCAGTTCTTCTTTCATTTTAAATTTGGAACAAGGTTTTGCAAGCGTAAGTGGCTTCGGGCAAAGTTACAGTTTTGTAGTGTTGGATTTTAGTGTCTGTTGACAAGCATTTTTTGTATAAGTTGACCAGGTTAGAAATTGTGCTTTTTTCATTTTGTTGGTTCTATTTATCCACGTTGCTTTCTCGTTTAAATTGTGCATAATGATTTCTCCAAGGTATTGTAGGACTATGTTAATTTTTTGATCATTTATGATGACTTCATTTGTCAAGGGGTATTTTTTGTTTTTTGGAAAATCCGATTTGGGGGGGGGGGGGTGAACAGTAATGACAAAGGTGTTGAATTTAAAAAAAACCTATATCTACACTATATCTCAGAATCTTCACATGTTACAGACGTGGAAATTGGTAGTTTCAATCTCTTTTAAAAATAAACAAACATATCTTTTTGTTTTTGGAAAAAACACAATGGGGTGGGGGCTAAAAAGGACTGAAAACAGAGTTGAATTATTTTTATTAAGATACTGATATATCCAAAACTGAAAATGTTACAGGTGTGAAAATTGGTATTTCTGTAACGCACTCTTTGTGGGGGAAATCAACGTAACGGTGGGGGCAGGGGCTGAAAAAGGAGTTTAATTCTTTTCATGAGGATACTTACATCTCAGAAACTGAAGATGTCACATACGTCAATTTTTTTTTTTTTTTTTTTGAAAATCCACGTAAGGAGGTGAAAAGAATTTTAAAAGCAGGTGAAGTTTTAAAATGAGTACTAGTATATGTCAAAAATATAACAGACGTTAAAGACATGAAACTTGGTATTTGGGAGTTCTCTAAAAATACAGGAACATGTATTCATTTTTGTTTTCGGAAAAGGCACTTAACGAGGGAGGTGGGGTGAAAAGAAGTGAAAAAACAGAGTTGAATAATTTTTACGAGGATACTTATATCTCAAAAACTGAAGATGTTACAGATGTGAAAATTGGTATTTGGAATCTCCTTTAAAAATAAAGAAACAAGCCTTTTTTTAATTCTTGGACAAACCACTTAGGTGGGGTGGGTTAAGGATTGATCAACATCATCAATGTCCCACTCCAGTCACCTGGGTGTGGTTAACAAGCCTCCTCCAATCCAGCTTCTCATCATCATCTGCAGTTTCCAGCTGTTGGCCGGGTCTGTTTAATCCAGCTTCTCTAATGTTGAATTATTTTTATGGGGATACTTATCTCTTAAAAACCTAAGATACAGTATTACAGACACAAAAATAGGTATTTGGAATCTCCTTTAGAAATAAAGAAACATGTAAAAAATGTTTTCGACTTGAGAGAAAACTGTTTCTCACATGTACAGTTCTATGTCACATGGTCATCTTAACCCCAAAAGGCAATACCACAAACATGGTTTACAAGACTTTCTGGGGCAAATGAAACTCAGTTTTTCAGTGAGTTTTAGGGATTTTCAGATAATGTCTTAGTATAGTACCGAGGAACAATTACTTTTATCATATTAATGAAATCCATGTGAGCGAAGCTGCGGGTAACTGCTAGTCTGCTATTTCTTCTGGAATTGTACAAGTTGAGCCTCACTGGAATAACCTTTCCCAAACCCGAAACTGCCTTCTTTCAAACCAGTTAGTAATTTTGCAAACATTTATTTATTTAATCGTGTCAGAAACATACATTATTATCTTACAATAATATCAGGACAATAACAAATCTGGTACTATAGCCATTAATCATTTCTGATGATGGCAGGTAACCATGTGATTAAGCTCTACATAAATACAAATTTAATTAAATGTGGTGTGACCAATATGCAGCTAATTCACATGCTTCCTTGGTAGTGTCGATCACATTCTGGAGAGAGCAAGTAGTTGAACACAAGTTACAAACAAGAAGATGGCTCATTGTCTGTTCTTCACCACATTCACATAGAGTGGAGTCACAGACAAAACCCCACGTTCTCGTGTTGGTCTTTGTTCTTTCAACTCCTGAACGCAACCTTTTGAGCGTCTTCCATGTTGACCAACTCTGCTCGTGGCCTGAAGGATTTGCCTAGTTCCTTCATATAAATTAACATATATTAAATATCTTACACTTTTATATACTAATTTTATCATTATTATAATTACATTTATGTTATGCAACTCACTCCAATATTCAACTTAATATTATTATAAAATTATATTATAATAAAATAACTTATAACATTATTCAACTGATGGCTAATTTAAAGCCTACAATTCTTTACAACTCTTATAATAATTATAATCTCTATTCTAAAGCTTATTCCTTAAAATATTATATTCATTTAACAGTTAATATATCAATATAAAAACTACCATTAAATACTGAATTAAATTCATTTCTTGGAGAACCAGATATCTTAAAAACCGACTAATATTTCATTACAAATTCGTTATTCTTGATAATAATATTACATTAACCAACATAACAAATTAGCTCTTTTTAATTCAGGAAAAATAAATCTCTATTCCAGTTTTAATAAACCCTGATACACAAGGTTAAAAATTTATTTTCAACCTTTTTCAATTTTCCTTCACAGTACTACTACACTATAAATAAATAAATAAATAAATAAATTTGTTCTATTTCTATACTAAAACATATATAATTAATGTTATTTCAATTAAGCAAGCTCTCCCATTCACTAATCTTAAATTGATATTTTTCAAAATAATTTGAATCGCACAAACATCCTCTCAGTGTAAATGAGATGCTTCACTTTAAGCTTTATTTTGCATTCTAGATAAACTTTCCAGTACATCTACTATGTTACGACTTATCTCACCTTATAATGAGAGCGACGGGCGATGTGTACATGTTTTAGAGCTAAAATCACATTATCATAATATAACAATATTACTTTCAAATCCACCTTCAATAGGGATGTAGGCAGAGAAAGTTCGCTCCAGATAGCACACGTGTACTACTGGGTACGCGCAAGGCGATCGTCTTATGTTTCTCCCTGTCAGCTGCGAGTAATGTATAGAATGTGACCGAGTTTTCTGAGCTAAAGCCGATTGTATCTTCTCTAATTTTACTCCAAGACAATATTAATTAATTGTATAGGTATATCCCCTAGTATATTACGGACGATTTTCAGCGCTTAAGCCTTAAACAGCTGCAATATGAGCTACGGACCAGAAACGCTAAAACTAGCGGGAGAAAGGAAGATTTAGTACAGCGGTAATTAGAAAATTCTAACACGCTTTATTATCCAAATAATGAATAGGAGTCAGCATGCCTTTGAGTAATGCGCGTTGATAAATATATGTACATCCACAAGACTGAAATCATAAATAGATATTTAAACACGTATTTGCTTCCCTTGCTTATAAACTTGGATTCATGTATTTTTTTTTTAAGGTTGATGGCTTACATGAAACTGCAGATACAGCCTTTGTCCACCACCAAAAGCATGTGAATATTCTTGAGTTTCCCAGTGCCGGTTCCTATGAATATTTGACCATCAGCCATAAGGTGAAGATCACTATCACAAATTTCCATCTGATGGATTATTTCGTATTTAGAAAATCAGAAATAGATGGAGCACCTGTTTCCAACTACAAATCATTGTGTTATGCTGGATACAGACTTTTCAGTGAAAAGTTTGTTTTGTTCATAAAAGGTTAATTTCAGTCGGGTGAAATTTTAAAATGCAGTGCTGTGAAATCCGATTACACAAAACATAAGACCTATAATGTGAAGCTTATTTTAGGAGTACCTGGTGACGTTATAGGAGGGAATGTGAACGTTTTGCTGGAGCAGGCCCCAAGGCATGTTATAGGCCTAAGCACATTGCTACTGTAAGCTACGCATTAGAGCACTTCCCCAAGACTGGTATTATTCAGTGTTCAAAAACATGCAGCCAAAATTTATAAGCCTTTCAGCATCCCCCTACCAAACGGTTGAGGCCAGTTAGCCGTATGAAAGTGGAATGTTTGCCCTTGGAGCAAGTTTTGCTATTATAATCTCAGTTGCACCAGTTATAACTCTAGTCGAGGGGTATTTCTGTCTGAAAGCAAGGGGGCTGTTTTCAAGGGCATTTTCTCTATCAGGCCAAATGTTCAATTCTTTAAATTGGCAATACATGAAATTGATCCAAACATGAAATAATGTATTCCGAAGTTAAGGCCTAGTTCTTTGTCAGATTTGTTGGTCCTTAGCTTCATAACTGTCAAGAAGAAACACAGTCTGGGTTCAAGAGGGAATATCTGTAAATTGTATCTGTTTTCTCTCAGAACAGCAAACACCAAATTACAATGTCGGACGTCTACAAATCCTGTATAAAGCAATATGGCATCAGGATTACGCATTGTTTGCTCAACAACCAAATTACCTGTAGTATTTTTTGAGTGCTGATGTCTTTGAAAATGAGACCCACAAAAATGTAACATTCACTTCTTCCGGTATATTCACGATTTCTTCTCGTACTTCAAAGGAGGTGATTTCTGCATATTCCGATATTGTAGGCTTATCGTGGTAATCCAGCAATTTTCTGGTGTATGGCCTCTTCCTTGTTTTTGTTGTGTTCGTGGTCCACGGAAAAAGCGATGGAACAGCGCCCGGTTTTAATCTTGATCTCTCACCTTTAAATACAAACGCATAAATTCGGTGGTGGTTATCAAAATGCCTAATCAGTTTGTAGGTAGAAAATAGGAATTATTTCCCTTCGTAAATCGCACTTACCCAACAAAGTTTTCGTGAAGTCACCGGGTTGAAAATAATGGGAACACACTTTAATATTTTCGGTCAGATTCTTCTCAGCAAAATGTTTCCTTCTAATAGCATGTAACCATTTCTTCCTCATTTCTTTATTTTGTGGAAACTGGTGAAACGAAAATGAGCTTCCCTGATTTTTCAAAGAGGAACACTGCAATAGCTCGGCATTGTCACGAAAATAACAATTTAAGCAACTTAAATTCGTGGATATTTAGCGGCATGAGTACACAGAAGACAAATGAAGAGCGCATTGCGCTTACCCAGTACAACAGCAGTGCGCTCTATCGGTGCTAGTTCTATACATCCCTAATGCACTACTTTTCAATGCAAGATCCATTTAAATTTTTGAACGGTATATTCCCCTCTCTCTTCAGGAATCGCTCACGCTGGTGCTTCTGTTGATTTAGCAATTTTCTCCCTCCACTTAGCAGGGGTCTCTTCAATTCTATGTGCCGTTGATTTTATTACCACAACTATTAATTTACGAGCTCCTGGAATATCACTAGATCAAACACCTTTATTTGTATGAGCTGTAGCTATTACTGCTCTCCTCCTCCTCCTCTCCTTACCTGTATTAGCAGGTGCTATTACTATACTACTCACTGACCGAAACTTAAATACCTCATTCTTTGATCCTGCTGGTGGGGGGGATCCTATTCTTTATCAACACCTCTTTTGATTTTTTGGGCACCCTGAAGTTAATATTTTAATTCTCCCAGGATTTGGGATGGTCTCTCACATTATTAGTCAAGAAAGAGGAAAAAAGGAAGCTTTTGGTACTTTAGGTATAATTTATGCAATAATAGCAATTGGTCTTCTCGGATTTGTTGTATGAGCACACCATATATTTACTGTAGGAATAGACGTAGATACTCGAGCCTACTTTACATCCGCCACTATAATCATTGCTGTTCCTACAGGAATTAAAATTTTTAGTTGATTAGCTACACTTCATAGAACTCAATTAACTTATAGTCCAGCTTTACTTTGAGTATTAGGATTTGTCTTCCTCTTCACTATCGGTGGATTAACAGGAGTTGTATTAGCCAATTCCTCAATTGATATTATTTTACATGACACATATTATGTTGTCGCCCATTTCCACTATGTTTTATCTATAGGAGCAGTATTTGCAGTTATCATCATCATCATCATCACCACCAGTTTTCCACTCCAGTTGCTCGGGTGTGGTTTACGAGCACTCTCCACTTCTGTCTGTCCATGTACCACTCTTCTCTCAAGACGACATCCCAGCTGACTCCTCTTGTTCCTATGTCCTCTTTCACTTGGTCCAGCCATCTCTTCCTAGGTCTTCCTACCGGTCATTTTCCGGCCACGACTGTGTGTAGCCATTGTTTTGCTGTCCTTCCATCGTCCAATCGTTTGACATGGCCAAACCATTTCAAACGGGCCTTTGTCACTTTTTCATTCAGGGACGGGTACACACCAGCTTCCTCCCTTATTCTTTCATTCCTTACCCTGTCCCTTTTTGTCTTCTGTACCATAGTACGCAGGAACTTCATTTCTGCGGCTTGTAGTTTGCTATCCACTTGTTGGGTTGTTGTGCAGGTTTCTAGACCATATGTTAGTATGGGGGTGAAGTATGATTGGAATAGAATGTGCTTTGATCTTAAGGGAACTTGTTCGTTCCAGAGGATGTTCCGAACTTGATGGTAAAACTGAGCTGATTTTTTAATGCGGTTGTTAATCTCGTGCTATATTCTGTTATCACTTGAAATGATGCACCTAAGATATTTATATTGGTCTACTGTTTCCAGCTGTGTACCTTCCAGCATTATTTTTCCTTTCTTCTTCTGCCTGTTGACAGACATAGTAACAGTTTTCGATTTATTTATTGTTAATCCGTGTGCTTTCAAATGTTCATTCCAGGTGTTCAGCCTCTCTTGGACTTCCTTCTCTGTATTTCCCCAAATTACTACATCATCTGCAAATGCAAATGCATTGATGTCCATATTGTTCTTCTGCTTAATTTCTTTCATGACTTCATCCATGACAGTGATAAAAAGTAAGGGTGAAAGGGTACTGCCTTGTTGCACTCCTTTAGTAGTTTGGAACCAATCAGAATTACCGTTTCCTATCTGTACGCAACTGCAGCAGTCTTCGTAAAGCATTTTAACTTTCTGGATAAGACCTTTGGGTACATTTTTCTTTCTTAAGCATTCCCATATAGTCTTCCTTCATCATCATCATCTTCCTTCCAAGTATTGGGCCATGTGACCCGTTACGGTCTTGCATTTTACTTTTTGTAAGACTTGAAAGCAATCAAATGTCCTTCCGACGGGTTGCTAGCCTGAAGGAAGTAAGACCATTGGTGGGGTTGCCACCTCTCAGCTAATGGACTAGCTGAAATCACAGCATTTCCTCCATAATGGATGTAACGGTTATACCGTCATGACTCTGTCAACCGGGCTGGGAACAGGTTTTTTCATCTCGGGAAGGTGAGGTTGGCCTTTGGGCAGGAGAGGTTATGTCATAATCATCATCAACATCCTTCCAAGTACTGGGCCATGTGGCCTGTTACGGTCTTGCATTTTCTTTCCATCGCTTCATTGGACATCCTATAGATCTCTGTCCTCTTGGTTGATAGCGTAGGATCTCCTTTGGTAGTCTTCCAGAGTCCGTCCTTTGAACATGACGTTTCCAGTTTTCTTGGTAATCATAGATGTAATTGATTACTGATTTCACATTCAGTCCCTTAAGCACATCTTCATTTCTTACACGATCCCATTTCGTATAGCCTGCTGTTCTGCGCATGAATGTCATTTCACGTGCTGTAATTCTGGAAATGTCTTGAGTTCTTATTGTCCATGCCTCACTGCCGTAGCAAAGCGTTGGTCTGGCTAAAGTGTTATAAAGACGTAAGCGAGTGTGTTTTTGGACAAGAGATGGCTTCATGATATGATTTATGATTCCTGTTGTTCTGGTAAATTTGGTTATTTTTGCAGAGATATCAATTTCCCCTTGGTAAGATAAATTGTATCCCAGATAATTGAATTCGTTGACCTTCTCCCAATGCTTTTCTAACAGAATTCTAAGTGCAAATATGAGATCGGTAGTTGATCGGTGTTCTCTGAATCCATATTGTTCTTCCTGTAGTTGTGGTTCTATTATGTTCCTTAGCCTTTTTTCAAGTATTTTCTCAAATATTTTCAAACCATGAGACAATAAAGTGATCTCTCTATAATTGCTACATTTCTTCCGGCTTCCTTTTTTGAAGAGAGGTATTATTATTCCCTTTTTCCAATCATCTGGGAATTTCCTATCCTTCCATATTACATTAATTACTCTATGAAGCCACTGTATTCCTATTGCACCAGTTGCTTTGATCATATCTGCACTGACTTCATCAAATCCTGTTGATCTTTCTTTGGACATACTATTAAGGGCAGACTCTACTTCCTTCCATGTTGGCAGGCTCTCTTGGTCAGCCTTATCATTGCAGCTTAAACTGACCTGCATGGTTACATCATTGGAGTCTTTCCCAGTACAGTTGTATAAATTATCAAAATAGGATTTCATGATCTTCCTTATTTCTGTCTCTTCCTTGGCTATGTTGCCATCTGGTTCCTCTATTGCTGTTATGTATTCATTGTCTCTTCTTATATTTCGTATTGTTCGGTAAAGTAGTTTAGAATTAGCTTTGCTGTCTTGCTCTAGTTTATCTGTGAAATCACTCCAAGCTTTGTTTTCCTTCGGCCACAATTTTCTTTACTCATAGCTTCTGATCTCTGTATTTCTGCTGCAGTTCGTTTACTCTAGATTCATTCCTTTGACTTCCTCTTTGCATTTCTTCATCTCTGGCTTTCCTGGTTTCAATTTTCGCTTTCACTGCAATCTTCACCCGATCGTTCCACCAAGGAGTTTCTTTTGCCTTCATTTTGCTATTAGTTTTACCACAAACTTCTACTGCAGCTCCGACAATGCTTTCTCAGAATCTAGTCCACTCGATGTTGCCTTTTTGTAATGCATCTGATGGTAATTTATTGGTCACTTTTTTTTGTGTATTCAGCTTGTTTCTCTCCCTTCTTTAGCTCCTATGTCTTGATTTTTGGTTTCCTGTATTTCTGAGGTCTGTAAATTTTAATGTACTTTATTGTTGCGAGGAGAAGTCTGTGGTCACTGTCCAGGCTTTCACTTGGTATAACTCTGACATCACATATGGTCTTTCCTGCTTCATTGTCTGATATAAAACAATCTATCAGAGTTTTAGTATCTCCATTCCAACTGTATCTTGTTAGTTTATGACTTAGCTGCTTCTGAAACCAACTGTTGTTTATTCTCAAGCCATTCCTTACACATACACCTAGAAGACTTTCTCCTTCTGGGTTCCTGTCTCCATAACCATGTGGACCTAGTACATTTTCATATCCAAGCCTGTCTGATCCAACTTGAGCATTTAGATCTCCCATTACTATGATATTTTCCTCTCTTTCTATAGCTTCTTCTAAATCAGTTTGGAATTGTTCTTTTTTCTCTTTGTTACAGCCAGTCTGTGGGGCATACACCTGGACTACTGTTAGCACACTCTTGTTAAGAGAGATGTTCAACTTAATAATTCTTTCATTAACATATATTACCTCACTGATGACATCAATGTCCTCTCTTAATATAAAACTACACCATTGTTGGCTTCTGTTTTGTTTCCATTCCAATGTAGTTTGTATCCTTTTCTTAGCTTTCTTGTTCCTCTTCCCTTCCACTTTGCCTCACTCAGGCCAAGAATACAGAGTTCCTCCTTTCCATCATATCTATCAGCTTCTCGCTTCTGCCAGTGAGGGTCAGGATATTTAATGTTCCAATTCTGTGTTTTGGACTCTTTCTTTTGGGCTTCTTCTCAAAACATCGTACTTGAACATCAGCCTTACGGACATCATACGTTGCAGATGTTTGAGAAGATGTGTCTATCCGGTATTTGTTTTGCGATCCGAGGCTCGTTTTGTAGTTGAAAGTAATCGATATAAACCTTCAGCTGACTTGCTAAGCCTAACACTGCTAGGGATTTGCTGTCAGGGGTATTCTCCCTTAGCCTTTGGCAGTCCCCTACCTCACTGCAAGGCAGCAGCTGATGAATTTATGTGTCATTTCCTACACAAGGGTCACATCAAACCTTCTAGGGGAAACTCCTCCACTCGTAGCTCTTGCTCTTCCCCTAGTTTGTCGGGTTTGGTATCAGCCGCCCAACCCTCGGCCAGACAATCGCAGGTAGTACCATCTACTGTCGCATACGGTAGCAGGATCTCTCCTGACCTGACAAAATTATTTGCAATTATAGCTGGATTAATTCAATGATATCCATTATTTACAGGGTGAACATTAAATCCTAAATGATTAAAAATTCAATTTACAACTATATTTGTAGGAGTAAATCTAACATTCTTCCCCCAACACTTTTTAGGATTAGCTGGTATGCCATGTCGATATTATGATTATCCAGACAGTTATACATCCTGAAATGTTGTCTCAAGACTAGGGTCAACTATCTCATTTATTGGAATTATCTTCCTTATTTTCATTATTTGAGAAAGTATAATCTCAAATCGAACTGTATTATTTCCTATAAACATGGTAAGTTCATTAGAATGATATCAATCCTATCCTCCTGCTGAACATTCATATTCCGAGTTACCTGTATTAACTAATTTCTAATATGGCAGAATAGTGCGGTAGATTTAACACTTTCAACACTACCATATTTTAACATGGATCCTGGCCGTGAACTGGGTCTTTTTGCTAATTTTTAACGCGTTATTATTGAACAGCGAAACATATTACATGCCTAATTTTTGTATCATATGAAGGTGTCAACCGTCCAAAATGAAGATGTTAATCAACAAGTGAATATCTGAAGTAATTTAATTATACTAGTCTTATGAAAAACATGAAGAAAATAGTAGAGAAAAAGTTTTTTACATTGAGGTTATACCAATAAGCTTGCTCAAACAATAAAAAATAATCATTTAATGCGACTACTTAGGCCACAAATAAACACAAATGCAGTGGAATAAAATATTTACCTATTTTAGGAATAGTTTGTTTTCGTATGGTAGTCCTGAAAACATTGGACTATACACAGTCCTACTTTGCACTCCTTGCACCACCATCTACTCTCTTTTCTGACGTGCTTACCACTTTCCTTCTTGCCCCTGTCTGAGCATAGCTTGCAATAACGAGTAGCTTTCACACATATGCAAAATTGTTGCAAAAAACCAATAAATTTTGTGAAGTTTTACTGCAGACCACCGGTGCCACATGGAATTTTCCTTCAGTTTGCCCTGACGTTTCATTGCCGCAATTGTACCTGCATATCTGTTAGTTTCTGTTTTTATATTTTTGATCACATCGTCACTAAAAAAATTACTGAAACAATCCATTTCGCCACTCCCCGCGCAAAACTGAGTAGAACCAGATGCCGACTGGATGACAGGTGGCTGTAGTTGGTCATCTGTTTCTGACCATTCATCATCAGATTCAGATGATCTAGCAGATGTTCCCGGCACAGGTGAATCATCAGCCTGCGTCTCTTCATCTAAACGAAAAAGATAAACCCAAATTTCTAGGCGAAGTATTTCTATCGTTTGTATTCGGAGTAAAATAATACAGCTAAATACTTACGTTCCAAAGTGACGTAATAAATAAAAATCTTACTTGAACTATCGCTTGATACGTTATCCGGTTCGTAAGCAGGGTCGTAATCACTTTCATCCATCTCTGAACCCGCTTCTCCCGATAAAATATCACTATCATTGAGCTGGCGTGAAGACATGTTTACACAGTAACACAGCTGACAGCGTGACAGATTTGGCGCGCGCAGCACTCGGCACACCGAGTGCTTCGGTAGAGGTCACGGCAAGGAGAAAATACCCTGTTTATCGTTTCATTTCGAAATTCCCGAAAACTGCTGCATTCTAGTGGTCACTAGATGAACTATTACCTCCAACCAAGGGACGGGAACCATATGTGATACGTGCAGCTGGATATGAACACACGAGAAAATCACGCCCTTATCATATACGGGCGCCGTCCAGAAGCAGGAAAGCAGCGCGCCCGTATCCCGTACGGGCATAGTGTTGAAAGTGTTAAGCTCTTCATATAAAGTTCATCCTTATTAGAACATGGCAACCTGATCAAATTTAAATCTACAAAATAGTGCCTCTCCTTTAATAGAACAATTAATTTTCTTCCATGATCATACACTTTTTATGTTATTGATCATTTGTGAAGTTTTACTGCAGACCACCGGTGCCACATGGAATTTTCCTTCAGTTTGCCCTGACGTTTCATTGCCGCAATTGTACCTGCATATCTGTTAGTTTCTGTTTTTATATTTTTGATCACATCGTCACTAAAAAAATTACTGAAACAATCCATTTCGCCACTCCCCGCGCAAAACTGAGTAGAACCAGATGCCGACTGGATGACAGGTGGCTGTAGTTGGTCATCTGTTTCTAGTAGAGGAGTTTCTAGTAGCTTATATCATAGGAAGTTTATTATTTAATAAATTCACACATCGTTACTTACTTGAAGGACAAACAATCGAAGTAATCTGAACAATTCTCCCTGCAACTACACTTATTTTCACCGCTCTACCGTTACTCTGACTTCTTTATCTTCTTGATGAATCAATAGACCCCCTTATCACAGTAAAAACTGTGCACCATCAATGATATTGAAGTTATGACTATACAGACTTCACTACTCCTTATGAATTTGACTCATACATACTTCCTTATAACAAAATACCTGTAGACGGTTTTCGGTTATTAGATGTAGATAATCGAACTGTACTTCCTACAAATACGCCTATTCGAGTTTTAGTTACCGCCGCTGATGTCCTCCATTCTTGAACAGTCCCAGCCTTGGGGGTAAAGGTTGATGTTACTCCAGGTCGATTAAACCAAACAAGTTTTTTTATAAACCGACCTGGGTTATTTTATGGCCAATGTTCAGAGATCTGTGGGGCCACCCACAGATTTATACCTATTATAATCGAAAGAATTAACATTAACTCATTTATTAAAAGAATCAATAACATGATAAATTCATCATCAGATGACTGAAAGTAAGTACTGGTCTCTTAAACCATTTTATAGTAATTAACACCTACTTCTGATGAAGAAATTAGTTAATTCATAACCTTAGTATGTCATACTAAAATAATTAAGAACTTCAATATTTCTTTATCCCTCAGGTAATACCTATAAATTGATTAATTTTATTCTTTATATTTTCATCCACCCTTATCCTATAATAATATGTTGTTGTTTGAGTCATCAGTCCATAGACTGGTTTGATGCAGCTCTCCATGCCACCCTATCCTGTGCTAACCTTTTCATTTCTACGTAACTATTGCATCCTACATCTGCTCTAATCTGCTTGTCATATTCATACCTTGGTCTAGCCCTACCGTTCTTACCACCTACACTTCCTTCAAAAACCAACTGAACAAGTCCTGGGTGTCTTAAGATGTGTCCCATCATTCTATCTCTTCTTCTCGTCAAATTTAGCCAAATCGATCTCCTCTCACCAATTCGATTCAGTATATCTTCATTCGTGATTCGAGCTATCCATCTCACCTTCAGCATTCTTCTGTGGCACCACATTACAAAAGCTTCTATTCTCTTTCTTTCTGAGCTAGTTATCGTCCATGTTTCACTTCCATACAATGCCACGCTCCACACAAAAGTCTTAGAAAACATCTTTCTAATTCCGATATCAATATTTGAAGTGAGCAAATTTCTTTTCTTAAGAAAGCTCTTCCTTGCTTGTGCTAGTCTGCATTTTATGTCCTCCTTACTTCTGCCATCGTTAGTTATTTTACTACCCAAGTAACAATATTCATCTACTTCCGTTAAGACCATTTCCTAATCTAATATTTCCTGCATCACCTGCCTTTGTTCAACTGCACACCATTACTTTTGTTTTGGACTTATTTATTTTCATCTTATACTCCTTACCCAAGACTTCATCCATACCATTCAGCGACTTCTCGAGATCTTCTGCAGTCTCAGATAAAATAACAATATCATTGGCAAATCTCAAGGTTTTGATTTCCTCTCCATGGACTGTGATTCCCTTTCCAAATTTCTCTTTGATTTCCTTTACTGCCTGTTCTATGTAAACACTGAAAAGGAGAAGGGACAAACTGCAGCCTTGCCTCACTCCTTTCTGGATTGCTGCTTCTTTTCAAAGCCCTCGATTCTTATCACTGCAAACTTATTTTTATACAGATTGTAGATAATTCTTCGTTCTCAGTATCTGATCCCTATCATCTTCAGAATCATAAATTGCTTGGTCCAATCAACATTATCGAATGCCTTTTCTAGATCTACGAATGCCATGTACGTGGGCTTGTCCTTCTTGATTCAATCCTCTAAGATCAGACGTAAAGTCAAGATTGCTTCACGTGTTCCTAAATTTCTTCTGAAGCCAAACTGATCTTCTCCCAACTCAGCTTCAACTTGTTTTTCCATTCTCCTGTAAATAATACGTGTTAAAATTTTGCAGGCATGAGATACTAAACTAATGGTGCGGTAGTTTTCACACCTGTCAGCACCGGCTTTCTTGGGAATAGGTATAACAACATTCTTCTGAAAATCGGATGGGACTTCTCCTGTCTCATATATCTTGCACACTAAATGAAATAACCTTACCATGCTGGTTTCTCCTAAGGTAGTCAGTAATTCAGAGGGAATGTCATCAATTCCAGGTGCATTGTTCCTATTGAGATCACTCACAGCTCTGTCAAACTCTGACCTCAAAATTGGGTCTCCCATTTCATCGGCATCAACAGCCTCTTCATGTTCCAGAACCAAATTATCTACATCTTTACCTTGATACAATTGTTGGATATGCTCCTGCCATCTTTCTGTTTTGTCTTCTTTCCCTAGAAGTGGCTTTCCATCTGAGCTCTTAATATTCATACACCTAGATTTCCTTTCTGCAAAGGTTTCCTTGATTTTCCTGTATGCAGCATCTACCTTTCCCAGGACCATACAGCCTTCAACATCCTTGCTTCTCCTTCAGCCATTCTTCCTTAGCTACCTTGCACTTTCTATCCACTTGATTCTTTAATCG
The DNA here is from genome assembly GCF_040414725.1 of Anabrus simplex. NCBI lineage: Eukaryota > Metazoa > Arthropoda > Insecta > Orthoptera > Tettigoniidae > Anabrus > Anabrus simplex. The sequence goes on from NC_090265.1 coordinate 1,542,001,196, forward strand.
CGTGTATTCTTTTCTGCCCTCTTAATTTCTAGCATTCTTGTATTTTCGTCGTTCATCAATCAGGTCTAGTATCTCCTGAGTTATCCACTGATTCTTAGTTGATCTTTTCTTCCTTCCTAACATTTCTTCAGCAGCCCTACTGACTTAATTTTTCATGACTCTCCACTCTTCCTCTATAGTGTTTTCTTCAGCCTTTTCATTTAGTCCATGTGCAACATGTTCCTTGAAACAATCCCTCACACTCTTTTCTTTCAACTTGTCTAGATCCCATCTTTTTGCATTCTTTCCTTTCTTAAATTTCTTCAACTTCAGATGGCATTTCATGACCAACAAGTTGTGGTCAGATTCCACGTCTGCTCCTGGGAAAGTTTTGCAATCCAACACCTGGTTTCTGAATCTCTGCCTAATCATAATGAAGTCTATTTGATACCTTCCAGTGTCTCCAGGTCTCGTCCACATATACAGCCGTCGTTTGTGGTGATTGAACCAAGTATTGGCAAGGACTAAATTATGATCAGTGCAGAATTCAACCAGCCGACTTCCTCTTTCGTTCCTTTGTCCCAATCCAAATTCTCCTACTGTACTACCTTCTCTTCCTTGGCCTACCACTGCATTCCAGTCTCCCATCACAATTAGATTCTCGTCACCTTTTACATATTGTATTCAGTCTTCTATCTCCTCATACATTCTTTCGATTTCTTCATTATCTGCTGAACTAGTAGGCATATAGACCTGCACTATTGTGGTGGGCATTGGTTTGGTGTCTATCTTGACAACAATAATTCTTTCACTATGCTGGTCATAGTAGCTTACCCGCTGCCCTACTTTCTTATTCATTATTAAACCAACTCCTGCATTTCCCCTGTTTGATTTTGTGTTGATAATTCAGTAGTCACCTGACCAAAAATCTTGTTCTTCCTGCCAACATACTTCACCTATACCAACTACATCTAACTTTAGCCTATCCATCTCCCTTTTCAGATTCTCTAAGCTACCACAACGATTCAAACTTCTAACATTCCATGCTCCGACTCGCAGAATGTCAGTATCCATCTTCCTGATGATCGCCCCCTCTCGTGTAGTCCCCACCCGGAGATCCGTATGGGGGACTAGTTTACCTCCGGAATATTTTACCCGGGAGGAAGCCATCATCAGTACATCATTCATACAGAGAGAGCTGCATGTCCTTGGGAGTTAGTTACGGCTGTAGTTTCCTGTTCCTTTCAGCCGTGTAGCAGTATCAACACAGCTAAGCCATGTTGAGTATTATTACAAGGCTGTATCAGTCAATCATCTAGACTGCCGCCCTTGCAACTACCGAAAGGTTGCTACCTCCCTTTCGATGAACCATTCGTTAGTCTGGTCTCTCAACAGATACCCATCCGATATGGTTGCACCTGCGGCTCGGCTATCTGCATCATTGGGACACGCAAGCCTCCCCACCGCGGCAAGGTCACATGGTTCGCAGAGGAGGATAATAATATATATAATATAAACATATGCTAACCTGGTTATCCCTGGACAGCTGGATATCAATACTGACACGTTGTGTGATAGATTTCAAAGCAGAGAAAATCGCTCATCCAACATAATATTAGGAATGGAAGGTGTTTCAGTGAGATGTTTTCTACTGAAATATAGCTTTATGCTAGATTTCTGAACAATGCCCATCAATATAAGAAGTGCAAGATACACCCTTACCTCATTGGAATTAGTGGGTGCCCAGTTTGACAGCCGGGATTTCGTCAGTAATTGGAGGCATAACCGATGTTGCTGCAAGTATTTATCAGCATACGCATTGGTTTCACGAAGGATTAGATCTATCAAAACATCGTGTACAAACATTTCGTGAAAGCCAAGTGGTGTTCCTTCAGCGGGGTCCATTTTATTTTCACACGCACAGTCAGAATCAAAAGGTATTGGCGGGTTTATATCACAGTCACCACATGTGTTTGTATTTCTCGGCATATTATCACGAATTACATTGTCAGCATCAGTATCTTCGCTGGACATTATCGCGATCACATCCTCTAAATCACTGTCGCACTCTGAAGTACTTTCACTGCCACTGTTAACCAGTAAATTAATTATTTCCGCATCCCAAATTGCTCCGCTTGGACCTGCCATGTTTACAAACAAACTCGCGGTCGTTTAGCGTGAAACACATGTGCAGAGCTCTACGAACTGATAAGATATGCGACATCTGTCAGGAGTAATTATTAGCTCTGAGTGTAGCTAAAAGCTGCCTCTTCCTGCCATCTTACAGTGAAGCAGATAATTGTTACAAAATCCATGTAGCAGGCATTTCAAAGGTCACGGCGCACAATTGCGCCGTACACACTGTGACCGTAACAAACCAGTGGGCGCACCATTGCGCCGCACACACTGGGGGGGGGGGGGGAACCCATCCAATAGGCTGTTTACATTTTCATTTACCATTTTCCATTGATCATAAATGCTTTTTTAAACTTTCCTCATGCCTGTTATCAACCATACGAATGGAAACCTACAACCTGTTTTCCAGTCATTGACCGGGTCAGGGATGTAATGAATGAATCACATATAGGCTATTAGTATGATGGGGTCGCCACTCCCAAAGTGATTTATTAATGACTGATAGATGCTATGAAATGAGAATGGAGAGTGTTGCTGGAATAAAGATGACAGGGAAAACCGGAGTACCCAGAGAAAAACCTGTCCCACCTCCACTTTGTCCAGCACAAATCTCACATGGAGTGACCGGGATTTGAACTACGGTATCCAGAGGTGAGGGGCCGATGCGCTGCCATCTGAGCCATTGAGGTTCCTGTTATCAACCAATTGTTTAATAGTCTTACTTTTGCAACCTTCCTTTCTATCGCATTTAATTTTAACACCTGTCCTTCCCATATGAATTTATTCACCATTTACGAGTGGCAATTGAAGGGATGATAAAAGGAAAATGAAGAAGGGGAAGGAGATGATATCACTTATTAGATAACATTCAGAAAAGAAAGGAAGATTATGCAGAAGTGAAGAAAAGGGCACAAGATCGAGAGATATGGAGGTCACAGCCATGATTGGACCTGGCGGATGGCAGAACAACCTATGATGATGATGATGATGGTCATGCTTTCTCTCATTTGCATTCCCTTCTCAGATAACATTTGGTAAATTGAGATCACCTGATACAATAACATTCCTCTCTGGGTCATTCCTCACATAGTTAATTATTTTATCAAATAATTCAGCATCAGCACCAGCCTTGCCAGGTCTATACACCCCAAAAAAACATAAAGTTGCCCATTATCTGTAGAGGTAAGTCTTACACATAGAATATCATGTTTCTCGTGCAGTTCAGGGAAAAATATTCTGCAACCTTAACATCACTTCTCAGGCATAATTCATTTCCTATCACAATATCTGGTAAATATATATCTTAGTAAATTATTTAATTCTATTCATTAAAGTCAGTAGCAAAAAAATAATGTGCATGCATTGTGTCGTACGGGTGCCGGATGTCAGCTTGTGGGATGGAGTTCCATGCCCATTGCACTTGGTCGGTCAATAGAGGGACTGTTAATGCCAGTTGTGGATGACACTGGAGTTGTCGTCCAATGATGTCCCATATGTGCTCGATTGGGGACAGATCTGGGGATCGAGCAGGCCAAGGCAAGATGTCGACTCTGTAGAGTACGTTGGGTTACAACAACGGCATGGGGACGTGCATTATCCTATTGGAAAACACCCCCAGGAATGCTGTGCATGAATGGAAACACAACATGTTGAATCACCAAACGGACATACACATCTGCAGACAGGGTGCGTTGGATAACCACAAGAGTGCTCCTGCTCTCATAGGAAATTGGTCCCCAGACCAGAACTCCCAGTGTAGTTCCAATGTTTCGACGCCACAGACTGGTGGAATGCAGGTGTTCACCTGCCCTCCTCCTGACCAACAAACGGTCATCGCTGGCACCAAGGTAGAACCGCCCTTCGTCGGAAAACACAGCACACCTCCACTCCATCCTCCAATGAGCTCTGGCTTGACACCACTGAAGTCATAGACAGCAGTGGTTTGGGGTAAGTGAAATGCACGCCACAAGGCATCTAGCTCGGAGCAGTCCTTCAAGTAACCAATTTCAAACAGTCCGTTGCTTCACTGTGGTGCCAACTGCTGCTTGAATTGCTTCTGCATATGCAGACCTCTGCGCCACAGACATATGTCAAATACAGTGGTCCTCCCTCTCGCTGGTGCCACAGGGAAGTCCGGAACCCGGTCTTCTTGCGAGCATACCTTCTCCACTTTTACGTAGCCTTATTGCATGGCCTCGTTCAAACGCAGTGAGCTGTTGATACTGGCCTTTTCATCGTCGTAAAAACATTCTTGACCCACTCACAGTCACTCCATCCAATCTCACGGGTAACTAACGCTCTCGCACAGTACAGCCCTTATTTAAAGCAAACCTAATGTGCAATGTCATGGGCCCGCTACTAGCACCACACTAATACGGTTTGCGGGAAATTTGAATCAACGTCATCTTTCAGATGTATAAACATACCATCCAAAGTTCGTTAATCTAGCACACCCCCTTCTTGGTGTTTGGATATTTTTTTCCACCAATGTGTTAATAAATTATTCATCAAGATTGAAGATTCATACATAGACGACACATAGTACTGAACAATTCCACTGTATGTGTGTTCCTTTTAAGTGTGTTTATAACTTCTGAAGATTTATGGCCCTTGTTGACCTTTTAATAAGACACTTTATAACTTCAAAATTGATTGCTATGTCCTTAGATTCTGTCTTGTCAAAAAAGTGGCTGAAGATGACCGGTTCAGCGGTCAAAACTAGTCGTAGGTGAATTAATGACAATTGATTTCTGTCAATGTATTGATTAGGTGGATAATAAAAATGCTTTTAAGAAGAAAAATAAGTTGTACCCATTAGTGTGTAGGACCATATTGAGGTGGCTGAGCTCCTCATTTTAAGTGCTGTGGTTGACAAATTCTCCTAGCATGGTCAGTTAGATTCTTAATAACTCCATATTTTTGTCATGGGTGGTGGTTGGACGTCTTCTGAAGATAGCGGTCTGTATGGGTCAGCTTGCAGTGCACTGTGTCTTCCTTACCAGAACATTGAAGAAAAGGAGTTTTCCTTCATTTTCTGTCTCCATAGTGAACTGAATATTGGTGTTAATGCTGTTCAGATGCTGTAGAAACAGCTGTAGTTGTTCTTATCCGTTGCTCGAGATTACAAAGGTGTCATCTACATAGCGAAGCCACATCTTAGGTTTCAGTGGTGCGGTCTCGACTGTTGTTTGGTTGAACTTTTTCATAAATAAATTTGTGATCACTGAACTCAGATGACTGCCCATGGCAACTTAATTTGTTCATAGAAACTGTCATTCCACAAGAAGTAGCTTGTGGTGAGGCAATGGTTGAACAACTTTGACGTCACAAACACCCAGTCCCCAGGCCAGGGATATTAATCATTACAGTTAAGAACCCCTGACCCGGGCAGGAATTGAACCCAGGGCTGCCGGGTGACAGGCAGACGCATTGCCTCCTACACCGCGGGGCCGGACATTATGCCACCTTATTAATGCATTGCACTCCATGGAAAATTTTACTGTCTTAAATACCACTTGTGCCAGGCCAAAATATTTTTCATAATAATGCTACTTACTTTACGTCCCACTAACTACTTTTATGGTTTTCGGGGCGCCGAGTTGTCTGAATTTAGTCCTGGAGTTCTTTTATGTGCCAGTAAATGTACCAATGCAAGGTTGACGTGTTTGAGCACCTTCAAATACCACTGGACTGAGCCAAGGCCGCACTAGATAGACAGGCCACAAGGCTCGGACCGTGACGTCACGAGAGTGGCTGGTGTACAGCATGGCAGTGTAGGGTCCGCTCTCACTTTCACCATGATATTGTTCATTTATTCAACCTTAACGATATAATTGAACACTCCTTCAATTGTGGCATTACTTAGGCTTGTATACTACATGAGTTTTATACAGGAAGAAAACTGGCTGGGCAGTATATGTACATCTCTTTACGTATAATTATGCTGACATCTGTCACTTGTAACTGAACACGGTATCATGTAAAAGATTAGAACGCATAATACGTATACAAATAGTTGTAATGTTACTAAGAAAATACATGATGGCAATTCACAACAATAGTCTGAAACCTTTCTTAGATATTAAGGTGCAACTTAAAACTTACCTAACAATTCCTAAGGTTTCAGTTTATACATTTTTATTTTCCTGAGGATTTCTTCTTCTTAGCAATGAGTTTGTCTACGGTAACTTTTCTATTGTTATTCAATAATATATTACAAAAGATGTATATACATTTGTCAACGAAATGTTTAAAACTATTTATTTAATCACTGCATGTTTAAACATGTTTTCGTTTTCCAGAACATTGTTGACAAGCGAAATCAGAATTTTTCTCTGAGAATCCTCATGTAAAAACATTAGTACTGTATACAGGTTTAAATTTTGTAGCTCTAAAAGAGTCTGGTACAACACCTTTTTGTCCAGGGCAGGAGCAAGCCAAGGCCGCACTATATAGACTCAGATAGACCTTTTTTGTCTGACTCGGAGTTGTCAAAGTCAGGATAAGTTGTCAGCTTGATTAAGCCAGTTATTTATTAAGATTTTAAATAAATGACCAGTATCAAACAATTTTTGTGTGTGTGTGTGTGTTTTGTCAAATGGGTTTTGAAAAAAGGTTTGTAAATTGCTTTTGCACAGCTTTTCAAACATTTTCCTACTAACACTGTTATTATTAGAAATTATGCATGCTACCTAATAAACTATAGGCCTATCTGTTAATACTTTAAAGACTTGCAAAGTTAGTTCTAAGAAATGTCACGTTAGGTTCTTACATGGAAACAAATCAACAACGTCTTTATTTTTTTAAAGAGTGGATGACAACATAAAAGTTTGTGCAGTTGTAGCTAATGTAGTGTTATTTTCTCTGCTTTTACTACTAAGAGCAACTCCATCTACCTTTCCTCCTAGTGGGCGATTTGGCCGTGCAGTTAGGGGCGTGCGGCTGTGAACTTGCATCGGGAGATAGTGGGCTCGAATCCCACTGTCGGCAGCCCTGAAGATGGTTTACCGTAGTTTCCCATTTTCACACCAAGCAAATGCTGGGGCTGTACCTTAATTAAGGCCACGGCCGCTTCCTTCCAGCTGTTAGACTTCTCCTATCCCATCGTCGCCATAAGACCTATCTGTGTCAGTGCGACGTAAAGCCACTAGCAAAAACAAAAATAAAACCTTTCGTCCTTTATAGTTCAGCTCACGTTTTACGTAGACTTCATCCAACAAGTTGCAAAATTTTTCATGCTCCTTTAACAATTTTAGTGTCTTTTTCAAGTAATTCGAATGTGAATCATCAATACCCGAATTTCCCATGCCTTTTTTTTTTTTGCAGTAAAAGACTGTGAATAACCGGGTGAGGCATTGTAAGAAACGTTGACTGTCTTATCTTCTTTTATGCCCCAGGGAATGCGAAAAATATTGAAGTGAACCATGTTATTAGTATACAGGAGTAAGATACTTTCTTTGCAAAGGCTATATTTAACTGTTCCTTACAAAATTATATTTTATCAGTAATGATACACTCATCAACTTCACTTTCAATTTCATCAATTATTTTGTGTACCTTTGCTGGCAGGATGTAGTGTTTACAGTGCATGGGCTAGAGTAAATTTGTTACTTTCATTGGCCTGTCTCAATCTCATCCTTGGCTTTGACAATATGAAAGTGACCGAGGTATGAGCGATGCCAGTTATGCCATTCCTTATGCAGCCAGTCCCTGTTATGAATGGTGTGAAAATACCGCTCATAGGGTCGGTTGGTGCATGCATTTCAGTGGGCTTGGCAGACTGATATGTAATAGCAACTTCTGGCTCAGTGAGGAAAGCAACGGGAAACTACCTCACTCCTCACTTCCCTAGTATGCCTCTTCAGTGACACCTAGGCCATCTATGGCTGCTATTGGTGGAGCTGTAGAGGATCAAACTAGCGTTCGGGCTGAATGCCCAACATACATACACACAGATTCTATTTTGTCGTGGACAGTCACTTTTGAGTTACAAGCAGGTCTAAACAGGAAGTTACAAATATTATTCTAATTTGACCATTTTAATATCTTGCCCCCGTCACCTAATGCACGTATATCAGGGTTATCACTCATGAAAATATCATGTTTAATGGATTTAAAATCAAGAGCCCCGTTTAATGTTAAGGAAGTATCAATTTTCGGAATATTTTCCTCAGTCGTATACATTTTGAAAATACAGAGACTTTGGCTGTTAAAATTGACGGAAACTTTGTCCAAATCTAATTTGCATTTAATACTGAAATTACGCTGAACCTCATCGAAGTCCTTGATCCTGTCATATTCTTCCTCAGCTTTCTTTCTTTCTTTCCTTCCTCTTCCCGTTTTTCAATTTCTTCTTGTCTTTGAATAGGATTTTTGCTCGGTGTTGGAAGATTTTTAGACAGATAGGCAGGCACATTTTCAAACTTAGGAATAGCGTATTTGAGAGTTTTAAATGGTTAGGTTTTACAGTTAAAATAAACTCATCAGGTCTTTTAACAGAATCGTCCCTAATTACAAAACTTCGTCGAAGTGTTTTATGCACACAACTAAGCTTGCTGAAGGGACGAATTTGGTTCGTTGGATGGCTATGATCCACTTTTGTTTCCGAAACAAGCCAGTAGGAAATTTAAACACTGAAATATTAGGCTGTTTTGAACTGTAGTTGATTCTACAACCAGGTATACAACACGACATGGCCATAATTCACAATGTTCACACATGTTTAAATCATTCAACACCATCGATAGCCTCACTCCTACGAGGTTCATATCAGCCTACAAGTCACTGGCGAGAAGTGAAGCGGCTGGCGACTTGTGTGACGTGGCGCCCAAAGTGGAGGAGGAGCCTTATGGCCTGTCTATCTAGTTGGCCTTGACTGAGCCAGGATCAAACCTGCCAAGTTGGGGTCAGAAGGCCAGCAGCTCAACCATCTGATACACCCAGCCTGGCAAAATATTTTTTCTTCATAAAATAACATAAACAACTTCCCATCTGAAAGAGACTACAGTAGCTTTGATCTGTTTCAGGAATATAAATTAACTAATAACAATAAAAGATATATTGTTTAGTTTTTATAACACATAACTTGTAGATTTAATCTTAAGTGCAGAAGTCAGTTAGTATTGGCTGCATAGTGTGAGTGGTTTAGAGAGTGATTAAGAAACGACCATATCAATAGATTTATTGGGACATTCAAACCTCCCTTTCCTGGCCAAAATTCTAGCGTTCCATAGTGTCTTAACCCATTCGGCCCAGATTTTTATTTATTTATTTATTTATTTATTTTATAATTATTCTCCCTGCAATAATGTAAGCACAACTATGAAACTCTGATAGTATATCTATGGCCATTGTTCATTATCTTCTTTATTCATTTTTCTAAAGGCGGCTAATGGGTCACTCTCCTCTGAGAGTAGCGAACATTTTTCCGCTGTCACAATTCCCTAATGATATACGTTATTCTGATGTTAACATTACAACCTTGGTACTGAAATTCAGCAATTAGACTGCAATTATGCCTAGTGTAGGGCGAGAACTGAAAGTTTTCGATTGTTCTATTACAGCAGTAGAAAATGCGATAGGAAAAGCTGGAAGAAAGAAGGGACGCATCAACACAACCCTCCCAGGACCAAGTAATATGTTACTAGGTACAGATGGCATCACGGAGTGGACTGTAGGAGAGTTTGTGAAGACTACACCTGGCAGGATGGCTTGTCACAACATCTTGAAAGAAAATCCAGGACCTACTCCATACTCAAAGCGGTATGTTTCTGACGACAGTGTAGCGCGTGCATGGCGTCTGTTTATTGATGAATCTATATTGAAACACATCAGACACTCTACGGAAACTGAAGCAAAACGCATATTAGGAGATAAATTGTGGAGTGTAAGTTTAGAAAACTGGAGGCATTCATTGGCTTAGTGTATGTTCGTGGTGTACTTGGAGCCAGTAGCACTGTACCTAATGAACTCTGGTCTAAAAAGTGGGAGCCACCATTCTTCAGTGAAACAATGGGGAGGCATTTTTGTAGTGAAATCCACAGATTTTTGCGTTTCAACATCAGAATTACAAGATTAGAACGTTTGAAAACTGGTAAATTTGCGTTAGTATCAAAAGTATGGAACAAATTCATTGAAAATTGTCAATTGTCTTATATTCCAGGTGAAAATCTGCCTGCTGATGAGCAGCTTTTTCCAAGCAAAACAAGGTGTCCATTCTTACAGTACATGCCCAACAAACCAGATAAAGCTGGAATTAAATTTTGGCTTTTTGTGGACGTTGACTCAAAGTTTCCGTGCAATGGGTTTCCTTACCTAGGAAAAGACGATCTCAGACCACGTGATGAGGCTCTACCCGAAAGTGTAGTAATGAAGTTGGTGGAGCCGTTTCAAAAGAAGGGGCGAAAAGTGACTACAGATAACTTTCTTTGCAACAGTGAAACTTGGTAAGGAGTTGAAAAGTAATGGTTTCAATATTGTTGGAACCATTAGACGATCAAGGAGAGAAATTCCTAAAGCTGTGAAGGCTATGACAGCTAGTCTTCACGACTCAACTCTCCTGAAACATTCCAATGACACACTTACTGTTTATCAAGGAAAACGAAACAAGAACGTCCTTCTGTACAGTACTTAGCACTCAGAAGTTGAACTTCAAGCTAATCCCAAAAGGATTCCCGAAACAGAAGACTTCTACTACAATACAAAATATGACGTGGACATAGTAGATCAAATGGGAAGAAAATATACTGTTCGATCCGTTACACGAAGATGGCCTGTTCATGTATTTCATAATATTCTTGACTTGGCAGCTATCAACTCCTGGATGTCTGGCTCCATGGCTAAAAGGTTAGCATGTTGGCCTTTGGTCATAGGGGTCCCGGGTTCGATTCCTGGCTGGATCGGGAATTTTAACCGAAATTGTTTAAATCCCCTGGCACGGGGACTAGGTACATGTGTCGTCTTCATCATGTGTCCTCGGACACATCCCGGCACTAAAAGCCATACGCCATTTCATTTCAACTCCTACATCATTTTCAAACACTGACAAGGAAGAAGATCAGTCGCCGAAATGAAATCCTGAAAATAGCAGTGGAGCTTCGTGTGGGGTACATGGAATCGAAACCTAAGTCTGTGGATACAGAACCCGAATTTAGGAAACCTGTGGAAGGAAATGTACAGAATAGGCAATGCCAAATGAGGAAATGCAGGAATAAGACAAGTTTTACCTGCAGAAAGTGCAAACAGCGAGTGTGTGGTTCTTGCTCAAAGGCCATAACTAAGGTCGTGGTATGTAGTTCCTGCTTCTACAGACGCAGGATTGCATCAGCGTGTGCAAGTACACTGAAGGAAAAGGAGACAAATATGTTGTGGTACGTGGATTTGGCAAACAAGTTTCAGGTCATAAATTGCACTAAATGGAATGTTACAGTAATTCTATTTTCTGATAATGAGAAATAACTATTTTTACCGTTTATACTAAAAGAATTTGAAGTAAAAACAATGTTTGTTTTTTAGATAAGTGTGTTTTATAGAAACGATTTTGTGTTTGTAATAAATTAGGAAAATATTACGTTTGCAAAACTATTAAATATTTTGAATCTTTTCCGTGTTAGATCCCATAATTAATGTTTTATAAACTTAGTAATACATATTTGAAACGATGATAATGAGTGAGCATAAAAATAATAATTAGAATACAGCGGTCATTAGGTATACAGTATGTTCCGGCGGTCCTAGTGTTATATTGCTGAAACAATTGAATGAGATGTTTGAATTAACAGTTTCTGAGGAATAATCGAATTAACAATGATTTTTCCAGTTGTCAAGAAAATGATTGTTAAATTAATTGACTGAAATTGACTGTTTGCGGGAGCGTGTTAGCTCAGTGACATAATCGCTGCCTCCCCGCAAAGACGGACTGGGTTCGATTGCCGTTCAGTGCATATTGCTGTTATTTTCGAAGTCCATGTAAAATACTTTGACTCATTGAACAGAGTCTTCAATCACTCTCCTCCCAGTTTTGAAATAAGTAAAGTTGAATTTGAATTTAAAAATAGCTAATACTGCAGAATATCGTTTCAAAATTATATTGTCTTGTCGTTACAGCAACACGTTACAAAATGCTACCTAATATCAATTTTTCAAATTAAAAATATGTTTAGTTTACATGGATCATCTGCTGAAAGGTATAAAATGGCAGGGAGTGATTCAGTTAGGTGGAAATGTAATAAGCAGTCTGGCCTATGCTGACGACTTGGTCTTAATGGCAGATTGTGCCGAAAGCCTGGTGTCTAATATCTTGGAACTTGAAAATAGATGCAATGAGTATGGTATGAAAATTAGCCTTTCGAAGACTAAATTGATGACAATAGGTAAGAAATTCAACAGAATTGAATGTCAGATTGGTGATACAAAGCTAGAACAGGTCGATAATTTCAAGTATTTAGGTTGTGTGTTCTCCCAGGATGGTAATATAGTAGGTGAGATTGAATCAAGGTGTCGTAAAGCTAATGCAGTGAGCTCGCAGTTGCGATCAACAGTATTCTGTAAGAAGGAAGTCAGCTCCCAGACGAAACTATCTTTACATCGGTCTGTTTTCAGACCAACTTTGCTTTACGGGAGCGAAAGCTGGGTGGACTCAGGATATCTTATTCATAAGTTAGAAGTAACAGACATGAAAGTAGCAAGAATGATTGCTGGTACAAACAGGTGGGAACAATGGCAGGATGGTACTCGGAATGAGGAGATAAAGGCTAATTTAGGAATGAACTCGATGGATGAAGCTGTACGCATAAACCGGCTTCGGTGGTGGGGTCATGTGAGGCGAATGGAGGAGGATAGGTTACCTAGGAGAATAATGAACTCTGCTATGGAGGGTAAGAGAAGTAGAGGTAGACCAAGACGACGATGGTTAGACTCGGTTTCTAATGATTTAAGGATAAGAGGTATAGAACTAAATGAGGCCACAACACTAGTTGCAAATCGAAGATTGTGGCGACGTTTAGTAAATTTACAGAGGCTTGCAGACTGAACGCTGAAAGGCACAACAATCTATAATGATAATGTATGTATGTAAAAATATGTTTTTACTTAATTGTGAATATCTGCCTTTCGTTTCCCTACCATTAATTGCTTTATAAAATATATATGAAATTTTTAACAAATAGAAATCAAAGAATCAAAAATGCTGTTATACAAATTCACAGAAACATTAAAAAAATACCATATACATTTTCACATGAAATTACCAAAAACCTGTCAAAATAAACTCTATAAACTTATACTTACACACCCACTTGAAACTTAATGATGTGTAACCCAAATTTTAAAACTACCTATATCTTGGTCCAAACACTTCTGTATGAAAACTGTAGATGGTATTAATCAGAAAATAAAAATGACCGAAGAGCTACAAATTCTGGCCTATCCAAAACAATAAAACAAGGCACGCACTTCTGTAAAATTAACCATAAAACATTTTTAAAAATACACTATTAGGAACTTGTAAATATAAACAAATATGCACATGATTTTCATTCAACCATACCAAAGCTAAGGAACCAATTTATGCACCTGAAAATATAAATTTAACATTCATTTGATATATAATAGAAAAAAGGAATTAAATATATATATATCATTGTAGAAATAACTTCAGTATCAGAACATTAGCTTCACATCCATTGTAACTCCACAAGAACATTCATGGGGAACTTGAAACTATACAAGCACTAGAAACTTAATAAAAACCCCAGCAAAATGAAACAGTATGTTTCTGATCAAAATATTAACATGTCAATAAATGTGGCAAATACCTACTATAAAACACTCTGCTTCTTAAACTTCTTAAGGAACATTTGAAAATGGGGTCCTACCTAAGATCAAGTCTAAGGGTGAAGACGGCACAAACACCCAGTCCCCAAGCCACAGGAATTAACTAATGAAAGTTATATCCTCGACCTGACCGCAAATCAAACCCGGGGCCCCTTGGACCAAAGGCCAGAATGCTAACCATTTATCCATGAACTCAGAAGACATAAAATTAAAGTAGGTATATTGCATGCTGATAGTTAAAAGAAATAGTCAATTGGTAGTACTGGGGCTTATTGTGTGGTCAGAAGACAGCATTTACTTAAATAAGGAACTATATTTTACAGATGTTGTTAAGACAGTTAATTCACTCATATAGTTTCAACATTTGGAGATATGTTTGGAAAAAAAGGTGTACTTCTGTTTTTTGTATGAGTTCATCTATTTACTTATATCAATTGATTATCCATCCAACACACTTAAACCAAAAAAATTATTTATGACACATCTGATTATTCTATGTGATACAGCTGAATGATATTTGAAACTTATTTGATTATTTAATTATTGATTACACTGGCAGAAAAATATATCCAAACACCATTGAAATAAGGAATGTAGAATATGGAAATTTTGGCATTATATTTGTTGAGGTAACATATTTAATTGATTAAAGGTACAAGACTACAGGTTGATATACATACGCGAAAAGTTATCGCAAACATGCCATGCTGGTCTATTAATAACTGGTGTAATCGCCTGACTGTTGAATGCAGGCATGGAAATGTGCATTCATTGTGTCGTACAGGTGCCAGATGTCAGCTTGTGGGATGGATTTCCATGCCTGTTGTACTTGGTCGGTCAATACAGGGACGGTTAATGCCGGTTGTGGATGATGCTGGAGTTGTCGTCCAATGATGTCCCATACGTGCTTGATTGGGGACAGATCGGGGATCGACAGGCCAAGGCAACATGTCGACACGTTGGGTTACAACAATAGTACGGGGGCCTGCATTATTCTGTTGGAAAACACCCCCAGGAATGCTGTTCATGAATGGCAGCACAACAGGTCGGATCACCAGAAGGACATACACATCTGCAGTTAGTGTGCGTGGAATGACCACGAGAGTGCTCCTGCTCTCATAGGAAATTGCTCCCCAGACCAGAACTCTCGGTGTAGGTTCAGTGTGTCGGCGTCGCAGACAGGTGGAATGCAGGCACTCACCTAGGCCTCCTCCTAACCAACACACGGCCATCACTGGCACCAAGGCAGAACTGCCTTTCATCGGAAAACACAACAGACCTCCACTCCATCCTCCAATGAGCTCTGGCTTGACACTACTGAAGTCGCAGATGGTGGTAGTTTGGGTAAGTGGAATGCGTGCCGCAGGGCGTCTGGCTTGGAGCTGTCTTTCAAGTAACCGATTTTGAACAGTTCGTTGCATCACTGTGGTGCCAACTGCCACTTGAATTGCCACTTCAGGCACAGTCTGCTTCACCACTACCATACGAAGAATACAGCGGTCCTCCCTCTCGTGCCTCGGGTACGTCCGGAGCCCGGTCTTCTTGCAAGCGTATCTTCTTGGGACCACTGCTGCCAGCACGCATGCAGAGTGGAGATATTCCTGCCAAGTCATTCTGTATTAGGGCGGAAGGAAAATCCACCTTGCCGCAGCCCTATTATACGGCCTCGTTCAACCGCAGTGAGCTGTTGATACTGGCCTCTTCATCGTCATAAAGGCATTCTTGACCTACTCCCAGTCACTTCATCCAATCTCACAAGTAATTAACACACTCGCACAGTACAGCCCATGTTTAAAGCAAACCTTATGTGCAACGTCATGTGGCTGCTACTAATGCCACGCTAATACAATTTGCGGGAAATTTGAATCGGTGTCATCTTTCTGATTTATAAACACACCTACCAACGTTCGTTAATCTAGCACAACCCCTTCTTGGAGTTTGGATATTAATTTCTGCCAATGTATTTAAATAATCTGATGGAAGTTATTTGATTATTAAAGGTATTCAATTATCACTACCTTGAAGCAGTTGGTATGTTTGGTCAAACATAAGTGAACATCATATTTTCACACTTTTTGTTTCTGACCGTTGACTACACATTTCTTTCTTGCATCTTCCTTGATTGTTAACTGTTGTTGCCCAGTGACACCGGTCTTACCATCTTCATCAGTTTCTTTTTGTAAGAAACAGTGACAGGGGATTCAGTGCTCAGTCCTCCACTCTCGGGATTCAGTACTGGAACACAAACTTTAACTAAACCCTCAACAGTATAAAAAGAAAATTGTAGCAGTCCCTTCTGTTCCCATTTGGAGACAAGTTTAATCTCCACATCTTGTTTATATTCTAGCCAACCGTTGCAGGATTTATAAAGTGGAGTATAACTCTCAAAGTCCATTTGCATGACTAAATGAAGATCATGTAGAGTCGAACCAAGAAGTCAGTTTTATCTAAACCCTCCATTGAAGAGTTGTAGCATCTTATCGCTTCAGGCCAGATCACTGGTATAAACACCTTCTCAATTTTGCTTCATCATTCAACACTGTCTGGCTGTCCCTTTCCCACTAAAGTCAATGCCGTAATCACTCGCTTGATGTCATTCCACTGAGTAATTTCTATTTTGTCATCACCATTTACAATTTCCTGTATGACACCACGTTTTTCAATTTTCTTTGTAGCAACTGGACAGTGTTTCATTCAGTTTTTTCCTAATTGTTCCGGAGTAGAAGATACCTTTCTCCAGAAGATACCTATAATTTGGATGGAAGGAAAGTAATTACCAGCATACACTTTCTGGTTTTTTGTAAAGTGGTATTCTTTCATGCAACTGTACTACTGACACTCCAGTTATACCAAAATCTTCAGTCAGTTCAGATTTGAGAGATGTTGCTTTGCTTTGGTAGACAATGAAATCACTGCACAAAAGTAAGCTTTTACTCCCCAAAGATAGTTTACCTGTTGTGTATTGCATGATGTTATTCTTTGAAAGGAATAATTTGCTCATTTGTGTATAAATTCTCTTCAAGGTGGAGATTATGGCATCTTAATTTCACACAGACGGTGATAGGTCTAACCTCTCATAGTCTGTCATTACTGGTCTACTGTTTGCTTTGTCAGTAGCTAAATGTGTATTGTTATATAATTTTTCAAACCAGTTGCACAACTTCAAATCAGCTATCGAAGGAATACATGTCTGGTTCTAAAACAATCTCAACCCAGTAAAATTCATAACATCTATCAACAGGGCTCGAAAAATTTTCTTCTATAGTTAAAATTTCTTGACCAGAATTTACATTTATTGTCCACCTATTCAGTACAAAAAATATACACCTTTTAAATTAAATGGTCTGTACAGTCATTATATCTAAAGGACATTGTTTTGATTTGTGTCCAGGTCTTCGTCAGCTTTTTATACAAATGATAAGACACACACAGAAAAAACATTACATTCAAATGAATAAAACTAGTGAGAAAGAAAGCATTTTACATATACAGTAAAAGATTAATTTTACGAGGAAGAAAATTTAAAATATTGAACATAGTTTTAAAATCTTGCTATGATTGGTGTTGATTTAACTAACACTCCAGTTGAATAAAAACTGCTTGGCTGGAGGAGTATCATTGATATCATTGGTCTATATAATGGAATGTCTGAAGATCAGTCACCAGTGTCAGAACAGAGTGTGAAATTTAAATTCAGTTTGTTCTTTCTCAGTGCTAAGGTCAGCATCAACCCACATTGAACAACTTACCTATGGGGCTGAGGAGAGAGTGAATACAAGCTCAACATATTTATTCTTCATTGAAGAAAAAAAACGTGTATTAAAAGCTGAAGATGACCTTAACATAGATCAGAACATGTCCTTTAGATATAAGGACTTCACAGGCCATTAAATTTAAGTGGTATATATTTTTGTACTGAATAGATGGACAATATATGTAAATTCTTTCCAGGAATTTTTAACTATATTAAGTCAATAAAGAACTGTAGATGAAATTTATCACATGTAATAAATTTTCTTCTGACCTAGAAGCCCATTCTGAAAACCAGGCACCAAAGTAATATAAATACAATGTGATGCATATACCTACACATTTTGGCCTTAAATTATAGTTGCTCATATAAAACGTATAAACTTAGTGTACAGGCTATCCTTTGAAGATTACATAAATGAAAGCAATTTATTGTGATTTATGTCCATGCATATGTCTTGTAGTTTGAGTACTGAAATATAATTTTTTCACTGTTCTGGATGGATCAAAATTCTCTAATGATGGGCCATTCATGTTAATAAACATTAAATTATTAAGGCCATCCAACCCCATTGATGACCTCAGATTTTTATTTATTAGATTCTTTAAATTAAACCATCTCTCACAAGAAATACTTAACACAGATAAAACTGACACAATATGGAGCAACTTGCCTAAAATCAGAAGTCAGTCTCTTCTTTGATACAACTTTGCTCAGAAGCTCCCTTAAAGTCTTCCTCTGGCCGAATACTTTGAACTCATATCAATCGTATAGAGGACTGTACTTTCTCAAGGTCTATGATAGAACCCACAAGTTGGTTCTTAAAATGCTGTGCCAATCTTTCAATCATGTTTTCTCCAAAATTTTCTAGTTCCTTCCCTTCTGGCCAGATGAAAGTATCAAATACCCTGGTGCAGATTTTAATGCTATGTTCACTCTCGACAAACCTTTCCTCGAGGTGTTTTGCTCCACTTCACACCAAAGTTTCTCTGTCAGCTTGAAGAGAAGAACTGGTATTCATATTCTACCCTTCTAATTAAATATGTTCGAGGTAAATCTGAAACTTTGAACTTTATTGAGCGGAAAATTCATTAAAATTTATTTTTAACCCATCCATCCACATAAAAATCAAATCTCCTGAGTCCAGTATATTTTAAAGCTAATAGTGTTGATTGTAGAAATGTAGATAGGGATGATTGAATGGACATAGATAAATACAGAAATAAATATACTCAATTGTTTATTATTATTATTAACATACTAACTGGAACAGCATATTAAAATTGAATGTAACTCTTTTATTGTGTATTCCTTAAAAAGAATCACTTGAAAAAATTTCCATGTGTGCTAAATGTTTCAAGAATTTGTTGCATCTTTGTTGTACTTAAATGAATAAATTATAGTAAACCATAAATATGTGTTTTATGAATGGTAACAAGATGTTAATCTACCATGTAAGCTTTCCTTCCTTTGTAAATTTTAGTGTGTGTAATCTCCATGATGGGAGTTAATAAATAAAGTAATTAAGGATGAAATGTACCTAGTGGTATGAGATAATCAATAAGAAGCCTAAGAGGAAATATTTTAAAATCATTTAAAGATAAATAAATAGAAATATCACAAATTTCTAAACAAAAATATATATTTAGCATACATTTTAAAATTCAGTTAAAATCCTATTAAACAAATTAGGTTTCGATAGCTGCGGTCGCTTAAGTGCGGCCAGTATCCAGTATTCGGGAGATAGTAGGTTCGAATCCCACTGTCGGCAGCCCTGAAAATGGTTTTCCGTGGTTTCCCATTTTCACACCAGGCAAATGCTGGGGCTGTACCTTAATTAAGGCCACGGCCGCTTCCTTCCCACTCCTAGCCCTTTCCTGTCCCATCGTCGCCATAAGACCTATCTGTGTCGGTGCGACGTAAAGCAACTAGCAAAAAAAAAAAAACAAAACAAAAAAAAAAAAAACAAATTAGGAGCATTTACTTGATCGACTGAAGTAATTTTGGTTCAATTGAGTCATGTCTGTTTATTGACAAAGAAAGTAAAATCCAAATGATTATACCAATTTTCCTGTTCCCAAATGTTCATTTTAATCAATATTTTATACATGATAATTTTTTAGGATTTTTTTTTTTTTTTTTCCCATTTGCTTTATGTCGCACCGACACAGATAGGTCTTATGGCCTAGGAGTGGAAAGGAAATGGCTGTGGCCTTAATTAAGGTACACCCCCAGCATTTGCCTGGAATGAAAATGGGAAACTGCAGAAAACCATCTTCAGAGCTGCCGACAGTGGGATTCAAACCCACTATCTCCTGGATGCAAGCTCACAGCTGCGCGGCCCTAACTGCACAGCCAACTCACCTGTTTTTTTTTTAGGATATTAGGAATCATCTGCATGAAGTACTGACACATCTTAAAAATTACAATAATACATGTATAATTATTTTCGTATGAAAAGTTTCAACATATGAGTATTACCATGAACTATTTTTAACACATTACCAAAATAGCAAGCAGCCATGCTTGAAGTTTTACATGGCTGTTATATCATGATTATAGTCACAAGATCTCCAGTTTTATGTAGAATCCGACACAGGGATATAGATCTATCGTTTCAGAAATTCCACATACCTTTAATATTCAAATCGCAACACATTTAGTGGGATGTCGTTGATTTTGCCACTTTGATATCACGCCCCCATACACTACTACGGTAGAATGTTTCTTCTGGGATTGTCCATCGTGGTCATAAGCAATGTGCTTACATTTAACAAAATAGGCAATTAATATGTTATCCCTGATAAATCACTCTACAACATTACTGCAATATGAGGTCATACAGTGTTCTCATTTAATGAGGAAACTTCTGCATCATTCTGCTGCTGGTCAGTGTCCACTCCCCCCAACCACATGTTGTGGTTGCAAAGGGAAGTATGTTCCATTACTACTGGCAAAACAAGCCTTTATCACCTACAGAATAAAATAAACCCACAAATTGAAATATTATTATTAAAAATACTGTACATGAATACAAGTTTATTTCAGGTACTGTTGAAAAATACCTTCTTCCACAGTAAGACATGCCTTACATCATTTAAACAAACTATTAGCCACTTTCCATACAGGGTAGTGACTTGTCACGTCAAAATTAAGCTTTAGCTGTAAGACTGGACCTGAACAAAATGATCAAGCGAGACTGATATGTAGGCAGGTCATGAGATATATATACAGCAAGTAGTACTTTGAGAGAGAGGTAGATAGATAGATGATAGATACAGACAGAGTGAGCACATTCAATAGTGAAGGAGAGTGAATGAAGAAGATAGACATACTTGCACTAACCGCTCAAAGATGGCAGTACACAAAGCATGTAACGTTATTCCAGGTCTTTACTTTGATAGTAAAATTAAAATGTTAAATTAAATGTTCATAGATAATAACATTTCTTCATAAACATGTAATTTCCTTGTTATCGTTTAACCAAACCTGTACATTGCTCAGAATTTGAAAATAATGGTATTTCTGTATCAGTCATGTCCACAGTAACAAGAAAATGCACTTTTTACTTTTTCGTAATTTCTGTCTGTATGTATGTATGTATGTATGTATGTACACGCATCATGAGAAAACGGCTGAAGAGAATTTCATGAAAATCGGTATGTAGAGTCGGGGAAGAAGAAACAATAGTCTAAGCTATAAACAATTTTACTGACCCTGGATGAACTGGTAGTTTAGGGGTAGGCGCCTAAAATTTAATTTTTAAACACCTATGTTATTGATCCTATAGGAAAGTACCGGTACTACATAATAAAAGTTATAGAGAATACAATTTCTGACCATTTATGTTTTATTCAGTTTTACCGTACCGACTATGATAAGAGTAGTTTTTCAGAGTTGAAAGAAAACTAAATGTGAAGGCCTACAATATCGAAAGCGGATAACATTGATCAACAATAACATTACATTGGCCATTGTTTGTTGTGATGTTCTTTGCCTCTTATGGTGCCCTCATCTCCGATAGATGGGATTACTGTTGCGTACCGAATATAATAGCCTGACTGAATGTTGGTGGGAAATAGCTGGGGAATTAGAAAACATTTTTCTTTAGCATCCCATTCCTCTGTATCATACATTGTCTGATACTGCTGGTACGTAACACACTGGTTCACCATAGTATTCCAGCATTCGATCCCTACTCTGATGCGCAGTTTTGAATGAGCAGCGAGCACATTTCGCAGAGGATCACATAGTAATAGTAGTACGACCTGGTTTAGAATTACAATTTAGGCCTATTCCAAATTATAGCACCACAATTCACTAAATAAGTCAAAAGTCAACCCTGAAAAGAGCCGTTTCTTAAAAAGTGTCTTCATCTTCACTTTTAATAAATTATACATTCATTTTATTCCAAATTAGCAGTGAAGAGGGGTTTTCTTCTCTGGCTTGGAGGAAAAATTTGCCTCCAAGTCAGATTTTTCCGCCGCCAGTGTAGTGAATTGAGATTTTCCGACTCATCGGGTACTCCTAGGAAACAGATTAGTAAAAGGGCATAGATTTTCCCTGGGACTCTCTACTATTTGACCTCCCCCTTCCCCTTCCACCGAAAAAGGACAAAGAGTGTTCACGGATTACGGCTGTCTGCGGCTTGGTCATTCCAGCTCTGGATATTTGGACTGTTAAATGAGAAAATACATGGTTTTTCATTTGATCGAGTATTTCATAAGTTATTGCTTTTAATCACGCCATTCCTACTGACGTCATTGTAATGACCTATGTTCATTTCACTTGGGAAACCACTAAGACAGTCTTTCTGAGGATGTAAAAAAGCAGGTGGAGAGTGAGTGTCTGCTGTCATGAAAACTCCCCAACCTGATTGTGACTATTGGTAGGCAAAAGGGCCTACCATTACAATAAAAATTCCCTATGCAGTCTTCATATGAGAAAAGACGTTTTGTGACTTCCCCGTCATGTTTCTAGGGTAACGTTAAGAGCTGCGATATAATACAGCCTTGCTCACAAGGTGTACACTACCTAACCTAGAATTCTGTTTAACTTAACAATGTAGAATTCCGTAGTGAAGCACGGGTACGTCAACTAGTATTATTATAAATTTAAAAAAACAATAGCTCTTATCTTCTTAATGTTCCTTTTAGAATGCTCAGAGTTTTTAAAGCTACCCATGTAATTTACATAATGTAGAGATGCTTACTATTATGGATCAAACATAATTATTACAAATTTTTCCTCACTATTAGGGATAAATTATTGTGGAAAAGCAAAATTATCTCAGAAAAAGAATTGTTCATAGAAAGGAATGTGTCCATTGTGCGTCTTTTTTCCACACTAGTCGACCAGCATACGTATTTGAATGACATTTGCTACAGTAACTGGGATCGTTTTTTTTTTTTGCTTTACGTCGCACCGACACAGATAGGTCTTATGGCGACGATGGGACAGGGAAGGACTAGGAGTGGGAAGGAAGCGGCCGTGGCCTTAATTAAGGTACAGCTCCAGCATTTGGCTGGTGTGAAAATGGGAAACCACGGAAAACCATTTTCAGGGCTGCCGACAGTGGGGTTCGAACCTACTATCTCCCGAATACTGGATACTGGCCGCACTTAAGCGACTACAGCTATCGAGCTCAGTAACTGGGATCTTATTCCTTTCTTTGTGAACACTAAAACATATGTTCCTGTTACGAGTGTGTTTAGAAGCTGGCATGGTCACTCACGCCAATTTCAAGAATAAGGTTCCTAACAAACACAGGCGTTAATTTCAAGAGTGACTGACTGATGGCTTGCTGTGAACAGTGTACTTCATTTTTGTTGGTTGTAGTGTTTCTTGTAGTGGCTGTTGACAATGGGATTACTGATTACCCACTTCACAGATTGGCATTTTATGATAAGGTATTTAGATATTTTATTCTTCCACCATCAAGTACAGAAAATGTACACTAGGTATTGTCAGTATTAATAAAAATAATCTATATACAATATCTTAGTAACTATGCCTGAGTCATTAGAAAAATTATTTTAGCTACCTATATTAGGTCAGTTTTTGAAATACCACATTCTAGATACTCTTCTACACTATAAAATGCCTTTTTCCTTAAGAATTGTGACAGTACCCTGTTAAATGCACTATTATCTAATGTTCGAATAGGTAGTGGAAGCTTATTGTACATCTTAAGCTGTTGATAACAGTGGCTGTTTGTGCTTTTACTAAGCCTGGAGTAAGGAGTATCCAGATCATTCTTGTATCTTGTGTCGTGCATGTGAACTGTAGATCTTTCTTTAAATTCGGAAAGATTCTCTTTCACATGCATAATATTTGTAAGAATATATAAACAGGGAACTCATAATTTTTAGGCTCACAAAGGAAGTTTTACAGGAGTCTCTAAATTCTAATCCAGCAATTAGATGGACTGCCTTTTTCTGCCATATAAATACATTATTTGATGTGGGACAATTTCCCCATAACCTGATCCCATACAGTATATGAGGGTGAAAGAAAGCATGATAGGATGCAAGTAGCATATCCCGACTGATGCAGGTTTTCAGTTTCCGCAACAGATACCACACCCTGGCTAATCTCTTACAGAGTTCTGATGTATGTATTTCCCATGTAAGTCTTGTATCTACATGTAGGCCTAATAATTTAACAGAATTACGGCAGCCATTATTTACAGTGTGGTCCAAGGTAAATATGATATTTTCTGTTTTAGTGACGTTAATAGTTAATTTATTGTGATGAAACCAGTTTTCAGCAATTTTAACAGATGTGTTGACTTGGTTTTGTAGTGTTGTGATATCAACATTACTGTTTACGAAAGTTGTATCATCAGCATATAGAACTGATGTGCAGGGAACATTACATGCTAGGTCATTGATATAGACCAAAAACAGGAAAGGTCCCAAAACAGACCCTTGTGGGACACCTGTTTTAACCGTTTCCATACCAGATTTTTTATCACTTATTACCACCATCTGTCTCCTTTGATGGAGATAGGATGCCATTAATTTCAGTTCATGACCCCTTACTCCATAATAACCAAGCTTGTGAATTAGGATTTCGTGCGAGACACAATCAAAAGCTTTTGTCAGGTCAATTAATGTAGCACCTGTGACTGTTTTATTCTCAAAATTATTTAATATGTCTTTGATGACACATTCAACTGCTTTTATCGTTGAATGACCCTTTCTGAATCCAAACTGTTTGTTGTAAAGCAAATTATTTTTGAAAAAGTACTCGTCGAGTTGTATAAATATACAGGATTCAATAATTTTGCTCAGAATGGGTACTATTGTTATAGGGCGGTAATTTGATGGGCACATTCTATCCCCCTTTTTAAAGATAGGTATCACTTTAGACATCTTTAAACACTCAGGAAAAACACATTGTCTAAGCATTAAATTTATTTAAAATGTCAATGGCATTGATATCATGTCAATAACTGCTTTGATTGTATTGTTAGAGAGACCATAAATGTCTTGGGTACTAGATGAATTCAAATTTGTGACAATACTTCTGACTGTTTGCAGATTTACTTCCACCCACCTAAAATCATTATTCAATACATTTGAGGGAAGATCAAAGTTATGCAACCAGTCTGAGAAATTATGTTTACTTGCATCCCCATCTGATGAAATGCTATTATCCTGATCACATGTGCTTTCATGTGCATTGATAAAATACCTATTACACTGATCAGGTTCTAGAGGAATCACATCTTGGTTATTTAAAGTATGACTAGCACTTCTTATGATAGACCATGCAGCTTTGCATTTATTGTTCGCACTTTGGATATACCTGTCATTTGCTGCAAGTTTAGCCTCATGTATATGTTTTTTATATAATTTCCTGTAGTTTTTGAATATTTCTTTATCCTTTAAATTATTATTCAATTTATACTTATTATAATAAGCTAACATAATCCTACGCATTTTACCCAAATTAGGCGTAAACCAGTTTTTAACTCTATTTCTTGGTTTAGAGCTGTTGGCCTTTACAGTTACAACTTTTTCAGGGAAGGCTGAATTAAAATATATCATTATCGTGTTAATGAAATAAGAAATTGCAAGGTTGACATCATTCATGGCATAAAGGCTAGTCCAGTCTGTTCTTATTAATTTGTCTTGGAATTCATTAACCCCTTTAACTGATATGACACATCTGATGCATTTTAATTCTTTTGATGACTTGATAACTCTTCTCTTACAGTTAACTTTAAATTCAACCCAAATACCACCATGGTCTGACAATACATCTTGTCCTAGAAATGAACATTTGTAAAATGATTTGTGTACATTGGTTACAACATTATCTAGGCATGCATTATTTCTTGTGGGTTCACCATGTGTACAATATAAGTCATGCGATCTTAACATATTAAGGAAGTTTTGAGTATTTTGTGATACCTCTAAGATATTTACAT
Source organism: Anabrus simplex (assembly GCF_040414725.1). Lineage (NCBI taxonomy): Eukaryota > Metazoa > Arthropoda > Insecta > Orthoptera > Tettigoniidae > Anabrus > Anabrus simplex. The sequence continues at coordinate 1,542,027,331 of NC_090265.1, forward strand.
TAAAGTCACCAGCTATAGCAATCTTTTGATCATATTTACAAGTTAAATAAGAAATCAACTTCTCTAACTGTGATATAAATAATTTTACGTTGGTGTTAGGGGCACGATACACAGATACTACAACAAAACCATATTCACACAATCAAATAGCTACTGATTCACATAGGTTATTAATGCAAAAGGAGGAAACATCTATTACTTCAAATTTAAGTGATTTCTTAACATATATTGCAGCTCCACCATGTGTTAGTGGGAAGTCTCTAGTAAAAATACTTCCTAATTCAAAATCATGAGGTATCCTAGATTGGTCTCATCTCTAGTCAGCCAGTGCTCATTTACACACAAGACATCAGTAGGCATTTTATTGAGTATTACATCTAATTCATCCAATTTATTTCTAATTGACTGTAAGTTACTGTGAAAAATAACTATGTTGCTCATGACTGTTTCTACTGGTTCATTGATTTTAGTGATCTGATGAGAACCTAACCTAGTCTGTCTACCTTGCACATTTTTTTTCTTTCTTGATATTTGGTTGGGCTCTGTATGTAACTAACACCCAGTTCCAATACCTTGCACATTAATTCTTCTTCTGCTTTGTTTGTTCTTGGACTCTGCGCAGCGCACTACGTCCAGTCACTGGGGTGTTTTAAACTTCACCAATCAAAGTGTCTGTTACAAAAAGGGATAGACTTGAGGGTAGTGGGAAACGGAAGTACACACTAGTGTATTGGGAGAGGTTGTGTAGGAAAGAGACATGAGGAATAGTCGAGGCGTCTAATACTACAGATATGTACAACAGAACAAGTTGACATGTGTTAGGTTGCAGGGATTTAGCACGGGGACAGGGTTCTACATCTTCACGCCAGTGTGATCTATCACGGCGATTTACTACTATAGACATACATGACCAGATCACAAATAAGGGAGGCAGGATCGTACAGATTAAATTAGGATATTACATGCGTGAAAAAAGTGAGTCAGTAACTCAGCTAAGCGAACTGTCGGATGGTATACCAAACAAGAAATAGTGAGAGGAAGTTGAAATCCGAGTGATAGTAAAGTGGAAATGAGATGTTGTTGCTGTCGGGGATATTTCTCACATTGAAACAAAATATGATTTATAGTGCCGACATAGTGACCACAATTACACAAGTTGTTTTCCTTAATCTTTAAACGATACAGATGTTCCGGTGTACAGGCATGATTCAAGCGAAGTCTGACTAGAGTAGTGATATGACGGCGAGTGTACTTGCCTTTTGCGAACCATGGTTTAATAGCAATGTTATTTTGAATATTGTAGAAATGTGTACCTTTAAATTGTGCAGATTGACGCCAATGTTCGTTCCACTTTTCTCGGAGAAATTTCTGACAAATTTTCCATACATCATTGTGTGGGAGTGCAATATGGTAGCGTAGTCCTTGTCCATCAGCTGCCTCATTGGCCAGTTTATCGGCCATGACATTGCCTGTTATGCCAGAATGTCCTGGCACCCATGTAAATAATACGGAACGATTGAGTATAGTTAGATCATACAATAGTTGTCGTAGATTTTCTATATACCAATTGTCCGCCTTTGTAGGATTTTCTAATGCTTGAAGAACACTGAGAGAATCTGTACAGATGAGAGCCTTTTGGATCGTAGAATGTTTAATATATATTAACACTTGACGAACTGCAAATATTTCAGCTGTGTAGATGGATGCGTATTGGGGTAAGATGAATTGTTTAGATAATTGCAGCATAGGGGAATAAAAAGCAGCTCCTACGTCGGATGTGTCTTGATGTTTTGATCCATCAGTATAAAATGGAATGTATTGATTATATTGATCTATAATAATTTTGAATGACTTAGTTGCTATCAGTCTGTTTAAATTCTCGGAGATACTGGAATCATCGAATTTTGTACGGATGATAGTAGGTAACTGTATAGTCGCAGGAAACATGATAGAGTACTTAGGGTGCGTTCTTGTTTGAACAACGTGAGGTCGGAGATATATAAACTGAACATAAGCCCACAGGAGTGCCGGATATTTGTGTTGTACTACAGGTCCATTTCCAAAATATTCAGATAATAACTGCAGCTTGGGAAGAATCGGATGATTATATCGGGCCATTTTCTTGAGAATATATTTAGTAGCTACATGTTTGCGTCGTAAATGTAACGGTGGTTCGGTAATTTCAGCTAGTAAAGCATTTGTAGGAGTCGAATTCATTGAACCTGTAATCAGTCGAGCAGCTTTGTACTGTACTTTGTCTAATCGCTGTTTTTGATCCAACGAAGCCATATCTATAAACTGACTACCATAGTCAAAAACAGACCTGATAATGTTTTTATATACAGTTAAAAGGGTAGCTGGGTCAGCTCCCCAGGTTCTGTTCGTTAAGGATCTTAATACATGGAGCTTTTGTTCCGTTTTGCGACAGATCTCTGCAATATGATTTTTCCACGATAGTTTATTATCAATCGTTACCCCTAGATACTTAACGGTTTCTTTGACGGAGATTTCCTGTTCACCGCATCTAATGGGAGACTTATCATATATACGTTTGTGGGTAAATATGAGAATTGAACTTTTTGCCGGTGCTATCTCTAAACCATTTTGTATCATCCACGTCTGCAGGAATTCTAAAGTCTTCTCTAGAGTAAGACGACATTCTTCTATGGTATTTTGAGTGCAGTAGATTACTATATCATCGGCATATTGCAGTATCCGAGCCGTTTTTACAATTTCCTTTTCAAGATCCGCAGTATACAACATATACATAAGCGGACTTAAAATGTCCCCTTGTGGAAGCCCAACGGATACAGAGCGGCAATTGCTTTGATGAGCGATTTGAGGGAGACTTACACGTCGATACGTATATAATTGTCCTAAGATATTAAGCAACGTGGAAGGAAAATCCATAGTACTTAGTTTCTGGAGTAGGATGGGAATATGAACATTGTCATAAGCACCTTTAATATCTAAAAAGGCAGCCATAACGTGGTGTTTTCTGGATTTTGCTAACAATATATCGACTAATAAGATATTCAAGGCATCTGTCGTGCTGCGGTCTTTGAGGAATGCAAACTGTTGCACATTAATACTATTCTCCAATACAGTTTTAGTAGTAGTCACTGCCTGCTCGATCTGCATCCGATGGCTGCTTATACTGCCTGCTCATTACAACATTTTAACATAGCACTAAATGAAACACTCCGTTTACAAATACCCACAGCAGGTGGCAGCACTAACCGGCTCCAGACCTGTCGGAATGAAATAGCGGGAAATAGGATAGACTGTACTTGTTTTCAGTGAAAATGGTGTGTTGCTGCGTGCCTTTCTGCAAATCAAAGAAAGGGAAACCAGAATGCCGTGATATTTCATTCCATGATATACCTTCAAGTACACAATTGCGTCGAAAGTGGTTAAGTATTATATCCAGGGAAGGAAACAGCAAGGGAAGTAAATGGATTCCTTCTGATTATTCCGTGGTTTGCAGTCTACATTTCGTAAATGACGATTTCAAAGTGACCAGCAAAACACGAAAATTAAAAACAGGATCTGTACCCAGCCCTTTCCCTGATTATCCAGCTTATAAACAACCGCTAATTTCAGCGATGATTAAGAGAAGGGATTCAAGCACAGAGACGTCTAACAAGAGCTCTTCAAACACCATTGCAGAAAATGGTAAGCGTAAGGTTTGAAGTATTACATACTAAGTAATATAATATCTGGGGACACTGTACTGTTAATGTGAAGGTACAAAACAGAATAATATGCTGTCATAGATTCCATTGTCCGCCTCTGTGGTGTAGTGGTTAGTGTGATTAGCTGCTAACGCCGGAGGCCCGGGTTCGATTCCCGACTCTGCTACGAAATTTGAAAAGTGGTACGAGGGCTGGAACGGGGTCCACTCAGCCTCGGGAGGTCAACTGAGTAGAGGTGGGTTCAATTCCCACCTCAGCCATCCTGGAAGTGGTTTTCCGTGGTTTCCCACTTCTCCTCCAGGCAAATGCCGGGAGCTTCCTTCACCCTTTCAAGGCCCCTGTTCAGCATAGCAGGTGAGGCCGCCTGGGCGAGGTACTGGTCATCCTCCCCAGTTTCATCCGCCCGACCCAGAGTCTGAAGCTCCAGGACACTGCCCTTGAGGCGGTAGAGGTGGGATCCTTCGCTGAGTCCGACGGAAAAGCCAACCCTGGAGGGTAAGCAGATTAAGATTCCATTACGAGTCTTTTGCTAGCAGTATAATATCGTGTCAATATACTGCTCTTTTTATTACTATTATTATTTACGCAAGTAGGGCCTATTCAGTTAATTAGTTAATTCGAGTGGCTCGGGGGCTGGGGTGTGTATGGCATCTTCAGCATTAGAAATCATTCTAGGTAGGGCTTTCATCTTCACAGATATGCAAGTCGCCTAATAGGCCGTGTATTATTATTATTCCCTGAGTATGTACTTGATTTACTGGAAGATTTTCGTGAGCCCCCTGAGTCAGTGTGTGTCACTTCGGAAACTGCTTACCGGGGACTAGTGTGTGGTTATTTAGTGCGTGTAATCGAAGAAAAAACAATGCAGCACGTGCCTGAATAACGTTTCTACCTCATTTAATTCATCCCCATTGATAGCTGCGCTAGCCCTAGCAACGATTTATTGGCCTAATTATGAGGCTTCAGAAATTTGTTGAGGCGGCTCTACCGTACTGCAAGAAATCTGCAAGTCTGCTCCAGATTATAAAAAACTATGTTCTACCTTCCTTGTGCCAATGTAAGTTTTTAAAGTGTTTTAGTAACAATAAGCACCAGGAACTTTTGTCAGAAACTGTGGTGGCCAAAGTCGTGAAACCTCTACTTAGTAATGTAGGGAAGTACCTACCATACAGACAAGTTTCCAGGTTTTCTTGTTCGTCGAAACTTCTTTCTCGAAAAGTGCTGAAACTATAACTCTCTAGAGCACCACTTTATACGTAAAATTCTTTAATATTTCTCTTACTTTTAGATTTTAAATTTTGCTGGTATGCTTATCTAGTTGTATTCACGCGGTAAATGGGTACGTTTGCTGCTGCCATCTAGCGGCAGATTGTTTGTAAGGCGTGTTACACGTTTGAGTATGGAATGAGCAGGCAGTTTAAGCAGCCATCGGATGCAGATCGAGCAGGCAGTGGTAGTAGTATAGAATTTCGCACAATGTGCATGGAGTAGTTAATTTTCACAGAACTTTCTTAGAGAGGAGCCGCGTCGATTACACCACAGTACGTGATATCTGTCACATGGCCGACCGCATAGTTCACACAGACACTGTATATCCGGAACGTGGAACTTCTTCATGCTGCACACTCTATGGTGAAACCCATGTACTGCAAGACGGGTAACTATATGTCGAAGCTCGTAGTTCGAGTCCATCCAGTCAGTTGACATCATTGCTTCGGTCGCATAGAAATCGTCCCATATTTCCTTCCGTTTCTCTTGCAGCTCGTGTAATAATTGTTGATAGGCCTCAGTAGATGGCAGATGCAACTGCATGCGAAGTTCTTCCATGTAGTATTCCTGCCGAGCCAGAACATACACCAGGCGGGAAGGGGTGAATTTTGAAAGATTCATAGCCTTTTTCAGATACCTTGCTTTGACACTTTCTAATAGTTTCAGGTCTTTCTTCTTCAGGTGGTCCCATATACATTCCAGAGCATACGTCAAGACGGGTGTCACTTTCAGCTTAAATAGGTCCATAGCCGTTTTGAGCGAAAGTTTACTGATATTCTTCACTTCGCTCATTGCAGCCACTGCAGACGCTACCTTCTCCTTTATATGTATGGAGAAGACATCGCCATGGGTTTGGAATGTCAGACCCAGATACTTGAAATTGTTCACTATTTGCAGGTTTGACCCTTCTAATGTAATAACTTGGTTTGCAGCTAGTCTTCCTCCCTTTCTGAAGGTCATCATGACCGTTTTCACTTTATTCATACTTAGCCCATTCTCTTTAGACCATTTCAGTAATTTGTCGAAAGCTACTTGTAACTGCTCAATCGATTCCGAAGTTAGAACCATGTCGTCCGCATACATATAGATCGCGACGTTGTTCATGCTAACTACTTGTACTACATCCAAGACAGCTATGTTGAACAGTAGGGGGCTTAGTGGGTCGCCCTGCAATATACCGTTCGTTTGTTCTTACGGATCTGTTGTCGTCGATCTGGACCACGTTGTTCGCAAGAATACTCCTTATAAGCATTGATATGTAGTTTTGAGGTCCAATTAGGGATTCAAGCTTCTCTATTATAAGCTTTCTGCTCACCAGGTCGAAGGCCTTGCAATAGTCAATAAATATGGCATGTAATTTGCCACCTTTCAGTCTCAATGATCTCTCGATATCATTTTGTAGGCATTTTATGCCGTCGATTGTTGAACGACCCTTCCGGAAACCAAGTTGTTCCTCAGGTAATCTTCTGTCCACTCTGATAGTCTTTTCGTCAATAATCTTGTCAGAATTTTAAAGCCTGCACATTCTAAAGCAATGCCCCTATATGAGTTAGGGTCACCTATGTCTCCTTTTCCCTTGTATAACACCTTTAGTAATGAGCTTCTCCACTTGTCTGGCACGTTGCACTCTAGTAGGCAGTTATTAAGCAAGTGTGTCCAGTCTTCTGTCAGTACATTTGTGCTCTCTGTTATGTGTTCGTTGAAAATCTGGTCAGGGCCGCATGCTTTTTCCTTCTTCAGCTTTTTTTAATGCTGTTTCGACTTCCTTTGCAGTAAACAGTTCTACGTTTACGCTGCTCTTGTGATCTTCAACTGGTGCCGGTCGTGTTTCTTCCTTCTGTAGCACATCTTTGAAATGCGCTTCCCAGATCTCCATGGGTATATCCCTGGGGAATTGAGGTTGTTTTGCTTTCAGGGCTTTATATGGATGTGCCTTGGCTTCTTCTATTAGCTTCTTTTCTTCATCCAGCAGAGAATCTTTCCTTGTAGCTCTCAATATGGTTTTGTATTCTCTATTTTTCTTTGTATATTCCTGTAGATCAGACTGAGACTGGGATTTTCTGAATATGTGCAGCGCTTGGAGCGCTTCCTTACGGGCTTTGTAGCATAGCTTATTAAACCATGGCTTTGTACGTCTGGGGTTAACTAATGGTCGTTCGGCAGCTATTTTGATAATGCTCTCAAGATAATCCAGTATCTGATTCAGATCTCGCCCATCTGTGGGATTTATGTCTTCGCGTGCCTTTTTAAGAATCTCTTGATTTATTTTCCTGGAGTATGGATTTCTGGCTTCGGTCTTCTTCGGTGACATTCGTTCTACACAGAGTGTGATTTCTACTGGTAAATGTTTTCTGATGACCACATCATCCCTTACTCTGCCGCCTGTTATTGTGCACGTTTTCATGTTTGTAAAAACAAGGTCTATTGTGCTGCTCCCATTGCTGCATATATACGTCATGCGGTGAGGATCATTTACAAGGGACAGTCCTTTCCCTTGTATAAAACTGAGTATTCTGTCTGTTTTCTTGTTAACTCGGTCCAACCGACAGTTCAAGTCTCCTGCTAGTATAACTGTCTCACTACTGTGAATTTTAGCTAGCGTTGTGCCTATGTCGTCTATTATTTCTTCCTCTTTGCATTCTGGTTGGAAGTATGCTCCTATAATTACACATGAGTTTGTTCTCACTGCCAATACATTGTCAGTATTATATATAGTCCTGATCGGGGCTAGTCTCGGACTCACCAAGCATGTTATGCCGCCTTTCGGTCTGCCTTTCTCTCCTTGTATAGCAAGAACATGCGCTGCATACACGTTATTTGGACACCACTCCTTTGTCAAAAATGTCTCCACTAAAATAACTATGTCGTAATCTACGAGTATATCTTTAGGCATCATATTCATGGCATTTACTAGACCCTCAATATTCCACGACAGACATTTGACGGTTATGTTCGTCTCTTCCCCTAAATCTCCGAGGGGCACGAAAAGTACGACAGATTACATTTTCCGGCCAGAACTTGCTGTTATATACCTTCTCGAGGTCTTTCAGGGGCACGCCAATTTTGAATGCTCGACTAGAAGGTCTGGAGCTCACTAGCTTTCTTTTAGGTATTCCTCGAGGTCCTCATTCGTTGTGTCAGCATTGAGCCTTCCGATGTATAACCAGCCCTTGCCCTCAGCTGCTTTGATCTTGCTCTCTCCTTGCTTACTGCCACGCAATAGCTCCCTTTTCTCATGAGGCCCGGGTCTCTGGAGTTGGCTTCCCTGTTTTGTCAGCCCTTCTTCCGTGGTTCCCGTTAATTGTGTATGCCTTCTACGGCTACGCTGCATTTCCCATGCTGCCGGTTTGTTGTGTTTCCATTTGTATATGTTGTGCTGGACGGTCTCCCTCGCTAGAGCTTCTTGGTCTTTGGATGATGATACTGCCAGGTTCTGTTTCTTTTCTTTCTTTCGCCGACAGGTCTGTGCGTCGTTCCGTTACATTCCTTATTACAGTCTCCCTCTTGAGCGTCCTATTTTCATCTTCCATTGCTCTTTTAATTTCCTCTTTGAATTTTTCCTGTAGATTCGATTCCAGAAACTTGAGAATTGCATCTACTTTCAAAGTTAGGTTGGCTATGGCTTCATTGTCTGGTTCGGCTGTCGTTTGAATTTTCAGAACAGTCGATTTACATGCGACACATAGCCATGTCAACTTGCAGGTTCGTCTTTTAATAATATCGTATTCACCTTTATTTAGCTTTATACAGTCAGCGTGTTGCCAAATTCTGCAACGTTCGCATTCAACTGCTTTTTCGTTCTCTCTCACAATCTCCGTACAGATATTACAAACATCACCCATTTCAACCCCTCTGATTTCTGTATCCGGTAGCATTGCTGTTCTTTACTCTTACACGCTTGGAACAAAGATGGCGCACTCACTCGCTTGACTATGTACTTACTTCCGCACTGTTTATTCTGTGATTAGTAGAGCTACATAGATTCTCACTCCTAATGCACAGCAGTTGGCTACACTGAACAATGTTTATAATTCTTGGTTAGGATGCACGTGCACACTATTATCGCTTAGTATTTAAATTAGAGGCACAAGATCACATAAATAATTATCTTAGACGGATTAGCACAGATTTCACTTTGAAACTATAACACTTTCACTCTTAGGTTGGCGATAAAACTATCACTTTTCCATCAAAATACGGAGCTTACACATATCACATGATAATACAGTTTTAAAAGTACCTAACCTGTCTAGACTACCATAAGCATAAGGTGTAGCTTGTTTGACTAATGATACATTTATTTCAAGTTCTTTATGCCATTGTAAGTGTTCATGCAAAATATGTTTCAAGATAATGATTCTAGAGTAAGATAAACATACCTGAGCATTTCTCTTATCTACCATGCTCCACTGAATTTAATGCAGGAAAAACTGGAATATTGTAGGGAAAATACAGGGAAAACAGATTTCAGTTACTAGTGAGGACCCTGAAGTATTTCCAATTCAGTAATAGAATGTTGTTAATAATGTTACTTGTTTTACGTCCCACTAATTACTTTTACAGTTTTTTGAGACGCTAAGTGTCGGAATCGCTTCTTGCAGGTGTTCCTTTATATGCCAATAAATCTACCAACATGAGCTGACATATTTCAGCACCTACAAATATCACCAGATTGAGCCAGATTTGAACCTGCCAACTTGGGCTCAGAAAGCCAGCGCCTTAAGAGCGTGAGCCACTCAGCCCGACACCAGTAGACTGTATTGCATGTGTTATTTCAGCCTTCAGTTCTTCTATAGTATGTGGATTATTTCAGTAAATTTTGCCCTCTGAATATAATACTTAAACTTAATAACGTAGTGTAGTTCACCAATAAGCACTGATTCATTGTATATTTCACAACTTATCACTTCACTTAAATACAAACACTTTACATGATTACAGTACAAAGGGATGAAGATGTCGTGCTCATTTTTAGTCTCTGTCCATACTGCCAACCTTAACAAAAAATACCAAAAAGGACATGTTTACCACATCTGTCCCTCATAAAGACAAACTTCCGATATCTTGTCCATCTTCCTCCCCCGTTAAATCTGTCAGCATCAACCACTCATCTGTGGGAAGTGGTACTAATTTTCTCAAAGAATATTTTGAAATTCCCTTGGAAGTTTTATCATCCACTGCACGAACAAGTCCATTGTCATTCTTCATGAGCATAACAGCACTAATAGGAATATTGGGTTGCAGAGTTTTTCATTTTTGGCTATGCTGAAGGCTGCTCTTCCACTTTTGCTGTAAGAAATACTGTAGATTCTCCCATCTCTTTAGCTGGGGCAAAGAGACATTACTTAAGTCTGGCTCCAGAAAAGAAACAAGTGGGGAAGTGTCCTAGTATTAAGGGGAGGAAGTCGTCAGGATTACTTAGACAACACAGTTAAAGGCCTTGAATTCAAACAAGCTTCTGACTGTTCACATGTGTACCTAGTGTACGACTAAGGTGATATTTCAAACACTTGATGTTCGGTTTCCAGAAGCCTCCAAAATGTGGAGAACCTGGAGGTATAAAATGCCACTTGAACTGTTCACTAGTTGCAAAGCTTTCCAAGTTTTCCTTCAATGATACAGAAGATAACAGTTTATGAAGCTCCTGCAGTTCCTTACTAGCTTTATCAATATCACTCCCATTATTGGAATATACACTGCAGCATTTGCCTTTACGAGCTGTAAATTGTTTCATGGTGGCTATAAATGCACTTGATGTCAGACTACTAACCAGCTCAATACATACCACCTTAGTGCACATACATACAAAGAGTGCAACATGACACCTTTGGGTTGCCTTACTTCAAGCAGAGCCAAGTTTCATCATTAAAAGTCCAGTGAAGTCTACACCAACATTCGTAAAGGGACGAGAAGGCTGGACACGAACATCCCATTAACTGTATCCTTGCTTCTTCTTTCAGGTTAATATACTGCAAGCACCTGTGAAGAAGGTATCTGACTATCTGGAATCCTTGAAATTCAGTACAGCCATTGCAAACTGAAGACAATAAGTTCAAATCCTGCATCAGCAGATGAAGGTGTTCTGCTCTTATAACAAGCATAGTCCAGGATACAAGATCATTTGATGTTTTATTTCATAAGGTAACGCTGACTGATTCAATCTTCACCCTACTCTTAAAACTTCTTCATCCAGAAATGGATGGAGACTGAGAAAACTGTTGCTCAGTGAGGTCGGTTCCTTCTTTATCAGTGTTTCAATCTCCTCCTTATAAATAGATTGTTGTGCAGTCTTGACACAGGTCCTCAATGATATCCTTAATTCCTCAGTATCCATAGAACCAATCTTTTTGTCAGAATGCCTGGAGTTATAGATGAATCTCCGACAGTAGGCCATAATCTAATGAGCTTACCAAGAGTTGAATAATGCTCAATAACTGTATCACAGTCTGTAATGATATCAAGGTTTTCATTGTGGAAATATGTTCTTCTGACATAGACTCCTTAGAGCTGATGCAAATTTTCTCAGGCCAGTCTGATTGAGGTTGCTTGAACCGTGAAGCACCATATCACCATCATTTGGATTGCTGAAGAGGTTTCACCTTCAAACTTTGTTATATTAAATCTATGGGTTTATCATGAGACAAGAATTTTAAGGGAAATCCAGCATTCAAAAGAACCTGAACCAAACCTTGCTGTAATCTTAGTGGCTTATTAACATTTCTCGCTCCTGTCAGTACCTTGTCCATGTAAAAATCTTCCTTCAGTATCCATGACATAGGAGGGTTTCATGCTTTTCCTTCATATGTTAGCTGTAGCAGACATCTTTTTACTAGAAAGGAGTTTGGTACCATTCCTTACATCAGTATTCTCAGCTGGTATATGCAAATAGGCACCTTGGGATTTGATTGCCACAAGATATGTTGAAAACATGTATGATTCATGCATACTAATATATTCCTGTACATCTTCTCTACATCGGCCATGAAGACGACTGGATGAGTCCTAAATCTTAGAACTAAGGAGTACAAATCTTGTTGAAGTGTAGGTAGCAGCAAATCATTGAGAGAAAACCACTAGTAGTTTTACTTGAGCAATCAAAAACTACTCTTAACTTAGTTGTGCTTGACTCCTTAACTACAGTATGGTGAGGAATGTAATAAGTGGTTCATATATCTCCAGTTTGAACCTCCTTTTTTCCCCCATGTGACTTCACCTTTCATACTATATCATGAATTCCATATATCTTCAGCAAGAACTGATTGCCTTGCCAAACACTTCTCAATAAGATAAAGGCGATTGAATGCAACCTGTAAAGACTCTCCAAGGTTACTCGGGTCTTGCTTAAAGGGGAAACTGACTACAAATCGTCCATCTGTATCACGTGATGTAGTTTCCTGGAAATGCCTCACATAAATGTCGTGCTCGGATCTCTTAAAATCATTGGGGATATCCTCCTGTTCCCAGAATCTTGTTAACTGACGATCAAGTTCAGTTTCATTGCATAGAAAGAAGTTTTAAGATGATTCATGCACATGTGAAGGAAATGGCCGATATCGATCAGCCAGGGTGTAACTCAAATGTGTTTTCTGTAGAACTCGTCAGTCACCTGGGCTGGACCTACGATCATTCTTCATGATTTTGTAGAACACTTCTGTCCCTAAAGAGATATCACCATTTCATGGGATGTGAAATTCAGGATCAGTCAGCTGAATGACCTCAGGAAGATTCCATTCTGATGTGTCTGTTTCCCTTGCAGGCAAACAATTAGGTATTTTACTTAATGTCAATGAATAAACAATGAATATCAGCATCAAACTCGGAAATCCTTGACTTAATTGATGTTACACAGTACTTCGAATGATGGCTAATTCTGCTTATTCCCTCAGTTGGGATGATATTTCTTGATCTTAAATTCAGTCTCGGGCCAATGACCTTCGATGTTAGGCCCCTTAAAACAACAAACAGCAAGCAAGCAAATTCAGTCTCTGATCAAATCATTCGGTAATATAATTGGATTGGCTTATGCATTTCTCCTCTTGAATCAAGGACATAAATAATTGCTGTTGCCAACAAAACACAAACATTTCCTTGGATCTTAAATGAGCAATAACTTCCAGTTCTCATCTCTGATGACCTAATGATTTAATTTGCAGAATCGCAATGGGGTTGTGATTCATTGGGCGCATAACCTTCGTTAACGTCACCATTAACAGCATGTAGCAATGTATGATGTTTTCTCTTACGCATATGATAAGATCTACCCTTACATTTGGGAGACTTATGATCATCTGCAACAGGGGAAAAGAAACTAGGGCAGAAATAAGAACTGCTGTGAGCTTGCATCCTGGAGCTAGTGGGTTCAAACCCCACTGTCGGCAGCCCTGCATATGTTTTTCTGTGGTTTCCCATTTTTACACCAGGAAAATGCTGGGGCTGTACCTTAATTAAGGCCATGGCCACTTCCTTCCCACTCCTAGCCCTTTCCTATCCCGTCATCGCCGTAAGACCTCTCTGTGTCGGTTGCGACGTAAAGCAAATTAAAAAAAGAACTTTTAAAGAATGTTTTATTTGTTTATTGCCTATAAAATTACATTTCTAGTAATAATTAAACTGCATATAAGAAAAATAAATTGAATTGTACATAAGAATGAAAATGAAGTGTAGTCTATATATATATAAAATAAGAGTTTTGTCTGTACATTGCTCAGAATTTGAAAAGAATGGTATTTCTGTATCGATCATGTCCACAGTAACAAGAAAATGCAATTTTTACTTTTCCGTAATTTCTGCCTGTCTGTCTGTATGTATGTACACGCATCACGAGAGATCGGCTGAAGAGAATTTAATAAAAAACGGTATGTAGAGTCGGGGGGTGAGCCGCTACAATCTAGGCTGTAAATTATTTTATTCACGCTGAGTGAAATGGTAGTTTAGGGGAAGCCCTAAAATTCAATTCTCAAATATTTATATTGTTAGTGGTCATATCGATAAATACTATACTACATAACTAAGTTATGTATAATTAAATTTCTGATCATTTACGTCTTATGCATTTTTACCGTACCGGCTATGATAACAGAGATATTCATGAATTTGGATTGTTGTTGCTAAGTCCATATCAACGCCGAGCCCCGACAAAATGGGTAAACAGAATTTAATGAAAATCGGTATATAGAGTCGGGGAATAAGAAACTACAGTTTAAGATATAAACAATGTTATTCACCCTGGGTGAAATGGTAGTTTATGGGAGGGCACCTAAAATTTAATTTTGAAATACCTATGTTCTTGGTCCTATGGAAAAGTACTGCATAACAAAAGTTATAGAGAATATAATTTCCGATCATTTATGTTTTATTCAGTTTTACTGTACTGACTATGATAAGAGTGCTATTTCAGAACCAGAAGACAATTAATAATGTGACGGCCTACAATATCGAAAGCGCGTAACATAGATCAACAATAACATTACACTGACCGTTGTTTGTTGTAATGTTCTTTGTCTCTTATGCTGACATTCAACTCCGATAGATGGGATTACTGCTGCGTACTGAGTAAAATAGCCTAACTGAATTTTGGCAGGAAATAGCTGAGGAGTTAGATAACTTTCTTCTTTAGCATGCCAATCCTCTGGATCATACATTTTCTGATACTGCTGGTACGTAACACACTGGTTCATCATAGTATGCCAGCTATTCGATACCTACTCTGACGCGCTGTTTTGAATGAGCAGTGTGTGCACTTAAGTCTGAGGCTTACTTAGGAGTAGTAGTATGAACTGGTCTGGAATTACAATTTAGCTCTATTCCAAATTATAGTACCAGAATTCACTAAATAACTCAAAATTCACCCTGGGCGAAAAGAGCCATTTCTTAGGAAAAGCTTCTTCCTCTTCACTTTCATTAAATCTACATTAATTTTATTCCAAATTAGCAGCGAAGGTGTGGTTTCTTCTCTGGCTTGGAGGAAAAATTGCCTCTACGTCAGATAGTTCTTTCCCCCGCCAGTGTAGTGAATTGAGATTTTCTGACTCATCGGGTACTCCCAGGAAACCGATAAGTAAACGGGCATAGTTTTTGCCCTGGCACTACCCACTATTTGAACACCACCCTCCCCCGCCGAAAAAAAAGGACGAAGATTGTTCATGGATCATGGATGTCTGCGTCTTGGTCATTCTAGCTCTGTAGCTTTGGACTGTTAGTTCGGCAGCATAGTACTGTTCGTTAAAAGTGAAAAAAGTGTGGTTTTTCATTTGATCGAGTATTTCATATGAAGGCATTGTTTTTAATCACGCCATTCCTACCGACGTCATTGTAATGACGCATGTTCATTTCAGTTGGGAAAACCACTAAGAGAGTCTTTCTGAGAATCTATAAAGGCAGGCAGAGAGGGAGTGTCTGCCATTATAATGAAAACTCCCCAACCTGATTGTGACTGACGGTAGGCAAGGTGGCCTACCATTACAATGAAAATTCCCTAACCCAGTCTTGATATGAGAAAAGACGTTGGTGACTTGCCCGTCGTGCTTCTAGGGCAACGTTAAGAGCTATGCAACTTAATACAATCTTGCTCACAACGTTTTCACTACCTAACCTAGAATTCTGTATAAAATTTAGAATTCCGTAGCGAAGCACGGGTACATCAGCTAGTTATTAATAAATTACAAATGTAAGAATTTATTTTTTATCAGACATATTAACTTTAATGAGAAAATGTCGTTCTTTTTGGGCATCAACAAGTTTTTTAATATTGGGAGAGTAGGTAGTGGCTGCCATTCGAATACAGTTGCTCAACTGTTTGTTAGTCAGTCAGTCTGTTTCTGTACTTGTTTTTTTTATATATTTCATACTGGAGAAAGAAACCTCACACAAATGTGCAGAGCTGAACATTGCCTTCACTTTGAGAGCAACATGGACCAAAATTGGGTATTTTACTTTAGGAACAAGAGGCCAAATATTTTCAAAGCTTGAGGAAAGTGATTTTACAGATAAATCATTTTCAAGATCAGTCAGTTCCAACTCCACTGCAGCACTGTCTTTTTGAAAATCATAATGCTTCATGACACAAATGGAGAACTCTTCAGCACCAATATAAAAGGTGATTTAACAAACTGAACTGTGCAACAATTGAAATGCTTTTGAAATCTTATGAAGCATTTGTTGAATTGACGTCACAAATCTGGAAGAATTTGTATGTGTTGTTTGATGTTGTAAGGCGGCATTGAAGAGCCTTGCTTTCCAAACAGGAAAAGTGTTTATATTCACCCTGGTTGAGATTTCCCCCACACACAGTTCCAGCTTTTTTGAGAATGAAGCAACATCTGAAATTGTTCTGCCAATATCTTTATCCTCACCTTGAAGCTGCATGTTACGGATATTTAACTTTTTGGTGATGTCTGCAAGAAAAGCAAAATCCCGCAGCCAAACCGGATCTTCTACTTCATGGAAGAATTTGCCTCATTCTTTCAAAAATTCTACTAAGGCAGGAAGCAACTCTTTAAAACGTTGTAATACTCTGCTTGTACTAAGCCAACGAAGTTACGTTTGAAGCAGTGGATTACCATACTGGCAATCTAGGTCATCAGCCAGTGCTCTGAACAAACGTCTCTGAATTGCACGTGTTCTAACTTTATTCACTACTGTACTTTTATGACTGTTTTCTTTACATTATTCATACTTAAAAACTTTCCACACAGTAACTGCTGGTGTATTACACAGTGGTAAGACAGAAATTTTCGGAAAGCTGTTGTCTTTACGATACAAGGCTATGAATCCCTTCTCTCCGCCTATCATTGCACCACCATCTTCTTTACAGGAATATTTTCAGAGTTGATAAGATCTTTAACTGATAAAAATACGCCCGATCCTGTTATTGGTATAATCTTTATCAGCGCCTCTCTTATTTCAAAATTATCAAAAACCATTCTCGCAAAAATGGCCAACTGAGCTGTATCAACTATATCAGTCGATTCGTCATGTTGTAGGGAAAAATAGCTGCAGCGATCAAAGTCAGTTTTAAGTTATGAAGTAACATCAGAACTCATAACCTCAACCCCTCTCATTACTGTATTTGCAGAAAGCTGCACAGATTTAATAGCAGAATTATCTCAGTTTAATTTTTGAAACTATCAAGTAATGAATGTGCAGGTTTTATTAATTCGTCTTCATACGGTTTCCTATTCTGTGCAATAATTTTTGAAACTCAGTGACACCTCAGTTGCTGCTTTGTTCTTGTCTAATGGTTTAAAAAAAAGTTGACTGTTGAGCAGTAAGTTTGTTTTTAGCTGCCTTACCTTTTACTTCCTTAGAGTAGAATCCAGTGGGAAAACCTTTTCAATCCCCGAGTGAACAGTTTTGAAGTGACGTTTGACGTTCCCTTTCTTCTGAACTGATGCACTTGCACAACACAGTAAACACACGTTTGTCCTTTACCGGGTAAAGAAGTACTCGGTTTCCCATTCCGAATAAAAGTTATAAGTTTTTGCTTTTTGCTTGAACACGCCATTATTAGAATAAACCTAGCTTAGTATCAATGTGTAAATCAAACTATCCGCGTTAGCAAATGTCTGATACACTCACGAAAAACATAACGTTCACAACCTCATGCATACACAGTCAACTATGAGTCTGACAATGCAGTATTCTTGACTGACAATGGCAGTTGTGTGGTTGAACTCGGTGGAACAACTCCAGGTTAACCAATCTGAGCGTTACCGCGATCTACAAGGAGACAATTGAAACACAGATTCTTAGACTTTACAAATTCTAAATGCTGTGATACAGCTAAAGGCTCAAATTTGTCTCAGTGATATAAAACATATGCCTGATTACAATATTTACATTGCTTGTCCATGCTACAATAAGCCTAGGTAAGTTTGTGGGTTCAATTGAAATTAGTTAATTGTGAGTTCACATTGACTATTTCCAGTGCCTGACACCCGGTTTCTAAGAATATGTCCTTTCAGTCACAACTTTTTCTTGAGTCAGAAAGTACTTCGAAATTCCTTCTTAGTCCTACTATCAACATTATTTAGCAGTAATTGTGTAAGTATCAATTCAAATAAAGCAACTTCAAGCCTCCTAACGCATTCTCATTACTTTCCATGTGATTTAATAAGCCCCTGAACTCGAACGATGAGTCTTCGCTAACACTTGGGGGAGAGAGTAGCTCATGAATATGTCTTACAGCTATTAGTCTAGGATTGTCATATCTAAAAGTTATTAAATCCTTTGTTACAAAAAAAATTGTCATTTGAGATAGGCATATTCTGGACCAACTGTCTTGCCTTACCCCTTAGGGCCAAAAACAAATAATGTAGTCTTTGAACTTCAATAAGAGACAGATTATTTATAACTAAACTTTCAAAGGAATCCTTGAAACTAATTCAATCGGAAAACTGTGAAACTGATATTTTTGGCAACTGTACACTGCTGGCCTTGCCACCAGTATTGTTTGACATTGTACTTGTAGGACGGCCTGCAACTTGAGAAACCTGAATTGATCTAGCTAAAGCTAGTAATACATCTTCAGATTTCTCTCTACCGATTGAATGGTCTTGTTATCATCATCATTTAATTCAAGTATTTCTTGTATTCTTTCAAAATCCTTTCTGGATCATAGTTGTCTAAAAATGTTTGCGTGCATGTTAGAGATGTAATAGAAATTCCTCGTTGCTTTATCTAGGTCGTACACTGTGTTAGGATCCATGATGATAATGAATGGAGCTAGGATAATAATAGGATGGACTTAGCCTAGAGCAGATACTGATCACCTGGAACAGCTGTTTCCCATATTAATTCCAATCTGCTGTACTGCTTTGGTGAATACAAGATGGAGGCAGCCATGATAGATTTAAAAAAAATTAATTCAATATTCCATATAAGTTGGTAGAATTGGACAGTTCAGCCACATCCTATAGGATTGCTCTGCTAAGTTAAGCTATGCTAACCTCACACCTTGGTTAAGTTCAGCTATGCTAACCTCACACCGTGTTTAAGTTAAGCTAAACTAACCTCACACTTTGGCAAGGGCTTAACCTCATGATTGTTAAGGACTTAACTTCACATCCAGCTAAGAGTATGGGCTTAACCTCATGCTAGATCAGGGATTAACTTCACACTCTGGCAGAGCTTAACCTCACACTTTGCAGGGGCTTAACCTCATGCTGACTACGTGTTAACAAAACCTAATCCAACCCAGCCTACTTAACGATAGCCAAGAGTTTGGAGTTAACTTCACTGGCTGTTTCTTGCACCCACTGCCCTTCTTGACAGGGCTTAACCTCATAACGGCTGAGGTGGGAGCTGAGGCTGAAGCTAATGCTGACGTAACTAACTGCTCAAAAAGTACTTAACATGTGCAGAGATATCCCCACTGGCTCTTTTTTTACATCAGGCTGCCCTTCTCTACAATGTTTTTCAAGTTTTGAAGTAAAAATGAAGTTGAGAGTAAAAAAAAATAGGTCAGGGGTGAAAATAACACTTAACTTAAAATTTAATAACTCCTAAAGTGATGTTACTAGAAAATTTATTTTTAGCTTAAAATTCACAAACAAATATCCTCTAACTGGTAAAAGTGATCAACTCACCCCTGACTATTTCTTTCCAAAGTTTTGGGTAAAAACGACTTTTGACATTACAAAAGTGTTGGAGGATACTTCAGATTACTTTTAGAGTAAAAATTAGGTAGGGGTGAAAACAAACCTTAAATTACAAATTTAATCATGCTAGAAAATGGATATTTAGCTTAAAATTCATCAAAATGTATCCTCTATCTGGTGATAGTTATCAGCTCATCCCCAAATATTTCTTTCCAAACTTTTGGGGTAAAAATGACTTTTGATGTTAAAAAAAGTGTTGTATGATACTTTAAATGACTTTTAGAGTAAAAATTAATTAGGGGATGAAAACAAACTTTAAATTACAAATTTAATAACTCCTAAACCGATAGTCCTAGAAAATGGATATTTAGCTTAAAATTCATCAAAATGTATCCTCTATCTGGTGATAGTTACCAGCTCATCCCCGAATATTTCTTTCCAAACTTTTGGGGTAAAATTATTTTTGACATTAAAAAAAGTGTCAGAGGATAGATAGGCCTACTTTAAATGTTTTTTTAGAGTAAACATTAGCTAGGGGGTGAAAACAACCTTCAGTTTTAAATTTAATAACTCCTAAACGATTGTCCTAGAAATTTGATTTTAGCTTAAAATTTATCAAAAATTATCCTCAAACCAGTGATATAGATCAACTTACCCCTGACTTAAGTTTTTAGGATAAGAATTAATAACGCACACAGAACTGCATTGAAAATGGATAAAACAATTCTTTGATAAGTAAAACAAAGCAGACATTAATAATTAGTTTATTAAGTATCATTGTTGCTCACCCGATCCACTAAGGAGCTTTTAGCCTAAGGATTACTTGCTTCTGACTTGGGGGATCATCTGCTTAAACTATTATCGGAACTGCATTGAAGATAGATAAAACAATTTCTTGATAAGTAAAGTTTAATATGATACAGACAATAATAATGTTTATTAAGTAGCACCTACTCTTCACCTGATGTACTGAGGATTACTTGCTTCTGACATAAAGATCACCTGCATATACTGAGGATCGCTTTGGTGACCTAACACCTTGGCTAGGAGTGGGACTTAAACTTTGGCTAAGGCTGTGGGCTTAACCTTATCGCTCGCCTATGTGTTCGACAGGAGCTTTGATGACTTTACAGCCCGTCTAAGAGTAGGGCATTACACCTTGGCTGAAAGTAGAGGCTGCTATGAGTAGGGTGCTTAACCCTGGCTAAGAGTGAGACTTTATACCGTGGCTGTGAGCAGGGGCTTAACCTGACTAGCTACTTTACTTACACTAGGGTTGCCTTTCTCTACAAAAGTCTGGGTAACCTTAGGAGCTGAGCTAGGGTGTAGGCTTAACTTTATGCTGACCTAACAGGTGCAAGTCTGGGTAACCTTAGAGCTGAGCTACAGTATAAACTTAACCTCATGCTAACTGACTGCTTTTGGCATAAGTCTGTGTAACCTTAGAGTTTTAGAGGAGAAGGTAGGCTTGATCTAACTAGCTGCTTTTTCAGCCTACATGTGTATGGGATTAATTTACCAGCTGCTCTTAATTTGTTTGAGGCATTGACCCCAGGCTCGGTCTTAGCTCAGATCAAATATGACAAGCTTGTGTTTTGAGCACATAAAAGAACTAAGTGCTGGAATAGCATACTTAGAGTAGCAGAGGTAGAATTTGCTAAGCTATTTTAGGCGGAGATGACACTCAAAACTTTGGTGAGGCAGATCACGTGGACATGTTCGTTAGCTCTCTAGAATATCTTGTGCAAAGTTTAAAAGATGTAACTAATAACTGCTACTTGAGCCAAGGACGTGAACAAAGCACAGTGCTAGAAGTGTATTACAGTGATGACTAGGAATAAAAGCCATAATAAGTGGAATGCTTTTAACATTTAATGAAATATTGATTTCACATTTCACATTGAATGTAGCTGCGGAGCTTGTTATGCAGGTGAGACAAAACGTCTGATCTCCACCCGCCTAAAAGAACATATCCGTCACACCAAGAACCAAAACACAGATATTTCAGCGGTAGCCAAGCATTCCTATGAAACTAGGCATGGAATATCATTTGACAAGACCAAGATCCTAGCAGCTATCCCTTGGAATCTGGAAAGGAGAATCCGCGAGGCTATCGAAATCAAGAAACATCCGAACAACATAAATTTAGAAGAAGGATACAAAATCAGTAATTCTTGGATGCCTATCATTCATAGTTTAAGACATACAGACCACAACATAAACACACGGGCCGCAACCCCATTACATAATAGCGCGGGCAAGCCCCCACTACCTGGCTGTGACATATACTTTCCAGAAGTCTCGCGAGACAGCCAGGGCTTACGTCAGCCAGAAAGGCTAGGATATAAAAGGCCAAGATCAAGGCCACTCTAGTAGTGTAATTTCTGCCTGGGAGACTGATTACCTCGGATCGAGTAGGGGTATTTCAGTCGCCTTGACAAAGAATACTGCAATGTATTCAAAACGTCGGCAAACTGTACGTGATATGCGTACAAGTACAACATGGTTCAACCCGGAAATTAAATTAAATATTGATTTGTTTAATTACTACAGTCGTTATGTCATACTCATTGACATCATCAATCTGCTGAAGATTACTAACTCGATATTTTGAAGATTACTCTATTGTAACCAGCTCAGTAAAATCTACTCCTCTTTTCTGGTTGCCAGTGCTCAGCCACATAGAACCTCCTAGAATTAGAAAATTGAATAACTTGGTCAGAGAATACAACAAGATATTAACCAATCCTGATCTCCCCATCCATGAAGATGTTAACGTCAGATTCAGCCGCCTCAAATCAAGATCTCCTCCTATTCAAATAGCACAAGAACTTGTTAGTAGGGATTTCAATCCAAAAACTGATTGGCAACAAGAGTGGAACAGCGTAGCTCCGACTCAATGGCAGACACTGTTCAATTATAAGAATCTTCCAGCTGGCTTTGATTTGCCCCGTAAGACATGGGTAGCCCTCAACAGAGTCCGTACTAACCACGGGAGATGTGGATCAATAATGTTTAAATGGGGTACGAGATCTTCTCCAGCCTGTGACTGTGGTGCAGTTAAGCAGACTATCGACCATATTGTCACCGAATGCAATGGAAGGGCATTTGCTGGATCCAGCCAGGACTTTGTGGTGGCATCTGCTGAGGCCATACATTGGCTTGATAATTTAGATCTAACTCTTTGAACCCTTTTGCTTGCATTATTGTTTTCAATGTTATAATGTGTATATCTTGTAATTTTGTATTTAATAGTTTGTGCTTACTGTTCATGTATACTTAATCTTTGTATTGTTTTGTATACGTTACCATACTCTAATAATAACCAGTTCCTTACATGCTGAGGATCAACTAGAGGCGGACATGACACACAAACTTTACTGAAGCAGATCAGAGATCATGTTTAGACTTGCGAAGCTGAGGGGGTGGCTAAGGCAGAAGAAGAAGAAGTTGAGCTGATCACGTAGACATGTTCAGAATAACAAAGTTGAGAAGGTGAAGGTTGAGGAGGAGGTTAAGGCTCAGGATAAGGCTGAGGAAGGAGGAGGAGAATAAGACTGAGAAGGAGGAGGTGGCTCAAACTAAAGCTGAGGAGGAAGAGGAGGAGGCTAAGGCTGCGTAGATCCTCACTAGATCTTCAGCAAATTGAGGTGCAAGTTAAGGTGCAAATCCTCAGCCTTAACCTCCTCCTCCTCTGCCTCATCCTCATCAGACTCCTCCTTCTGCTCCTCCTCCTTAGCCTCATCTTCCTTAGCTTTGTTAGTCTTAAATGATCTCTGATCTACCTCACTGATGTTTTGTATGTTAGTACTACAGACCTGTCAACCCTTCCGATTTACCCAGAAACTCTCCGTTTTTTAACTCGTCTTCCAATTACCCGCTTGATTTTTAGTTCTTCCTATTTTTGACCAATATAACCTCGGTACGGTCAATAATCTTTCCCTAGGATAAATTATTGTACGCGCGTGTGTAATTTACGCAATCTCATTTTCAAGTGTATTTATTTGGCAAGTGTATCGTCCGTTATCTTCGTGTTTCCCATTCATTACATCATCGTGCGTGTTTTAAAGCTGGAAATTCGGGATGGCAATCGCCCTACAAGCGAGAGAGGCTAGCATGCGCTAGCAACTCCGTTAATCGGGATGAGAGATTTTCTTGTTCGCGCGCCGTTAACATTGTTTCTGTGCGTAGTTCAGTTAGAGTTGTAGGCCACGTGACTTTTCTTGCGGTTCTATGCTTTTCCCCCTGTCGAAGTCTTGCTAATAATGTATGAAACATATTGATCTCTTTTGTATATGGTAGTTCTGCGTATTTTAGTGCATGTGTGCTTAGTTCATAATTCGAACGAGTTGAATGTAATTCAGAGAGCTGTATCGGTGACAGTTTTTGGTATTTTCTTTTCACATTATATCCACAAAACATAACATACGTTATCTCCAAGTGTTGAGAAATACTTATAAAATTGCATTTCCTTTAGTGTTACAGTCTAATAAAGGAAACTATTATGCATTTTGTTCCATGTTTGTTACGTTTTCTTGTAACCATTTTTATGTTTTCTTAGTTTAAGATGTTAAATTTAATGGTCAATTTGCCTTGTAACTGTAGGCCTTTATTAATCAAGACCATGGCGCATTATACACGATAAAGTCCAAGAATTAAAAAATCTTCCTATTTTTTATTTCTGAAAGCTGGCAAGTATGGTATTACTACAAGCACGTGATCCTCAAAAACAGGTCATCCTCAAGTTAAAAGCATGTAATCCTCAGAGCAAGTGATCTACACGTCTGAAGCAGGAAATCCTCAAGTTAGAAGCTGGAAGAGGCTACAGCTAAGGAGGATGACAAGTTTAAGGTGGAGGATTTGCACCTCAACTTCACCTCAGCATGCACCTCAATTTGCTGAAGATCTAGTGAAGATCAGGTGAGGATCTAGTGACGATCTGTTCAGCCTCAGCCTCCTCCTCCTTAGCCTTAGAATGAGCCTCCTTCTCTTCCTATTTCTCAGACATAGCCTTATCCTTCTCAGCCTTAGCCCCCTCCTCCGCCTTAGCCTGAGTCTTAGTTTTCACTTCCTCAGCTTTGTTATTACGAACATGTCTATATGATCTGATCCTCTTCTTCTTTTTATCCAGCCTTGGCCTCCTCCTTCTCAGCCTTATCCTCAGCTTTAGCCTCCTCCTCAGCTTCGCAAGTCTAAACATAATTTCTGATTTGCCTGAGTAAAGTTTGTGTGTCATCTCCACCTTTAGTTGATCCTCAGCATGTAAGGAGCTGGTAACGATACAGTAACCCTCAAAATATTGAGACAAAAGCACTTGATTTTTAAAAAATTGGACTAGTAATCCTCAGCAGATTGATCATGTTAAAGAGTATGACCTTAACAACTGTAGTAATTAAACAAATACATATTTCATTAAATGTTAAAAATGTTCTACTTATTATACCTTTTTTTCCTGGTCATCACTGTAAGACACTTCTAGTACTATGCTTTGTTCACTTCCTTGGCTCAAGTAGCATTGATAAGTTACATCGTTCAAACTTTGCACAAGATAGTCTAGAATCTAGATGATGTAATGGTGTGTAACGTGGTTAGTTTCTATGCATGCGTGATGTAGGTAGTTGAAACAATGGTAGTTGAAAGTATAGTGGTGTGGATTGTTTACCTATATGAAACCTTAAGAACAATTATAGTAGTCTATCTTACACTTCAGCACAGACGTCATCATTAGAGAGCCGATGTTACTTGCTCCGCTCAGGACGGCTGCCTGTCACGTGACAAGAGAGCAGCGGACAGGCGAGTTACATACCGTGGCCATACTGAACTTATCACTCGGAAATGTTACCATATGAATAACAGCAATAATAATAATAATAATAATAATAATAATAATAATAATAATAATAATAATAATAATAATAATAATAATAATAATAATTTGGAGCATGGATCATACGAGATGAGTAGGACACAGATTACAGAGTATAACAGGCGAGAAAATGATTCATTCACAAAGGAAATAAACAGCAGTGTGCAACATGTCCTGAATAAATACATTTTCATGATATGTAACTGCTCTGGGACACGTACATTTAGTGAAATAAAATACAATGTCTGTGATTTGAACACATTTGTTGCACTCTCATTAACATACATTTCAATATTTGTATGGCATTTATGACTATCACAATTAAAATTAATAAAATTATGTAATGATTCCACCTTTTCAATACATAGTAATGTAAGGTTACATCACAAGTTGATCATAAACAATACCGGTTTTGACCCTGAATGCTGGGTAATCATTAGCCGGTCGTTTAAAAACAGAAAAAACAATACACAGATAAATAACCAGTAATGTAGAAGATATAGTTTTTTCACCAGACGTAAGTTCGTGTGGAGCAGTATAACACGTGACTGTAGCACTGTGTTTTAGAAGTTTTTATAATCTTGAAGAGAAGAATAAATAGCTTGAGGAAACAATCTTGTAATCGTTACTAGATGTAAGTTCAATCAATCAATACTGATATGCATTTAGGGTAGTCGCCCAGGTGGCAGATTCCCTACCTGTTGTTATCCTAGCTTTTCTTAAATGATTTCAAGGAAGTTGGAAATTTATTGAACATACCCTTGGTAAGTTATTCCAATCCCTAACTCCCCTTCCTATAAATGAATATTTACCCCCAATTTGTCCTCTTGAATTCCAACTTAATCATATTGTGATCTTTCCTACTTTTAAGGACGCCACTCAAACTTATTCGTCTACTAATGTCATTACATGTTATAATTCTCATATTATGTTCCGTATTGAAATGTACTTAAAATCAACTAATAATATTAGTTTAAAAATTCCACCTGTTCAATACATAAGTGTTTTTTATTTAAATTTAAGATACAGTTCTTAAGATATTACATACAGGGACATGTTTCACCCATGTTGAGGGCATCATCAGCCTAAAAATCTCAAACCTAAAAGAAAGATAGATCAGGATCCTGATTGTTTTTATACTTAAGTAAGAGGTACAATTTGTATAGATTTTTGCGAATGTCTTGTTTTTTAAAAATGTGGTAACAAGTGGTTAGTTAGAAGTTTAAAAGTAAAACGTAAAATTGCTGCGCTGAATTAAAATTTGGTAAAATATGGTGCCTCATTCTGGAGATGGCATAAGTAGCTTATAGTAGCCTAATAAATTAGGAATAAAAACACTCTTAGTGGTAGTAAGTTGTTCAAGTGCTTAGGAGCTAACCTGTCTTCGCTCAACGCAATAATTAACACTGAGAGGACTTTTGCTATTTGTAAAACTCACAACCTGACTTTTAACCCTGTTTATCATGATACCATTGCCTGCTGTCCATCCCACAACATTATCGAGGTCACGTTGCAGTTGCTCACAATCTTGTAATTTATTTATTAGTCTGTACAGAATAACATCACCCGAAAAAGCCCTACCTCTGATTCCACTCCTTTACATACCGTATATCATTGATATATATAAGAAAACATAAAGGTCCAAAAATACTGCCTTGAGGAATTCCCCTCTTAATTATTACAGGGTCAGATAAAGCTTTGTCTACTCTAATTCTCTGAGATCTATTATCTAGAAATATAGCAACCCATTCAGTCACTCTTTTGTGTAGCCCAATCAAATACAGTAGAGACAATACACGACACTGAGCGAGATATCGAGGGACAGCTATTGGAGCACACTCTAGCGGATAGACCTGAACGGTACTGATTCTGTCATAAGAGCACGTGTATTTTTGTGTGAAGTTTTTGGTGTTATTTATGCGTTTTCAGTGAGTTGACATAATTAAATAGTAGCGTGTGCCATTCCTTGATATCTCCTCTCAACGTGAGGGGAAAGGTATGTGCTGTGTTTGGCTGCAGTAATTACAAAGTAGAGAAAAATGCGCGCTCGTTCTTCAGGTTCCCTCGTGACAAGAACATGTAAGTAATATTGTGTTTGCATATATATTCTTCCAGTGACAGAGATTTTTATAGTACTTCATAATCTTCTGACCTGCTCGACCCATGTTTTAACGGGCTTAAAATATAATACGCATATTTTATTGTATAGTGCAGCAGTTAACCTTCAATACCGATGTGTTGTTGTAGGTGTGATCTGTGGGTTTTGAAATGTCACAGAAGTGATTTGGATAAAGTGTACAAGAAAGAAGGGACGTTACGCTTGTATATAAATTATAAGATCTGTTCAGATCATTTCCAGGTCAGCGACTTTAAAAATCCTCGACTGTAAGCCAAGGGTATGTTACATTTTTACTCTAATTGTACGTAAATATTCCTCAAAGCATCACTATCGACAACATTTTCAAACTTTTCTTTCTTTTATCCCTCTTCTCAGATTAAAGCCGGGATTTTATAGATTTTCTTTCTGTTAGTAGGCTTCATGTTAAGAGGAAAATTGTCCAGCTATTAAATGTTAATTCATTGCATCATATGTGTAAGGAATGTGCCGATATTTTTTTTTAACAAATGTCTTAATATGATGATACATTGTTTTTAAATGAGGAAAAAAAGACAAATCCAACCGTAAGATTTCAGGCAGGTATGCTAAAGCTAAAAAAGTAATGAATAAATGAAAGATCAAGTCATTTCACAGCAGTCCATTTCACTCCTTGTTTATATGTCTAATTTCAGTCTTTGAATAATAACCTTTTAAATAATTCTTCATTCATTTATCCAGAATTGCTTTAGCAACTTCGAAGTTAATATCTCAATAATACTTTCTTTCTAGACGTAATTTATTTATCCATTTCCGTATATACATTTCCATTGATATTTGAATTTAGCGCGATTTGTTCAGGTCAAGTCACTAGGAGCGCCACCGTCGAATTGTCTCCCATTTTAGCAAGGCGAAATCCGTAAGTGTCGTGTATTGTCTCACTGTATTTGGCCCAATTGCACTCATTTTTGCCAGTATTCTCCCATGATCCACCCTATCAAATGTTTTAGACAGGTCAATCGCGATACAGTCCATTTAACCTCCTGAATCAAAGATATCTGCTATATCTTGCTGGAATGCTACAAATTGAGCTTCAAGTTTGTGTGGAGCAGTATAACTCATGTGAATGTAGCACAATTTTTTAAAAGTTTTTAAATCTTTAAGATTAGAAGAATAAATAGCTCGAGGATCAATCTTGTAATCGTTGCCAGACGTAAGTTCGTATGGAACAGTATAACACATGTGACTGGAGCACTGTTTTAAAAGCTTTTGAAATCTTGAAGAGAAGAAAAGAAAAATAAAAGGTTGAGGATCAGTATTGTAATCGTATGCTTGATGCAAAGAGAGTGGATTGATGTATGAAGATGCAGATGATTAGTCTTGCAATTAGTGATGTGCGCGAGTGACGCTTGGACTCGCGAGAATCAAGTCTGGCGTAGTGACGGGACTATCGAATGAAAACTGCCGAATCATTCGATAGTCGTTAACTACCGTTACGACCGATTGTTTCCGTTTGCATTCGGTTTTTCATTCGGATCGCAAATTCCAATTGTTTCCACTAGTCAGCGCTGAAATCGGCCTCCTCTTTTGTTACGGAGTAAAGTTAGTCATCTATCTTCTATATAAATAAAATCGTAATGACCATGTGTCTGTACATTGATTATTTTGGCGAAATTTCCGTACAGTTATCTGTTTCAGGTGTAATAATGACCATCTGCATCATTTTTAGCTTTGGTGTCTGTCTGTCCTTCTATAACTTGAAAACTACTGGATATATTTCCACCAAACTTCATATTTAGAATCCACCTGTCCTTGGGTAGGTTTTAGCGCAAATATTGTTTCTAAATCCCTAAACTGAGTGGGGATTTTTACGAAACCGAAACCGTGATTTTGCACTCCCTCAAAGTATACACAACTGAACTTAATGGAAATCTACCTGCCTTAATGAAAATTAAATTCTAAACCTTTTTTTTCTCATGTGCATCATTTCGATAATAGGATTTAATAAAGGAGATATCATTAACGGACCTTTTTTCGGTACAAATCCCAGCGGACTTAACGCAATAGCGGGTGCGTGTAAAGCGTATTTCTTACAACTTGAAAACTACTGAAGATATTTGAACCAAACTTTATATATAGCATCCATCTGTCCAAGGGTAGGTTTCCTTGCTGTCAGTTAGTTAGTTAGTTAGTTAGTTAGTTAGTTAGTTAGTTTGTTTGTTTGTTTGTTTCTTTGTTTGTCTATTGGTCTGTTTGTCTTTCTATAACTTGAAAAGTACCGGATATATTTCCACCAAACTTCACATTTAGAATCCACCTGTCCTTGGGTAGGTTTTAGGGCAAATATTGTTTCTAAATCCCTGAAATAATTGGGGATTTATACGAAACCGAAACCGTGATTTTTCACTCCCTCAACATATAGACAACCAAACTTAATGGAAATCTACCTGCCTTAATGGAAATTAATTTCTAAACCTTTTTTTCTCATGTGCATCATTTCGATACCAGGATTAATAACGGAGATATCATAACGGACCGTATTTCGGTACAAGTCCCACCGGACTTAACGCAAGAGCGGGTACGCGTAAAGCGTATTTCTTACAACTTGAAAACTACTGAGATATTTGAACCAAACTTTCTATTTAGCATCCACCCCTCCATGGGTAGGTTTTAAGGTTTATACCATTTCAAATTCCCGGAATGGACTGGGGTTTTATAGGGGACCGAAATGGTGATTTTTACTCTCCCACAATATTTAAAGTACAAGACCAACCTGACTGGAAATCGATCAAACTGTTTGGAAATCCAATTCTAATTTCTTTTTCTCATGTGCATTTTTCAACGGGAGGATTTATAAGGGAGATAACATGAAAGGTCGGTATTCAGGCTAAGTCTAGCGGACATATCCCAAAAGGTGTTATACGTGGAGCAGATTTCTTATCTGTCTAGATAAGTCATATCGTAACGACCGTGTGTCTGTGCATTGACTATTTTGACGAAATGTTCGTACAGCTTTCCGTTTAAGGGGTAATAATGACCACCTACATATTTTTAGCTACAGTTTCCTGAAAGTCCTAATTTTTACCCCCCGCCCTCGCCCAAAATCAAGATTGCCTCACAATCTGCCACACGAGCTGAAAAATTGAAACTAAGCAAATTTATACGTTTTAGCCGGTAACCTACGGAAAACTTCCAAGATCTTTAAATATTTCACCTTTTATGCCGAATAATATCGAAATATAGGCAATTTAATGACGGTGCAGACCTTCGTTTCGAGGTATTTCGCGGCTAAACGGTAAGTCCTATCACAAAACGGATGGCACGATCTCCGTTGAATTTCGAGTGATCTACAACTTTGGTCCTGTGATATTTTGTCGTATCACTCTCTCTCTCCCTTATAGGGTAGATTTGGCTGTATATTTCGATGGTTCGTAAATTTTGTGCTTTTTACACGTGTATTAATTAGTTTGACACACTTATAGGAAAGGTAGAGTCATCGAATTTGGCACGCACATGACACGACCAACGGCTATATGCGAACCCAATTTCATGATTCTAGCTGTGCAGATTTCACCCCATTCAAATATCGTAACTCAATCGAACCCATAAATATGTGAGATACGAGAAAATGTTTTAACACCAAACATGTAGAGCGATAAAAGGGACGTCTAAGGGTGCAAACCGTTTGTTAGTATGATATAGCGTTTAGGAGCAGTAAATCTCGAAATGAAAGTTTGCACTTTCAAACGTGCCCATGCTTATCTGTCATTTATATAAATATAATGGCAACGACAGTCTGTCTATACATTGGCTATTTTGGCGGAATTTCCGTACAGTTAACCATTTCAGTTGTAATAATGACCATCTGCATATTTCTTAACTTCGGTGTCTGTTTGTCGGTTTAATTGTATGGGTTTTTATAACTTGAAAACTACTGAATATATTTCTACCAAACTTGATATTTAGAATCCACCTGTCCTTGTGTAGGTTTAAGGCCAATATTATTTCTGAATACCTAAATTTACTGGGGGTTTATCCGAAACCGGAACCATGATTTTGCACTTCCTCAAAATATGCACATCCGAAATTAATCGAAATCTACAATCCTTAACGGAAATCCATTTCTAAAACTTTTGTTCCCATGTGAATTTTTCGACAGGAGGATTAATAAGTGAGATATCATGAACGGTTGGTTTTGCGGGTTAAGTCCAGCAGACGTAGCCAAAATGTGTTGTACGTGGAGCAGATTCCTTATCTATCTATATAAATAAAATCGTAACGACTGTGCGTGCCTGTACATTGACTATTTTGGTGAAATTTTCGTACAGATACCCGTTTGAAGGGTAATAATTATCGTCTGCCTACTTTTTGGTTTAATTTCTTGAAAGTCATAATTTTTACCCCTCACCCAAAATCCAGATTGCAGCATAACCTGCCAGACAAGCAAGAAAATTGAAATTTGGCAAAATTATACGTTTCAGCCTGTAACGAACGAAAAACTTCACAGGTCTTTAATTTTTTCATTTTTTATCCCTGAAGAATATCGAAATATGGAAGCAATTTTAATGATGGTGCAGACCTTCGTTTCGAGGTATTTCGTGGGATAAACGGGAAGTCCTATCACATAACGGATGGCACAATCTTCGTTGAATTAGGAGTGATCTTCAACCTTGGTCTTATGATTTTCGTCGTATCTGTATCGCTTATACGTTAGATTCGTCTCTATTTCTCGATTTTAAGTAAATTTGGACTCTTTACCTATAAAATTCATACTTTCAATCACTTACAAGAAAGATAGTATGATCAAACTCTACACGAACATTGGCCCACCCAGTACCCATATATGAGCCAAATGCTATGTCACATAATTATCCGAAAAGTAATGCAATGTAAGATAATCTTACACAAATTTCAACCTATTCAACGTTTCTGACTCAATCTGACCCATGAATAGATGAGATGCGAGGAAATATCATAGGACCAGCCATTTAGATCGCTAAATACTGCGCCTTACGGTACAATCCTTTGTCAATATGACGTACCGTTTGGCAGCAGTTAATCTGTAAATGAAGGTCTGCAATATTGTAAACATGCATATACTTCCGTATGTCCATCTATATATATTCATTGATGTCGATTTGTAGCGATCGAGAAAGTGTGTGTCTACTATTGTAATCAGTACTCCCTGTCCGACTCGTTGGCTGAACGGTCAGCGTACTGGCCTTCGGTTCAGAGGGTCCCGGGTTCGATTCCCGGCCGGGTCGGGGATTTTAACCTTAATTGGTTAATTCCATACATATGGTTAATCCCAATGGCACGGGGCTGGGTGTATGTGTTGTCTTTATCATAATTTCATCCTCATTACGACGCGCAGGTCGCCTACGGGAGTCAAATAGAAAGACCTGCACCTGGCGAGCCGAACCCGTCCTGGGATATCCCGGCACTAAAAGCCATACGACATTTCATTCATCAGTACTCCCTACACCGACTTTGACTGCTGGCAGTAGGAATGGGGTCCTTCTCCAACTCCTGTGTAACTGGCATTAGTAAGAAGAGCCTACCATTTTAATGAATAATTCACTTCTCGATTTGTCTTGCAGAAGGCAAGGGATCATGGAGTTTTGTTCGAAAGTCCCCTACCCTATTGTGTTTGGCTCTAGGCCAGGGTGCCCGCCATTATAAACAAATGTTCCAATCTAAAATTTGACTATCATTAGGCATAGTGGCCTGCTATTTTCATGGAAACTCACTAATTCTGTGTGACTGGCAGTAAGCTGGCTGGCAGCAGTAAAAAGGGCCTGCCATTATAATGATAACTGCACAACTCAATTTTGACTGTTGGTAGGGAAGTTGCCTGCTATTATAATAAAAACTCCTCAACTGTAGTCTGTCTGAAAGTAGGAAATGACCGAGCTCGATAGCTGCAGCCGCTTAAGTGCGGCCAGTATCCAGTTTTCGGGAGATAGGTGGTTCGAACCCCACTGTCGACAGCCCTGAAGATGGTTTTCCGTGGTGTCCCATTTTCACACCAGGCAAATGCTGGGGCTGTACCTTAATTAAGGCCACGGCCGCTTCTTTCCCAGTCCTAGCTCTTTCCTGTCCCATCGTCGCCATAAGACCTATCTGTGTCGGTGCGACGTAAAGCCAATAGCAAAAAAAAAGAAAGTAGGAAATGGGTCTGCCATTGTAACTAAAACTCCCCAAATCGATTGTGACCGCGAAGTAGGCAATGGGGCCTGCAATTATAATGTAAACTTGCCAACTCGATTGTGAATGGCAGTAGGCAAGTGAGCCTGCCGTTATCATCACAACTCCGCAACCCTCGCTTTACATTGTAAACAACGTATGGGGACCTCCCCGTGCTATTTCTCGGATAAGGCTAAGAGACATGCAATTTTAAAACAATCTCATTTACTGCACGCACAGTATTTACGTCGATATCCGTATACAATGTAGAATACCGTAGCGAAGCACGGGTACATTTGCTAGTTTATTATAAATTAATAGATATCTGACTCAAAGTTGTATAATGATAAATGCAATTATATTACGGTATTGTGAACTTGAACATGATTACCGGTATATATTGTTATAGTTTTTATAAATACACTGACTGACAGAGCAAATGCAACACCAAGGAGTGGTCAGAACTTTATGCCAATTGCAGGGTAGACTGACGTCACTGAGGTATGCTCATGATGTGAAATGCGCCGCTGTGCTGCGCACGTAGCGAACGATAAATGGGGCACGGCGTTGGCGAATGGCCCACTTCGTACCGTGATTTCTCAGCCGACAGTCATTGTAGAACGTGTTGTCGTGTGCCACAGGACACGTGTATAGCTAAGAATGCCAGGCCGCCGTCAACGGAGGCATTTCCAGCAGACAGACGACTTTACGAGGGGTATGGTGATCGGGCTGAGAAGGACAGGTTGGTCGCTTCGTCAAATCGCAGCCGATACCCATAGGGATGTGTCCACGGTGCAGTGCCTGTGGCGAAGATGGTTGGCGCAGGGACATGTGGCACGTGCGAGGGGTCCAGGCGCAGCCCGAGTGACGTCAGCACGCGAGGATCGGCGCATCCGCCGCCAAGCGGTGGGAGCCCCGCACGCCACGTCAACCGCCATTCTTCAGCATGTGCAAGACACCCTGGCTGTTCCAATATCGACCAGAACAATTTCCCGTCGATTGGTTGAAGGAGGCCTTCACTCCCGGCGTCCGCTCAGAAGACTACCATTGACTCCACAGCATAGACGTGCACGCCTGGCATGGTGCCGGGCTAGAGCGACTTGGATGAGGGAATGGCGGAACGTCGTGTTCTCCGATGAGTCACGCTTCTGTTCTGTCAGTGATAGTCACCGCAGACGAGTGTGGCGTCGGCGTGGAGAAAGGTCAAATCCGGCAGTAACTGTGGAGCGCCCTACCGCTAGACAACGCGGCATCATGGTTTGGGGCGCTATTGTGTATGATTCCACGTCACCTCTAGTGCGTATTCAAGACACGTTAAATGCCCACCGCTACGTGCATCATGTGCTGCGGTCGGTGGCACTCCCGTACCTTCAGGGGCTGCCCAATGCTCTGTTTCAGCAGGATAATGCCCGCCCACACACTGCTCGCATCTCCCAACAGGCTCTACGAGGTGTACAGATGCTTCCGTGGCCAGCGTACTCTCCGGATCTCTCACCAATCGAACACGTGTGGGATCTCATTGGACGCCGTTTGCAAACTCTGCCCCAGCCTCGTACGGACGACCAACTGTGGCAAATGGTTGACAGAGCTTGGAGAACCATCCCTCAGGACACCATCCGCACTCTTATTGACTCTGTACCTCGACGTGTTTCTGCGTGCATCGCCGCTCGCGGTGGTCCTACATCCTACTGAGTCGATGCCGTGCGCATTGTGTAACCTGCATATCGGTTTGAAATAAACATCAATTATTCTTCCGTACCGACTCTGTTTTTTCCCCAACTTTCATCCCTTTCGAACCACTCCTCCTTGGTGTTGCATTGTCACTGTCAGTCAGTGTACTTTCTATATACTAACCATGAACCTCTGATTGAACATTAACCTTAAATGAATGGAATTAGTTTTAAATTAATATATGCACTACTACTTGGTCCTGAGAAAATACGTTGTTTTTTCATTTAGTTAAGTTATTCACATTACTTAAATATGTGGGGTCATTACAATAAGGTGTCTGAAATTGTCTAACATTTGTTATTTTATGAACAGACGATATTACATCCATTAACTTGTGGTTAGAGACAAAAATGCATTTTATTTAAAATGAAACGTAATGACCACAATTACTTTAATCGGGACATTTTGTCTTATTTTATAGACCAGCGGAGGTATTTCAGTTTTCAATCACTTCACTCGAACATTGTGTAACTAGTCTCAATATTTCCGCTTATATCACCACCAATAAAAGAAACACGCTATACAAATCGGTAGTATAAAATAACAATCCACATTTCGGTGGTTAGTAGCTACCGGTAATGAATTATTACTAGTTACTACCACTATCGCAGTACAAATCGTATTATTACTTTATAACAGATTTCAAACCGAATGAAAACTATCGAATGTTTTCATTCGATAGTCACGCTTCACAATCGGTAGTCTACCGATAATTTAAAACATTCGATATTGCCATCACTAGTCTGGCGAGTCCAAGCCTCGCCGAGTAACCCGTGCGAAGTACTCGAGTCTCCACTGTGAGTCACGATCCGTAACTGCGACCTGTTGCCGAGCAGTCGGAAGAAATGCCCCAATCTTGAAGTACTATTACAACAGCTACGTAAATGATGACCATAACGTGAAACACGCGAGTGTAAGACCGTAACATATTTGTTTCGAAATGTCATTCGTTTAGTTTGTCACACAATGACATTCTTCCTTTTCTCCTTCGTCTATATTTAGTTGCCTAGACAGACCTTGGTTGGGCTCGTTCGTTACAGCGCCTCTGTAGCGTAACGGGTAGTGTTATTAACTCCCATCCTTGGAAGCCTGGGTTCGATTCTCAGTACCGCCAGAAATTTTAGAATGTCAGGAAGGCTGGTATGTGATTGAAATGGTACATGCAGCTCACCTGCAATGGGGGTTTTCCCGAAAGGAGCTGCACCACCTCGGGATGAGGATATGAGTTTGCATATTTGCATTATATCGGCCAGGAGGTTAGCCTTTGGTAACTTGAGATACGGAGTGAGGATTAGGAACATAATTTAACTATTCGTTGTAGGCTTCCTTCCCTCTTCCTTGTCTATCCCTTCCAATCTTCCCACCCCCCACCAAGGCCCCTGTTCAGCATAGCAGGTGAGGCCGCCTGGGCAAGGTACTGGTCATTCTCCCCAGTTGTATCCCACGACCCAATGTCTCACGCTCCAGGACACTGCCCATGAGACGGTAGAGGTGGAATCCCTGGCTGAGTCCGAGGGAGAAACGAACCCTGGAGGGTAAACAGACTAAGAAAGAGAGATTACAATCTAGCTGTATCGCTATATCACATTAAAAATATCTTAACACAGTCGCTAGTTACGTAGATTCATCTGAACACACTGCAGACAATTGCCTGTGCGAGACGCAAGGTTCGGTAAGGGGCGCAATGTTCACACAATATTGTAGAGATCAGATATACCACACATAGCTTTAAAAGCTTTGCGGTCAGGTATTCTTTGTATAGTCACGAGCGTAAAATAATGCCCTTTGTAATATAAATAGATTAGTCGAAAATGTACTTCTGTCCTGCCTGATCTCTACAATTTCACACTGTGCGCCGGTAAAATGAAATGGCGTATGGCTTTTAGTGTCAGGAGTGTCCGAGGACATGTTCGGCTCGCCAGATGCAGGTCCTTCGATTTGACACCCGTAGGCGCCCTGCGCGTCATAATGAGGATGAAATGATGATGATGATGATGACAACGCACACAACCAGCCCCCGTGTTGGCAAAATTAACCAATGATGGTTAAAATTCGCGACCCTGCCGCGTATCGAACCCTCGACCCCTGTGACCAAAGGACAGTACGCTAACCATTTAGCCATGGAGGCGGACTGTGGTTCATAAGCACCTGTGTCCACACGTTCCTTAGTTTACGTTACCGGTACAATATGGTTTTGTTGTGTAGGCCTATACATTCATGTAAATACGGCATAATGTACATGTTCGGCTGTATATATTGTTGTGCAGTAGAACAACGAATGCCCAAGTTAAACGTCCACAACGTTCAATTGATTGAAGGAATGCTCTGGGCATTTGGTGAGGTATCCAAGAATAACGATTATATTGTTTCCAACTCCGGTATTTTATTCTGCCGTATAATATCGTACTTATTTTTTCGGTAAGGTTCTGTGTGTATGCTTCGGGATTAACGACTGTTTCAAAGGGTGACTGTGTATACACTTCTTTAAAGTGATGTTAAGTATCGCATCGCAACATCAGTTTGTACATTATATCACTGTGCATTATTGGGAAACGGACCCAATACTTGTCCTTGGCCTACCTACAATATTAAGCATCGTGTTGTTTCCATACACGGCTCGCAGATAACGCTGCCAGCGTCCTCGGCCTCGAGTCCGGACTCGAGTACCTCGAGTTTTACGATCCCAGACTCGAATCTTCGCGAGTTCATTCGCAGCCCACTACTACTTGTAATGCAGAACAGTTGACATTAAAAAACAAATGCGAAGAGAAATAAGTAAAAAAAAGTGCAGTATTAGAACAATTGAGAATCACAATTGACAAGTGAAGGTTTCTTGAAGATGAGTGCTCAGGCAGTTCTTGAGGTGGCAAAGAGAATAAATTAGAAGGTTACATTGATCTGAACCAAAAGTAAAATTTTAATTCCCAATCCAATGCAGAAAAAGAAAGAAATTAAGAGGTTAATAGAAGCCAAAATAAGTGGGGATATACTTTAAAATGCAAAGAAATGGGTAAAAGAAAATAGTATGTAATACGTATTTAGTAAGGGGTTGAATTTGGAAATGAATAATAGAGCGGAAAGTGTAATGGAGAGTGAAAAGGGGAAAGGAGGGAAGAGAGAAATAAGGGAGGAGTAGTAGATTTAAGGCGGGGCAGGTGGGTGAGGTATAGATGATAAAAGATGTGGGTAGGAACTATGCAAGGCGTGAAAAATCGAGTTTGAGTTTAATTTTTTTTAAATTAGGATGAAAAAATCAAAAAGAATGTTAGATTTGTCAGAAATGTTGTTTGAATTGAAATTAGAGTTAGAATACTGGTCACCGGGCGAGTTGGCCGTGCGCGTAGAGGCGCGCGGCTGTGAGCTTGCATCCGGGAGATAGTAGGTTCGAATCCCACTATCGGCAGCCCTGAAAATGGTTTTCCGTGGTTTCCCATTTTCACACCAGGCAAATGCTGGGGCTGAACCTTAATTAAGGCCACGGCCGCTTCCTTCCAACTCCTTGTCCTTTCCTATCCCATCGTCGCCATAAGACCTATCTGTGTCGGTGCGACGTAAAGCCCCTAGCCAAAAAAAAGAATACTGGTCAAGGTGAATGAAACATTTTTCAGTTGTGTTAAGTAGGGGGCCTTTGTTAATTATTTCAAGAATTTGGATGTCCTGTTCTATTTTGGTGATGATAGAGTCATGTATATGTTGTCCTACTGCAGAGAATCTGTTGTATTTTAAAGCGTTGACATGTTTGGAATATCTGACGGTAAAGTTATGTCCGGCTTGTCCAACATACGAAAAACTGCAGTTGTTGCATTTTAATCTGTAGACTCCGGATTTTGAAAAAACATTAGATTTGTTTACCAAGTTAGAGTTGTGTAAGATGTCTATATTTCTGTTATTGGTTCTAAAAGCTATTGTTACGTTGTGCTTTTTAACTATGTTGGTAACTTTATAAACGTCTTTGTTGAAGGTGAAAGTGGAAAATACAAGATTTTCTCTTTTGTTAATGTGGTCTTGGGACGGTGCTTGAATTTGTTAATTACTCAGTCTATAAAAGAGTTGTTAAAACCGTTAAATTTAGCGATAGTACGGATGGTGTTCAATTCATTATTTAAGTCTTTCTTAAACAGTGGAGTATTAAAGGCACGAAAGACTAGGCTGTTATAAGTAGCACATTTGTGTGCTTGTGGATGCGATGAGTCTTGTCGAATGGTGGTTGCTGTTTGAGTTGGTTTTCTAAAAACATTTGTAGGATAAAGAAGAAGGATGTCTGGTAATGGTTAAATCAGAAAAATTAATAGTTTTGGTACTTTCAGATTCGAGGCTAAATTTAATATGAGAATCAATGTTGGAGAAGTGTAGAAACTGTGTTAGTGATTTCTTCATTCATAATACACTAACTAAAGTGTCATCGACGTATCTGGCCCAACAAAGGATATTATTGAAACAATAAATATTATTATTGATTTTTGTGTATTCCAAGAAATCAAGATAGATCTCAGCTAAGATGTCTGAGGCTGGCGAACCCATAGCTAAACCACCCTGTTGATATATAGTATTATCAAAGGTGAAAACTTATTGTTGACGACTGGTACACTGTATGCGCTTGTCGATCGTCATTTGTTCCTCTATTTTTTATGGAAGTTGTCTAGTTAATTGATGAAGTTAAAGTTTTAATATGTCGCAATGGCAGAAAAGAAAACAAGAAAATTGTTTTGCCTGACTATTGCACGATTTCAATGTTACAAAATTAAGGTCAATCATATTCATACCATCAGTTTCCGAAGGAGGAGCCCTTCCGTAAAAAGTGGTTGCATGCGCTTCGTAGACAGGTCCTAAGAAATAAAAGTGTGGCATATCAGTGTCTGCTCGAAGCATTTTGCAGTTGAAGATATTGTCATTGCTGAAAGGAGTGAATGATATAATTCTAATTAAGCAATAATTTTATAATAAGTTATTGACGTTCTCGGACGGTAGAGCGCTGGCCTTCTGAGCACAACTTCGAATGTTTGATCCTGGCTCAGTTCGGTGGTATTTGAAGGTGCTCAAATACGTCAGCCTCACGTTGGTAGATTTACTGGCACGTAAAAGAACTCCTGCGGGACAAAATACTGTTTCTCCGTGTACTCCGGTTTTCCCTGTCATCGTTCATTCAAGTAACACTCTCCAATTTCATTTCATTTCTTCTGTCAGCCATTAATTATTGCCCCAGAGGACTGTGATAGGCTTCAGCAGCCGGCACAGTGTCTATCTTTGCCGCTAGATAGTATTATTCCATAATTTTAGGTGAAATAAGAAGACTTAAGGAGAACGCTGTGCCTTCGATGTTTAATGGAGTGGCATCAGCACCTTAGATATAATCCAGAGAGCAAGAATATTTAGAAGTAGGGAAGCAGCCATAACATTTTGTGCGGTGTTGTACCATGAATAACAGAGTGACCTATAATTGACACTGGAGCACCATCAATTCCAGACTTCCTGAATACGAAATAATCTATCAA
This sequence comes from Anabrus simplex, assembly GCF_040414725.1. NCBI lineage: Eukaryota > Metazoa > Arthropoda > Insecta > Orthoptera > Tettigoniidae > Anabrus > Anabrus simplex. The sequence goes on from NC_090265.1 coordinate 1,542,068,262, forward strand.
TTCCAAATTTAAAATATTTATAACTGCCTTATGACTTGAAACAAGGTCTGGAAATGTGTGCGCTGTAAGGAAATTCAGTTCGGAAGAACTGGATGTAGCCTCTGGTAGTGCAGTTGTACAAATATTGTGCTTTATGTACACCTCTAAACTAATATATATACTACTTATGTTTTCAAAACAATTAAAGAATTCAATCTTAACAAAAATTCTAAAAGAAAAGGTTGTTACTTTTAGCAAAAAAACAGTAGAGACAATACGCGACACTCTGCGAGATATCGAGGGACAGCGATTAGAGCTCTGTCTAGTGGAGTGACCTGGGAGTTACTGATTCTGCCATAAGAGCACGTGTATTTGTTTGTGAAGTTTTTGGCGTTATTTATGCGTTTGCATTAAGTTGACATAAGTAAATAGTAGCGTGTGTCATTCCTTTATATCTCCTCTCAGTATGAGTGGAAAGATATATGCTATGTTTGGCTGCAATGACCATGAAGTGCAGAAGGGTTCACGGCCTTTCTTCCGTTTCCCTCGTGAAAAGAAAATGTAAGTGAATATTGTGTTTGCATAGATATTCTTCAAGTTACAAAGAGATTTGTATAGTATTTCCAACTTGCTTATAGGGATTTTTTTAATGTTCTTGAGAGTAAATTACAGATTTTCTTTCTGTTAGTAGGCTTCAAGTTAAAAGAAAATTGTCCAGCTCTTAAATACAAATTCATTGGATGATGTGTGTGAGGAATGTGCCGATAATTTTATTGACAAGTGTCTTAATGTGATGATACGATGCTTTTAAATGAGAAAAAAGACACAACTAGCCGTGAAAGTTCAGGTAGGAATACTAAAACTAAAAAGTGATGCATAAATGAAAGATCACAGCAGTAGAGACAATACGCGACACTTTCGGATTTAGCCGTAATAGGAGACAATTCGCAAGTGGCGCTCCTAGTGGCGTGCCCTGAAAATTAGCACTAAATTCAAATATCACAGCAGTCCATTTCACATCTTGGTTATATGTATAATTTCAGTCTTTAAATAATAACCTGTTATATAAATTTTCATTTTAATTGCTTTAGCAACTTTGAAGTTAATATCTTAGTAACACTTTCTTTCTAGACGTAATTTATTTATCCATTTCCGTATATGCATTTCCATTGATATTTGAATTTAGCGCTAATTTTCAGGGCACGCCACTAGGAGCACCACTTGCGAATTTTCTCCCATTTTTAACAAGGCTAAATCCGGAAGTGTCGCGTATTGTCTCTACTGTATTTGCTTTTAGTCATTCCCTTTCAGTCAACTTGCTTTTTTCCGATTAATTTTCAGATCGTTTTCTTCAGTTCCGTCTTCAAATCCGCAAGTGTCATTGCACTTGTATATTTTTCCCATCTCTTCGAAACATCAGCAGAATATGGTAACTTCATTTTCATGCATTTCAAGTAAAGCCCCATTCACAATGCAAACGTAACGTAACGTAAACTTAAAATTAACGTTAACTTAGAAGTTAGCTGCCATCTTATCTAATGGAACCATTCTCAATGCGCCGACGTAAACTTAACTGCGAGTCCGTAAAATTAAGGGATTGCAAACTCCAAGCTCTTGCGGTTAATTTTACGTTAACTTAAAGAACCAGCCAATCAGAGCAGAGGTAAACATTGTATGTTGTCCACGATATAATAACTTCTTTCGACGAAACACTTGTACTTCTCTTTCAAAATAATCTTTGTATGTATTTATGATATAAGGAAAAATAATTACAAATACGCTGTACCGAAAAATAATAGGTAGAAATAAATATCTTGTAGCAATGCAATCTGATGGTAAATGGGCGGGGGAGACAAGCTCGTAGCGCTGGCGAGCGGACGAGACAATCCCTGTCATAAATAAAACAGTGTCCCTGTACATTTCTTAACGTTATGACGGACTACTAGTTTATGAAGACGATATCATGCAAACAAATAGATCCAAACATCTCAACGGGGTGTGATAGATAGGGTCATAGATGTCGGTAAAGGAGACCTTAAATTTCTTTTTATTAGAAAGGGGGAAGCGAATCGTACGAAAGGCAAACAGTTCAGGTTTCATCCGCATGTCCAAAATGAACTGACGAGGGTCATTTCTTACAGTAGATTATCGAAAACGCCATGAGATAAACTCGTTTGATTCAAGGAATGAACCCATTTTCTGCGCCGTTGTTTAGATCGCCTTTTTCAGGTACCGTAGGCCTACACAGCCCCCAGGAGCAAAGCAATAGATGTTTGAAGTAATATGAATTGATTCCAACGAGGTATTGAAATATAAAACTGCGAGATAGCCCTAAACTCGACATGGCAGTGTTTTGATTGGCTGCTGTGTACTCTTTACGTTAATGTTCCTCCATTGTGAATGCCACAAATTTTACGTTAATTTTGCGGTTACGTTACGTCGTTAAGTTTACGGTTACGTTTGCATTGTGAATGAGGCTTAACAGTTTCGTTTCGATTATCATAAATTTAGAAATACTCCGCATAAGTCTCGTGTAAAACAATCAAGAAGCGGGAAGCGCATACCGGGTATTACCATTACGCTGCCTAGCGAACAAGTTTTGCGTGATACGTCCCTAATAAAATTATGTAATGGTTCCACCTTTACAATACATAGTAATGTAAGATTACATCACTAGTTGATCATAAACGGTACCGATTTCGACCCGAAATTCCGGGTCATCAAAAGCCGATCATTTAAAAACAGAATAATAATGCACAGATAAATAACCAGTAATGTAGAAGATATAGTTTTTTCACCAGACGTAAGCTCGTGTGGAGCAGTATAACACTTCTTCTTCTTCTTCTTCTTCTTCTTCTTCTTGAAATGTGAATGGGCTTGTTATATCACCCAGTTCCAATACTTGTAATAAATCACACTGTAAAGGCCCCATACACGCTCAGACTTAGCCGGAGGTAAGCTTCTAGCAGTGCTTGAATTCAGACGGAGACTTCACGACGGAAGCGCCCTGTTATAGGTGGCGGCAGAAAGTAAAAACGTAATAACATACGAAGATGAAACTGCGATCAATCGTCGTATTTATTTGTTGGCGTACTATTGATGTTGATTGAGGTTAAGGTCCGCTGTTTAGATAGTGATTTGCTTGCTAGTGCTTTGTGACTTGGTTTTTATTACCGATGGCTGAAGCAACCTGTTCCGCTGACATGAGAAATTACTCTCATGAGTTCATTGTGCAATTCATTGAATTGTATAAGTCGTTTCCATGTCTGTGGAAAGTTAAAAGTAAGGTTTATTCCAATAAAGTAATGAAGCAGGAAGCTTATGAAGTTCTCGTTAAAAAATTAAGAGAGGTAGATGTTAACGCGGACAAACACACAGTCATTAAAAGGATTAACAATTTAAGGTCTTGCTATAGGAAGGAGCCAACGGCCGTAGCCGTGTTGAAACACCGGATCCCGTGAGATCTCCGAAGTTAAGCAACATTGGGCGTGGTCAGGAGTTGGAAGGGTTGCCACGCGCTATTGGTGGGGGTAAGGGAATGGAGGAGCGGAAAGGAACTGGCCACCCTACCGCACGTAAACTCCGACTCAGGAACACCTCTGCGGAGGTTCGGACCTGCCTTCGGGCAGAATAACCCTTACCTTACTATAGGAAGGAGGCAAAGAAAGTGAAAAAGTCCATGCTAAGTGGAAGCAGTGTGGACAACATTTATATACCTAAACTGTGGTACTATAAATATCTCCATTTCCTTTACGACCAAGAGCTCCCTTCTACAAGCACTGAAAATATGAGTGAAAATCAGGAACAGAATAGAGACGTAAGTACACAGCTTTATTACACTTTATCTTTTTATTCTCATAAGTAGGCCTAGATGGCTTGTTTACATTGGGTGATCAAGGAAGTACTGTAGAAAAAGGTTCCTTATATTCCTTGCATCGTCTTTATGATTTCTGTTGTGCCCTCTTTCTAGTGGCATTAACATTTCTCTAGTCTCTCCTAAATCACATGTGTCAGGAGAATATGTGTTACAGCACTTCCTTCGCAAAAAGTTATACAGAACACATGAGGCAAGAACAATACTTCTCAGATTACACGGTGCTACACCTATTTCTGTATGAAAGATACGGAATCTACTGGCCATGATTCCGAAAGCATTCTCCACTACACGCCTTGCACGACTGAGTCTAGCGTTGAAAATTTTCCTCTCGGGTGTTAATTCACGTTCACTGAACGGCTTTATGAAGTCAGGCCTGAGTGTAAAAGCCTCATCCCCCACAAAGACGTACGGAAGATTGTTATCTTCGTCAATAGGCGGCAGTTTCAGTTGTCCCTCCAGCAATCTGTCGTAAAACTGAGTGTTTTCAATTGCCCCTCCATATGACACCCTTGCATTGGTGCCAAAATCGAACATTATAAATTCATAGTCTGCATTCACCACAGCCACTAACACCATACCGTGGAACCCTTTATAATTGAATAAAATGAATCACTGTTGGGCGGTGGTCTTATTCGCACATGTTTCTCATCTACGGCTCCTAAACAGTTAAGGAATTACCACTGCATCTCAAACTGTTTGCCAATTTTCTTCCATTGTTCTTCTGAAGCAGGAAACTGAAACAAGAAGAGATGTGTGTTAATAATAATAATAATAATAATAATAATAATCTAATTATTTTAATTCTTTTTTCAGGATGACGATGAAAGAGAAAGCATGTCCCCCTTAAGTGACGATCAACCCACACCCTCATGCAGCCGCTCTGCAGGGAATTTGGTGCGGAAGAGGAAAGCAACGAGCAAGCAGGATCAGATACTCGACTTAATTGCAAAGAAAATCACCACATCCAGTGAGGAATCTGCCACCTGGGCGACTGCCCTAAATGCAGATCAGTATTGATTGATTGATTGATTGATTGATTGATTGATTGATTGATTGATTGATTGATTGATTGATTGATTTGAAACATCACGGATTTGGACTTCATGTTGTTGAAAGTTTAAGAGATATGGACCCTGAAATTGCAATTTATTGCAAGAGAGTAATAAATGAAGCTCTTTTTCAAGGTCAGGTAGGGAGGCTAACAAGACACTCTGCAATTGTACACTCCTCAATAGAGGAAATTTCAGGGTTTATGGTGCCGAGTAAACTATGTTTACTTTTTATTGTATTGTAAATTAAAATAATTGTAATAAAAATAACTATCTTTGGAAACTTACCTTGCAATATTCCTTCCGTAGAACCATGAAAATAGCCTTACAGACTCGAGGAATTATTCTTCCTAATACTTGTGCAGATATGATGGTGGAGAATTTATGAACCTCGTAATTTTGGCCAGTAGCAAGAACCCTTAACGTTGCAGATAATTGTTCGTGAGGTGGAATCGATTCTCATTACAATGTTTTCTTTCCTGATAATTTGTGCTACCATCTGAAGGAGTACAAAATATGCTTCCTCGTCCATTCTTAAATAATTATTCCAATCACTGGGTTCGAATTGTAGCTCACATAGCAAGTTCACATGCGAGTGTTTTCTTCTTCCCAGCAACCAATTTCTGGTCCATTTAAGTCTTTTCTTGCTAGGCGCTTGTGCATAGCGCAGCGACAACGCCAAGTAGCATATCTTCTTCCATATTGACTAATTATACAACAAAATTATACGATTTCAATATGTTTTTACAACCAGGCAAGCGAAGTTTATACTCTTAATAGAAAACAGCTGAGCGCGTATTCAGCATATAGAACAGCTGAGTGCGTATTTAGCTACCCCCAGCGGCTTTGTAGCAATCAAAAGTCTGAGCGTGTATGGGCAGTTACGTACATCCGACTTACCTCTCGGAGGCAAGTATGTACAGATAAGTCTCCCGGAAGTCTGCACGTGTATGGGGCCCTTAACACACATATATATCAAAATACACAACTGTGGGGAGAATTGTAGTTTAACATATCCTTAATGCCAACCATTGTCTAAAGATGGTTGGATAGAGTGTAAGTTATCAACCATTATATTGTTGACGTGGATCACACGGGAGGAGTTTACTTTGTAGCCTGTATCATCTAAAACTGTAATTGAGAACAATAAATTATCACATGTTCTGAATACAAATGAAAAAACATACAGGGACACAATGTTCTAATCTTTACGCCTATGTGATCCACCACGGCGTCTTACTACCAGTCGAACAAGACCGGATCAACATTTAAGGTGTAACGGACGGTTATTACAGTTACGATTAGGTTAGGTTAATGATCACTGTGACGTTCGACTTTATATATATAAAATATGGGATCAAATTCAACACTGTGATGCTGCGCTTGTACTGGGGGAGTAATAATACATACCAGTGTGCTAAGTGGCACACGTTTATACATGGGGAGTTATAAATACATCAAATAATGGCAGTAATCCGCAGCACATAGGACACCCAATTAAGTATAGACACAGTAACGTAGTAACAAGCGGCACCAAATAAGTATAATCAAATAATGGCACAACGACCAACTGGGTGACGAACACAACTCAAGCAGAAGTAAGGGGCTCAGAGCACAGAAATCTTTCAAGCCCCAATCTTACAGAGTCACTCCACAGAAACACTGTGATGTGCTGTTATACAAGGGCGAGTTATAATAAAAACAACATAATCCCGTGCCGTGCCGAGTTGCAAGTTAACTTAAAAACACTGTGACATATGAATCACTCAATTAAAAATACAACACAAACACACTAGCCCAGAAAATTAAAATCAAGATATCACGATGGCTAGGTAAGTAAAAATAAGATATCCATTTCTAGTTTCAGGTTAGGTTAAGAATGACACACCATACACTTACACCCACAACACAATTTCCGCAGTGGTGTCGTCAAGCACAAGGTAATTTAAACGGCAGTATTAAATTAACATGAAAAAACAACTTACCTCAATGGGTAAATTAGTGGAGAGCGAGCTAGGAGTGGATCTTGCAACGTGACCTTAGTATCAGTACCAACTTACCAGTTTCAGAGTATAATTACCAACGTTGTCTCAAAGGATAACACAGTATTAGTAGCATAAAATTTAATAAAGGTATATGAAGGTTACAAGGTTAAATGATCTGCGTTGTCTTTTTTGAAAAGTATTTGATAAGGAAAGGAACAAGTAATAGGTACAATGATCAGGGAAATGAGGAGAGAAATGAAACCAGAACCTTAGTACGGAACAAATACCTTTGAAGTATCACAGGAGCTGGAATCCGTACCAGGAAGTGAGGGCGGAATTCCCGAAACTAATTAAAGAAATCCGATGATTAAACAAGGACTGATCATATAGTCATTGACACCAAAGCACAAGGCCATGCAATGGAGTGAAGATTCCAAATTACTAAACTACGTATTATTTCAAAATCAGCAGAATCAAAGACTTGACACAAAAGGTCAACCAGAGAGGTGATATCGAATATCAACGGTATCACCTAAACATCTCCAGGCCGAAGTTCACAGGGAGTAGAACACACTCCCTAATTCAATATTTTCATACGTAGAAGGTAAAGTTTATAACAGAGATTATCGCAGATAATCCGGAACCAAACTAGGATGAAAATAGTAACAGCAATTAAATATCAAACTAGCTTATGCAGGGTGGATCTCACATGAAATCGAGACCTACGTGTCACACCACCAAATCCAATCAGTCCCAACTTCTTTTCTTAAACAAAACATCAAACAATAGTCACCAAGGGGACCCCAAAAAACATAAAACATGTGACAAATCACCGCAATAAAGGTGGTTTCATTTTTCTCTTTACATACCGGTACTTCTTTACATTAAATGGTAATCATTTCCAAGGTTAGCTTCCCCAACAGATGGGTAAAATACATGAAACCCCGTTCAGTATTTAAAGTGAAGATGAAATAATTCAATCTAAGAATTGGGCAAGATTTCCCATAAAACATGATATAATACGAGTGGTATCTGACATAAGCAGAATTAAAACCTGCGAAATTAAAGATGCACAGTTACAATGGTAAGGTACAAGTTTGAAAGCCTTCTAAACGGAAAGGTGTACAGAAATTTACTAACCTTGGTAAATTTTTAAATCCACAAACCAGAAGGAAAAGGAGTTTTAGAAAAGGGTCAGTAATGAAATTAAGAAAAGTACACATCTAAGAATATGATATATACTTACCGGAATACCAGAATAGGATGGGAGGTTGGAGGAGAATGCAGATCAAACCATAAAATGATAAAATGTACATACCAGCTAGTTAAATAATGGTAAAAATAAAACTTTAACAAAATTCTCCCCAAAAGGGGGTGGAAACCGGGATAAACCCCGGAAAAAATACCGGAGACTACATTGCACGTCTGTCTCGTATAAAGATCAGGCAATAACTACCAACATGGCTACCCCCAACACTCACTAAGACCATCCGCATCCGCTCAGCCATACCAAGAAGGGGAGGGGATAGAGCCATACGTGCAGAGCACATTACAGGACTACACGGACAAAGGTCCATAAAGTTCTGTTTACATGTTGAGAGGGACTTGAATTAAGATATTCATATGTTCAATTATCCTCACAACTCTCCCTCCCCCCAAAGCCCCCCCCACCGGGGAATGCAAAGAGTATACCAGAGTAACATTAATTCAAACATATGCAGCCTCCGAAGTCGGTACATTATGTGGCCAAAGTTTCTATCACACACAGTCATACAGATGAAGAAACAAGGAAGATGTTGACTTCCACAAGAAAACAGATGTGGTGTACCATGGTCAAAGTCTCTTAGTATGGCAAACGTAGAGCTCCAGAGCAACTCTGAAACAAAAGTGGAAGGCCACAGCACCACCTGAACAACCATAATCCAACTACAGCACAATTATCTAGAAATACAATACGCCATTACAGGAGGCACCAGTATCCCGTTACAAATATTTGCAAGGATAATTTTAGAAGGAGCAAGAAATAGGTTTACATAATTTAGTACACGCCCACAAATGAAGGATTTTTTTTATCTTTCAGTTTTCAAAGCAAGGTTATCTGTCATGAGGTCAGTCAATTAAACAGTACATTCCCTCTTAGAAGGTTGCATTCTATAATAATATTTACCAAGGGTAACCCCTGCATGGAACAATTTAAATAAATTTCACGACAGCATGGAGTAGGTTTGGCTGACGTAAGTTCAGAGCCAACAATAGCCAAACATATTTAATCATACACAACAATCTTGCAAGTCTGTGTCTTCGCAACATCTTATGCACAACCACAAAATATTTTAGGAATACTTCACATGCAAGTCCACACTGTATGGATCTCACCAAGTGCATAATCGAACAAGGCCCAACAGACGGGCCTCACAAGAATACGGAGACCAGAACAAAGCACACTTCACAGGAATAGTAGAATATGTGAGAAGGTAATTGGACAAGATTACATAAGTGATGACAGAAGGAGACATGCACTCATACTATACACATGACATGACACAATCTGAGCCTCAACATGGCACAACATTTTAAGAGAACCCCTAAAATTGCACAATAACAATCAATTTTTTTAAACAAAGTTCAAATCCACATCATGAACACAACGCTTACTCTAAGAACCCCAAAGAGATCAGAGGTGGCAAACCACACCATCCCACACATAACATACTTAAGAACATATCACTTCACCATGCCTTACCCCCAAAACAATGAACAATCAGAAGAGACGTTACACTATTGTTTTAAAAGGACATCGAATCCTCAGGACAACTCCCCCTAATACATAAAATACCAACTAGGGTAAGGAAACTACCAATCACACACAAGAACACATAAGGAATACCTCAAAGTTGGGGCAACCCCAAAGAAAAAATTAGGGTAATCATGAAGTAAGTAGTACATCAAGGATATACACAATGGAAAATTCGAAGAATATCACCAAATTACACATGCCATGTAACCCAGAAATAGACATCACCAGCAGTCGTTTTAAAAAATATCAGCTATAACCTGCATCAGAACATTCCAGATCCCAAAAATAGGATGAAAATACCAACTACATACCATAAGTGATAATACCAGGATGCCAAAAATTTGATCAAATTTTACCAGAATGAATATCCAAGAGACAATAATATGCAAATACAAGTTTCACGGAGATAGATCAGTAGTACAGGGTAAATGAGATATTTCTTACCTATTGGCATGAGTTCGGTAGAAACAACTTTACCATGGCATATTTTCACAGATAATTGTGATTGGTACACGCCAATGGTGGTTAGAAAGGGTGTAAGAAAAAGGAAGAGCATTTACAACAGCAATTGGTAGGAGAAAAACAATATTAAGTCCATAGGTAAGCAGTGTACATCAAATTATGTCCAGGAAGGAAAACAGAAGGAGATTAGGTGGGGATATTTGGAATTCCATAGGTGTACAAGAGAGCTCAAAGGTTAATCCGCACGAAACCTACTACAACTATTACCAATCCGAGAAATAAGGATGAAAATCTTTACTTGAATAAGATACCACAGACAGGCCAGGTTTAAGGAATACAGTAGCTATTAACCCACAGAGAAACCGGACAAGCAGAAACAGCGAAGGGTATTAAACCGAGGTTCAGATTGAAAATGAAGGAAATGGATGGGTTGATATTCTCCTAGCTAAATTGAAAGAACTAAGTGACTATATTAAAAACCAGGCGATCCGATACAATTTAAGAAAGAACATAATGTTCCATACCAGAACACACCAAATTCGAAATGAAGTCAGAGGCAATGCATACCCAAGAAACGACAAATGCCCTAAGAGGGACACGGGGGAAACCCTGGACTAAAAATAAAGTGAATTACCTCGCATACGAGACGTCCCATACCGCCCGTAATAACCTTGCCTAACACAAGGCATCAAGGTTAGATAAAATATACCAGCCGTGACATGGGTAAATGATGACAAATGGCAAGACAAGGAAAAATATCAGTCAGTAATGAAGATCCCATAATCGACAGGACTAACATCAACCGAACCCTCCCCCTGCCAAGGTGCACACCAGACAATATTAAACATCCCAAAAAAACACATCTTGTAGCATGATGTCTGTCTGTTAGGTCATCAGCCCAGAGGCTGGTTGGATCCTCAAATAGCACCACCAAAGGTTATTCAGTTATAAGGAAACCGCAAAAACCAATGGCAGCACCAAAATGAGGCGTACTAGGCAAGACGAGGAGTGAGGTAGTTTGCCATTGCTTTCCTCACTGGGTCAGAAAGTGCTATTGCAGCACGACTGACCCTAAGAGCAACACCTTTCATAACACTCAGATGCACTAGTCGTGCTCTGAATGTCATTACTCAGCGCCACCCATACCCCAGCAGCTTCCATATTGTCACAGCCATGGATGAGATTGGGACTTCGGTGAAAGCTACACTTTACTCTGGCCTGTGCCAAGGGATGGATACAAAATGAAATTAAATTTAAATAACCCAACACAATGTTGTTTACGTGTCAGAAGGGGAGTGCGGAACAGAAAAACTAGGCAGGTAGAACACTTTACTGAGCACCAGAACGTTAAGAGAAGAAAATTTAAGACACCATAAGCAATAGAAACTACTACCACCAAGACAAGGATATCAGGCAAATTTTCAAAGATTGTCATAACTCATGACCATGTCCGGGCAAGGACATCGCCAAACATAGTACAATTAAGGCTGGGTCAATCACCAATAACACTACCACCAAATACCAGTAACGGATAATTATAATAAATGTTTAAAATTAAATTTAGGATAACAGACCAAAGATAAAAATCAAAGCAAAAAAATTCACAGGGGCATGAGCAAAATTTTTACCTAGAACCAGACCCAAAATAATAATAATAATAATAATAATAATAATAATAATAATAATAATAATAATAATACATGAAATAGTTAACAAGGACAATTTCAGGTCACTACAAGATTACACACCTATACATGCAACCAATCAACCAGGTACCTTACCAACATGACACATGAGGTAAGAAAAAGTAATAAAACACACCAGAGTGTCAGACGCATCACCCACAATAAAAACAAAAACGGCAAATAACCAACAGTAACATTAGGAAGATGTATCAAACCATTCACAGGTAAAAGAGTAATTATCCTCAATACATTCCCCTAACAGACTTAAAACCAAGGTCTACCAATATATAGATGCAGAAGTTAAGGGTAGGTTCAAACCACAACCTCATAACACAAGGCGTAACTAGCAGGACACTTAAAATGGTGTATTTTGCATAAGGTATCACGATTCAAGGACAACGTTTACAAGGAGAGGAAAAAGAATATAAATTTACCAAAACAAAATAAGCAGGGATCAAAATGCTGAAACAAATGCCATGGTAAATAAATTAAATTAGTAAAGGCATCTCGACATAAATTCAGGCAGCTGCTAAGGAAATATAATGTGAGTTTAGGTCAAGACAAAACATTATGATATACTTCAATAAGAGAGATATTTCCAAGATGTTCACCAGACTGCATCGCTGACATCAAGCTGGTAAAATAGAGGAATAATATGGGTTAGATCCACATAGTGTTGCAATAATAAAAACACCTAAACAAGGTTAAGGTAACAAGGAGGTAAAAAACACAAATTACCAATTTAATACTAATAATAAATTAAGAGCACAGACTTACTTGTTGTCATTTCTGCAGGCCAAGGAAGAATCAAATTTAATAGCAAACCCTTTCAACATGTGATGTCCACCAAACCAACTCCAGAAAAATTAAATCAAGATAGCACCAATAAATCATCATAAATACTCAATGCATTGTGTTAGTAGGTGGAGAACCCAAGACACGACATGAAAATAAAACAAATAGCATTAATAGAATGCACCAACCAGGATCACAAATAAATAAAATACATTAATAAATAAGGAATTTAGAATTTACAATACACCCATAAATGATGATAGAAATTAATAAAATTTAAACGATTAGATGCATATACTAAAGTTAACATTCACAATCATGAATTTTTTATTTGAGAAAGGTGAAATCTGCTAATCCGGTTATTCTCATCATCCCTGACCAAAACAGATACAGGGGAGAGAAATTCCAAAATGGTACAAGGTCCTCGGTAACGAGGTGATAGCTTAGCAGAAAAATTATTAAGAGCAGAATTTTGGTAGTATGTTTTAACATAAACTTGGTGGCTCTTCGTCCTTTATTATATTGTTTTTCAACTCTGTCATATGAAACCTTTAATGCTTTCCTAACTTGCTTCCACACCTTGCGGATCTCATCACCATCGATCTTTTCAGGAAGAAGATCATTAATAGACCACAAATTGGTGAGAGGCGTATTAGGAGAAAAGGTAAACATTAATGAAAAGGGGGTCTTCTTATGGGACTCATGTATAGCAGAATTGAAAGCAAAGGCCAGCCAATGTAAGGACGTATCCCATTTAGCTTGGTCAAAATGATGATATGCAATCAAGGCAGCTTTAAGTTTCCGATTGACACGTTCAGAAAATGAAGCATTGGGATAATATGGAATGGTAGTAATGTGAGCAATAGATAAGTCAAAGCATAATTTGCGAAATAATTGACTTTTGAAACATTTGGCACTATCAGAGACCAAAAACTTACAGGTGCCAAAGGAGGAAAAAATTTGTTGGAGACAGTTGATTGTAGTTTGGTAGTTAACAACCCGAGGAGCGAAAATCCAGGTAAAACGGGTAAATCCGTCAACACATACAAGTGCAAATCTGGAACCGCGTGAACTACGGGGGAATTGACCCACATAATCAATAAACAACTTTTCCATAGGTCGTTGAGCTTGAGATGATGATAAGAGGCCAATGTGTTTATTCAGGGAAGGTTTGCTAATGGAACACATTTTACAATTCTTAATCCTTTCTCTAATTTCACTATCCATTTCTTTCCAATTGAAATGCTTTCTGATCCTTTCTCTAGTTTTGAAAACTCCAGAATGAGCACCTAAAACAGATTCATGGTAGTACTTAAATAATGCAGGTACTAAAATAGCAGGGACTACAATTTTGAACTTGTTATCTGCTCTAGCCTTACAACACAAGACCTGATCTCTAACCACATACGGTTTGATGACTTCACCATTATTAATCCTATCAATGAGGATTTTCAATTCCTGATCTTCTAGTTGATTCTTAGCAATATCGTTAAAAAGGAACGGGCAGTGTTAATATAGCATTGGTGAAATTATCTAATGAAGACCCTAACTTCAGGCTATCTGTAGGAGGCAGATTGACAGGATTATTTTATTTAGGGATATCCTCAGAGGATGGGCCTAGATGATGATTAATATTTCTAGAGGAAAACATTCTGCTTAGTCCATCCGCAATTATATTGTCAGTGCCTTTGATATGTTTGGCTTGAAATTTAAATGCTAAAATTCTTACAGCCCATCTAGCAATGCGACCAGTTTTCCTAGGCTTACTTAGTACCCAACTAAGAGCTTTATTGTCAGTTTCCAAAATGAAAGGAACATGTGCAAGGTAAAGCCTAAACTTTTCAGTCCAAATAAAACAGCAAGTGCCTCAAGTTCATATACAGAAAATTTACATTCAGTATCAGAGAGTTCTTGATGCATAACTAATGGCACGTCCACCAAGTTCACTATCTTGCAGTAATACAGCACCAATAGCATTGTGAGAAGCATCAGTTTGTAAAATAAATTCCTTATTGAAATCAGGCATAGCCAGTTTCAGATCATCAAAGGCTTCCTGTTGGGTACACCCCATTGAAATTTTACTTTCTTGTGTCTTAAGGAATTTAATGCAGCAACTCTCTCTGCAAACTTAGGGACAAACTTCCTGAAGAAGTTTACCATGCCAATGAATCGGGCAACGCCTTTGACATCTTTAGGAGGTGGAAATTGCTGAATAGCAATAGTCCGACTCTGATCAATAGAAACCCCATTTCCAGAAATAATATGACCTAAGAAGGGAATTTCAGAAGATGCAAATTTAACCTTAGAGGTTTTAACAGTTAACCCAGCCTTGCGATGTCTGGTCAATACTTCCTTGAGGTGTATCAAGTGATCCTCAAATGATTCGCTATATATAACGAGATCATCAAGATAGTGGTAAATGTATTTGAATTTAATGTCACTAAAGATGTTGTCTAACAGCCTTATCAAAACAGCTGCTTCCGAGGAGACACAAAACGGCAAACGATTGAATTCATAGAGGTTCCAATCAGTAGTGAAGGCTGAGATTCTTCCTCTAAAGGAACTTGGAAATAAGCTTGATTTAAATCGAAGGAAGAATAAACCTTAGCATTAACAAACATGCGAAGCATGAATGAATGTCAGGGAGAGGGATAGACTGAATGCTTATCTTCTGGTTCACAGGTCTGTTATCAACTACATTTGGAAATCCCCCTCGAGCTTTGGGAACCAAGAAAATAGGCGAAGAATAAGAAGAGGTGGATTTCCTGATAACTCCTTCCTCTAGCATTTTGTCAATAATTTCCCTTAATGCTTTCATTTTAGGTGGGGATAGACGGTATGGAGGAGATCTCACAGGGGTTGGGTCAGTTAATTCGATTTTGTATTTAATTACATCCGTAACCCCTAACCTATTTGTAAGGACATCTGGAAACTCACTACATAATTCCCTGATTTGCTTACCTTGAAGGTCATTGAGATGTTCGAGATTAAATGAAAGAGGATCAGCCTTTTCATCCTCATCAAAATAGTCCTCACTGGGTACCTTATCTTGATCAAAATATATATTTTCAACTTTAAGAGAATCAGAAATTACATGGTCAGGACTAGTCAAATTGTTTTCAAGGGGCATCTGACCCTGATTATAATTAAAATTCTTAGTAGTAACTAAAGCAGAAATTACATTTTCATGGTTAACAAGATTGTTTTCATGAGTCATGTTATACTTAACATGTTGACAAAGAGGAAAATGAACCGAAGGAGAAAATTTAAAAAAGATATATTGATCTTGGATGTATAACACCAAACCAGTATGATACAAAAAATTATGACCTAGTATACCATCACAGGGTAAGTGACTAGCAACCAAAAAACCGAACTTCCGAGTATATGTTCCTATTCTAACTTTTACTTCAACTGATCCCAAGATTTCCAAAGCAGTAGAATTTGCAGACCGAAATGAAGATACAACCTTCTTAATATCAGAAAACTTGCATATGGACTTAAATTTTAAATACCAGGAATGGATCAACACATAAATACGACTGCCAGAATCAAGTAACATGCATACAGGGACTTCATTGATGTGTGCACATACATAAGGCAAGGTAGATGATGGTTTAGGAAAATCTTTCAAACATAACTCATTAACAGAATTATTTGCAGGATAATTTTGATCAACCTTAGAATTATTCTCATGCTTGTTAACCATAGTAACTTTTAGTAGATTCATGAGTTCTTCTAGCTTGTTTTTTTTCTAGGACAATTCCTCCTTAAATGATTATTTGAGCCACAGTTGGACATGGTGGGAGGTAGATGGTAAGGAGTTTAAAGGAGGAGGTGTGTTAAATTGTCTAGAATAATCAGCATACTTCACACTCTCAGCAGTTACAGAAATTTCCTGCAATTCTTTAATAGAATTTGGTTTATTAACAAAACATAGGTACGACCGATATGCAGGCGAGATTCCTTCAATGATATTACTTACTAGGTTTCTTTCAGAAATATCTAATTGGAAAACTTTGGTATACAGTTGTGCCCGTTGCATTTTCCAGACGTTTTCAAAAATGGTGCCGGAGGAAGGTATGGCCCACTCAAGCTAAAAAAGAATACACAATGAAGTCATGATATCGAGATATAATAGGAGGCCATGTCTAACTGGGAACGAATGTATTCCGAAAGCGGTGCAGAGCAGTGCAAGGTCAAGTAGATTGTTTAAAAAATAGAATAGAAGAGATTATGATAAAAATACACTTGAAAAATTGAACTCACAAAGACAAAACTTGGAGATTGCAATCGCGCTATGAAAAGGACGAAGTTTGACTAGATTTCAGCGGAAATTCATAAAGAAAACGCTAGATTGATCAAGAAAACGGAATAATCAACCCATAGAAACACTGTGAATAGATAAAATACGTCCAGATAAGCGGAGTTTAAATCAAATACGCATATTGGGAACTTAAGGCGCAAGATCAACGATACTGCAGGGAAGTATTGTACGAACTGCAAGAGGAGAAAAGAATTAAGAAAAAGTTATTTTATTGGTGGAGAAGCTGAGAAGGAAGAAATAATTCCGAAGAAAAATTAAGCTGAATTTAAAGATTTTCTTGGAACAAGATAAAATATATTATACGCAATTATAAAGAGTTAGCCAAATATAACGCAGAAGAAGGTTAAGAAGAATAATCTGAGAGAAATATTATTCTGATAAGAATTTTAAAATGACTATGTACTCTTCGGAAATGTTAACTTTGTTGGCAGCTTTATGAAGAAGTTGATGAACTGCTAAGCATTCAAGATGGACCGACCTGGAGAGAGGTTTCATCCGGACAGATGACCTACCAGAGATGAGAGATGGATATTGCATACCTAGACCAATTCTGAATAAGTGGAGGAGTCCAGCCCAACCTCAGATCCAGACCGAAAAACTAGCCATGTGACGGGCCGAAGGAGAACAACTGACGTCGGAGTAACGAGAGACGAGCTAAGTGCTTACAATTAGTATCATAATTCTTAATTAATATTTTTTGGCATATGCAGTGGAATTGAATATATGTTAGAAATGATAATATTTAAGTGTGCAAGTGATATTATGCAGTGAAGTGTGTGATATTTAAGATATTAATGCTATATTAAGACAGTGTAGAATTATATGTATATCTCGCTCTTGGATCACCATGTTTGAGCAAATAATTCAATGAAGTAGTCGAGAATACGATTAGGAATGACGCAACATGACAGCTGATTGCAAAGAATTGTCATAAGATTACGTCACAGATGGACCGCGCGTCAGAATAGAATAATTGAAATCAAGTACTCCTTGAAGAGCGATATTATTATTAGCAGCACTAGTAACATATGTAAGGTTACGCATTGTGATTTTTATTGAAAGGAATTGAATATGGGAAACACGTATTGGCGTATTTAAGAAAGCTATATATCAGTAATTGCAAGGTATGTGTTGAAGGTTATGTGAAGTACGAATTGACATTGTGTAGTTGAGATAATAATAATTAATCGTCGGACAAGGAAATAAGAAGTTGTATGAAGTGATATGAAGCATTATATTGCGTTTTATGATAATTACGAGATATATATAGGAGGTAGATAAACGTTATATGTGAAAGGTATGGATCTAATTAAACGATGCGAATAATTAAGAGGAAGTACACCGCGGTATTGACCAGATATAAGGTATGGATTGTGAATATTTATATTTATCCGAGATTTAGAAGGTGATATAATGTGAAGACAGCTGTTATGATGGAAATATGTGAGTTGTGTTACTTTTCTCGAAACGTATGAAATACGAGATAAATGATATATTATACATATATGGTTAAGTAGACGCAAAGCATAGTATTGAGATATTCATACTGCAGATACGAATTAAATAACTTGCACAATGGGATTTTGATTAGAACGTGACGTATGAATGCATACTGATCCAAAAATATATGAATTAAGAATTATGTGGATAGAATAGAAAGATTAATTATAGTAAGTATGGAATCGTTGAATTAGAATTTTATGAAAGGTTACTAAATAAGATGATAGATTAGGAGCCGAATTTAGCGGGCACTAGGTGTATGAAGCCTTAGCACGTCAATCGTTCCTGATTTACAAAATGATATGCGTTTGATTGAGTTCAGAATTTTCATAATGATGTAATGATTGCAGCTGGAGAACGTATACCAGTGATACATTATCTTTGTTTATAATAAGCCAGCGCTGACTTTAACTTACGATTTTTGAATAACTTATTCCATGTAGCGATAATTGTAGCTCATTCCCAAAATAGTTCTCATTTCTTTTAGGCATTTCTCTAGTTAAATAAATCTGATTCTTTATTTCTTTTTATATAATTCAGTGAGTGTTAATTTTTAGTGATAGTTAATTCTTAATCATAGTTTGTAAGTTGATTCAGTGATAGATTGCGTATATATGAATGCGGACAGCGGTGACGTTTTGACATTAGCATTGGATGTAGACGACCGTTCGAATACTATTGCGTATGGCTGAACCATTTTCTATCTGATCTCACGTAAAGCGAAACCATATGAAAAATGTTGAGAGTTTTCTGATTGAACGATATACCCTGGGATTACACCGAGCTGTCGGGAGTTATTTGGGACCCATTCGGACCCGAGTAGGGTGCACAGTAGTATGTCCTGGATATAGTCAGCAAGATTCTCATTCATTCCTTGAACTCGACAGTGATATTTCCGCAGTAGGAAAGGCAATGCCCTTTATGGGATGTAGTTAGTTAATATTTCAGAATGAAAACTCTCAACAGCTTTATTCTTGGACATGGCATCAAGAATCAGGTTTGATAAAATGCCAGTCGAATAAGGATAAATAATTTGGAATAATAGTTTACATAAGAAATTGAACACCTTAGCCACATCCCAAAATTCAGTTAAAAATCTTAGAAAGGAAACAATTTCTTCCAAGGAACTAATAGATAACTTAGAAATATTTTTGTGAAGCATTGAAATTGGGTGAGGTAAATTTCAGAATGTCTGTTGACCAATACACAAGTTTTGAAATCCACCTACTAAATAATAGGGAACAGTTTCAGACTTATCTGCATTCCCAACGAAGTTGCACCATGGTCATTGACCTTAGGAAGAGCCCCAGAAAAATCTTGGCGATCTGAAATTACTTGACTGACAGGATTACAAGCCGGAGAATCAGAATTAATGTGCTGACTGATACTTTTAGCACTAACATCAGGGGTAGAGTGGTCAGACTTACCAGTGTCATTAGTTGCTCTGTCTAAGAAATCATTAATATCACACAACAAGGTAATGGACTTGTTTAAAACACGATTACAGCCATCTTTAAGATGGGAATGAAGATCAAATGTCAAAAGATCTCTGGTTCGATCAACAAAATGTTTAAGGCGGTTATTAACACGTCTAAATTGAATACCAGAAGATTCACCTTGTTTAAGAAAGTTTAAAATCAAGGACAATGACTCACCTGCAGTCTTCTCAATACTATCAGGTATCATCATGGATACATCCTCTAAATCCTTTAACAGTTATATATCACCAGCCACAGTTCCATTAGAAGAGTGATTTCTGATGCAAATTTCATACTCAAGCTCCACTTTACGAAGGAAACTTAAAATTGGTAATCTCCGGGCACCCATGGTAAAGGTAAGAGAACAACAGGATTAGCAATTCAGAAAATAAAGGTCACAAATCAATTAACAGAAATAATTAATTAATAAATCACTGTGAGGTCACGAGGTCACGATTACAATTTTCTGCTACCACTGTGACGGACGGTTATTACAGTTACGGTTAGGTTACTTTAATGATCACTGTGACGTTCGATTTTATATATATATATAATATGGGATCAAATTCAACAGTGTGATGCTGCGCTTGTACTGGGGAGTAATAATACATACCAATGTGCTAAGTGGCACACGTTTATACATGGGGAGTTATAGATACATCAAATAATGGCACAACGACCAGCTGGGTGACGAACACAACTCAAGCAGAAGTAAGGGGCTCAGAGCACAGAAATCTTTCAAGCCCCAATCTTACAGAGTTACTCCACAGAAACACTGTGACGTGCTGTTATACAAGGGCGAATTAGAATAAAAACAACATAATCCTGTGACGTGCCGAGTTGCAAGTTAACTTAAAAACACTGTGACATATGGATCACTCAATTAAAAATACAACACAAACACTCTAGCCCCAGAAAATTAAAATCAAGATATCACGATAGCTAGATAAGTAAAGATGCTCATTTCTAGTTTCAGGTTAGGTTAATAATGACACACCATACACTTACACCCACAACACAATTTCCGCAGTGGTGTCGTCAAGCACAAGATAATTTAAACGGCAGTATTAAATTAACATGAAAAAACAACTTACCTCAATGGGTACATTAGTGGAGAGCGAGCTAGGAGTGGATCTTGCAACGTGACCTTAGTATCAGTACCAACTTACCAATTTCAGAGTATAATTACCAACGTTGTCTCAAAGGATAACACAGTATTAGTAGCATAAAATTTAATAAAGGTATATGAAGGTTACAAGGTTAAATGATCTGCGTTGTCTTTTTTTTGAAAAGTATTTGATAAGGAAAGGAAAAGGTAATAGGTACAATGATCAGAGAAATGAGGAGAGAAATGAAACCAGAACCTTAGTACGGAGCAAATACCTTTAAAGTTTGTTAAAAATGAAGCCATGTTTTCCAGTGTTAACTTAGTTAAATGTAACAAAGGCTTTTCAGTCTGACAAACACACAGCAAATATAATGTAAATTTAAACACTATAAACATATCTGTAAAACACACACTAATATACAAAGAATGACATGTTTCGTTCTACAAGAACATCCTCAGATTCTATCAAATCACTTAAAAACAAGCTTATATGTGTACAGTATTGTTTACTTAGCGTAAACTTGTCAATGATAGAGAGATTAATGATATCATGAAACAGTAATGGCAAAAAATAAAATATATACAATTATTAATATAATGAAAAACTTACGTATTTATCCAGACTGCCGATGTTAAGTCCGTTGTCACCAAACACTATTTCAGGACTGTGGTCATGGAAAGTTTGTGGTGAGCCACGTTGCGCGTGGAGAAATGAGGGCAAGAAAGGGAGGGGCCTTGTAGAGCGATGTGGATCTCTCCTATTGGATGATTAAATCGAGTAGACTATACAGTGGAGAGGGGAGGGAGATGTAGGGCGGAGCGGCTGGAGCGCTGTGGAACCTTCCATCAACATTGGAGAGGGGAAAGATGTTATTGACCTATTTCATGTTAATTGTACCTTTATGTAATATGGATGAATGCAAATTAATAATTTTTAAAATTATTGTTTATTTATAGGTGAATAAAGTAAGGAACATTATTACTATTATTATTATTATTATTATTAAAAAGCAATTTACCTTCTATCAATATTGGAGAGGGGAGAGATGTTATTGACCTTTTCCATGTTAAATGTACCTTTATGTAATATGGATGAATGCAAATTAATAAGTTTTAGGTGAATAAAGTAAGGGACGTTATTATTATTATTATTATTATTATTATTATTATTATTATTATTATTATTATTATTATTATTATTATTATTATTATTATTATTATGAAAAAAGCAATTTACCTTCCATCAACATTGGAGAGGGGAGAGATGTTATTGACCTTTTCCATGTTAAATGTACTTTTATGTAATATGGATGAATGCAAATAAATAATTTTTTAGGTGAAAAAGTAAGGGACGTTATTATTATGATTATGATGATTATTATTACGATAGAAGCAATTTAATGAGTAGGTGTTGTCAGATATTATGTGAGTAGAGCGAATAGGGGGAATTATTTAAATGTGTATGCTCAATGGCATTAGCATTTTTTGCGACGTAAATTTCTATTGCTTCCTTTATATTCAAAGATTTACTTTTTACCAAACGATGCTATTTTCTACAGCCATATTCAAGATTTAAACACGTCCATACAACAACTAGAACAAAATTTGAGTGGTTTTACTAAAACTTGGTCCTCACTAGAGCTCACAGAAAATGAACTTATTATGGCAGGCAGGGTAATAAGAGGTTTAGGTGAACCTGCAGAGCCAAACGATGCTGTTACTAAGCGCTATCTGAAAGAGTACAGTGCTTGTATCGATGATTTTAAAATGTTGTTTGATAAACATCAAATGTTAGCGTCATATGTAGAAATACTTCAATCTGATATGCGAAACAACATTAAAAATACCAATAAGTGTCGTTTTATCCCCGTTAAAAATGGTATTACATTCAACACAACCCGTTTAATGGATGTAGCAGACCCCGTTGACTCACAAGATGTTGTAACTAAAGCGTTTTTCGAAACCCACCATGCAGCAAGCAAAGAAAATATAAACTGCTTAGAAGAAAGAGTAAAATAACTATTTAATGAGTTTCACAACTCTTTAACTGCCTCAAAACAAGATTTAGAAACTCGTCTAACAGTTAAACTCTGTGCCCTTGAAACAGAACTTCATACTCAAACAGCAATAATTGATTCAACGACTGTTGAAGTTGCGTTAAATTTCAAGCATAAAAGAGTAAGCAATCTTGGAGAAGCTAAAGGTGTTTCTGATGCCATCTATAAGGGGCATTTAGAAAGTTATGCTGTGAGCAAAACTGTGTATACGGCTCAAATAAAAGCACTACAGTTGCAAGCAGTAAATATGTTACGAATGTTAGAACAGCATGTGGCTGAGTATTACAATTTAAAAACTATGTTCGACGAAACTCTAACCGTTCTTCAATAAAGCGCTGATGATACACTTAAAAAGTACAAACAGTTGAATCCCAACTCCAGCCGTATGTTAATTTGTTGGAGGTAAATAGCGATGTAATTAACGTAAGAAAATAAACGGTTAGGCTATCTGCATGAGTCTCAAGAAGATGATGATGCTGTTACTATAAAATATTTTCATCATGTTACACATCCTCTTGTTAAGCAATTAGATAACATGAATGAACAATTACATGCTCTGCATAAGTTAGAGCGCTTCTCTACCACTATAGATGTGTATCTCGATGATAAGATTGATGTAAAAAATAAATAAAAAACTCATTCATCTTGCCCGTGGAAGTGATAACGGAGATGCTGTCACGTTCGGTCAGTTTCAAGAACACGTTTCAGCATCTAAATCATCTCTTACAATCACTGGTGAACTGTTAAACAAGTGTGTAAATTTGTTAGCAAGTTTCCACAGCTTCCAGCAAGAAAAACTAAAAACAATTGAAAAACGCATTTTAGAAACACAAAGAGAGCGGGGATATTGTTTTATTTTACGCATCGATAGCATACCACCTCAAGATGATACGCTAACTTCTGTTTTATACAAACTCCACAATGGTGCTTCTCAATACCTCCTACCATATGATGGGGAAATTAAGCTCTTTAACATGTCGCCACTGCCCGAAGACATTACGTGTACGCTTAATGGTGAAACAATTACTCTTTCAAGTACACAGTCACATAGCATTCGTGCATGGGATGTCTTAGAATTCATGATTAGTAATAAGATGCTAAAAGAAAGAGCAGCAATTACTCCTAGCGAACTGCCTCTGCATATTGAGTTTAATTATACAGCATCTTATTAACACGTGTGTGGTCATATCGAGAGAGACTACAAGAACTATGCAGGAGATGTCTTAAAAAGAAAGACTGGTAATTACTCCTACCGAGCTGCTAATGCGTATTGAATTTCATTCTGTTAACATGTGTGCACAGCAAAGAACTGTGTATGACAAAGCTGTAAACAAATAAAGCCTTTAGCACGTGCTGGTAGAGAATACCACACACACACACACACACACACACACACACACACACACACACACACACACACACACACACACAGAGAGAGAGAGAGAGAACCTCCCACACAGCTCTATGGTTCTATAAAAGAAGACACAGTATTTTGAAATGCATTAGTCAGAGCAACCAACATGGCTGAATACAGATCAACACTACACCGTATTTATTCTTTAATTGCGATGTGTCTTGCCGCATCGCAATTAAATTGTGACTGTATCGTAGATTCAATCACCGAAGCCATCACTCCCGAAGTGATGGCTCTTTCGGCAGAACAGTGTGTTGACTTTTTGTACGACCTGAATAATGCACATCCGTTTGATGTAAACGGCATTATATGCATTCTCTTGCGAGGTATCACCAGGCAAGACATGTATAAAACGTATAGAATTGCGTGTTCACGCATAGAAGAAGTACAGGAACAACAACAGCAGCAGCAACAGCAGCTGTCACCACCACTACCACCACCACCACCACCACCACCACCACCACAAGGACTTCCGCTGACGCGGCAGATGCGTGAGCATTTGTTACAACAACAACAACAACAACAACAACAACAGCAACAGAAGCAACAATAACAACGATAGCAGCAACAACAAGAAGAGCAACAAGACCAAATGTGTGAAGGAAGGCATGTTTGTGACAATATACTAACTTGCCAATGTGAATAAATGTATATAATTTTTAAAAAGTAAATATTGTGTGTGTGTGTGTGTACAAAAGTGAACTAAAACAGACTATAAACTTATAAAAAGTGTAAATGTTTTGTGCTTAAAAGTGTGAATATTTGTGTGTGTGTGTGTTTCTATAAAATAAAAATAACAAAAATTATTTTTTATTTCTTTTATTTCTATAAGAAAGAGGTTTCACATTCTGTTTTGAAATCCATGAATTATGTTCATTTCCAAATCCCAACCATTTTACTAACATCTTATTTTCTTTGCGACGAACAACCTTCTCCACAAGAAAATCATTCGGATTGTTGGTGCGCTGAAGTTCTTCCGTGTAGAAGCCGCCTGCTACAGGATTCTGCTGATAATCTCGTAATAGGTAAGTTATTGGGTTTGTCTGACGAACTCGATCAATGGTAAAGAGTTCCGTTGTCCAACTAGGGGTGAAACCTTTTTTAAACTGGTGTTTGAATTTAGAAATTCGCACTATGTCTCCTACTTTAAACTTTTTCTTCCTTGTGTCCGTCCGTTTCATTCTATTATAGACCGTAGTGAGCAGATGATTATCCTTTACATCTTTAGGTTTCATTTTAATAGTACGATGGTAAGTATTATTATAGTCTTTCACCAATTGTTGAAGTTGTGCTACCCATTCGTATGAACCTTGTGCTGTAAACTTCTTCCACATACGGTGACGTAATGTACGATTAAATCGTTCCACAACACTAGCTTTTACACTACTAAAGGTACTGTAATGGTTAATGTGATGCTTGGCTAACCATTGTTTCACGTGAGTATTATAAAACTCTGTTCCTCGATCTGTTTGCATATTTTTCGGATAGCGTCTGCTTGCCTTATACATTTTATCCAACACCTGGACTACCTCCTTCCCTTGTTTACTCTTCAAAGGTTGACCCCATGCAAAGTTTGAGTAAACATCAATGCAGGTAAGAAGATATTTAAAACCTTGATTTTCTTTTGTATACGGAATCATTTCTACCAGGTCCACCATGTGTAAGTCATCTAAACCTCGAGTAATAACATGACGACGAAGGTAGTGACGTCGTGCTTGCCGGTAAAGTTCAGAAGCAATCTTCTCGCTGATTGTAGCCATCTTTCTCTGTCAACGGAATAGAAAAGAATGCACTATTTATACCACAAATTTAAGGAAGAAATTACGCAATAATGCCAGCCTCTCGT
Organism: Anabrus simplex; assembly: GCF_040414725.1. Lineage (NCBI taxonomy): Eukaryota > Metazoa > Arthropoda > Insecta > Orthoptera > Tettigoniidae > Anabrus > Anabrus simplex. Next base: position 1,542,094,621 of record NC_090265.1, read on the forward strand.
AACTCTTCTTCAATATACATTATTTCGTTGTGATGATTATTATGACCAGCCGATGTAGATGCTATAAGTAATTTTAATCGGTCTACTAATTCATTCGGATCATTCCAAAACACATGGTCAACACCACGCTTATTATATCTCGTCAGCACCATACCACGACCTGTCCTCTTCGACTCAGAAGGCGTCTTTTGAAAGAGTTGTTTTATTATGTACTTGTATTTATAACTCCTAATCGCTTTCAAACGACCTCTCCGATTGTTTCTCTGTCTATGAGCATTGGTTTGATTCAAAATATTTTTATAGGTTTCCAGATCTTTTCGTCAATAAAGCTTTCTTGGTGAATCCGTTTAAACAACAGTTCGTACAGACCACGTGAACCTAAATACTGCACACCACCTTTAAAATCAACCGTTTTGTTGCCCATTTTATAACCATTATTTACACGTCGAACCCCCTTACACACTATCTAGTACTCTTTTGGTTATAGAGGGGGAATTAAACATAGCCAAGTAATCTTCTAACTCTTGAGCATTATCTGTATCAATATTATCTTCATCTACATCTTCTTCTAATACTTCAACATCATTTTCTCCTTCTTCTTCCTTCACTTCATGTCCACTTTTGTTAGCATTCAACCCCGATGTCGTGCGCTCCTTTTCAACAGCTACTAGCTCCTTCAAAGTTTCTGTTAGAGGTTTAAATGTCTTCTGCAACAGTGATTCTTACCTCCTCTGACCAGAATGAAGGGCTTGAAATTTAGCTTTCACACTATTTATTGCCGCTACAAGTTTATCTTTGTCCTTCGCTTTGCGTTTTACATCTAAAAGTGTGTTAGACACAGACACAGACGCAGGTTCGACATGCTGCTCACGTTTTAATGATAAAGGTTTACCTTTAGGACGACGGCGACGACGATTACCAGGCTTTTTAATTCGATGGGTAACCAAGTTCTTTGTTGCACGCATCGTCTGCTAGGATTAAACACCACGTTCAACTATTCCGTTTGCATGTTTGACCATTCCTTTTATTATTCTCACCATCGATTTTTTTCCTTACCTCACTACACACCTCTCTCAGTTACACCCAACTCATAAATAACAACTCTGAAGAATTAATCCACCACCACCGCCATCTATTGTTTTCCTGATCTTCAGAACCTTAAGATCTCCTACTTATCACCCACACCTTGTTCGCCTCCTTAGCTCGAACGGATAAGAAGCTGCGGTTACTGGCATAAAGCACTCTGCGTGAAGTTCGAATCCCCCTAGTAGATACGAAACAGAAATAAAAATAGCTTAATTAAATAATGCACACAGCATACATAAATTTCGAATCTGTCGAACTCAGGAGGCGAATATTTTATTTACCAAACGAACACGTGCTGCTCTTGTTTACCATCAACTGTCTCTCTCCCTCTTGGAAGACGGCATGACCACCACCGCCTTTGCCCCTTCTCCGAGTCCAAGAGAGTATGGCCGCCGTTCCCCCTTCTCCGATTCCAAGACAGTATGGCCGCCGCCAAGGCTTATTAACATAATTCATGCGACAAAACTGTCAACCATCAATCATCCTCCCCCACAACACTCACAAATGTCATCCAGCCATTACTCAGGCTCCTCCCAACCTAACCATATATAACACCAGCTCCCACCAAGCCAAACCCCCGACCCCCACACCCACCTTCCACACACAGCTCCACCCACACGCCATATATGGACATAACCACACCCACACACCATCCCCACACCCATGACGTCACACAAATCCTGCGCTCTCATCGGCCCACACACCCATGACGTCACACAAATCCTGCCCAACCTGGGCGAACATCAACTATACCCTAAATAACAATAATAATGCAATAGTGGGCCCTCCTCCCAGTGACCATCGCGGTTGGGGTCGTGGTAATCACCCGCTATTCGACTATTATCAGAAATACACGAGGCTGCTCGTGAATATGGGAGGGAATTGGCATAGAAAGGTAATTGCTCCCCCTGCAGCGTAAACTGCTGGCTGGAGCCTGAGGAATTAGCCAAAAATTCGTGAGGTTGTTCACGAAGGTGTTATAAACTTTAGTATTAAGGGCTAATTGCTCCCCCCCAGAAGTGCTGACTGCTGTCTGGGGCCTGAAGAATGACAAAAGGATAGCTATAGAAGGGTTAGTAGGACCTCCACGCCAAGATCACTGTGCGTTGGAGACAGGCGAATATCCTATAATTAACAGTTGCCAAAGGCTGCCTGCGCTAATAGAAATGGCAACTCAGCACAAGGAGGTTTAGCGACCTCCTCCTCTCTTCTGGCCGAATCATGCGAACTGTACATTCCGTAAATACTACCTCACACACTCGCTGACCTACTGCCAGTTCGCTGAATCAGCCAAGGTATTACATAAACCTGTTGCGATAGTGCGCCGTACATTATACGTGCAATGAATAACAATATTCAATTTACTTTTCCCAGTTATAACCACCAAACTATCCATCAGCCGAGATAACTTCACATCATCACTACCTCTCTTACCAATCAAGTGGTACACATATTAGACCAGAAAAATACCTCATGTCGAACATATTCCGTTCATAATCACGTTATCATCTCCTTGAACATAACTATCAGTCAAAATAACTCCACCTCATCACCACCTCTCATGTCAGTCAAACGCCCTTAAATTACAAACACATATCCATCTATTATTGCCGTACTATCTCTATAAAATAGCCACTCTTTTCTCTCCCATGCCACCAAACCTACCTCTTACAGATAACCTTAATCAGTTCAGATACAATTACCTCTTACCTTATGAATCAAACATATTTGATCAAGACTATTCAAATACAATTACCTAATACCATCACACTTTTCTGCACCATACTACAAAATCTACCTAATAGTACACTTACTGCAACAATTCAATTACACCACTCCCAAACTCCACTTTGAATTACAATTAAATGGCTTCCTCACTCTTAGCGCGCTTACAATTATATATCACCTTGTATCATTTTTCATTATTTCCTAGCTTACTTACTAATACTGTTTGACTTTTTGCTTCTCGTTAATATGCCTTCATCATTTTTGCCTCTTGGTTTATATATACAGAACACACGACAATTCAAATACGATTACCTAATATCATCACTCTTTTCTCTTCCATACCACCAAATCTACCTAATAATACACTTACCGTCCACCATATCATCACTAACACTCTTAATGCTCATTCATCTTTATACTATATATACAAGACACTAGACATTTTAAACACAATTACCTCTTTCCAAACATATACCCTTCGAAATCACGTTCATCATCTCTCTAAGCATATGCATATACCACCACTTACCCTAATCGGTCACATATCGCCGAATCTACCCCTTAGGCTGCTCGTCCACTGGAAGCGACTACGCGCGATTACGAGGTCAGGCGACTACGTGCGTACTAGCGCGACTGATCCCAAAGCGAAGATTGTAACGGAACCGCGTCCACTGCAAGCGATCTCGAGCGGCCGACTCACGCGATTATAGGCGATAACAGGCGACAAGCGATGGATCCCACTCGAATGGGATTTGCCGCGTGTAGTCGCTTGTACTCCACGGTTCGTGCAAGCATCCGGTTAGCTGTCGTCGTCATACGCAACATTATTTTTATCAGTGCTACATTTGTCATGGATGTAGATGGTGAAAAGTTGATAAGTGCGGTTTGTGAAAGAACACCACTATGGAATATGAAAGATAAACGCTATCATTCTCGAGATATACAGCGCAAAGTATGGTCGAAGTTTGCAGAGGAAGTGGGTGTTGATTATGTTAAGTAAAAAGCAAAGTCACCTCCGTACAGGCCATGAAGGCCCTTGGGGGAGTGGAAGGTAAAGGCTTCCAACATCGTTAACTTCGGCACGTGTTGGGGGGTAGAGTGGTTGGCTCTACGCCCGGCCGCCTTTGCCCCCAGGAATTAACCTGGTACTCATTTTTGGTGTAGGCTGAGTGAACCTCAGGGCCATATGCACCTCCGGAAGTGGAAATCTCGTTCCTTAAATTTTACGACTTCCTGACGGGGATTCGAACCCACGTCCTTCCGGGAGAACCGAGCACGCCTTTACCGCCTCGGCCAGGCAGCCCCTGATTATGTTAAATACCCTTATTTATTTATTTATTTATTTATTTATTTATTTATTTATTTATTTATTTATTTATTTATTTATTTATTTATTTATTTATTTATTTACTAGCTGATGTATCCGTGCTTCGCTACGGGATTCTCAGAAAGATTGATTTTATGGCTTTCCTAACTGAAGTCCATTACAAAAACATCAGTAGGAAAGTAGCGATTAAAAGCAATGTAATAATATAAAATATTCGATCAAATGAAAAACCGTACATATTCTCACTTTTAACAATTAGTAGCTACTACGGTGCCCATCTAACAGACCAAAGTTCCAGAGCTGGAAAGACCAGGCCGCAGACAGCCGTGATAACTCCTTTGCCATTTTTCTGTTAAATATGCACACTGCTCATTCCAATCAGTGCCTCAGAGTAGGGATTGAATAGCTCGAATGCTATGATGAACCAGTGTGTTATGTACGAGTAGTATCAGAAAATTTATGAACCAGAGGAATGGCATGCTAAAGAACAAAGTTGTCTAGCTCCCAACTACTTCCTGCCAATATTCAAGCAGACTGTTACACTCGGTACGACCGGGCGTGTTGGCCGTATGGTTAGGGGCACGCAGTTGTGAGCTTGCATCCGTGAGATAGTGGATTCGAACCCACTGCCGGCAGCCCTGAAAATAGTACTCCGTGGTTTCCCATTTTCACACCAGGCAAATGCTGGCCAAGACCGCTTCCTTCACACTCCTCGCCCTTTCTTATCCCATCGTCGCCATAAGACTTCTGTGTTGGTGCGAAGTAAGGCAAATTAAAAGAAAATACTCGGTACGAAGCAGTTATCCTATGTGTCGGAGATGAGTGACAACAGAAGAAACAAAGTACATCACAACAAAAAATGGTCAAGGTAATGTTATTTTTGATAAATTTTATGAGCTTTCTGTATTGCAGGCCCTCACATTTAGTTTTCTTCCGACTCTGTGATATTAGGGCGCCTTATAAAATCATTTATAGCGTAGATTCTAGTACCTTATTCTCCGACTTTACATACGGATTTTCATTAAATCCTGTTTACCCATTTTCTCGTGACTCGGCGCTGATATGGACTTAGTAACAAAAATCCAAATTCATGAATATCTGTGCGATTATAATCGGTACGGTAACAATGTATAAGACGTAAATGATCGGAAATTTAATACCGGTACTATATAACTTTAGTTATGTAGTATTTATCGATACGACCACTAATGACATAATTATTTGGCAATTAAATGTTAGGTCTTTTCCTAAACTACCATTCCACTCAGCGCGAATAAAATTATTTATGGCCTAGATTATTGCGAGTTATTCCCCGACTTTGCATACCGATTTTCATTAAGATAGGACCACTAATAACAAATATTTGAGAATTCCATTTTTGTCCTTCCACTAAACTATCATTTCTCTCAGCCTGAATACAATTGTTCATGGCCTAGATTGTAGCGACTTATTCTCCGACTTCACCTATCGATTTTCGTTAAGGTACAATCATTAATAACATAAATATTTGAGAATTAAATTTTAGGCCTTCCCCTAAACTGCCATTTCACTCTTCGTGAATAACGACCACTAATAACATAAATATTTGAGAATTAAATTTTAGGCCTGCCCCTAAACTACCATTTCAGTCAGCGTGAATAAAATTATTTATGGCCTAGATTGTAGCGACTTTGCATACCGATTTTTATTAAAATCTCTTCAGCCGGTTCCTCGTGATGCGTGTACAGACAGACAGACAGACAGACAGACAGACAGACAGACAGACAGACAGACAGACAGACAGACAGACAGACAGACAGACAGACAGACAGACAGACAGACAGACATTATGGAAAAGTAAAAAGTGCATTTCCTTGTTACTGTGGACACGACTGATGCAGAAATACCATCTTTTTCAAATTCTGAACAATGTACAGACAAAACTCTTATTTTATATATATATATATATATATATATATATATATATATATATATATATATATTTATTTATTTATTTATTTATTCATTTATTTATTTATATAATATGCCGGACTGAGTAGCTCAGACGGTAGAGCGCTGGCCTTCCGAGCCCAACTTGACAGGTTCGATCCTGGCTCAGTCCTGTGGTATTTCAAGGTGCTCAAATACGTCAGCCTCGTGTTGGTAGATTTACTGGCACGTAAAATAATTCGTGGAGGACAAAATTCCCGTACCTCGGCGTCTCAAAAATCATAAAAATGTAGTTAGCGTTACATTAAACAAATAACTTTATTACTGAAAATCCACAGCCTGTTTCCAGTAATTCGACCGGGTCAGGAATGGAATGAATGAAGCCCCCACCTAGCGGCGAGGATAGATGTTGTGCCGGCTGTCGAAGCCTGTTACACTCCTCTGGGGCAATGATTAATGAATGACAGGTGAAATGAAATGATATTGGAGAGTATTGCTGGAATGAAATATGATAGGGAAAACTGGAGTACCCGGAGAAAAACCTGTCCCGCCTCCGCTTTGTGCAGCACAAATCTCACATGGAGTGACCGGGATTTGAACCATGGAACCCAGCGGTAAGAGGCCGGTGCGCTGCCACCTGAGCAACGGAGGCTCTTATAACTTTATTATTATTTATAATTTATAATATTTTATGATTTCAATAGGGGAACATGTGCAGTTCCTGTTGTAATATAAAATGAAAAAAAAAATGAAAAAAGGAAATTTAAGGGGAAACAGTACTTAAGAGAGTATGATTGAAAACAACATTTAGAGTCTTTTCAAATTAGATTTAAAGGTTTTGTATTTCTGTTTAACCCTTTTTAATTTTTTTTCTTATGGATTGTGTGCTTTTCTCTCGATTTTGTGTTTTACACTGATAAATTAAATTGTGTACTTATCGTAATTCGATCTTTGATTCCTTAATAAATAAATATAAAAATATCAACACTTTTTAATAACTATGCATATCACTTACCTTAGAGTCTCAGTTAAACGTTCCAGAGGTGTTATTGTCCACCTGAAGTTTGACGTTGTGACTATGTTTTGGCTCCATTGCATTCAAAATATAATGAAACGTTTCTAGACGCATCCGGCAATAATCAAAGAACTTCTGGGGGTCTTTGTCCGGTTCATTGTGCAGATAATGGCATTCTCCCGTTGGCTTCATTTTAGCTAGTATTGGGTTTACCCAGCACCGATGTCTTCTTTTGCGATTTTTCCTCCGACGCCTCGTCAGGTAAGGACTCTCCAGAATGTAAACTAAATCCTCATCATCCTCTCACAGAATATTTAATACGTTTAATAACTTGACAACCTCCACTACGGAAACACACACAGACCTGTACGGAGTACAGATGCCGCGCGAAATCGCCTGCAGTGGACGACCCCAGTCACGTGTAATCGCATGAATCAAAGTCGCCTGTAGTCGCCTCATCTCGTAATCGCGTGTAGTCGCTTCCAGTGGACGAGCAGCCTTATGCATAACAATCTAATTACACTACTCCCAAACTCCACATTCAATTACAATGACATGACTTCCTCACTCTTAGTTCACAAATCCATCAATTATTACCGTACCATCTCTATAAAACAGACTCTATTTTCTCCACCATACCACCAAACCTACCTCTTTCAAATAGCCTACCTCAGACAGATTCCATACTTACATTCCAACCACATATTCATAATCATAATCACTATTAGATCCACTCATCCTAATAATAAATTATACCCTCACATTTTGTCATCAACAGCCAACCTCCTCACCTCACCAAATATACAGTCACTCTGTTATTCTGCATTCACTAGACCTTCCAATTCTCTTCCCTCTCATGCCACCACTTCTTCTTTCACACAAATTTAACACTCCCAAATCAGCTTCAAAATACCTTAGTTACACTCGCTACACTAATCACTTCAAAAGCAAACCATATTACTTACGAGAGGCAAAAAGACAAGTAGCAATAGTAATTATTTCGTTAGTTTTGCACTTTTTACCCCATAGCTCCTTTAAACTCATGGTTCTCCCTTTAGCCAAGGCACCTCTTACTTCTGCTTCTTCCCTCAAACCATTATTTTCGTTTCGTTTATGCCCACTCATCATTTCCTGTGTCTCTTATCCCATCTCCCCTTCCTGTATATTCCTTTCTTCTCTCGCGCTGACCTCCTTCACTAGTTCACTTATTACTTTCCTGACTTCTTCCATCCTCCTTCCATTTACTTTTTCCTCAACTCGTTTTACGATCGCTTCGTAGGAATCACTTCTGCACGGTGCTCCTCTCTTGATGATATGCCCATTTCCCACGTGCACACCCTCATCTGCACTCGTTTCGACTTTATTTAAATCTTCCTCCATAGATAAAAGTTTCGTCACTCCCCACTTTCGAGACCATTTTTCATCGGACTCCACCAGCACTTGGCCTCTAATATAAGCTCTCAACTCTTGCATTCTTGCCCTAATCATATGTTTCGAAATTTCTATTTCCATCTCCAACCCAGTCTCTCTTTATCCACATTTTTCTTCCTGTACGTTTGCGGCATTTCTGAGTACCATGTCTGCTGTCAGTGAGGTAGCAACGTGACCTTTATAGATCTGCACTCCCTCAGCCTTCCTATCCGCTCGTAATTTCGCTGAAGTTGATTTTCATTTTTTGTTGTATTACATCTACGACCTTGTATAATATGTCCACTTTAAACTCATTCTTCTCTTCTTGTACTCCATAAATAAAAGTGTCTTTCTTCATGCTTTCATGTCTGTGGGCTTCAACTACTTTCTTCAAAGTCTCCACCTCTCTTCCATGTTTTTTCCTTTAGAGGAATTACCTCTCTCTCACTCACTGCTTTCCATTTTGCCTTTGACTTCATTAGTGCTTTCCTGAATCCACCGTCTCGTCTTTTCATGCTCCTTGCCTTGTTCTTGTATCATCCGTTTTAAATGCTCAAACGGAGAGAGTTCTTCTATAACCTCCTTAACCACTTCCCTTATTATTTCCACGTCCTCCCAATTCATGTTGCCACTGCCCTGTGGGTCTGGGTTTACTTCCACATCCTCAGTAACCAGTAGGACAGTGACCACCGCTGCCACCAACAGCATCTCGCCTTTTAGTCTCTTCCCTAAGCTGGCTTTACTATTTTTAGTTGTAGCATTTTCCTTACTTCCCTGCCATCTACCAATGATGGCCCTATATTGCTCAACGCTAATCATCTTTCTTGTAGCACACAACTCGTCCTGTCCGCACCTCACTCCTACTCCACTCACCTGGCACACTTCGCACTACACGTCCGTACACTCCACTCGCCTTGGTTAGACTGTATATATTTAGTAGCTTACCTTAAAACACATTGTTTTCAGTTGAGCTGCACCTATCTAAGTGCAGACATGCCGTGCATTATGCTCTGTCAATATTCTCACAACCGTTAACTCGAGTTTTAAATTTCAACTTACTGTACTCTGCAGAACAAACTTGGCTCAAGGCTGTAGTGCACTGCTAGCACATGCTTAAAGCTGTGTGTGTACCGGTGTCTTGTCGGCAGGCAGATATCCTTGTTCTATTATCCTGTCTTAACAAATTCTACTACTAGTATGCTATTTCTATTTAGTCCTGCAAGAATTGAAGGAGTCGGGGCAAAAGAGTGCCAAGCAACATTGTCTTAATTTTAAGAGAGAGCAGTTAGAAAGTTTGTTAAAATCGTGAAATCGTACATTTCACGGGAATTATGTATTAATAGCTTTGAAAGTTTCAGTAATATTCATTGTATGCGATTTGCAGGCATAATTTATTTTGGGCTGCTATTTGTAGGGATCAAAAGTCAGTAATTTTAATACCACGTCACAGAATACTGTGGCTTGGCACTTTATTGCCCCAATGGGAGTGACACTTATCTTAGGAATATTATTTTATGATAATGAAACAATGTCTGATATTTCAACTATTTTAATAAAAAATGAAACCTAACACCAAACTTCAATTAAAATAACATTTCCACCAATAATATTTAAATTGTTAGCAGTGGAAATCGGGGTAGAACTGGCAACTGAAAATAAATTTAAATCAACATAAATCCGTCACGGAAAAAGGTCTGTTTGTATCTTTTAACTATGTTGTTCTTTTCAAAATGTGGAATTTAGGAACTTATAACTGCGCATGCATAACATTAAAACTAACAGATCAGCTGCTCCTTTCTTACACTTCTTCAACTTCATTAGTGTCTTCAGAATCAGGAATCAAGCTCTGAGATAAAACTGGTGATGGACAGGTGGGACATAGACCAGGAGTTTCAACACATCTTGCAGTTTGTTTTTCTTTATTTTCGCACAGTAGTGTACTTTCGTTTCAAGCTCAACGTTGTGGTGTTGCCTCTTTCTCGCACGCTACAGTCTTCAGAATCCATATTCACTCTTGTTTCTAGTTTGATAAACCATGGATTACTTGCTTCAAATGTGATCAAATTAAGTCTGTGAATTTAAATTCCATGCCACTTACACATGTTCTTCTTACTGGCATTCAGGAGTCCAACTTTTAGTGCTGTCAGGTCATAAAAGTCGTCTTGTTTCATGTCTGTTACACTAAACTACTTCTTTCTCCCACATTCTTGAATGAAAAGTTTCTAGTCGGCAGCGTCGTACACATGCGGTTGATTTCGTTGGTACTTCTCAATTTTGGCAATGTCTCTATCTGATGGTAAGAATGTGTGGCCAGATGTTAAAAACCAGTGTTTGATCTCATTAAATCGTTTAGTATGAATTAAATAAGGCCAGAGTGCCATTATATTCCAGTCTTTATTCTGGCTCCCACAGTTATCAGAAAAAAATCACAAGCTTTTTAGCATCGACGGCGTTTGTTTTCAGATACTTCAAAACTATACTACCAATTTCGTCACTGCCTCTTCCTGCAATACTCTCATCCCACAAAAACATGCACCCTAAGTCTTTACCACAGTCATGAATGCCTACATTGTATGTCCACAATTTCCGTAGCTTGGCTCTCCTTCAGGTGTCCCGTATCTGCGTTTTACAGGAATAGCTTCAATACATCCAAATAAATAAGCATTTTGCTTTTCAAAATCAGCGAGATCCCAAAACCCATTAAATATTGACAATATCTGTTGTTCTTCAAATTCAAAACATCTCAGGGGACAGCGATATAGCTCTCCAACTTTTGTTCCTGGAACAACTTTTCCGGTCGTACGCGCTACATATTCTCTTCCTTTCTATTCCTAGATTTCGGATCTTTCTCAGGCGAATATAACGGTGTCCTTGAATGATCCAGGATATCCTAAACAGTGCAAAACACCAAGTCTTAGTACGAGAAATGCCCATGTTGTATCCTCTGTTATGTAACTAATAACGATTACTTTAACAAGAGTGCTGCAAAATTATGCACTAGTCTTTCTGTTAACTTGTATAAATCTCTGGTCACAAGTGACAATGTAACCTTTCTTGTGAAAAATGATGACTGACAGCAACAGATTTAAAATTGGAACAATATAGTGCCAAGCCACACAATGCATATTTACGAATGTTGATCAACAAAGGCCTTAAACTAACCAGAGTAAACTTTGAACTGAAAAAGCCACTTACTATAGATCCAAGAGTGTGTTATAACGTTTCCTAAAACATAACCTAATGACTTAATAAGTTGCATAACCACACCAACAACGGCGGAAACTTTAGTTATGGTCAAAATAATGCCAAGCAACACTTACCTCACTTCCACTTTGAGAGGAAATTTCACCTGCTATGTGAGGAAGATAGTCAGGGTCTACATCAGGATCACTGAGATATTCTTCAGCATCACTCGAACACACAAGCTTCCTCCTACAATCCATGGTAATCTGGGTCTCCTGGTTGCTTGACACTGTTTTGCTCCGAGTGTTTCTAAGAACTGTTGGGGGCAACAAGATGAAAGTCACATGCAGTGCCACTTGAATGTGTTTCTATGCAAGTTTCCAGTGTTTACTGATAGCTTATCATAATCCTCAACAAATGGCACCGAGAGCTGCGTTTTGTCAAAAATGTTGCTTGGCACTCTTTTGCCCCGACCCTTTCAATTCTTTCACGTGCCCGTCTGTCACACTACGTGACTACGCGACTTAACCTGCCGGGCGAGTTGGCCGTGCGGTTAAGGTCGCACAGCTGTGTGCTTGCATCCGGAGGTAGTGGGTTCGAACTCCTCTATTGGCAACCCTGAAGTTGGTTTTCCATGGTTTCCCATTTTCACACACGGCAAATCCTGGGGATGTACCTTAATTAAGGCCGCTTCCTTCCCACTCCTAGTCCTTTCCTGTCCCATCGTCGTCATAAGACCTATCTGTGTCGGTGCGACGTAAAGCAAACAGCAAAAAAATAGGACTGAACCTAGAGAGCCAGCGCCTCAACCATCTGAACCACGCAGCCTGGCTGCAAGCAAAGTAAATGTTACAGCCAGTAAACTGCTACATTAAGCCCATGCACAATAGTAGTTAATCTCATAGATTTACCTTATTGCCTAGTTAAGCCTGACTGTCCTTTTAGGTGCCAGTATTCCACCACTCCCCACGTTAGGTTAGTGAGAAGTTAAACCTGCAGTCTTAGGCAGGTTATAAGCCCCACCAGGGGATATGCGCTCCCCAAAATTATCCAAGGCGTGAGCCCCGCCAAGGTTCGAGCCCAAACTTAGTCAATGTGTGAGCCGCGCCAGTGTGTGAGCCCCAAACTTAGCCAAGCTGTTGACGCAAGTGTGATAAACAGATATAACTTGAAAAAAGTATTCTCTCTCCCATGGGTAAATAACATGTTTCGAGCTGGAATTATTATTATTATTATTATTATTATTATTATTATTATTATTATTATTATTATTATTATTATTATTATTACGATACGATCGCGTTGTTTGCGAGGTTATGTCATGAAACATGTGATGTGCATAAATATTCAGTTAATGTAATGTAAATGTTAATGTTAATGTAATGTTAATGTAAATACCTGTCAGTCAATTTTTCCTAATTTATTCTTACCTGTATATATAATTTGTAATCCACTACGGTATTCTGAAACACGCTGTCACTTCCAGTAAGGCACTAGAACGATGTAGAATATTCTGCACAATATATCTATGTATTAAGCACTCTAGAATTTTCGAGAAGGTATTTTTTTGTAATGTAGCTTTCTAGAAGCCTGGCCAGTCACGTATATAAGAAGATGGTGTTGATGGTAACGACGAGTTATTGTTCAGTAGAGATATGGTGTAGCAAGAATATACTTGTGACCTCGTGTTGACATGCAGTGGTTGCAGTCTCCATGTTGAAGTGAACGGCAGTTGTCTAAAATGCGGGCTTTGTTGATGTTCTCGGAGCGAAGTGTTTTGTTTGTGATATTGTGATTAAGTTTATGAGTCTGTTAATTTGTGAATAGATATAAATAAATAACTGTACCAACTGACAGCCTTTCGTGTGCGTCTTTGCGGATACGTTAACAGGCGATCGTGACAGGACGTAAAAATTTACGAGCGAATACCAGTGTAGTAGATCAAAGTGCAAGTAATACTAGAGAATAAGTCGCTGAAATAGCTCAAAGACGAACTTAACAAGGGGAACATCCCGACGAACGGGAAGAAAAAATCTCTACAGGCGCGGCTACGGGAAGATCACGTGGAAAAGGGAGAAGATCCCGAAAAGTTTTTCATCGAAGTCAACGAAGATGCCGACGAAACATCGCAAGATGAGGCAACTATTCCCAAAATGTGTTCTAACATAATGACCATGATGCAGGCACTCAATGACAAAATCTCAGACGTTGATTCACGAGTTAACTCCACCGTAACGAATCAGAATGACAAACTTGCTGATCAAATTTCAAACGTAAATAACAAAATTTCAGACGTAAATGACAAACTTTCAGGCGAAATTTCTCAAGCTAAGTCAGTTTTAACCGGACAAATATCACAAGTGTACACGCAGGTTTACAAAGTTGAAAATGGCCCAGAATCGAAAATTTCAACCGTAAATGACGAAATTGCATCGCAAATTAGCGACGTCACCAATCGATTAACGCAGCAGATATCGGACATCAGGTCAAAACTGGGACAGGTTGACCAGATCGTTAGTAGAGTAAGCCAGCTGGAAGGGGATATCTTGTACCTCAAGGAGGGGGTGAAAATCCAGGTTTCCGGCATAAAATAACAGGTTGAGGGGAAGATTTCTAACATCGAGTGAAATTTTGAAAGTCGTATCTCTGCCGTTGAGGCAAATCTTGGGAGTCGTATTTCTGGTGTTGAAGGAAGGTTAGACAACCAGTTTTCGACCATCAAGGGAGATATACAGAATATAAGGGAAAACATCCTTCACGCAGTAAAATATAGAATAAAGAAAACAGGACATATCACCAAACCTCGAAACCCCTCAAACCTCACCGGCAATACAGCACACCTAGACCCGACGGTGATAATAGAGAGCATTCCAGAATACCACGGACGACTGGAGGAGAAGCCGACTCATCGTCCAGCTGGAGGAAGAACACACAAGAGCAAAACTACAGAAAAGCCCAGCGCAGTTAGGAAGTACTACCAGTGTGGAAGAAAGGGACACCTGAAGAACAAGTGCCCAGCCTAGACGTCGGAAAACTAGGTCCGTCCCATTCTGGACTGAGGGGGATGTGACCGGGTACAGCAATGCGCCTCAATAACAGACAGATAAGCAACCCTGGTCAAGTAGGAGAGAGATTGATCAGGTTGTGAGCAGAACAGGTCAACCCCCCAGCTATCATCTCTATCATCTTAAGGACTGGCAACGAGCATTTTTCAGCCATACTCTACAGCCCAGCAAGCCATTCATTTGTCAACGGGAATGTTGCCAGATTTCTACCGCCTATGAAGTCTTATCTCCACGGAATGGTAGTGGGAGCAGCGGACGGGGTATCCATCCAAGGAGAGACAAACCTAACCGCTAAATGCAACTACATGCCTATTGTAATTGGTATTGCAGTGATTCAGAATTTGATACCTACGATATTAGGTCATGACTTTCTGGTGGAATACAAGGTGATCCTAGACTATGCAGCTCATGAAGTATTTTTGGGAAAAGACAGACGTCTGAGGGTCGCATGGTACGATGGAAATCTCCGGACTCCCAAGGATACGGATGTCGACGTAAACCTGGGAGATATCCAGGTAACACATCTTCGACCGAGTGAACGACCAAGTACAAAAGCGTTCTGCTAACCCTGTATCAGCGCGAAGTGCAGTAAGCACCTTTGAAACGGCAATTTCTAAAGTAAAGGACAATGTTGACAACATTGTTGTGGAGGAAAATGTACAAGACAACAGAAGGAAAAGAAGATGCGAAAATAGTTACTACTCGAGGAACATTGCGGCAAAGGAGGTATGTGACGTGATTATAAATCACAGCAAAGAGAGTTTCAACTTCTCTAACCATTTACTGGCCTCTAGCTTCTTTGATCACCAATTCTTCCCATCCTTTCCCAGAGGAGAATCTTACGTATATTATACAATCCTATCCTTTTCTTGACAAACATAAACTTAAAACCGAACTGCAAGTGATTTTAAAGAAATGAACAATGCAACTGACTTACCTGTTTTTGTTATAAAACAATCTCAAGGAACCTTTCGAAGAAGTGATGAAACTTTCGAAATTAATTATTACTGTCCCCATGACTACTTCTGAAGCAGAAAGATCTTTTTCCACTTTAGAGCGGATTAAGACATTCTTAAGGAGTACAATGGGTGAAGAAAGACTGTCTGCTCTTGCTACGTTGTCCATCGAGAAGGAGATGACCCATAAATTAGTCGATTTTAATGAGAAGGTAATGGACTTATTTGCCGCCAGGAAGGAAAGGAGGATGGATTTCCTGTACATACAGACCACAGCTGTTATACCAACGCCAGCAACGTCTTCAACATTAGACGAAACTGGATCAACTTAAGGTAATTACACTTTATATTCTCTGCCTTTCATTATTCGTTCTGGTAACTTCTTCGAGCTGCAGCCGTGTGCATTCAAACGAAAGTCACCTTTTTAGTCAAACAATGTCACTATTTTACATCTATGTAAATATCAAGTAACATTAAATTTGGACACGTTATTTTTCAAAGTAATGAACCCCCAGATGTTTTATCCACGCGCTGCCACTGCTACAAACCTAATATTGTAGTGTCTCAGCACATTTCTTTTAATAACAGCACAATGTAACTTTCTGAAATACCTAAACTAACACTTAAAATTGCGATAAATGATCTCAATCCTACTCTCATAATATATACAGATGGATCCAAACAAAATGTAGGCACGGGGGCCGCATATTACACGTCTGTGATCAATACACACTTCCAAACTATGCCTCAATATTTACTGCTGAGGCTTTCGCTATACGACAAGCATTGCTATACTTAAAAAGTAACCACGTCTCCAAGGCGATTATTCTTACAGATTCCTTAAGTGCGCTTCAAAGTTTAATGCCACATAAATCCTATACAAATTGGTGCATCTGCAATATTCGACGCCTTTTATTTGAACTCGATGAAAATGGTGCTGATATAACTTTAACATTGATAAAAGGACATTCGAACAACGCCGGTAATGATCATGCTGATAAAACGGCAAAACAAGCTGCATTCGGAACCGGCATCAGTGTTTCCATAGCCCTTCCCTACACAGATTTCACGCCGATTATTAAACTTGCTATTCAACAAAAATGGCAGCACAACTGGATACAATCGGCGAAACTCAAAGGAAAATATTACTATCCGCAACCAAGTATTGCCAGTCACCCATGGTTTTCAACAACAACAAATATTCACGCAGACATATTACAACAATTATCAGATGACGCTTTAATCACACTCTGACTTCGGCTCATAAATTCAAACTGAAGTTAGCGGATTCACCCATGTGTTCATGTAATAATAGTATGGCCGACATTAATCACATATTCTTTCAATGTTCCCATTTCGCCCTACATAGAAAACGTTTTTTCCACACTTTACGCTCGCAAAAATCCAAGTACCCACAACAGTCGCTCGCCTCGTTCAACAACCTACACCTTCACATGTTCTTGCTATTCAAGAATTTTTGGATAATTGTAACATTAAGCTCTAAATTCTTTTGACTAGTGAGTCTTATGAGTTGCTTAACTCGCATCCTCCTCTATATAACTGTAACCCAATCTCTTTGCTGTAACATATGATGACATCACGTTTTTGACCTGTAATCCTAGTGTTTCTACAAGTGTTGAACAACTCTATCCATCATACGAAAAACTGTTTCTCTTGAAGATTTGTGACAATAAGTGTTGTAACTGAGTAATGGCTTTTCAGCAGCGCCCAAGAAAATCCTAAGAGAAGAAGAAGAAGAAGGTTGTAATGAATATGTTCTGCGAAACGCAATTGTTAAAATGGTGGCTATTGATGTTCTTGGAGTGAAGTGTTTTGTTTGTGATATGTGATTAAGGTTATATATGTGTTAATTTGTAAATAGATGTAAATAAATAACTGTACCAACTGACAGCATTTCGTGTGCGTCTTTGTGGATACATTCAATCAATGAATCAATACTGATCTGCATTTAGGGCAGACACCCAGATGGCAGATTCCCTATCTGTTGTTTTCCTAGCCTTTTCTTAAATGATTTCAATAAGATTAGAAATTTATTGAACATCTCCCTTGGTAACTTATTCCATTCCCTAACTCCCCTTCCTATAAATTAATAATTGCCCCAATTTGTCCTCTTGAATTCCAACTTTATCTTCATATTGTGATCTTTCCTACTTTTAAAGACACCACTCAAATTTATTCATCTACTAATGTCATTCCACCCCATCTCTCCGCTGACAGCTCGGAATTTACTCATTCGGGACAAATGTTTCAGATTCCCCATGGGAATCAACATCTATAACATACCACATAGTCGAGCGGCTCGTCTTCTTTCTCCCAGTTCTTCCCAGCCCAAACTTTCCAACATTTTTGTAACACTACTTTTTTGTCAGAAATCACCCAGAACAAATCGAGCTGCTTTCCTTTGGATTTTTCCAGTTTTTGAATCAAGTAATCCTGGTGAGGGTCCCATACACTGGAACCATGCTCTAGTTGGGGCTTTATGAGAGATTTATATGCCCTCTCCTTTACATCCTTACTAAAACCCTAAATACCCTCATAACCATGTGCAGAGATCTGTATCCTTTATTTACAATCATATTTATGTGATTACCCCAATGAAGATCTTTCCTTATGTTAACACCCAGATACTTAAAATAATCCCCAAATGGAACTTTCACCCAATAATATAATTATAATTTCGTGTGGCTATTTCTAGCCGAGTGCAGCCTTTGTAAGGCAGACCCTCCGATGAGGGTGGGCGGCATCTGCCATGTGTAGGGAACTGCGTGTTATTGTGGTAGAGGCCCCGAGCCATTGGAATTAACCAATGAAGGTTAAATCCCCGACCCGGCCGGGAATCGAACCCGGGACCCTCTGAACCGAAGGCCGGTACGCTGACAATTCAGCCAACGGGTCGGACACTTCCACCCAATCAACGCAGTAATTAAAACTGAGAGAACGTTTCCTATTTTTGAATTTCACAACCTGACTTTTAACCCAAGTTATCATCCCATTGACTGCTATCCATCTCACAACATTATCGCAAGGCCCTACACCGTTGGCTGCGCAGTAACGTGTGACTGGGGAAGAGCTGTCCATACGCGTATCGCCATGTTGCGGGCACTCCACAGCTCGTCGAAGAGATCGTAGTATGGAATTCATGCATTAACTTCAATTACGCACGAACGAAAACACTTCTCGACAGGTTATTTTTATTCCTGCGATACATGATAACACGGTAAGAAAAGATGTTCATTAGATACATCCAAAATAAAATGTTAAAAAGGTGCCGATTTAAAAAACAGAAGATCCATACGGAAATGTTGCATTCCAGCATCAGAGAAACTTAGCTATTCCCAGGTCCTAATTCATTAATAATAAATGGCACAGCCTACACCGAATAACGTGAATATACGCAATAAATATACAAGAATCAAGACCGTAATAACACGGAAGTGATACTTATGCATACAAACTGAACACATTTGCATTGTTATTGAACAAATCTCCGCAAATCATTTGGATAGCTGGCCTATAAGTAACAGACGTAATAAAACAAAATTTAGAAAACTGGATAAGAGGACTTCAAAATACACTAGTAATGATAGTAAATATATACATACGTAGATAAACACATGTCTTAAATTTAGAGAACACTCTCCAAAAACAGAAAAACCTTGTATACCAGTACATCACATTAATAATCTTCAGGAAAGAATATGTAGTTCACATTAGGCCTACTGTAATGACCATGTTATTAACTGATTTGTTTGCATATTCGGAAAAGACACATGCAGTTAAATTCTAGACTCAGCAATTAAGCTCATGAAAATACCAAGACAT
Source organism: Anabrus simplex (assembly GCF_040414725.1). Lineage (NCBI taxonomy): Eukaryota > Metazoa > Arthropoda > Insecta > Orthoptera > Tettigoniidae > Anabrus > Anabrus simplex. The sequence goes on from NC_090265.1 coordinate 1,542,114,163, forward strand.
TTTCAGATCACAGCAGTTTATAACTTCACTATGATTTACAGATCATGAGGAGAAAAACAATCTTTTTACCTGTGACTTAGGAGACTGGAGAACATCAATAATCCATCAATTCTTTCAATATTTACAGTATTTACAAACAGTTGTATCAAAGCAAGAATCTGTAATATTGGCACAAAAAAACCTGTGAAATAGAATGTTTTCTAGGGGCCGATATCCTAAATGTTAGGCCCCTTTAAACAACAAGCATCAACATCAAGAATGTTTTCTATGAAAGTCACATAGCAGATCTTTTCTTTCTGATGAGTAAATACAGCAGGTATTATTCAGTACTATGAACAGATTGTTGAAAATGTACATGACTGCAGAAATCGGTAAAAAAGTAAATAAAGCTATGCCCAGTGTTCACTACAAGTAACTTTACTTACTTTACTAATTTCCATCTGAATGAAATTATTCTTTTTATATTTCCAGGATATGAAATAGTATATCAGGATGAGTATACCTTCAATTGTGATTTCTATATGGTTTGGAAAATAGCTGTCTAAAATCTACTGAGGCCCGGTTTCGCCAACTGTATGTTAAATTTTACTTAACAAATGTTAACTAACAATTGTTATTAATTTAACACTTTGTTTAAAAGTGCCCTGTTTCACGGACACATTTCCAATATTTGTTACGAAACAATTGTTAAAGACAAATTAACACATTTCAGTGAGATTTCCGAACGCGTTTGGCAGTGAGCGTCTCTTGATTCTTTACATAAAGCGCTCCTAGTGGTGTGTTGAAGTAGTATTTTGACACACAGACACATGGTTGACATTATTATAGATTATGGTTAGCGGAAACCGATAAGATGTAAACATGTCAAGTAAGAGGCAACAAAAGCGTTATGATGAATGCGAGTTTTTATTTCATTTTATTTCATTTACTTGTAATTTAAAATTATGCGACTGTGCTTAAAAATGAAAGTACGGGCTGTTATATCACATTTGATATAGCCTATTCTTATATTCTTAACACCGGGAAAATGTGATAATTTATGTGTTTTGAATGTTTTTCGAGCATTATTTTATTGCGGGGAAAATAATGTAATGCCTTATTAATGCTGCAGTGGCAGCAGGAATCCTTTGCAGGATTCTACACACTTTTTCTTACACTCGTGAACATAGTCGCCTACAATTACATGAAAAGTGTCTCAAGCAAGTATAGCCCAGACCCTGCGGTCAACCGATTTCACCGAGCTTCAATGTACCTGTGGGGAGATACTCACTGGTAACTCGTGTATAAGGGTTTAAGTCAAAACGCTTTCGTTTTCGAAAAAATGAGGTCAGATGTCATTATACAGAATCCGCTTCGGACAAAGAAGAGGTGGTAGAACAAATTTTATTTAAACATGTCAGGTCCGCAACCTAATAACTTCTGAAAAATTGATGAATCCCCGATTCCAATGCAAGGCATATATACTTGGGAGTTACATCACAGCGGAGCGGAGTGGTGGCCAAGTGGTCACCGTATTTGTCTGCGAACCTCGTAGACGTGAATTTGAGTCTCGTAGCAGCTATGATTTTTGCACAAAATAAATTAATATGTCCGCCTCTGTGGTGTAGTGGTTAGTGTGGTAAGCTACCACCCCTGGAGGCCCGGAGTGGATTTCCGGCTCTGCCACGAACTTTGAAGAGAGGTACGAGGGCTGGAACGGGGTCCACTTAGCCTCCGGAGGTCAACTGATTAGAAGTGGGTTCGATTCCCACCTCGGCCATCCCGCAAGTGGTTTTCCGTGGTTTCCCACTTCTCCTCCTAACTTAAGGCCACGGCCGCTTCCTTCCCTCTCCCTTCCAATCTTCCCATCCCCCAGCAAGGCCCCTGTTCAGCATAGCAGGTGAGGCTGTCTGGGCGAGGTACTGGTCATCCTCCCCGGTTGTATCCCCGACACAGAGTCTGAAGCTCCAGGACACTGGAGGGTAAACAGATAAATAAGAATAAGAAGACGATTAAATTAATATTTGAAGGAACGTTAAGACAAAAATATTACAGAAATTGCAGTACAGTTTATTTTCCACCTGAAATTCATATAGGCCTAAACGTTCTCACAGTTACTGCTGGATCTCTTTCTATATATATCTGGATCTCTTTCTATTAATTTTAGGTAGAAAATAAAGTTCGACTGCAATTTGATTATTCATATTATTCACATTTTACCTTCACATTCCCTGAAACAATGATTTCACTTGTATAAAAAATGTGTATGTATGGCTGGACTCGAACTCACGTCGTCGCGATTAGGAGACAAGTACGATGACCACTCGTCCACTGCTCTACTTGCCGTGGTTGCAACTCTTCAAATATATAGGTATTGTATTAGAATAGGGGGATTCATACATTTTTCGGAAATTATTAGGTTGCAGACCTGACAAGTTTGAGTAAAATATATTCGCATTTTAGTGTTCTATCACCTCCATGTGGTCCGAAGCGGATCCTGCCTCATGATATTTGTCCTCACTGTTGGAAATTCTAACGTATTTTCAATATCGTCTAGTATCTTGTTCATTATGGCTTTGGTAATTAGAAATATATCTTCTGACAACTCTAGAAAGTAGTTATTTTTTAGTATGGGTCGTCCTTTGCCTTCTTGAGCTTATAAATAGTCTTCATACAGCAGTAAAGCTTCAAACTTACATCTTATACATGCCTCCATTTTGAAATTTTAGCAGTTGTTAAGAGGTTTAACCGTTGCCTACGTTATAATACAGCGCCTCCTAGAGAACAAGGCCTGGCAATACGAATGAGAGTAGCTGATGACGTATGTTGAAGTTGGCCCATGCCAGTAACTCAGCTTGTTGCTGCTTGGTGTATGAGGACGCGTTTCCCTATTATGTGTGTTTTTCATCGATTATATTAATGTTAATCGAGTCTTGTGTGTTAACACTCGCTTAATATTCCTATTAGTGTAAGTTCAGTTAAAGGTGATAGTACTTATAAATTGTTAATATTGATAAATTGTGTTTAAAGTGCCGGCATGGCCACCACGTGAGGTTAGAACTGAGTTTATTTTTAATGGTGTGTTGTGAATTGCGATCACTGTTTTTCAAATTATGAATAACGATGCCTCAAAAATGCAGTGTTCCAAACTGTAAGGGCAATTATCGCACTGGCCCTAAAGTGAATGTTTTCTCGTTTCCAACTGACGACTCGGAGAGAGCTAGTGGTTACGAGCTATTCGCCGGGATGATTTCGTTCCTTCCAAAACTGCAGAGGTAAGTCTTAGTTATTAGTGTATTATATATGATTTCAATCATTCAATCACTTAAGTTGTGGAATGGTCCTTGAAATGGAGCCCTGTGTTGTAGGTGTGCGAGCTCCATTTCAAAACTCATGAGGTTGAAAAGACGACCAGCATGTATGATGAGAGAAATGGGAAATTATTGACTGCACCTTTATCTCATCCAAGGCTTGTGAAAGGTTTGTGGATAGGTCTCTTATATCTTCGCTATTAATGAATGAAATAGTAGATTTTTTAGGGTGACTTTTATTTCTTACCGATTTAAGCATTTGATGTATTGAATTGACCAGTTATTACATTTAGTTTGGAATGTGCTGAGTATTCACATTACTTCATAGGACTACTGTTGTGGGTATAGTGATATTCTGGGAAAACTTATAGGGCCTAAATTATGAAGGTATGTAAGGTATTGGCTTTCAAGTATTCCTTCTGTGCTGCACCCTTAACTGCAAGTGAGGGAAAATACCACTTAGTGTGGGTTCATATTTTTAGTTCAGGCTAGACAGCAATGTTATTGTGTTTATTGCAACTATGTTAGGTTCTGTATAATTATTATAAGTTAAATGATTTTTCTCTGTCTCCTTTTATATTTTATATTTTATATTAAAATCAACCAGATATATCTAAGACATGACATGGTCCTGTGAAGTAAGTGGTGCCATGAATTAATAGACGAGCGCATTTATATCTAGGCGAATGCATTCTAACTTGGTCTAAACGTTTCAGGAGCTGTTCCTTCTCAGTTTCCAAACTGCCCAGAGTACTTGTCTGATAACACATTTGCCCACCGAGAAGCTCCAGACGATAGGCGTTGTCGAGTAGACAATGAAAGTTTGGCCAAGGCTCTTGCTCAAAGTTTAGAGACCTATGAAGCTCATGTCAGTACTGTTTCTGACAAGAACTTCCAGGAATTTGAAGAAAAATTAAGTTCAATATCTGTAAAACAAGACTGGAACTGCTCTGAAAAGGAACAAATTTAGTAGCTCTATTTTCCATAGTAGTTTCTTTAGAAGAGAATACAGTAATAACACAAGAGCACTTTTATTTTATCATATTTATTGCCAGGTGTTATGTTTTCAGGGAGTGATATTACATTTGAGAGGGCACCTTTTATGTTAAACAGGTATTTTGTCATTTAACAAATACGGTTCATTACCTTGGTGACACATATCCTACAAAATCATTAACCATCCTTTCCTTTTGTCTATGGTAAGCTGAGGCTTTCTAATTTTTTTTAGTACATTACTATTATTAATCACTGAGTTGATGAACCTCTATGAATTCCATTCAAAGGGAATGTGTAAACTCTGAATTCAGGGCTAATCACTGTAAGTTCCTTCAGTAGTAAACATTCCTGTTTGAGTAATTGTGAATTCAATTATGAATTTCCTCTTCCAGCATTATAGCCTATTCACACTCTGGTTATGAATTTCCTCTTGGAGAAAGTACTCCTTCCAGCTTTTGTTATGTAATGAATCTAACATGCATCTGTGAAAAAATGGGGATTAATTAATTGATCTCATGTGTGTCATATCTATATAATGCAGCTGGTTCATAAAGCGTGAAATGAGTAGTTCAGTGTGTGTTCTGCTACTTTTTTATTAATGTAATGGCAGGGATGCAAGTTCTTAATATGGTTTTTTAGGATTTTAACAATTACTGTTCATAGAGATTTCCTTTTATATTTTCTTATATAATGTTCACCTCATGTCCATTTCAATTTTAAGCAACCTGGTGAAGTTAAATTGAAAACAATTTCAGAAAATGTCTGGCTGAAGGTCAGTTCAAATGTAATAAGAATTGGCATGCTACTTTTCAAATTTAAGAATTTCAATTTTTTTCCTGTTCTGGTTATTTGAATCAGGGTCCAAAATCATATAAGTACATTTATTTACACTAGGGAATGCGAATATAATTTTGATGACTTGATGAACAAACTATTGTTGGCATGTACTATAATCATTCTCTTTGCATAACAGCCAAATTGTGTGGGCTCTTCACGCCCTTAATTTATGTGAGGCTTCTATTGTAAAAAAAAAATGTTTACCTGTTTTCATGACCGACAACACTGAGCATTACAGCTTGCATGTTCCTGGACTGCTACTAATATACTGTAAGTAAGGTAGTTTATACGTTATTATTCTTATTTAATAGCTTTTTCTGAACTTACATGTTGTTTTTTATCTTTCATCAGCAAGTTCAGTTCTGTAAAAGCTTGCTTTTTCTTTTTTTGCGTCGCACCGACAGAGACAGGTCTTATGGCGAGTTTTGTAAGAGGAACTGATCATTTTTGACTCTTAAATATACGTAAGAAAGTGTCATATAAACATATTATTAAAGTTGTTCAGTATTAAGACTCTTAAAAAATTCTTCTTTGCATTTTTAATTGTTCTTTCTAATTATTACGGTATATTAGTCATTTCGCTTCCGATATGCGCGTCTACGAGAAAGAATATTCGTAGAATGCACTTTAACCAGCGTATTTTTCAATTTTAGTAAGGAATTAGCTTCATCTACTATCCACTCGCACTGAGCCGTGGTGGTCACGGCTGAGCCCAGTCGCGTGACGTCACGAATCGTATTGCCAGGCCTTGTTCTCTAGGAGGCGCTGGTTATAATACAAGGCCTGGAAAGAGAGCCCGTAAAACTCTATCGAAGTGGTCACACTGAAGTTCAGTGCCGGGCCGCTAGGGTCGCTTCCTTGCCCTATCTACCAGGTTCGCGCCTATAAACGTGCTTATTAACTGACTTGGTTGTGAATGTATTATGCATTCGTCTGATGTTAAGCATTCGCAGTTCCAGTCATGGTTTATTCACGAGAAATTAAAGGTAGTGGAATTCCGTTTCAAAAGTTTCCAGTGAATGCTCAATGTTCGAAACACTATACAGAGGAAGTATTGCGCATGAGGTACGACTTCCACCTGATGAAATTAGGTTCCTAAGTTTTGATCCGAGTTACGTCATAAGAATCGGGCGATCCCAAAATTTGTCACTGGACTTCTTTGTAAACATTGTTACCGTGACCGGCGATCATTTAAGAGACCTCTTCAAACTCAGAAATTTTAAATGAGGAAACCAACCAGAAAAATAATTATTTGCCCAACAAATTTGGAGAAAATGAATGTAGCAAGAGCTAAAAATACCGTGTTGTATTTCCCCCCGGGACTATCTGTGGTTTGAAACGTATGGAGGTGGTTTGTCTCGAGTGCATTAAATACAGTTTAAAACAAATCATTTGTTTTATAGAGCATTTTATGAAATTACTCGTACGGGTTATCAGGAACTGGCTTTAGTTACTCATAATATCGGTGTGACTGACTTCATTAGATATTTATATCACTGGTGTATTTACTTAAGTACGTAGAAATTATTTGTCATGTTTGGAATTATGGTGTATCTTCTTCTTCTTTTCTCCATGGGGCCTCTAAATATTAGTTCCTAATTATCGTCGACCTCTAAGATCTTTTGCTACCATGTTTTTCCTACATTCCCACCTGCTCCCTTCACAAAGCTGCAGGTTTAGTGTAAGTATACTTCCGCTAGATGGTACCACAAATATAAATATAATTGAATGTATTTGTTTGATCTGACATTTCGTAACTATTACAAATCAAGGAAATATGCGATGCGTAAAAGAAACTACTATAATTATCGAGAATTATAAATCTCAGGGCTTGTCACTAATGTCGCACATCATATAATGAATCTGAGTATAAATGTTGAGAAACTTTTTCAAATCATGGGCGCACCATCTTGACAATTGTGTACAGTATATAGGTTGTTTTCATGATTAGAATGATCATCTCTCACTAAACTCGGGTTCAACCAAACACACCTGTATTTTTTCGGCTGGGGTGCCCTCACCTCTATTTGCAACTCAGTCGGCCCAAGAAAGCATAAATAGGCAGACGCCTAGTTGGCTGTCGCCTCCCCACAACATGTATTCCTGCCTCCTCACAGATGTAGACACCGATCTCACAGAACATGTTATCCGGACCTAGCTTCGAAAGGGCGGCTACCGAATCCACGATGTGCGCAGACTCATGGATCGTACAACTTCCCAGCCTTCAACGCAGGTCCTGGCGTACCTACGTGACGATGCCGATGCAGCAGTCCTAGAAGCCGGCGGAGCGAAGATCAACAACAGGCAATATACAGTGGTGCCAACCCCAGAATATATTCTGCAGCAAATGTGTGATAACCCTAACACTCTCCCCACTGTTATTGAATATCAACCTAAAACAACCCAGAAGCCTCCTCCGCCCCCTCCACCAGATCGTCCATATCAATTACTACTACAACTACCACCATCACCACCTCGGCCTTCACTCCTCCCTATAGTTCTATCATCACCACCACGACCACCCATCCCTCTCCCATAATGTCAATACCCATTACCTCCCTAAGCTCCTCACCACCTAGTACCCAGCAACCCCATGCCAACCAAGCAGACGCAACCAGCACAGCCCAGCCACACAAGAAGAAGCAACCGCCACAACACCAGCACCTCCGCAGCCACCAGCGCCGAGCTGTGTCATTCGGGGTATTGACCCAGCCATAACAACAAGAGACATCCTGGAAGAACTCCAAACAGCAGGCATCCCAGCCCTCCGAGCGTACCGTATCTACAACAGGAACGGCCCGACATACATGGTACGAATTCAACTTCCCTCCGAAGAAGAAGCACACCATCTCATAACCACCGGCGTCCGAATCCACAGCCAGCACCACCGACTAGAGCACTCCCGCTCTCCACCCCCCAACTACGCGCTCACCTTCCAACAACTCTCACCGGCACCCCCGCCCAACCCCCACACTTCCGCCAATCATACACCCACCCATTCCCCAAACCAGCTTCCTCCTACCACCCCTCCCAATACTAGACCTTCTCCGTCTCCTAGCTACATTCATCACCAACATTACAACAATGCTCCACTTCCTAACAGCCCAACTCTACCTCAGCACCCCGTACTAAACCACCACGTTTAACTGGCAACTGTACCATCACTATCAAAGACTTTAATATTACTTATCTAGACTCACAGAGCGCGCTGATGCTATGCGGAATATTGAACACTTTCCCGCATCGCCATGTTGCGGGCGCTTCAGCTTCGAATGCATGGTTAGCACATGGTAATGTTTACAATCTCTTGCATGTTTTCGATTTGAATCATGTCTGTTAGTGGATCTGTTGTAGTATTATGTGACGCAGTGATACTATATTGTCAAATATCTTCAAGGAATGTGAGAGCTTGTACGACGCGCTAGTTACATTTTCGGCAATATTAAAGGGAAGTAAGTTAGGCCTTACGTGTGGAATGGAAAAGTACCGTATTCACCAGGGTGAATTCGTGTGCAACCTTTATTTGTACCGATCGCTATCAGATTGGATCTGGTATTTCTTTTCACATGTGAGTAGAAATTGAACTGTTAAAAAATGACTTTCAAAGACCATATCAAAAACTAAACAGGTTACGAGGGGTTGATTCAGACAACGTATGGACTTTAAATTTAGAATTTTTAGGCTTCTTTTTCCTCTTTGCCTCTTTCCAATTCATCGGGGATAATTTTTTAGAACTAAACAGCTGTTCTGAAAAAGCATACATATTTTTCGTACAGACTGTGTACCGGTATTACAAATTTGATAAACTTGGGGCTAGAATCCGTAAGATATGACTGATAAAGCTTGATGAAACCCTCTTATTATTAGGGTAAGGTATTGCTTCAAATTATTATCAATTATCTGAAAAATGATTTATTGGTATCGTAACTTATCTCTTAGGTTCTCCTAAATCCAAATCACACAGAAATGATCATTTAAGTTCTACTCATACCATTACGTTATACCATATATAAACCAAACCAAACGAAAGGCCATGGCCTACCAAGCGAGAGCTGCTCATCCTGAAGGCCTGCAGATTACGAGGTGTCATGTGGTCAGCACGACGAAACCTCTCGGCCGTTGTTCTTGGCTTTCTAGACCGGGGCCGCTATCTCACCCGCAGATAGCTCCACAGTTGTAATCACGTAGGCTGAGTGGACCTCGAACTAGCCCTAAGATCCAGGTAAAATCTCCTAACCTGGGCGGGGACTGAACCCGGGGCCTCCGGGTAAGTAGTAGGCACGCTATCCCTACACCGCGGAGCCGGTATTTCATACTCAGAAAATGATAAATGTATCTGATATTTTAGAAAGATTTTCGCAGTTATGTGCTTTTTAAACAAACTGTTCAGAGACTTGAGTAAAATTTGCTGTAATGACTTATCAGAGAGGAATGATAAGCTATGTACCGTTCATAGAAATATTTTATTTCACAGGTTTTGTTGATACTGAAGATTATTGTTATCGGTACAGGAGTTTGTAAATATTTAACGAATGTGTTCTCCAGTCTGCTGAGAGATGGGCAATTTTTCTCTCGCGATATGTAATCGTACTTAAGTTGTAAACCGCTGTCATTTGAACATGTATTCGTATTTTCAATAAAGCTATATATAGCCTAGGTTTCAATTACATGTATCTGTTCCGAATGTTCAAACATATCAGTTACAAACATGACCCTTGTATTAAAATGAGCGACATGATTTTGTTTAAGTACCGCTAGGCCTATATACTAGTTTTTTCTGTTTTCGGGGACTGAATTTCAAATGGGAGATATGTATATTTATTTTTGTTAGTAGTGTACTTTTCAGTCTTCTTATTCAGTCTGCTAAAGGTTTTCTTATTTTTAAATTTTATTTTATGTCCGCCACCTATACGCTACCCAAAGGATTTGTGTAGATTGTTCAGTACAATGCAAAATGTGTTCAGTTTTTGTGCACAAGTATTTTTTAATTTTACCACAGTCTTGATATTATGTATATATATATTGCGTGTGTACATGGTAGTCTGTGTAGGCTGTCATTAATTTACCAGGGCAGGTGTTTTCATATGTGCGAAATGTAAGTTAATGCATGAATTCCATACTACGGTCTCCTCGGCGAGCTGTGGAGTGCCCGTAACATGGCGGTACGCGCATGGACATATCTTCCCCAGTCACACGCTTCTGCGCAGCCAGCGGTGTGGGGCCTTGATCACTGTATGTATTGTAAAACTGTATTGTAAACCCTATATGTATTTATCAGAAATAAATTCGGGCACAACTCTCAATAATATAATTGATTAGAAAAATTTATTAAAACATTCTGTCTCAACTCAACTCTACACTCAACAACACACTGCGCCATTACTCAGCACAAGTAAAAACAAAAGAATCACAGTTTTAGTCACAGAATAAATATAAATTTAGCGCAGTTTCGGTGTGATAAGGTTGGCGACACAATCTCTGAAAAAAACAGTCGAATAATCAAAAACACTACCAGATAAGAAAAATACTATACACACTACGAACTATTTTTCTCATCATGTCAAATTTTAAATGACACTCAATACAGAAGAAAATTATTAATTCAAATACCTCCCCTTGTCATAAAAATTTGACCACAAACACAAATAAGAAAAAATAAGCAACACACGTAGATAAACATGTGAACACTAATCAAAAAGTCCTAACAAGTTCCTAAATTTAGAAGTTCCCTCCCCTGACAATGCCTTTGTGAAAACGTCTGCCATGTTTTCATCTGATGGTACATACACAAACTTTACCAATCCCTTAGCCACAATGTCCTTAACAAACAAATAGCGAACATGCATATGTTTAGTTTTTCAGACACAACATGAGCTGAGCTCACATGTATAGCACCTTGATTATCACAAAGAATTTGAATTGGCACTTTAAAGTATTTACAATAATCAAATTCATTGAAAAAAGTACACAACCACAACATTTCCTTTGTGCACATCACCATTGATACAAACTCAGTCTCCACAGTTGAAGTAGCAACAATTTGTTGTTTCTTACTAGACCATATAACAGAGCAACCAGCAAATTTGCACACATACCCAGAAATAGATTTCCTGTCGTCAGAGTTAGCATAATCAGCATCGCAATAAACACTAATTGAATCATCACTAGCTTTGTAGCATAATTTCACACCTCTTGTTTTCTTCAGATATCTAAATACCTTCTTTATTCTTTGCCAATCTTTTACGCTAGTGTTCTGAGAGTACTGCCTCAACTTGCAGACCGCAAAGGATAGGCTATGTCCGGTCTTGTATTGTTGGCTATATAAAGTGATTGCCTACAGCTTCTTGATACAAAGTCTGATTCCAACTATCAGCCTCCCCTGAAATCGTCTTGTCTCCTACATCCAACGGAGCAACACATCCTTTGGCATTTTCTAGGTTATACTCATGTATCAGATTATCAATGTATTTGCACTGATCAACATACACCGCATCTTTAGTTACAGTCACAGACATTGATAAGAAAACTCTTAATTTGCCCATGATCCTTGAAGTCTAGATAGTGACACTCCAAAACTTCAACAATACCAATAACTATCATATCATCAACATACACTCCAAATAGCATATTTTTACCGAAGTACACACATGGTTCACAAACAGATCTTTTAAGACCGACTGACTTCAAAACACCATCAAAACAAATGTTCCAGTCCTTTGAACTTTGGTGTAAACCATACATGCTTTTCTTTAACTTGTAGACACAGCTGGGTTTTCTCTCAAAACCACTTGGTTGCTTCACAAACACTTCCTCCTTAATGTTGCTCTTTAGAAATGCCTCATCTACATCATAATGTTCAATATTCCAACCTTTGACAACCGCAAGAGCAATCAAGATTCTGACAGTCTGACGCCTCAAAACAGGACTGTAAGTACCATTATAATCAACACCTTTTAACTGCTTATAACCTAAAGCTACAAGCCTAGCCCTGTAAATGTTCTCATTGCAATCAAGTCCTTCTTTAATTCTGAACACCCATTTTGTCCCAATAATATTCTTTCCCTTTGGTCTCTCTACCAATTCCCAACACTTATTTTTCTCAAAATTACTTAGTTCCTTCTCCATTGCTGATTTCCATTTTTCACATTCAGGACCAGTCAAAGCTTCCTTGACACTCTTTGGTAAACTGTCAGTTACAGCAGACACAACATGAAAATTACATCCAGTGCAATCCACACACTCTCGTCTGTTTCTGATTCTCTGCGACCTACGTAGTTCAGGAATTATGGGTTCTTCCTGCACTTTAGTATTGGTGTTATTCACACTGATTTCAGGACCTATTTCTGGCTTATCTGTTACTTGCTCATCAGTTCTGCACACCAAGTCAGATTCATTATCAGAGTCAAACAAACTTAAATCTACGACCAATGGTTTCTCAATGACTTAACAGGTAACACAGTAGCAGGTCCTTCCTTAGTTTTCATGGGAAACACTCTTTCCTCAAAGACTACATTTCTGGACAAAACCATACACTTGTTTTCCAAGTCCCACAGCCTATAACCTCTTCTATTGTCAGGATAGCCCAAAAAGACATATTCGTTTGCTCTAGACTCTAATTTCTCAGCTTTGTTATGTTCTTCATAAGCCCAGGCATGACATCCAAATACTCTCATTCTACAAATTTCCTCATCAGACAATTTTTGTTAAACCACAACTCATAGGGTACACTGTTTTCAATAGCAGATGCTATACACCTATTCTCAATGTAACAGGCAGTATAGATCGCCTCACCCCAAAAATTAAAAGGCATACCTGCATTCAATAACATGCACCGAACTAAAGTCAGAAGCTGTTGATTCAGCCTCTCTGCCACTCCCATTTGCTGGTGTTCGCCTGGTAAAGACAGCCTGTGAACAATACCATTGTCAACAAAGAACTGTTTCAAGTCATTATTACAATATTCTCCTCCCCCATCTGTTTGAACACTTTTCAGTTTTTTATCTTGAGTATTCTCTGCTTTTTTCACGAATGTAATTATTTTTTCACAAGCCTCACTTTTATGCTTTAACACACTCACTTCACTGTATCTGGAATAGTCATCTGTCAAGGTTAGGAAATATTTCCCCCTTCCAAGGTTTCAGGCTTTACATAACAAACGTCAGAGTAAACAAGTTCTAAGGGAGCTGGTGATTTCACTACTATATCTGGGAAAGGAGCCCTTTTAGCTTTGCCTTTCATGCACACTTCACACTTCTCACTACCTTCCTGTTTGCTAATCAAATCACTGTCAGTCAAATTTTCAGCATGCCCAAAACGGCCATGCCAAATTTCTCTTGTTACCATCTTGCAAGCAACTGAACACACAGATTCCTGTTCACCATCACTATCTTGACAGTCAGATTTCTCTAGTTCATACCAATCACATTTGATGATATACACGTAATCTTCTTCTCTCGCATAGGCACTGAACAATTCTTCATCTCCATTCCCTTTGTCATAATCAGTCAGCTTTCCATTGTCTATCTCAAAACGCACATTAGTTTTCTCAAGTTGCCTCACTGACAAAATATTATCAGATGCATCTGGAACCCACAGCACTTTGGTTAGTTTCAAAGTCCATCCACCACACTGATCACTTATTTTCAGTACTATGGACCCACTGCCTTTCACATCACATACGACACTTTTCTTTCCCACCTGCACTGAACCTGACACATTTCTTGTAAAGTTGTTCAACAACTTACGGTGAGGTGTAATGTGATGGTTACAACCATTGTCCACAATCCAAGAGTTTGCATCACTTGACTTTTCGTCCTGGTTACATTCTTTGTCCTCAGGTCCTCTCATCAAATGCACAGCATATTTCACTTTCACAGTGCTATTTCCAATCTTCTTTTCTTCTGACTCTGGTTCTTTCTTCTCTTCATAAGTGGCAACTTTATTCTTGAATTCTCTCTGTGGCTTATTGCTGTCATGGACATTCCCGTCTGAGCCCCTATTGTCACATGTACTAGCTTCAGAGTTTCTACACTTAAACGAAGGATGTCCCTCCTTGCCACAAGAGTAACAAATCACATTTCCTCTTGACTTGGCTTCTCTTACTTTTGGACACTCTCTTGCAAAATGCCCAAGTTGACCACAACAGTGACAGGATCTATCAGAAGAGCTGAATTTTTCACCAGAAAAATTGTATTTCTTCTCAAAACCATGGAATTTTCCTTTGTTCTTCATAACATAGCTTCTCAATTCTTGATTTTTCTTCTCACGTTCATCCTTCTCTCTCTCTAGTCTATCTTCTTCCAGCAGCAATTTACTCTTCACATTTTCTGACGATAGTTTTTCTTCATTTAACTCCATCACGTGGGCAATGCGTTTGTAATTTTCCTGCTTCAAACCTCTCAGCATGTAGGCCGCCAAGTCTTGATCATTGATGTTGGATCCATGATTTCTCAGTTTTTCCACTAACCGCTCAACTCGATTCAGATATTCCAAAACAGGTTCATCATGTTTCTTGATGCAGCTTGCCAGTTCGTCCATGGTACTCACAAATTGAAAAGGAGAAATCTTGAAATGGATTGCTTTAAGTCTGTTCCAGGCATGCTTTGCTCGTTCATGTCTGGTTACATCATTCAAGTAACAGTCCTCTACCAACTCCGTCAAGTAACTAAGTGCAGTGGCATTTAGCTCATCTTCGTCTGTAGTTAAATCTTCATCATCATCGTAACCGGGATCGATGGCTGTCCAGCATTTATTTCTTATTCGGAAAGCCTTCACTCGCTTGCACCACACCACATAGTTTTTCGGCCCAAGTCTCTCAATCTTCGGCGTATCCGCAACTGATGCCATTTTTTACTCACGACTTACTGACGCTCTGGGCCCATAACCTATCAGAAATAAATTCGGGCACAACTCTCAATAATATAATTGATTAGAAAAATTTATTAAAACATTCTGTCTCAACTCAACTCTACACTCAACAACACATTGCGCCATTACTCAGCACAAGTAAAAAGAAAAGAATCACAGTTTTAGTCACAGAGTAAATATAAATTTAGCGCAGTTTCGGTGTGATAAGGTTGGCGACACAAACTCTGAAAAAAGAAACCAGTTGAATAATCAAAAACACTACCAGATATGAAAAATACTATACACACTACGAACTATTTTTCTCATCATGTCAAATTTTAAATGACATTCAATACAGAAGAAAATTATTAATTCCAGTAGTATTTGTAAAACAGTATTGTAAACCCCGTATGTAACTAAACGCAACTCAATATGTAACTCATGGAAATTCTCAATAAAAAGCACGAGAACAGAGTTGCACTCCTTAGCCAAGAGGCCAAACCTTCACCACAACTCTAAAATACATCATCCAACTCCTACAAATCCTCCAAACCCGCCAAATCTCCTGGCCAGAGAGATGGCGTTACATTCCCCTTGGTCCTTGGTTACAATGATCGTAAAAGTGGACCAAAATATCGGCACTTATAACATCAATGATCCTACTACTCCATGATTTGATAGAAAATATTTTAAGCTATAGGTAACAGACTCCGCAAAATTCTAAAACCTAAGCCAGTATGTAAAAACGGAGGGTCGTCGGCAACCGCTGGTCGCTGTACTACGGAGATCTCCGGGACTATTATTTTTATATTTCACTTCCTTTCCTACCCCGCCCAAAGGAGTGCTATGAGCATCTTACACAACAATTTATTTTTTCCAGATAGTAAGTCATATGTGTATCAATTTTTTTTGGCAGCTATGCCCAAACGTACATGCATAATCTAACTGCTGTAGAATCCTGGAGCTGACGTTGCCATGGTTACGGCCGTTCGTTTCTTTATCCGATTCCTAGAGAAAGGGTAGTGTGGTTCCAATATCTCCGTAACGGTTGGTTTTAGGGCCTTAAAACATGGTTTTCGGGCCCGAAGTGTTTACCGAGTTTTGTTCTTAGCGTCAAGGTGCTTAAAATGAGCTTTGCCTCGTCCTTGTACGACAAATTCGATTTCGCCTATATTAGCCTATTATTTTAATGTTTTTATATCTCCCCCGTCACCCCCCCTTCCACCGAATTGTTTTGAAAATAAAATACAGCCCATGTTACTCACTGGCAATGTAGCTTTCTATAGGGGAAGTCACTTTTAAAATCGGTTCAGTAGTTTTTGTGTCTATCGGTTACAAACAAATATACAAATTTTTCCTCTTTATAATATTAGTATAGATTACATCCCTACACATACAGTTGCCGTGAGGAAGGGCGTCCATACGTAAATCAGGGTCAAATCCACATGTGCGACACAATTCGCACCCGCAACCCCACAAGCGTGGGTAAAGCGATAGAAGAAGATACTCATTTTAAAAATTCACCCACTTTTTAATTGTTTTCACCCCCTTAAGTGGATTTTCCAAAAAGAGTGTGTTCATTTTTAAAGGAGATTCCAAGTAGCAACTTTAAAGTCTATAACATCTTCATTTTTTGAGATATATGTATCCTCGTATAAATAATTCAACTCCTTCCTCACTTCTTTTCACCCCCGCCCCTAAGTGGATTTTCTGAAAGCGAATTTGTGTGTTCCTTTATTTTAAAGGGGATTCCAAATAACAATTTTCATATCTGTAACATGTTAGGTTTTTGTGATTTATTGTAGATAATTTCGCTGCTCTGGAATCCTGGAGCTGACGTTGCCATGGTTACGGCAGTTCATTACTTTATCCGATTCCTAGAGCAGGGGTAGTGTGGTGTCAATATTTTCGGGCCCGTAGGGCTTACCGAGTTTTGTTCTTTGCGTCAAGAGGATTAAATTGAGCTTTGTATCGCCCTTATACGACAAATTCTATATTTTGCCTATATTAGCCTATCTCCCCCCTGTGTCCCCCACCTCGAATTGCTTTGAAAATAAAATGTAGCTCATATTACTCACTGGCAATGTAGCTTTCTATAGGTGAAGTAATTTTAAAAATTGTTTCAGTAGTTTTTGAGCCTATTCGTTACAAACAAACAAATTTTTCCTCTTTATAATATTAGTATAGATGACGTCTGCAACACCTCACATGGGACATATTCCAGGAATGGGAACAAACGAGCATCTTTTAGAACTGAAGATGAACGCCTCAGTTGGTTAATTACTGATTTCCTGTCATATATTAAGGAGCCGGCCCCGTGGTGTAGGGGTAGCGTACCTGCCTCTTACCCGAAGGACCCGGGTTCGATTCCCGGCCAGGTCAGGGATTTTTACTTGGACCTGAGTGCTTGTTCGAGGTCCACTCATCCTACGTGATATGAATTGAGGAGCTATCTGACGGTGAAATGGCGGCCCCCGTCTAGAAAGCCCAGAATAACGGCAGAGAGGATTCGTCGTGTTGACCACGCGACACCTCGTAATCTGCAGGCCTTCTGGCTGAGCAGCGGTCACTTGGTAGGCCAAGTCCCTTCAAGGGCTGTAGCGCCATGGGGTTTGGTTTTTGGTTTGTCATTATATTAAGAAAATTCAAATGCATTCAGAGAAGTAAAAAAGATTCATGAGGGAAAAGTATCAGGCATAGATCTTGACTACACAATCCACTGTGGCCTACGTAAAATACCTCATAAGTATACATTTGCATTATGCATTGACGAGGAACCTAACAAGCGATGGCATCGAGCTCTTCTTCAGCTACCTAAGACGCCAAGCGGAATACAATGGCATTATGGTTCGTGTGGCGAAAGAACAAATAGACTGTAAAGGCTGTTTAGAACATATCTCTTCTCCAGCTATTCAAAGTCCATCATTGGGTCTTATTCGTTTTCAAGATCGAGGAGCCCTCAGATACCGAAAATCATCGTCTGTGGCACTTCTGCAGTGAACGACGGAATTTGTCACCTCCGCTACACAGTAGGCCTACTTGCCCCGAAGAGAGTTACTAAAAAGTGTACGTTTTTTTTTCGAAAGACATTTTCAACAGTGAAATTAAGTGTATAAAGAGTAAACACGACAAACCAGCTGTTTTTCTACAATGAAAATTTCTGAGACCTCTATTAGACAACATTGCTTCGAGCCACTCAAGTAGAAGAGGGAAAGTTTTGAAACTTGATAAGGAGCCCCTCAAAAGGAAAGTTTTGAAACTTCAATGACATATCCAAGCCAATGCAGCACCGCTCTATAAATAAAGTACTGTCAATATCGCAAAAACATTCAGCTCTTTTTATTTAGAATATAATTTACTTATTGACATATACGGCCATGCGAATACAAGGGGGCAAGAACGCGATCCTAGAGGCTGAATGATGAACTAGGATGCTACCCGTTTCCATGAGTGCATTTCAAGGCCATGTATTATAGCGTAGGCAACGGGTTTAACACAGGGCTGCTGCCAGGTTAATTTAACACAAGTATTAACATTTGTCAGAGTTAACAATTCTTGATGAGACGACCATTTTGTTAAATTATGTGTTAAGTCTCCTTAACAGCTGAGTTAACACTTAACATTCGTTGAAGAAACCGGGCCTGAGATATACTGAGATTTTTATATGTTTTGTGGGGCTTTCTGCACTAAAATAATTATGCTCAGATGAAATGCACTTTGTAACAGCACTGACTGAACTGCTACATGGACTGGGATCTATGGTGTTATTCTGTTGATTTGTCCCTCCAAAATCTAACTTCCTTTTTAAAATCCTATGGGGAGCTTTGTCAGTCTGAACAAATAATAATATATAGGCCTATTGGGTCCACCATAAGCAAAGCCCTATCATTGATAAAGAAATAAAAATAAAATGAAGTAATGCAATATCTAATCCGAATTACTTGACCTACAAGTACCTTTTTTAGATGATTTGGAAAGTTAAATAGTGTTGGCACTGCATCATCTTTCAGAATTTTGTTCACTTCAGACTGCCAAAAACTTGTTTCAGTGAAGTAAATTGAACATAGTCTATGGGAATAAGTTGGAACACACTTGTCTCTTTTAACAGCAACAAGCCACTTCGACAGAAGTCCAGGCTTATTCAATGGAAAACTGTAAACAATATGTCTAAAGAAATAGCCATGTATTCGAAATCAAAGGTATATATTTCTATCTCCCTTTTTCTCAACCATTCCTGGTACAATGACAGAATATTCTCCCATCGATTTATCACAAAATATTCTTCTGCTTCATAAATAGAACCTCATGTGATATATTTCAGAACAGAGTGGTGGAGCCAGCCATCATTCACATTTCACTAAATTATTTTACATTTTGAAAATATTCTTCCTAAACTCATTACATTAGTGCTATTCTACCTCATAATTCTAAATGTACCGTATCTAACAATGAAAAGAATACCTAGCTTAGTTTAAGTTTCTGTGAGTTAAATATATTTTTACCAGCTGGTTAAATTTAAGAGAGGAAAAATGTACCATTTAGGATGCAAAATTCCCTCTCCTACTATTCTCATATTGAATACCAATATTAGGCCTACTGATTTTAACAACTCGAACTGAAAGATTTTCTGAGCACAAATTAAAATTGAAAATGTGTTCTAACTTTTATATTACAGGAATATTATGATTCACATAAGGAAGAAGATAAAGGAGCTTGAATATTAAGCATATATGAATATAACAGTTAAACAGGTAGATTGATTAGTGTTTTCTAGTGCAAAGTAGGAGTCAGCCTAGTCAAACTTCTCTGGAACAGCATATTTATCAATTCTTTTATTATAAAGGAGATGTAAAAACATGGATAATGGTGTCAATAAATCATTTTTCTGATAATTGTTAATAATCTGAAGTCATAATTTGACTTAAATAGATGGGTTTACCAAGCTTTATCAATCATATTTTACGGATTTTAGGCCCGTGTTTATAGAAATTTTCAGAATAGCTGGTTAGTTCTTAAGAACTGTCCTTAATGAAATGAAAAACGCCAAGGAAAAGCAGCCTAAATATTGAGAATGCCACGTCCATACATCCCTGAATCCACCAATCTGTATCCCATTCTCGATTATGATATTTTTATAACATTTCAATTTCTACTCACTTGTGAAAAGAAATACCAAATACTAATACCGCCTGTGCAATTGAAAGCTGCACACGAGGTCACTATCGTGAATAGTTCTCCACTCCCCACTTACGGCTTAGCTTAGGCCTACTCTCCTTTAACACCGCCGATCAATGTAGGCTCGCACTTATCACTAGAATAGTTGCCAATACTATAAATTATCACTTTATCACATAACACAACCACAGATCCGCTAACCGACAGGAATCACCGTGAAAAACCCACAAGAAACTGTAAACATCACCACATGTTAACCATGCATTCAAAACTGAAGTGTCCGCAACATGGCGATGCGCGAAGATGTTCAATTTTCTGCATAGCACCAGCACGACCTGTGAGCCTAGATAAGTAATATTAAAGTCTTTGCATTATCGAGGCCATGTTGGAGTTGCTCACAATCTTGTAACTTATTTATTACTCTATACAGAATAACATCATCCGCAAAAATGCTTACCTCTGATTCCACTCCTTTACTCATATCTTTTATATATGTAAGAAAACATAAAGGTCCAATAACACTGTTGAGGTATTCCCCTCTTAATTATTACAGGGTCAGGTAAAGCTTCACCTACTCTAATTCTCGAAGATCTATTTTCTAGAAATATAGGAACCCATTCAGTCACTCTTTTGTCTAGTCCAATTGCACTCATTTTTGCCAGTAGTCTCCCATGATCCACCCTGTCACATGCTTCAGACAGGTCAATCGCGATAGAGTCCATTTGACCTCCTGAATCCAAGGTATCTGCTATATCTTGCTGGAAGCCTACAAGTTGAGCTTCAGTGGAATAACCTTTCCTAAAACCGAACTCCCTTCTATCGAACCAGTTATTTTGCACACATATGTAATATAACAGAAAGAATGCCTTCCCAATGCTTACATGCAACGCAAGTCAAACTTACTGGCCTGTAATTTTCAGCTTTATGTCTATCACCCTTTCCTTTATACACAGGGGCTACTATAGCAACTCTTCATTCATGGGTATAGCTCCCTCAACCCAACAATAATCAGATAAGTATTTCAGATATGGTACGATATTCCAACCCTTTGTCCTTAGTATATCCCCAGAAATGTTATCAATTCCAGCCTATTTTCTAGTTTTCAACCTTTGTATCTCATTGTAAATGTACATTTTAATACTTCTTTAGCATTAGCCTCTTCCTCTATCTGGACATTATCGTTGTAAACAACGATCTTTACATACTGCTGACTGTATACTTCTGCCTTTTGAAGATTCTCACATACACACTCCCCAATTACCTGGAATGTCCTCCTTGGAACCTGTTTCTGCCTTAAAATACCTATACATACCCTTCCATTTTTCACTAAAATGTGTATGACTGCCAATTATGCTCGCCATCATGTTATCCTTAGGTGCCATCTTTATTAGATTCAATTTCCTAGTAAGTTCCTTCAATTTCTCCTTACTGTTAGAGGTATTTCTTTCTTTCTTTCTTTCTTTCTTTCTTTCTTTCTTTCTTTCTTTCTTTCTTTCTTTCTTTCTTTCTTTCTCCTTCTTTGTCTCTTTATTTCTCTATTCATTTGCAGCTGGTGCTGAAAATCAGTTGTGTGCTGTAACCCAACTCCCACCCCCTCCAAAAATAAAAATATTTAGAAGCATATGCGGTTTTCAAGAGGCTCTCCACTGAGTTTTCAATACTGAACAAATACGCAAACAACCCCAACACATATACACATTACTCATACAAATCTAATTAAACACACAATAACACCTGCAATGACAAAACATTCACGAACTCGGAAACTCTTGGTGTGAGTGCACAAAATTCAATGTTACCAAAATCATTGAAATAAAACCAGCAACACTGTAATGCAAAATTATATGTTATGTTCTTACAGTGAAATTTATAAACTAGACATTTTTAATTAAAAAATCAAAATATCAAGTCCTTATTTTGACAACGTAAAAAGTACAATTTTAAAGATCATTGATTTACAACTGTGGGCATGAAATAGGCAAGTTTGGAGTATTAAAAGTCCTGACAGGAACAGTTGATGGCTTTCTCTACAGTATTATGTTTTCCCTTTTGCTTTGAACGAACCCCTCTTAATACTACCTCTGAGCCACGTTCTTATTTCGGTCGAAATGCAAGCGTGACCAGTGCCGCCTCTCTGTGGTCGAACGATGACTCGCTGTGAAATGATACCTTGGTGGTCGTTTCTACAGCACATGGGAAAAGTTGGGCACGCATGTGCAAAAGGCAGAGTTCCTGCTTTCTGGCTAAAAGATGAACAATCCAGGCTTTTTGCCCAAATTCATGTTCCCATTACAAAAAACAAAAAATAAACAAATAAACTAAGTCTGTTATGTGGTCACTCACATGGGCAGAAAACCTGGGCCACATGTAACCTCTATAACTACCTTAAATCTAAAATCCTAACTTAATTTTGTAATCACTCACACAGGTGGAAACCAGACCACATGTGAGAAGCCACCCTTGTCTACTATGAGGTCATTCACATGGGCGGAAAACCGGGCCACATGTGAGCGCTACCCCTATAACAATCAAATAAGGATAAGCTAACAACCTACTACTACCGGCCGTGTCATCACTCCTGGTGAGAAGAAGGCCGCCCTCCCAGTGATGACACGACTAACCCTATCCTTGGGGCCCATAAGAAGACTCCAACAACCCTACCAGATGACAGTGCATCTTTCTCACCATTCCACTGCGGCCGGCCACGTGAGGCTGAAACCGCTCTCCTCCCGTACGCCGCCTGTCTCATATCTCCATTCTTTTACATATTCGGGGTAGGACCGTCCTACCCATCCTCTTACGCGTAAGTTCTGCTCTCCCTTGCTCATCACTCCTTGCCATCTCCTACTATGCGTAAATTGTGAGAAAACAGCACATGGCCAAATATATACAATTAAGTACCATGATGCTAACTTACTACGAATAATAATACAATTATAATACTCGTAATCTGCTGAGGCTACGTAACAAACCAGTATAAATGTTAAAGTTAGAACAAAGATAGTAAAAGAGCAAGATGGCACAACCATGTAAGACCTACTTCTGCATCCTCCTCTGTCAGCATGTCTAGTAGAGTTACCATTACACGCAGACGTTGTCATAACATTTAAAGTGCTGAGTGTCAATCACCTACTGTCCTACTAATGCTGGCTATTCCACTACTTACTTTCCAGGTTATTACATCATATACTACCTCGCACTTTCTTTAGACATTGTTT
This sequence comes from Anabrus simplex, assembly GCF_040414725.1. Lineage (NCBI taxonomy): Eukaryota > Metazoa > Arthropoda > Insecta > Orthoptera > Tettigoniidae > Anabrus > Anabrus simplex. The sequence goes on from NC_090265.1 coordinate 1,542,137,525, forward strand.
TTTTACTGCGCATAAGAACTTATTCAGGCCGCTGTCGTTTCTCCACTGGTTCGCTATCCATACAGTAATTACTTGCTAATCTTTTTGCCTACACATTTTTTGCTGCTTTGCATTTGGAAACTTTGCCCTTAGTTTCTCTGTCCCTATACAATCACAAAGTAAATGTAGATCATCATACTTAGCCTCACATAGTATGCACTTTGCTCCTGATCCATCCGCTTTTTCTATGCAACACCATCAGCCACCAAAATATCTCACCCTTTAATCTTCCATCTCCGAACATTATACTTAAGTTGGAAATCTGATAGACCTTATAGAATAGGCTAGGCGAAAGCCTTTCTCTATTTTCTTCCAAACAATTCTGCATCTGAATATCCTTAATTCTCATTGACAGGGCCCTTTGCATTCTGCTATTATTCCCCTTCCATCCCTTCCGCCAAATATATCCCATACCCAAATTCTCTACATAACTTTTAATTTTTACTGGCCAACACTCATCATACATTCCTTCCAGTTCATATCTATATGCTTCCTGGATCAAAATATCGCCTGCACCCTGTCTTAATCTAGACCAATAATTTAATACCATTTTAATGCAAATTCTTGTTGGTATTAAGTTATAATAACTGGTGTTTTTTCATTTAACGTTATTAATACTAAGTACTAAATTATTATCAGTTGACAAAGCCTATTTCATTGTATATGGCAAATAAAGGTTCTTGACTCTTGAATAATACATTCTTTTGACGTCTTTCAGCCTTCCTCCGTTCTAACTGAAGCCTGGTTTTTCACTAGGTCTGTTAAACCTTTCTTCCCATGATGTATATATCACTTATATAGTGGTTCAACATGCTCATTGAGGATAATTTAAACAAATTGTTTCTAGCAAAGTTGTACCCTTTAGGTGAAATCAATTCCCATATTGCACATTGTTTTAAAGAATGTTCTCACCATCTGGACGAGTTTTAAAATTAAAGTTCACAATTTGATCTAAAATGAACATTTTATGATGGAACAGTTACTTTAATTAATTTTTAGCACAGATTTTAAACATGCATGTTACTGGTTGTCATATTGGTGCAACTGCCTCTTCTGAGATTCTAACTCCATTTCTAATTTTTAAAATGATACTTGCATGTCATAATTTTATTCTTGTTGCTGTTTGGGTCAACAGTCCATAGACTCATTTGATGCAGCTCTCCATGTCATGCTATCCTATACATTCAAACCTCTAACATTCCATGCTCCAACTCACAGAATGTTGGTGTTCATCTTCCTGATGGTTGACTTCTCTTGTGTAATTACCGCACCGAGATCTGAATGAGTGACTACAAATAATTTCCAGTAACGTACTTACATAATTATTGTGAGCATTATTTTCTGTCTGAACTTTATTGAACTTGCTCTTATGATGGGTTTAATTGGTTCATTGAGCATCATTTTCCTCACATCTTCCTGTTTCTGCCATAGCAGTTACGCCATTATTGCCTTAAACCATGTATTTATCATCTAACTTCCTCTTTCTTCCATGGTTCACATAATGTTTTACGATTATTGTTCTCCTTTCTGGTGTTATTTTAGGTGATTTACATGCAGGATAATCTTCAAACCCAGTGGGGGAAAACATCAATCCAAAGCAAAAGGCCACTCAGTTGCTTCTTAGTTCTGTGAATTCTGCTCAGCTTTGACATAACCTTGAGTTAGGAAGATATGTCTATACTTAATATTATAAAGAGGAAAAATTTGTTTGTTTGTAACGAATAGGCTCAAAAACTACTGAAACGATTTTAAAAATGTCTTCACCTATAGAAAGATACATTGCCAGTGAGTAACATGGGCTGTATTTTATTTTCAAAACAATTCTATGTGGGGGGAACGGGGGAGAAATATAAAAATAATAGGCCAATATAGGAAAAATATCGAAATTGTCGTATAAGGACGAGACAAAGCTCAATTTAATCCTCTTGACGCAAAGAACAAAACTCGGTAAGCCCTACGGGCCCGAAAACCATATTTTAAGGCCCTAAAACCAACCGTTACGGAGATATTGGCACCACACTACCCCTGCTCTAGGAATCGGATAAAGAAATGAACTGCCATAACCATGGCAACGTCAGCTCCAGGATTCTAGAGCAGTGAGATTATATATGTACATTTGGGCATAGCTGCCAACGAAAATTGGTACAAATAAGACTTAATATCTGGAAAAAATATACTGTTGTGTAAGGCACTCATTGGACGCTTTTGGGTGGGGATGGAAAGGGGGTGAAGTACGAGTATAAAAATCTTACTATATATAGAAATGGAAGTGTGTGTGTGTTTGTTTGTGTGTGTGTGTGTGTGTGTGTAAATGACACTTCTCCTCCTAAACCACTGGAGCAATTTCAACCAAACATGGTACACGTATTACTTACTATAGGGAGACGATCACTGTAGGGGGTAAGCCATCCCTAGCGCCCTTAAGGGAGGGGGTCAGGGGGTAGTTTTAATAATAATCGAGAATAGTGTCGAATTCATAGTTTTCGGGGTCGCTGAGTTGAAAAGAAATACTCTAGAATTTTTTAAAGTCCAAGTCAGCTCCCTTTTAGGTGGGGAGCAAGGGGGGGTGAGATATAGAACTAATTAAAAACGGTTTCGAATCCATAGATTTCAGGGTCCCTGAGATGAATATCTACAACAAATCACAGAAACATATCATGTTACAGACATGAAAATTGATATTTGGAATCCCCTTTAAAAATGAAAGAACAGAAAGATTCGTTTTCAGAAAATGCACTTAATGGCGTGGGGGGGGGGGTGAAAAGAAGTGAGGAAGGAGTTGAATTATTTATATGATGATACATACTGTATATCTCAAAAAATGAAGAAGTTACAGACGTTAAAATTGGTACTTGCAATTTCCTTTAAAAATGAACACACTCTTTTTGGAAAATCCACTTAAGGGGGTGAAAAGAATAAAAAAAAGCGGGTGAATTTTTAAAATTGGTATCTTCTTCTTCTATCGCTTTACCCACACCTGTGGGTTTGCGTGTGCGAAGTGTGTCGCATATGTTGATTTGAGCCTGTCTTACGGCTGGATGCCCTTCCTGACGGCAACCGTATGAGTAGAGACGTAATCTATACTTCTATACTAATATATAAAGAGGAACAATTTGTATATTTGTTTGTATATTTGTTTGCCAGTGAGTAACATGGGCTGTATTTTATTTTCAAAACAATTCGAGGGGGGCGACGGGGGTGATATCAAAATATTAAAATAATAGGCTAATATAGGCGAAATCGAATTTGCCGTACAAGGACGAGACAAAGCTCATTTTATGCCCCTTGACGCTAAGAACAAAACTCGGTAAACACTTCGGGCCCGAAAACCATGTTTTAAGGCCCTAAAACCAACCGTAATGAAAATATTAGAACCACACTACCCCTGCTTTAGGAATCGGATAAAGAAACGAACGGCCGTAACCATGGCAACGTCAGCTCCAGGATTCTACAGCAGCTAGGTTATGCATGTACGTTTGGGCATAGCTGCCAACCAAAATTTATACACATATGACTTACTATCTGGAAAAAATAAATTGCTGTGTAAGACGCTCATAGCACTCCTTTGGGCGGGGTAGGAAAGGGAGTGAAGTATAAAAATAATAGCCCCGGAGATCTCCGTAATACAGCGACCAGCGGTTGCCGACGGGCCTCCGTGTTTACGTACTGGCTTAGGTTTCAGCATTTAGCGGAGTCTGTTAGCTATAGTTTAAACTATTTTCTATCAAATCATGGAGTAGTAGGATCACTGATGTTATTAGTGCCGATATTTTTGTCCACTTTTACGATCATCGTAACCATGAAAACAACCTATATATTGTACCCAATTGTCAACATTTATATTCAGATTCTTTATATGATGTGCGACATAAGTGACAAGCCCAGAGAGTTACAGTTCTCGATAATTATAGTCGTTTCTTTTATGCATCGCGTATTTCCTTGATCATTTGTAATAGTTACGAAATATCGGATCAAACAAATACATTCAATAATATTTATATTTGTGGTACTATCTAGCGGAAATATACTTACACTAAACCTGCAGCTTTGTGAAGGGAACAGGTATATCTAGGTGGGATTGAAGGAAAAACATGGTAGCAAAAGATTTTAGAGGTCGACGCTAATTAGGAACTAATATTTAGAGGCCCCATGAAGAAAAGAAGAAGATACACTATAATTCCAAACATGACAAATAATTTCTATGTACTTAATAAATACACCGGTGATATAAATATCTAATGAAGTCAGTCACACTGATAGTATGAGTAACTAAAGCCAGTTTCTGATAACAAGAACGGGTACTTCTGCTAGTCACAAATAACAAGGATAAACCAATTGGCATTCAACCACAGTTTCCATTGTAATCTCATTGGCGATTTGTACAATATTTTGGAGGTTCTCCCCCCCCCCCCCCGTCTTAGTATACTGATAATTAGGTCCCAGATTTTTATGTAATATCAAAGTACAAAATCTCACTCTCTATATATAAATGCCATTGTATGTATGTATTACATCTCCTCCTAAAACACTGGAGCGATTTACACCAAACTTGGTACACTTACGACTTAGTATCAAGAGACAAACTGCGTGGGGGTAAGACACCCCAAGTACCCATAGGAGCGTAGGGGGAGAGGGGGTCACATATAAAAATATACGAAAATAGTGTCGAATCCATCGTTTTCAGATTCGCTGAGATGAATAGTGATACTACGGAATTTTTCCAAGTCCAAATTCAACCCCCTTTTGGGTTGAGGCGAGGGGGAAGTGATCTAGCAAAGTAATAGGAAATAGTATCGAATCCATCCTTTTCGGGGTCGCTGGGATGAATAGTGACACGCCGGATTACTTTTGACAAACCGTATCCATACCCGTTGAGGCGGGGGGGGGGGCGAGGGGGTGTCATATAAAATATTCGAAAAAAGTGTCGAATCCATACTTTTCGTGGTCGCTGGGATGAATAGTGACATTGTGGATTTTTTTAAATTTCAAGTTCAGCCCCCTTTGGAGTGGGGGGCGAGGGGGGAGTGATATATGAAAATCATCGAAAACAGTGTCGAATCCATACTTGTCGGGGTAGCTAAGGTTAATAGTGACATTCCGGATTTTTTAAAGTCCAAGTTAAGCTCCCTTTGGGGTGGGGGCGAGGGGGGAGTGATATATCAAAATGACCGAGAATAGTGTCGAATCCATTCTTTTTGGGGTCACTGAGATGAATATTGACACTCCGGATTTCTCATGACAAACCGCGTGATGGGTAAGACACCCAGCGTACCCATTGAGGCACGGGGGGGGGGAGGGGAGTGACATATAAAAATATTCGAAAATAGTGTCGAATCCATACTTTTCGTGGTCGCTGAGATGAATAGTGACACTGTGGAAATTTTGTGAAGTCCAAGTTCTGCCCTCTTCGGGGTGGGTGGCGAGGGGGGAGTTATATATCAATATTACCGAAAATGGTGTCAAATCCATGCTTTTCGGGGTCGCTGGGATGAATAGTGACACTCTGGATTTCTCACGACAAACCCCGTGATGGGTAAGACACCCCACGTACCCCTTGAGCCGGGAGGGGCGTGGGGGTGACCTATAAAATATTCGAAAATATTGTCGAATCCATACTTTTCATGGTCCCTGAGATGAATAGTGACACTCTAGAATTTTGTAAAGTCCATGTTCAGCCCCCTCTGGGGTGGGGGCGACGGGGAAGTGATATATCAAAATAACCGAAAATGGTGTCGAATCCATCCTTTTCGGGGTCGCTGAGAGGAATAGTGACACTCCGGATTTCTCATGACAAACCGCGTGATGGGTAAAACACCCCATGCACACACACTGAGGCGTGGGGGTGGGGCGAGGGTGTGACATATAAAATATTCGAAAACGTGTCGAATCCATACTTTTCGTGGTCGCTGAGATGAAGGGTGACACTCTGGAATTTTTTAAAGTCCAAGTTCAGTCCTCTTTGGGGGGGGGGGGTGAGGGGGGAGTGATATAAGAAAATTATCGAAAATATTGTCGAATCCATACTTTTTGGAGTCGCTAAGATTAATAGTGACACTCTGGATTTCTCACGACAAACCCCGTGATGGGTAAGATACCCCACGTACCCCTTGAGCCGGGAGGGGCGTGGGGATGACCTATAAAATATTCGAAAATATTGTCGAATCCATACTTTTCATGGTCCCTGAGATGAATAGTGACACTCTAGAATTTTGTAAAGTCCATGTTCAGCCCCCTCTGGGGTGGGGGCGACGGGGAAGTGATATATCAAAATAACCGAAAATGGTGTCGAATCCATCCTTTTCGGGGTCGCTGAGAGGAATAGTGACACTCCGGATTTCTCATGACAAACCGCGTGATGGGTAAAACACCCCATGCACACACACTGAGGCGTGGGGGTGGGGCGAGGGTGTGACATATAAAATATTCGAAAACGTGTCGAATCCATACTTTTCGTGGTCGCTGAGATGAAGGGTGACACTCTGGAATTTTTTAAAGTCCAAGTTCAGTCCTCTTTGGGGGGGGGGTGAGGGGGGAGTGATATAAGAAAATTATCGAAAATATTGTCGAATCCATACTTTTTGGAGTCGCTAAGATTAATAGTGACTCTCCGGAATTTTTAAAGTCCACCTTTTGGGGTGGGGGCGAAGGGAGAGTGATATGTCAAAATGACCAAAAATAGTGTAGAATGCATCCTTTTCGGGGTCGCTGAGATGAATAGTGACACGCCGGATTTCTTTTGACAAACGGCGTGGGGGTAAGACACCCCATGTACTCATTGTTTTAAAGTCCAAGTTCAGCCCCCTTTGGGATGGGGGCGAGAGGGGAGTGATATATCGAAATGGTCGAAAATAATGTCGAATCCATACTTTTTGGGGTCGCTGAGATGAGTAGTGACACTCCGGATTTCTTCTGACAATCCTCGTGGGGGTAAGACACCCCATGTACCCATTTGGGCGGGGGGGCGAGGGGGAGACATATAAAATATTCGAAAATAGATAAATCCATACATTTTTGGTCGCTGAGATGAATAGTGACACTCTGGATTTCTTTTGACAAAATGCGTGGGGGTAAGACTCCCCTGGCACCCTCAGGGTTGGAGGTGGAGAGAGGTGAGGTATAAAAATAATCGAAAGTATTGTCGAATCCGTACTTTTCGTGGTCACTGATATGAACAGTGACACTCCAGAATTTTATAAACCAAGTTCAGCGCCCTTCGGAGTGGGGGAGGGGCTCTAAGACAGGTATACAAAAAGAATCGAAAATAGTGTCGAATCCATAGTTTTCGGTGTCACTGAGGTGAATAGTAGTAGTATAATGGGAGAGTTCGGCCGCCGCCACCGCCACCGGGCTCCCAGAGGCCACCTCCACCACCACCACAGCCAGAGGCCTCCCAGATGCCTCCTCCACCACCACCACAGCCAGAGGCCTCCCAGAGGCCTCCTCCACCACCCGCGGGAAATTTGAATTTGTAAACAAAGCCACGTGCTTTTTGACAGCTGTCATCGACAACAACGCATCGCTAACCTCAGTACTGCCATCTTGACTGGCCTAAACCTCAGTAGTGCCAACTTAACCTAACTAGCGCGAGGTAAACAAAGCCACGTGTTTTTTGACAGCCACGTGCTTTTTGACAGACAACAACGCATCGCTAACCTCAGTACTGCCATCTTGACGGGCCTAAAACTCAGTAGCACCAACTTAACCTAACTAGGGCGTGGTAAAAAAAGCCACGTGCTTTTTGATAGCCACGTGCTTTTTTGACAGCTGTCATCCGCCATCTTTAAACCACAGAGCACTGTGCTGCCCTCTTTATCGTAGTAGATGTCAATTCGTCACCTGTCATCGGCAGTGCTGCCATCTTGGCGGGCCTAAACCTTAGTGCTACCAACTTAACCTAACTAGCGCGTGGTAAACAAAGCCACGTGCTTTTTGACAGCCACGTGCTTTTTTGACAGTTGTCATCCGCCATCTTTAAACCACAGAGCACTGTGCTGCCCTCTTTATCGTAGTAGATGTAAATTCGTCACTTGTCATCGGCAGTGCTGCCATCTTGGCGGGCCTAAACCTTAGTGCTACCAACTTAACTTCATTAGCGCGAGATTAGAATCGGTAAACAAATCCACGTGCTTTTTTGACAGCTGTCATCCGCCATCTTTAATCTATAGAGCACAGTGGTGCTCTCCTTAGCTACTTACCTTTGAAATGTGGTGGCGGATAATTTGCAAAATGCTTTTTGACAGCAGCCATCTTTAATCTAGAGAGCACCGTGCTGCCCCCTTTAGCTAGATACCTTTGAAATGTGGTGGCAGGCAATTCCACATGACAGCAGCCATCTTTGAGCACCGTGCTGCCCTCTATGTGGTGGCGGCAAATTCTACATGCTCTTGTTTGGAAACAAACTCACGCGCTTTTTTGACAGCCGTCATCCGCCATCTTTAATCAACAGAGCACAGTGCTGCACTCTTTAGCTAGATACCTTTGAAATGTGGTGGCGGCAATTTGAAAAATTCTATGTGCTCTTGTTTGGAAACAAAGCCACGTGCTTTTTTGACAGCTGTCATCCACCATCTTTAATCAACAGAGCACTGTGCTGCTATCATGCGGACAATTTCGTCAGCTGTCATCCGCCATCTTTAATCCACAGAACACCGTGCTGCCCTCTTTATGACATGTAGTAGCGGGCAATTTGAAAAGTTCTGTTAGCTGTCATCCGCCATCTTTAATCAAGAGTGCACCGTGCTGCCATCTTTAGCTAGATACCTTTGAAATGTGGTGGCGGCAAATTGAAAATTTCCACGTGCTCCTGTTTAGTAAACAAACTCACGCGCTTTTTTGTCAGCTGTCATCCGCCATCTTACATCGCAAACCTCAGTGCTACACTCTTTAGTTGAAATATGGTGGCGGATAATTTAAAAAAGAAAAATTCTACAGCAGCCATCTCTCGACGCAAATTGCACAAGATGGTGGCTATACATGACTCCTTAAAGGTGCTTATGCAAGATGGCCGCTATACATAGGTTCTTATGAGACTCCCTTGGGATGCTTGCGCAAGATGGCGGTTATACATGGCTCCTTATGAGATGCCCTAGGGTTGCTTGCGCAAGATGGCGGTTGCTCTTATGTGGCGGCTTAAGGGTCCTTGCAAAAGATGGCTAGAGACGCCCTAAGAATGCTTGCGCAAGATGGCGGACACAAGATGGCGGCTATACACGTCTCCTTATGAGACGCCTTAAGGGTGCTTGCGTAAGATGGCTGCTGCTCTTATGAAGAAAGCTAGCTTAGAGGCTAACGTGTCGTGCTAGTTCGATTCATTAAATTTGGGGCTTAAATGCAAAATGTTAAATATCTCGAAAGCGGTGCATCGTAGAGCAAAACGGACAAAAATTTTCTGCCCACTACCTCGGTTCGCAGTACGAGGAACAAGGAAAACATAGTCTAATGATGAGATCAACGGTTCGGTTCCTACTTAGGCCCTTTGGCTTTCGCTCTGTTTTAGCTTGTATTGAAGCAAGTCCTCGTAACATGATCAGGTTTAGCTATGGTAGAGAGTATAACGTGCCGTGCAGGTTCGATTAATTAAATTTGGGGCTTAAATGCAAAATGTTAAATATCTCGAAAACGGTGCATCGTAGAGCAAAACCTGATACCTAGGTTTGCAGTATCAGGAACAAGAAAAAAACATAGTCTAATGATGAGATCGACGGTTCGATCCCTACTTAGGCCCTTTGGCATTGGCAGCTATCTAATTCTACAAGATGGGGGCTATACATAGCTTCTTATGAGGCAGCTTAAGAGCGCTTGCACAAGATGGCTGCTGCTCTTATGAGACGCCCTAGGGGTGCTTGCGCAAGGTAGCAGCGACAAGACGGTGACTATACACAGCTCCTTATGATACGGTCTAGAGGTGCTCACACAAGATGGTGGCTGCTCTGATGAAGAAAGATAGGTTTGCATCGTGCAGGTATCTTTACAGCACTAAACCTCATACCTTTGAAATGTGGTGGCGGGTAATTTGAAAAATTCTACGTGCCTTTTCTTAACACCAGCTATCTTTAAACAATAGCGGCTATACATAAGCTGTTAAGGCCTCCTCTTATGTCAAGGCATAGCTCTATCGAACAAGTTTAAACCTGCATCGGGATAGCTAGAGTAAGCACGTGCTGCAGTGACGACGTCATTATGCATGTTTAGACTTGCAAATCACTAAAGAAACATAACAAGACTAGAATCGAACACTGCACTCTATGCCGTTAACTTTATCATGTGATCGGAACATTGATTGAGGTGTTTAGAACACTAAATAAGTAGAACCGAACACTGTACTCGATACGACATGTGTTTAGAACATGTCAGGGGATACCTTTGTTCTAAGAAGATTAGATTACCGCAGATTCCTTGTAGGGCTAATAGGCTAAAGGGCTAATGGGCTAAAGGGCTAAAGGGCTAATGGGCTAAAGGGCTAATGGGCTAGAGGGCTAGGGTGCCTCTCCTCTCTTTATCCGGGCTTGAGACCGGCTCTACAACTAGAGGCGGAGTTAACACCCTAAGGAAGGGAGAATGTAGGGAAATAATCTATACGAATATAGCTATTCGATCGACTATATACTACAGATGGATGACTTAGGTGAGGGTAAGCGCTTACTGAATAATACCTACACGACGTAATTCATACTCTATTTCAAAAATATCTTCTTTGTACTGTGTGTAACCAGCATCATGATAGGCTCTTAGCAGTTGTAAACGTTTTACGAGTACGTTGGGTTCTTTACAGTAGCTTATCTACATAGGGTAACAGAGGCTTGTTGTGAACTTTGAGTCTATATGCAGACAGTTGATGTGCAGGGACTTGTTTTGATGTAATACGTGCTTCAGCAGTAGCGTTTCTAGGTACAAACTTAACTTGTTTCGAGAGTGATGAAGCGTTAAAATTTCCTTCTTCTTTACCTTGCATCTCTTCTTGAGATGTTTGCACTGCGACAGAACGTGTAGTAGGCTTAGGAAATGAAGTAAAATCATCAAGCTGTAATAGCAATGAAACATTAAGATTTTCTTCTTCTTCTACTTTCCCTTTACTACTGTTTTATCAACATCATTATCCTTATTATCATAATCATGAACTTGCCTCTCTTTATCTTGAAGTTTGTGCTTAGTAACAGAACTTGCAGCAGGCCTAGACAACAAGGGAGAATTAAAAATCTCTCGCAGAGGTGTACTTTTCAAACATAAATCAGTGTTCGCTGGAATATGGTTGAGCTCTTTGTATTTTGTTCCCGATGAAGCTACATTACACGCGGCTTCATGACGTTGAGCGTTGTATGCGTTCTTGAACTCTCTTCTACAATGTTTGCATTGAAAAATTGTCCTACATGATATCTCATGACGTCTCCTGTGATAGCTTCGGGAAAATGCTTTTCCACACTCTTCGCAAATATACCTAGACATAGGTTTTTCCATGACGGACTTTTATCATCTGCTAACAGATTCTTCTTTAAATCTACTCGACATTTGTTACTCTCTACTTCGATGATGCGAACAGCTTAGCGATTAACAGTAAACTAACACAAAAGCGTATAACCAAGGTAGCAACAGTAAGGTTTAAGCCCATCAAGATGGCAAGAGTGAGGTTAGCGACGTTCTGCTGTTGGATTTTCAATTCCGCGCTATAACATGCATAAGGTGGCAGCCTTGAGGTTTACCGCCGTAAAGATGGCAGCAGTGAGGTTAGCGACGCTCTATTGTCCTTCAAAGTGAGGTTAGGGTTCGTCAAGAAGACAGCTGTCAAAAAAGCACGTGGCTATGTTTACCAAACAAGAGCACGTGGTCGTGACGTCACGGTCACGTAGTATGCTGCTTCAGCATGCAAAGTTCAATGTCTACACCTACGTAGTTAACACTCTGCTATGTTCACAAGATTTTTTTCACATAGTTATTCTTTATGCTTTAAGTTCGTGCACATAGGTTATGTTAATATAGCAGCACATGTACAAGCGATGGTCGCACGCTCGTGTAGAAGATGTATGCATTATCAAAAGGTGATATGTACACGCTTGTAAACCTTGCTATTCTTACTGCTACTATGTTCGCCAGATTTTCAAACATCGCTATTCTTTGTGCTTTAAGTTCATTCGCATAGGTCATGCTAAAATAGCAGCGCAAACACATGTGAACCTTGTACATCCTAGCAGGATGTGTTTAGTACGATAGTTGATGCATGCAAAATCAATAGGTGTTGTGTACACACTTTGAAACTTAACTATTCTTCGTGCTTTAAATCCGTGCACATAGGTTATGCTAAGATAGCAGCAAACTCTAGCGGGAGAAGTTTTGTACTCTAGTTGATGCATGTACAATCGATAGGCAATGCATTGCTATTCTTACTGCTGCTGCTATGTTCACAAGATTTTTATACATCGCTATTCTTTATGCTTTAAGTTCATGCGTATGAGTTATACTAAGTTAAGTTAGCAGCATACTTATAAGGTTGTTGCACGCTCTATTGGAAAAACTTTAGTAAGAAAGACGATGCATGCAAAATCGATAGGTGATGTGTACATGCTTTGAACTTGGCTATTCTTTGTGCTTTAAGTTCGTGCACATAGGTTATGTTAAGATTGCAGCATGCACAAGCAATGATCGCACGCTCCAGTAGATGAAGTTTAGTACAAGAGTTAATGCGTGCAAAATTGACAGGTGTTGTGTACACGCTATTCTTTGTGTTTTAAGTTCACGCACATAGGTAGCAGCACACAATTGCGAACGTTGTACACTCTAGCGGTAGAAGTTTAGTACGATAGTCGATGCATGCAAAATCGATAGGTGATGTGTACACGCTTTGAACTTGGCTATTCTTTGTGCTTTAACTTTATACACATACGTTAGCAATACACATATGCGATCGTTGTACACTCTGGTGGTAAAAAATAGTCGATGCATGCAAAATCAATAGGTGATGTGTACACGCTGTTAAACATCGTTATTTTTTGTGCTTTAAGTTCGTGCGTATAGGCTATGCTAAGATAGGAGTACAATCTAGCGGAAGAAGTTCAGGGTGATGTGTACACGCTTTGAAACATGGTTATTCTTTGTACTTTAAGTTCATGCACATAGGTTATGCTAAGATAGCAGCACAATCTAGAGGAAGAAGTTTAGTACGAGAGTCGATGCTTGCAAAATCGATAAGTAATATGTACACGCTTTGAAACATGGCTATTCTTTGTACTTTAAGTTCGTGCGTATAGGTTATGCTAAGGTAGCAGCACAATCTAGAGGAAGAATTTTAGTACGATAGCTGATGCATGCAAAATCGATAGATGATGTGTACACGCTGTGAAACATGGCTATTCTTTGTACTTTAAGTTTGTGCGTATAGGTTATGCTAAGATAGCAGTATAATCTAGCGGAAGAAGTTTAGTACGATAGCTGATGCATGCAAATCGATAGGTAATGTGTACACGCTATGAAACATGGCTATTCTTTGTACTTTAAGTTCGTGCGTATAGGTTATGCTAAGATAGCAGCACAATCTAGTAGAAGAAGTTTAGTGTGATAGTTAATGTGTGCAAAATCGATAGGTGATGTGTACACGCTGTGAACTCAGCTATTCTTTGTAGTTTAAGTTCATGCTTATAGGTTATGCTAAGATAACAGCACAATCTAAGGGAAGAAGTTTAGTATGATAGTCGATTCATGTAAAATCAATAGGTAATGTGGACACGCTTTGAAACATGGCTATTCTTTGTACTTTTAAGTTCATGTGTATAAGTTATGCTAAGATACCAGCACAATCTAGCGGAAGAAGTACAGTACGAGATTCGATGAATGCAAAATCAATAAGTAATGTGTACACGCTTTGAAACATGGCTATTCTTTGTACTTTAAGTTCATGTGTATAAGTTATGCTAAGATAGCAGCACAATATAGCGGATGAAGTTTAGTATGATAGTCGATGCATGCAAAATCGATAGGTGATGTGTACACGCTTTGAAACATAGCTATTCTTTGTACCTTAAGGTCATGCGTATAGGTTATGCTAAGATAGCAGCACAATCTAGCGGAAGAAGTTTAGTACGAGAGTTGATACATGCAAAATCGATAGGTAATATGTACACGCTTTGAAACATGGCTATTCTTTATACTTTAAGTTCATACGTATAGGTTATGCTAAGATAGCAGCACGATCTAACGGAAGAAGATTAGTGCGATATTTGATGCATGTAAAATCGATAGGTGATGTCTACACGCTTTAAAACATGGCTATTCATACTGCTGCTCTGTTCCTAAGATTTTTAAACATAGCTAATCCTAATGCTGCTCTTAACGACGTAGAGCTAAGGATTGATTACGTGACCGTGACGTCACGAACACGTGCTCTTGTTTGGTAAACATAGCCACGTGCTTTTTTGACAGCTGTCTTCTTGACGAACCCTAACCTCACTTTGAAGGACAATAGAGCGTCGCTAACCTCACTGCTGCCATCTTTACGGCGGTAGTAGTATAATAGGAGAGTTCGGCCGCCGCCACCGCCACCGGGCTCCCAGAGGCCATCTCCACCACCACCACAGCCAGAGGCCTCCCAGATGCCTCCTCCACCACCACCACAGCCAGAGGCCTCCCAGAGGCCTCCTCCACCACCCGCGGGAAATTTGAATTTGTAAACAAAGCCACGTGCTTTTTGACTGCTGTCATCGACAACAACGCATCGCTAACCTCAGTACTGTCATCTTGACGGGCCTAAACCTCAGTAGTGCCAACTTAACCTAACTAGCGCGAGATAAACAAAGCCACGTGTTTTTTGACAGCCACGTGCTTTTTGACAGACAACTACGCATCGCTAACCACAGTACTGCCATCTTGACGGGCCTGAACCTCAGTAGTGCCAACTTAACCTAACTAGCGAGAGATAAACAAAGCCACGTGTTTTTTGACAGCCACGTGCTTTTTGACAGACAACAACGCATCGCTAACCACAGTACTGCCAACTTGACGGGCTTAAACCTCAGTAGTACCAACGTAACCTAACTAGCGCGTGGTAAACAAAGCCACGTGCTTTTTGACAACTATGTGCTTTTTTGACAGCTGTCATCCGCCATCTTTAAACTACAGAGCACTGTGCTGCCCCCTTTATCGTAGTAGATGTAAAATTCGTCACCTGTCATCGGCAGTGCTGCCATCTTGGCGGGCCTAAACCTTAGTGCTACCAACTTAACCTCACTAGCGTGAGATAAAAAATCCACGTGCAGCTGACATCCGCCATCTTTAATCTATAGAGCACAGTGCTGCCCTCTTTAGCTACTTACCTTCCACGTGCAGCTGTCATCCGCCATCTTTAATCTATAGAGCACAGTGCTGCCCTCTTTAGCTACTTACCTTTGAAATGTGGTGGCGGATAATTTGAAAAATGCTTTTTGACAGCAGCCATCTTTGAACACCGTGCTGCCCTCTTTAGCTAGATACCTGTGGTGGTAGACAATTCCACGTGACAGCAGTCATCTTTGAGCACCGTGTTGCCCTCTATGTGGTGGCGGCAAATTCTACATGCTCTTGTTTGGAAACAAACTCACGCGCTTTTTTGACAGCTGTCAACCGCCATCTTTAATCACCGTGCTGCCCCTCTTTACCTACTCACCTTTGAAATGTGGTGGTGGTAAATTCCACGTGCTCTTGTTTGGAAACAAAGCCATGTGCTTTTTGACAGCTGTCATCCGCCATCTTTAATCAACAGAGCACCGTGCTGCTATCATGCGGGCAATTTCATCAGCTGTCATCCGCCATCTTTAATCTACAGACACCGTGCTGCCCTCTTTATGGCTACTACCTTAAGCACGTAGTAACGGGCAATTTGAAAAGTTCTGTTAGCTATCATCCGCCATCTTTAATCAAGAGAGCACAGTGCTGCCCTCTTGAGCTAGATACCTTTGAAATGTGGTGGTGGTAAATTCCACGTGCTCTTGTTTGGAAACAAAGCCATGTGCTTTTTTGACAGCTGTCATCCGCCATCTTTAATCAACAGAGCACCGTGCTGCTATCATGCGGGCAATTTCATCAGCTGTCATCCGCCATCTTTAATCTACAGAACACCATGCTGCCCTCTTTATGGCTACTACCTTAAGCACGTAGTAGCGGGCAATTTGACAAGTTCTGTTAGCTATCATCCGCTATCTTTAATCAAGAGAGCACAGTGCTGCCCTCTTTAGCTAGATATCTTTGAAATGTAGCGGCGGCAAATTCTACATTCTCTTGTTTGGAAACAAACCTATGCGCTGTCATCCACCATCTTTAAACTACAGAACACCGTGCTGCCCTCTTGCGTCAGCTGTCATCCGCCATCTTTAAACTATAGAGCACCGTGCCGCACTCTCGCGTCAGCTGTCATCCGCCCAGCAATTCTCTTTCTATATAATAATTTCGTGTGGCTATTTCTAGCTAAGTGCAGTCTAAAAAAATAAATCCTAGTCTTGTTGTATCAGGAAGGGTAACTGGCTAAATCCCGGTCTTTCAGCGTCAATAAGGGCAACCGGCCATACCGTGAAACAATAGTGTATGATGTAAGAGGCTATATACTGCTTTTTAAAATCTAAGAAGAGCATCCAGCTGTAAAACCCCGATTCTCGTGTTAAAAAGAGCATCTAGTTGTAAAACAGATTCTTAATCCCAGTTCTTTGACGTCAGGAAGAGCAACCAGTCGAAAACAATAGTGTATGATGTAAGATGCTAGATACTGCCAGTTTTGCGTCAGGAAGGGCAACTAGTCTTAAAACAAATTCTCCTGATTTAAAATCTTAGTTTTGCGTCAGGAAGGGCATCCGGCTGTAAAACAATAATTCGTGATACAGCGATTTAAAATCTAAGAAGTGCATCTAGCTGTAAATCCCCGATTCTCGTGTTAAAAGAGCATCTAGTTGTAAAACAGATTCTTAATCCCAGTTCTTTGACGTCAGGAAGAGCAACCAGTCGAAAACAATAGTGTATGATGTAAGAGGCTAGATACTGCCAGTTTTGCGTCAGGAAGGGCAACTAGTCTTAAAACAAATTCTTCTGATTTAAAATCTTTGTTTTGCGTCAGGAAGAGCATCCGGCTGTAAAACAATAGTTCGTGATACAGCGATTTAAAATCTAAGAAGAGCATCTAGCTGTAAATCCCCGATTCTCGTGTTAAAAAGAGCATCTAGTTGTAAAACAGATTCTTAATCCGAGTTCTTTGACGTCAGGGAGGGCAACCGGTCGAAAACAATAGTGTATGATGTAAGAGGCTAGATACTGCCAGTTTTGCGTCAGGAAGGGCAACTAGGCTTAAAACAAATTCTTGCGATTTAAAATCTTAGTTTTGCGTCAGGAAGGGCATCCGGCTGTAAAACAATAGTTCATGATTCAGCGATTTAAAATCTAAGAAGTGCATCTAGCTGTAAAACACCGATTCTCGTGTTAAAAAGAGCATCAAGTTGTAAAACAGGTTCTTAATCCCAGTTCTTTAACGTCAGGAAGGGCAACCGGTCGAAAACAATTGTGTATGATGTAAGAGGCTAGATACTGCCAGTTTTGCGTCAGGAAGGGCAACTAGTCTTAAAACAAATTCTTGCGATTTAAAATCTTAGTTTTGCGTCAGGAAGGGCATCCGACAGTAAAACAATAGTTCGTGATACACCGATTTAAAATCTTAGTTCCTGCACTAAGAAGAGCATCTAGCTGTAAAACCCCGATTCTCGTGTTAAAAAGAGCATCTAGTTGTAAAACAGTTTCTTCATCCCAGTTCTTTGACGTCAGGAAGGGCAACCGGTCGAAAACAATACTGTATGATGTAAGAGGCTAGATACTGCTATTTAAAATCCTAGGAGAGCATCCAGTTGTAAGACAGATTCTTGTGATTTAAAATCTCGCGTCAGGAAGGGCAACCGGTCGTACCGTAAAACAATAGTGTATGATGTAAGAGGCTAGATACTGCTTTTTAAAATCCTAGAAGGGGGTCCTGTTGTAAAACGGATTCTTGTGATTTAAAATCTCACGTCAGGAAGGGCAACCGGTCGTAAAACAAATTCTTGCGATTGAAACTCCTGCGTCAGGAGGAGGCACTCGGCTTTAAAACATATTTTTAATCCCGGCCCTGCTACGTTAGGAACCACATCTAGCTGTAAAAACAGGAGCTTCAAACATTTAGAGTTTTAAGCTTTAGGAACGGGTTATGGGTTATATTTTTTGTTCTAGTGCATAGAACACTATCTTTGAAGTTGTATCGGCACAGTCATTCAGAGCGAGGTGCGAAATGTATGTGTCTGCTGAAATTGTACACTCATATTCCGGCTGTAGTAACCTTGAACGAAGACACTGTGTGCTGATAAGCCACTTGTAACTCACGTAGCTCGTGTAAGTTCCTAACATAAAATATCATGATTGTACGGAGAGGTTAAAACACAGTGCCAGCATATAGCCCACTAATTTCGAAAGAGCCTGCACGACGCCGGCATGTAGGCTACTCCTGTTGAAGGAGCCTGTACAAGGTTTAACACCCCTCCATCAACAGCCCTTACTTAACGCTGGCTTTTTGCACGCCCTCGAAACTACCTAAGAATGTAATATACTACCGTAGGGAGAGGGTAAAACCCGGTGCCGGCACATAGACTACTCCTACCGAAGAAGCCTGCACAAGGCTTAACGCCTCCATCCGACAGATAAATCACCCTCAACATCTTATACTCATAATCATTTTCGAAGGAGTCTGCACAAGGTTTAACGCCCCCATCAACAGCCCTTACTTAATGCTGGCTTTTTGCATGCCCTCGAAACTACCTAAGAATGTAATATACAATAGTAGGGAGAGGTAAAACCCGGTACCGGCACATAGCCTACTCCTACCGAAGAAGCCTGCACATAGCTTAACACCTCCATCCGACAAATGAATCACCCTCAACACTCTTGTACTCACAATCATTTTCGAAGGAGTCTGCATAAGGTTTAACGTCCCCATCATCAGCCCTTACTTAATGCTAGCTTTTTTGGACACCCCGCCTCTTAGATCATACACCATAGTTTTACGACCGGTTACCCTTCCTGACTAGGATTTTAAATCGCAGTATACGCGATAAATTTGTTGTAGCGGGTTTTATAACTAGATGTCCCGGTACCGGCACATAGCCTACTCCTACCGAAGAAGCCTGCACACAGCTTAACGCCTCCATCCAACAAATGAATCACCCTCAAACACTCCAGTACTCGCAATCATTCTCGCTGCTTCGGAAGATAGCGGGTTCGAACTCCTACTGCTGGAAGCCGTAAAAAATAGCAAATGCTAGGCGAGGGGCCTGCGCGATCGTCATAACGTGTAATTACATGATCTAGCTAAATGTAGTTTTAGCTCAATACCTTTAAGTGCCTACAGGTAAGGAATACCGCGGATGTAGCTTAGTACCCTCCCGTTTAAGTCCAGAATTCGAGGATCGCGTGCTAACTTTCCAAGGCTCGATCCGCGGCAGAACTCTTAAATTCTGACACCTCGGCAACAACAGCAGGTTCGATCCCGGCTTAAATATGTCAGCCTGCGGGACTCAGTGTAAGACCTTCAGGAGAGCTCTTGTTGCATAAACATTTAGTTCCGACTGTACTGCAGTTGTCAGCGATTTTCACATCCGCTTGGTAACAAGCAGCATATTGACTCGCTACAGTCTGCGGGAAGCGCTCACATTTCTCTGTATGCGTTTATTACGTACACATCTCCCGTCTAAGTACTGTCTGCTGTGAATATTATTCTTCAGCCTTTACTTAAGGTAAGCTAGAACTGTTAGTTACTGTTTGCAAAACAACTTCTACGCTATGTAATAGACATCTACATTCATATATGTTTGTTCTTTTCTTTTTTTAGGTACCGTTCGAGTTACAGGCTTCAAAGTACGCATTTTATTCATTCGAGTAACAGTCTGCAGCACGTGCATTTTTAAGGTATGTTTTCGAACTTTGAGTTGTAAAGATAGCTAGGCTAGCTGATGCACCCTACACTACATTCATATATGTTTGTTCTTTTCTTTTAGGTACGACCAGAATATTATCATTCGAGTTTCAGGCTTGAACGCACGCATTTTATTCATCCGAGTAACAGTTTAGAGCGCGAAGATTTTAAGGTATGTCTGACCTCTATTCGTTGAAACTTGGTTTCTTCCGAACATCGTAACTTTAAGCTAATCATAAATAGTTGTTCTCTTCAATCCTCATGCTATAGACGAGGTTAAATTTATAATTTCAAACACGCACATATCTATGTCTGTCCTCAACAGGCTAAAACTTGGTTTCTTCTAAAACATCGTAACTTTAGTCTATTGATAAATAGTCGTTCTCTTCAATCCTCATGCTATAGACGAGGTTAATTTTATAATTTCAAACACACACATAGCTATGTCTGACCTCAACAGGCTAAAACTTGGTTTCTTCAAAAACATCGTAACTTTAGTCTATTGATAAATATTTGTTCTCTTCAATCCTCATGCTATAGACGAGGTTAATCTTATAATTTCAAACTCACAGCAATGTCCGACCTCTATACGTTGAAACTTGGTTTCTTCCGAACATCTTAACTTTAAGCTAATCATAAATAGTTGTTCTCTTCAATCCTCATGCTATAGACGAGGTTAATCTTATAATTTCAAACTGACAGCAATGTCCGACATCTATACGTTGAAACTTGGTTTCTTCTAAAACATCATAACTTGAGTCTATTGATAAATAGTCGTTCTCTTCAATCCTCATGCTATAGACGAGCTTAATTTTATAATTTCAAACACACATAGCTATGTCTGACCTCAACAGGCTGAAACTTGGTTTCTTCTAAAACATAGTAACTTTAGTCTATAAATAGTTATTTTCTTTAATCTGCATGTCATAGACGAGGTTAACCTTATAATTTCAAACTCACAGCAATGTCCGACCTCTATACGTTGAAACTTGGTTTCTTCCGAACATCGTAACTTTAGTCTATTGATAAATAGTTGTTCTCTTCAATCCTCATGCTATAGACGAGGTTAATCTTATAATTTCAAACTCACAGCTATGTCCGACCTCTATACGTTGAAACTTGGTTTCTTCCGAACATCTTAACTTTAAGCTAATCATAAATAGTTGTTCTCTTCAATCCTCATGCTATAGACAAGGTTAATCTTATAATTTTCAACTCACAGCAATGTCCGACCTCTATACGTTGAAACTTGGTTTCTTCTAAAACATCGTAACTTGAGTCTATTGATAAATAGTCGTTCTCTTCAATCCTCATGCTATAGACGAGCTTAATTTTATAATTTCAAACACACACATAGCTGTGTCTGACCTCAACAGGCTGAAACTTGGTTTCTTCTAAAACATCGTAACTTTAGTCTATAAATAGTTATTTTCTTTAATCTGCATGTCATAGACGAGGTTAATCTTATAATTTCAAACTCACAGCAATGTCCGACCTCTATACATTGAAACTTGGTTTCTTCCGAACATCGTAACTTTAGTCTATTGATAAATAGTTGTTCTCTTCAATCCTCATGCTATAGACGAGGTTAATCTTATAATTTCAAACTCACAGCTATGTCCGAACTCTATACGTTGAAACTTGGTTTCTTCCGAACATCGTAACTTTCACCTAATCTCTATTGGTTGTTCTCTTTTCAGATGTTCCCCTGCTCGCAGTGCGATGTAACTTTTACAAGACGAGATACCCTCACGCGTCATGTAAAATCGAAACATCGTGTGGCGTCTGATACGTTCACCTGCGAGCAGTGTGAGGCATCGTTTACGAGGGTAGATGCCCTTACGCGACATAAAAAAGTAAAACACCCTAGCATAACATCCGCTTTATGTGAAGTTTGTGGGGTGTATTTCGCTAATGTAGAGCAATACCAGGCTCACTTAGTAGAGGTACATCAAATATCTACTTGCCCTCAGGTAGTAGTAGGGAAAAAGCGTGCAGCTACCGATGTAGCTGTAGAAAGTACTAGTAGTAAAAACCTAGGAAAAATGAACTTCAAACTATTCACTGCGAGCACTGTAACACCGATGTACCATCTTCGCATTTTCAGGGACACTTACGGAGTAATGCGCATAAAAATAATGCGTGTAGAAGTGGTAGTAACGCAAACATCGAGGAAATTAATACAGCATTTAAAAGTAGGATTGCTAGTTACCGAATTCGCACCAGTCAAAAGTTTCAGAGCACTTCAAACTTTTTAAATTGTGTTCAACCGGATGTACAACAGCTTCTTGTTAAATCTTTGTCCAATCGTAGTTTATTTAAAGTTAATTTTGAACTTTTCGCCTTATACATTAAAAGCACGGATGAATCCGAAATAACGGACATTAAATCATTTAATACGAAGAATTTTGTCATAAGTGAGTCGACTAAGTTTGGTGATGTACTTAGGGATGTCTCTAACATTATTTCAACTAAGAGCGAGGAATTTCAAGAAAAGGAATCAGGGTGGGCTTTAGTTGAAATAATGTATCTAGAAGTTAACATCAATAAGTACAATCCTATGCGAGGATCTTCACACATCGAGCTGCCGACATGGATTCAGCGAAAAGAAGCTGTTGTAAACATCCAAAACAATGACGAAGCATGTTTTGCATGGGCGGTGATGTCGGCTTTAAATCCTGCTAAATCGAATGTAGCGAATAGAACATCATCGTATCCACACTATTCAACGCAGCTAAATTTCGATAGTATAGAATTTCCTGTGCAGATAAAGGATATTAAGCGCTTTGAGGAACTAAATAACATTAGCATTAATGTGTATGGTGTAGAGAAAAAGTCTGTAGTAGGTCCTCTGTATTATACATGTCATAAGAAGAGTACTCATGTTAACTTACTCTATATTGAAAACAGTGAGAATAGCCACTTTTGCTGGATTAAAAATCTGAGTAGACTTGTCGGTAGTCAGTTGTCAAAACGTAATGGTAAAACGTGGCTATGTGATGGATGCTTGCAGTATTTTAGAACTGAAGATCAGTTAACGAAGCATTCCAAGAATGACTGCAATCATGTACGTACAGAGATACCTACTACAGGCAATAATGTTTTAAAATTTACAAATTTTCACAAGCAGATGTGGGTACCGTTCGTGATTTATGCAGACTTTGAAGCTATCCTCACGCCATGCAACACATGCTTACCTAATCCTGACAACTCTTTCACTAATACTACGCACATGCATGTCCCGTATAGCTTCGCGTATTACATCAAGTGTAGTTACGATAGTACGCTTAACAAGTTAGAGCTGTATCGAGGACATGATGCTGCTAAAGTATTTTTAGAAAGACTTGAAAGTGATGCAGTTCGTCTTGGTCGTATTCTAAATAGTAATATTCCTATGAAGCCACTCACCGAAATTCAGTTAAATGATCATGAACGTGCTACAAAGTGTAGCATTTGTGATGGGGAATTTTCCGAAAATGACCCTAAAGTTTTTGATCATGATCATTTAACTGGTTTCTACAGATGTGCCGCTCATTATAGCTGTAATCTTAAGTATAGAGTTCCTAAATTTATCCCTGTAATTTTTCATAACTTATCTGGTTACGACTCTCATTTCATCATTTCACAATTTGGAGCTTCAGATGAAAAAGTAGATATAATCCCTCAGAATAAAGAGCGGTACATTGCGTTTGCAAAGTCTGTAAAAGTAGATGCTGAGCATTCTATAAAACTGAGATTCCTTGACTCGTTTCGCTTTATGGCGAGTAGCCTCGATAAACTTTCTAGTCATTTACAGCCTGAACAATTTACGGAAATTCGACGCGTTTTTCCCGAAGAAGCGCAGTTTAATTTACTTTGGCGTAAGGGTGTTTTTGTTATGAATATCTCGACTGCTTAGAACGCCTCGAAGAACGTGACTTACCATCGAAACAATCATTTTACAGCTCGCTGAATTCAGCAGATATTAGTGATGATGACTATTTACATGCACAACATATCTGGGAGCAGTTCCACATTCAAATGCTGGGTGAATACTCCGATTTATATTTAAAGACAGATGTACTTTTGTTAGCTGATGTTTTTGAAAATTTTCGCTGTGTTTGCAAGAAAACCTACAGCCTTGACCCATGTCAGTATTTTACTGCGCCTGGGTTAAGTTGGGACGCGATGTTAAAATACACGCAGGTGAATTTGGAACTGCTAACTGATATTGATATGGTGCACTTTATAAAATCATCTATTCGAGGCGGTCTAAGTCAGTGCAGCGGGCGGTATTCCAAGGCAAATAATAAGTACATGCCGAGTTTCGATTCTAGTCAGGAATCTCAGTATATCGTTTATCTCGATGCTAATAATCAGTATGGGTGGGCGATGAGTCAGCATCTACCGGTGAGTGGTTTCCGCTGGCTAACGCAGTGCGAAATTGATGCTTTACAGCTGCACGCCCTAGGCGATGAAGCTGATAAAGGCTATTTCCTCGAAGTTGACTTACAGTATCCTAAAGAGTTACACACTTCTCATAATGACCTACCGTTCTGTCCTGAAAATATGAAGCCCCCGTACATCGCATCAACGACGAAAATGCTAATTGCTAATTTATGCGATAAATCTAAGTATATCATTCATTACCGAAATTTAAAACAGTGTTTGCAGCATGGTTTGAAGTTATCCAAAATTCATCGCGTACTAGAATTTAATCAGTCACCGTGGCTAAAGCCATATATCGATCTGAACAATAATTTAAGAACGAATGCGGTTAACAAATTTGAAAAAGATTTCTACAAGCTCATGAATAACAGTGTGTTTGGTAAGACTATGGAAAATGTTGACAAACGCGTTGATGTAAAATTGATTACAAACTGGGAAAATATTAAGAAAAGGTATGGTGCTAACTATTTAATAAGTAAACCAAATTTCCACAGCTGCACCATCATACATGAGAATTTAGTTACTATACAGATGAATCGTGTTAAGGTTAAGTATGACAAACCTACCTACGTCGGCTTTGCAGTACTTGAATTGGCTAAAACACTCATGTATGAATTCCATTACGATTATATGATGAAGAAGTACGCGCATAATGCGCAACTGCTCTACACAGATACCGATTCGTTTATTTATCAAATCAAAACTGATGACTATTACAATGATATAAAGCCAGACTTGGGTAGGTTTGATACAAGTAACTATCCTGTAAATAATCAATATCATCTACCGCTAGTGAACAAAAAGGTTCTAGGTAAAATGAAAGATGAATGTGCTGGGAATATTATCGATTCATTTGTAGGTACTAAATCCAAGTCATATTGCATAAAACTCTTAAATGAATTACAAATAAAGAGATTGAAGGGGATTAAAAAGAATGTCGTTCAGAATCAGCTAAGTTTTGAAAACTATAACAATTGCATTAACAGTAATCCACCTGTTTTGCATAAGCAAATGTCTGTCATTAGAAGCAAGAAGCACCAGTTGTACACTCATTTAATTAGTAAGGTAGCCCTTAATAATGTTGATTGCAAACGGTTTGTCATTCCAAATTCTACCAACACTCTAGCCTGGGGGCATAGTAGTATTGATCGGTACTACTTTACATAAAGCAGATGTGTGTGTAAACATTATGTTAGAGGTGTGTACTTACGTTACGCTGTCTTACATCACAATTCACTGTACATATTGTAGGAAGAGGTACGTTGAGAGCGTAGTACGGCAAGTTTAAATTTGTACATTCAAGAATTGCATCGAGAAGTACGCAAACATCACTACGGTAAAACGATTCGAGATAAAACTTGTACATACAAGATGTAAATAAATAATGTATAATTGGCATATTCTTTTATTTTACATTAGGTATTACCTTCTCCTCCTACTCCTCCCTCTCGAAGAAGAATAAGAGCAAGAAAGAAGATGTTGATTAAATTAGTAAGTATGTTATCGTCTAGTTCGGTAAGTATGTCGAGAACAGAATTGTTTTTCCTCAAAAGTGTTTGATTCTAGTCTTGCAATGCAGTGTTCTACAATATCGAGCTATGAACAGCAGTATGTGTTCAAGTATAAACATGCAGGTACGCGATATGTGCAAGATTGCGTTCGATAAAGCCATGCCTTAGCAAAGTAAAGGACGTTATAAGAGTTGCTATTGTGCCATTTCACTGTTCTATAGTTGCTGTATTAGGAACAAAAATGGCGCTCCGGCTATTAACGGATCAGAATAAAGGCAATTAACAGCGGTACGAGCTAAAGAGACAATAAATTCAACCGGCAATCACGGAAAGAACCACTTTTAGAAGGCGGTGCGAAAGAATGATGAGAGCGGATTATTTAAATCGATTATTTGAAAAAAAAGTCTTCCATTAGAAAAAATCTCAATTGAGCACTGCATCGAAGAAAGACGGAATCGCGTAAAGAAACCAACTATTTATCGGAGTTTTTAATCAACTGTTGGAGATAAGATCAAATCTACGATAACCCGCAAAACATCAGCTGTGATTGACATATACGTGAGATTAAAGACCAGCTGATAAGAAACGTCAAGTTGGAGCTGTACTACGTCACGGTTGGGCTCGGAACATTTGATTTGCCCGATACTGCACAACGTCAAGAGAGCTGAATTAAACGGAAAATAGAGTGCAATTCTAAAAGCACGTAAATTTCACAACGTTTCGGCGAGCAAGGCAGTTTGAAATAAGACGATATTTAGAGTCTTATAGGCAAATTAGACGGACCAGAAAACAAATATATTTTTCGCATTAGCACTACTAAACAGATTACAGCATGTACAAATCAACCAATGCCTTGTGTTATTCTGTCCTTGATGCAATGAAGACCACCATGATGTTCTAAGAAGCTGAGGCAAAGACTACTCTGGCTATGGTGACGCTTGACGAGATGGATGATCCAGGAGGACAGTAGTCAGCTGTGATGACGAGATGAACCCTATTACTTAAGCCGAACCATGGAGCGAGGCATACCATCCCATGACGATCAACAGCGAGATGGAAGTCAAAATCCAATAAGCAAAGATAAGTCCCCATTTGAGTCGTGTCGTAAGTAGAAAACCTTATTCTTTTGGTTAATATATAATGTGCATTATGACATTGTGTGTGCGTAGTTAATATACGAGTGTGCTTACAAGGAAATAGGTATTCATCCAAAGTTACCATAAATTCCAGACATAGGCGTTAAAATACCAGTGAATGCCGTTCGTAAGTTTGTCAATATGGTAGTGGAGAAGTGATTGATATTTTTCCTTAATTCGTTGTCAGTGAAGTGTTAGAGTATTAAGAGGAAGCTAATATTTATATGCATGATGGCTTTAACAAATAACGTGCGTAAAGATCGTATTTAGGGAGTGTTACAATTAAATATAGTGGCACAATTTTAAGGTTACGATGTGCTGTTCTTTGATACTATGACAGTAATGATAATGATTTATATGTGTGTAGGTTATGGCACATATGTTGCGTATTTTGATGAAACGAGTGCTTCGATTATAAATGCTACGCGATAATGGTAGTGTTAAATGGTGAATGTAATTAGCATATGAGTTGCTAGTATATTTTGATGGTGATAATTATTGTTATTTAGGAAGTTGGTCATAGTATTTCTTCGAGAGATGGTAGTATGTGTAGGTTGCACATGCTAAGGTATAGGTATTGAAACGTACTGTTTCTGATTGCTATTTTATTCCCTAATATATATATGATACAGATTAGGATACGATCTTAATGCCATCACTATAGAATTAATTGAGTAAGTAGGATCTTCAGAAGAGCCGAGAGGCCACTTACGTCAATATTTAGGCCTTCACTGACATATCTACGATTATTTTCATGTATTCTCACTTACGGCAATTCAACTTATGATTTTATGGGAGCAGTATAAGACATCACTGGTAACTTAGTCTTTCATATGTGGATTTTAGATGGAGATAGAGCCTTCCTATATGTCAAATTTTCCACCCATGGTATTATTCGTTGGAATATTAATTGAATACACTTGGTAATGTTATGTTAAGTCATATACGCACTTTAACTGAATTTTAACCATGAATTAAAATAATAATTGAATGATTTAGCCTTATAAGCCTTACGATGGAATTGATTTAAGATTGCTTACGACTTAAAGTGGACTTAGATTTGCTTATATGGAGGCCAACTAGCATGAAATATGAAACGTTGAATAACTTGGAACCTCAAATAGAGAAAATCCCTAATGGTCAGACATTAATCTTCTCACACGATTTTTCTACTGTGCGTGGACATTGATGTGAAGTGTTTCAACCGAGTGATATGCATTTCTGTAATTGCATGTGAATTTAGGTTCAGACGATTGAATTTTGGTAATTTTGAGAAGCAACCTAGCTTAATGTTGAAAGATTCCAGATCTTAATTAATTAATTAATTAATTAATTGATTGATTAATTATTGGCCATTCTTTGCGTTTTCTCATTTTCAATTGAACTTTAACTTAAACATTGTATATAGTAGGGATATAGCTTATTTTACTTAAATCTTTTGGATGCATCCAATCATTACAATCATTATAATTATTACAATTATTACAATTATCCAACTTTCACAATTATGTTGAATAATTTTACTTGATTATATAATTTATTTCTTTTCATTTGAATCCCTTGGATACTACTTAATTATAATACAATTCTTTGACAGGCCAGGACTATGATTCAGATGAATGAGGCCTAAGTTCATTTATTTATTTATTTATTAGAGGTTTTCCTAAAACTATTTTCTTCAAGGCAACATCATTACATTATTTAGATGCTGATTGCGTAGGAAACCAGCCATAATGTATAAATAATTTTTCAAGATAATCTGCGCTTATTTCAACTCATACTTAGACCAATTTATGAATAAAAACTGAGTAGTGAAAACATTAAATTCTTTCAATGTCTACTTAGAATAAGTACTAGATATAAGCTTATAATGACTAATTGATTGCGATTATGATGATGACATGTACTGAATTCTTGACAAGCCACGATAATCTGAATTTTACGATAAAATGCGGAATTATACATATACGGTAACCGACTCATAGCGTGTTGAAGACGTTCATCTACGTAGGTTGGGATTTACCGTAAGCCATCGGTGTTCTTTCTCACGCGGAACTCACAACCCAGGAATATTTGGCAGATGAAATTATTATTAAGAGCTAGTCTGGAAACTCGTGTATCTCACCTGGACGCGGGATGGTGCATGTAGTTAAATTGTCGCCCATACGTGTGGCAAATAGAGAAAGACACCGTGGGAGCAAAGTGTCGCCAAAACTTGTAGTTAATTGGCGCCACAACAGTAGGGCGATTCAAGAGAAAGACACCGTGGGAGTAAAGCGTCGCCAAAACATGTAGTAATTGATGCCGCAACAGTGGAGCAATTCAAGAGAAAAACACCGTGGGAGAGAGACGTTGGTCATCAGACCATATACATGTGATGCTACGTCATATTCATAATGAAGAGAAAGGCATTAAGGTCAAGAAATGGAGTTGTCGAGTCTTGTAGAATTACGCAAACATGTGGCAGTTTTAAAAATTTTATTGAGAGAGCCTTGATAAGAAGGAAAGGTATATTTTAGGAGTTGATTGACAGAGGATTTTGAACGTATGGACCAGATGATGGAGTGAAAATGGAGGTATCGTGCAAAACTTGGTTATATCTGGTAAAAGAAGTTGTCGTTTGACCAGATAAATTTTTATATTGGGATCGAAGAAAGCACAGGAGGACAATGGACTGTGAAGTCGAGTAGATGCCCAATAATAATAATAATCAGAAATAAGAGAGAAGAGAAACGGATGGATGAGATGAAGAAGATATCTCAGGACGGCTGGAAATAGTCGAATTTCTGTCTAGAGGAAACTGAGGTAGAATATGAGGACTTTATAATTGTAAATATAAACATTGTAAGTGAATTTAAGGGATGATGTTAATATGTTAGTCATAATTTATTATGAAATAACTTAGATGTAGGAAGTAGATGGTAAGAAATTGAGTTATTTGAACCTTTTTAATTATTTATGCCAGAATTAAGATTTGGAATCTTAGTCATTAGGGTAAATGTTTCATATTTCATGGAGTGATTGGGTCATCCTCGTAAGCAAAGCCTAGTCAGAGTGGTTAAGCCTATATTTAAGCATTGTATCAGTACAGTTGAGTGAGTAAGGATAAGAATATTTGTGAATATTGAACTATATAGAGAAGTTAGGGCAGAATTAGAGTATTATCTGAAATAATAGAGAACTCGGAAATAATACGTAAAAGTAAAGATGTCAACGTTAAGCCAATTAAAAGCACAATTTGAAGAGTACCAGAAGGTACAGGAGGAGAAGCAAGAAGAGAAGGAAAGAAAGCAGAAAGAAGAACAACAGGGAATGTTCGAAATCTTAAAAGGAATGATGGAAAAGCAACAGCAAATGATGGAAGAAAACCGAAAGCGCGATAAGGAAGAACAGGAAGAAAAGGAGAAGAGGCAAGAAGAGAAGGAGAGAAAACAGAAGGAAGAACAGGAAGAGAAGGAGAGAAAACAGAAGGAAGAACAGGAAGAAAAGGAGAAGAGGCAGGAAGAAGAGAGGAAGAAAGAGAAGCAAGAATCGGAAGAGAAATATCAAAGACTCGTGGAAGAAATGAGAAAGGAAAGGAGAGAAGATCGACGGGAGATGAAGCAGATGAAGGAAGAAATCATTAGTACACAGGAAGAGAAGCAGAAGCAAATGATGGAGGAGATGAAGCAGGAAATGAAGGAGGAGATGAAGAAAGGTCATCAGGAGCAGAAAGAAGAATTGAGCAAATATCAGGAAAAGATGGAAGAGGTAACTAGGGAGCAAGAAGAAAGACGCGAAATAATAATGACGGAGATGAAAGAAGAGATCTTGAAAATAGGATCAGAAATGGGCAAGATCAAGAACCACATGGAAGAATGGAAAGCAGAAATTAGCGGAAAAGTGGAAGAGAAAAACCAGAAAATACAAGAAGAAATAAATGACATCAAGAAAGAGATGATAGGTAATAATAACTATCTACAATCTCTAAAGGAGAATGAGATAAAGAACCTGACAGATAATATGGAGAAATTGCATATAGATTCCCAAGAGAAATGGAAACAATGCGAGGAGAAGATTGGGGAGTTAAGCGGCGAAATACAGACAACGAATGCTGATTTGGAAAAGAAATACGAACAAGCTGCAGATCAGATCGGAAATAAAATAACGGAAATAAGAGACGAGATCGAGCACAACAAAGAAGAACTAAATCAGAGGATGAGTAAATCTGAGGAAGGACTTCGGCAGATACAAGCTCAAATACGAGAGATTCGAGATGAAGAATATGGAAGGACCGTTACGATATCCAACGACGAATGTCGTAAGAACGTGGAATTTCAGATAAATGAGAGAGAAGCTACAAGTATACCGGTTACACGTTCGAATCACAGTATTGTGGAAAGGAGTACAGAGAATGGAAGCAGTGGGAGTCCCACTATAATAAACGTAATAAAGACATTCGACGATAGGCCTAAACATTTTAATAACACCACGAGTATTTCACCAAAACGTTTTCTTCGGGAAATGGACGATTATTTTAGAGAGCATGGTATCCCGGAGGAGAAGAAACTGAAAATAGTAGAAAAACACTTGGACGCAAATCCTAGTTTGTGGTTCCAAGCATTCAAATATACTTTTCATGAGTACAGCGATTTTAAAACAGCATTCTTGCAGCGCTTTTGGAATCCAGACATTCAGCACAACCTACGTTTAGAACTCTATTCCCGTAAATATGCTTCAAATGGTCAAACAGGGTTCAGCGATTTCTTTGCCCACCAATTTTACCGTTTTCAGGACCTGGATTCACCACCCAGCGAACTCGAAGCAATTAAGACTATACAACGTCAATTTCCATTAGACGTTCAACGATTATTAGCTACTGCTAACCCGGTAACCGCTGTACAAATGGAGACAACGCTAAGGCAGATTGACATGACTACGGTACCACATCCTCACAGGATAGCTAGGAACGGTTACAGTGAAGAAACTGTTAACATACTTACGCAAGATGTTACGAGTAGAAATACCCTGGAAGAACGTAGAAATATAAACAGAAAAAGACAATGGGGTAATCCAGAAAATGGAAGAAAGGAGGACGAAAAATGTCATTGCAGGAGAGGAGCCTATGGTCAAGGGACATATATGGGAAATAGAAGGTATAAGCCCAATATGCGACTGAGGAACCAGTATCGAGAAAGCAGAGGAAGAAACAATTTCAGAGAGAGACCCCGATATGAAAGAAGGAATGTTCGGGATAGTCAAGAAAAGGAAAGTTACAACCGAAGATACATTCAGGAACTGAATGAGGCCCGAAATGATAAAATTAAATGGGAAAAGGCCATAAGAGATCAAGACGTAAATACTGACGTGGAAGGAGCCGAGAGTCTTGAACTACAAAGATTTAAGAAGCGAAGGCAGGAAGAACAGGCGCTCAATCCCAACACAAAGGAATTTGAGTATAGGGGAGAGAGCGAAAGGCCAACAAGCAAAAAAAACCCGCCAATTTCAGATTAGAAGGCGAAATTGAAAATGTAGAAAACGCAGGGAATTTCAAAATTAACAGTTATTTTATAACGCAAGTAGATTCGTGGGAGATTGATTCTGAAGAATTGGTTAAGGACTTAACACAGCATCATATAAAGAAAAGATATAATTTACCTATTATAGTAGCAAGAGTAGGAGAGCTTAAAGTACATTGCCTTGTGGATTCTGGAGCCAGTATTAGTGTGTTATCCAAAGAGCTTTTCCAAGACATGAATAAAAGAATGAAACTACTAACAATACCAGTATCGTCGCCATAAGACCTATCTGTGTCGGTGCGACGTAAAGCCCCTAGCAAAAAAAAACAATACCAGTCTCAAAAATTAAGATACGGGGTATTGTACCTGACAAGACAGTGGAGTGTAATGTACAAACATATCTGGAGATTAATATAGGAAACAGAAATTTTGAACACCCATTCGTAGTCATGAACCGAATCAAATATAACATCATACTAGGAATAGATTTTATGACAGTCACAGGAATGACCATTGACATGGAGAAACAAGAGATAAGATTTCCTATTTGCAATGAGAATACCGAAGAAAAACAGGAAAGAATTAAAATCAATGAGGACGATGGTGTAGTTAATAGTGTGAAAGTCGAGGAAGAAGGAGAGGACTCACACTCAGGAAGGAATTCGAAATTGCAGATAGAAGGGAATGAAATGTCAATGCCATGTGAGAATATACTAGAAAGTATTGAGAAGGTCATGATTACAGTGGAGGAAGAAAATATACCAAACATCTCAGAGGCAGTTGCAAATGCTAGAGTTTCACCTGTTGAAAAATCCAGACTTCACGGAATCTTGCAGGAATATTCAGACCTATTCAGGAACAAGCCAGGACAGATTCCCAATTTTAGGTATAAGTTGTTGGTGAATGATTGGACACCTTTTAAAGGGAAATTATATGGGGTGCCAGAGAAATATTTCTCAGAAGTAAAAGAAATTATAAAAGGCATGGAGGATGATAGAATTATCATGAAAACATCTAGTCCATATTTGAACCCGTTAGTAATAGTTATGAAAAGCAACGGGAAACTGAGAATTTGCCTAGACGCGCGATCCTTAAATACCCGATTAATTCCTGAATATAATACTGTACCGAAGATTAAGGATATTGTACAAAAATTCCGAGACATGAGGTATTTTTCGACGATGGACTTCACGTCTTCCTATCATCATATTGTCCTTGAAGAAAAGTCTCGACTGCTAACGGGATTCATGTTTGACAGTCAGACTTATGTCTACTGTCGGTTGCCTTTCGGACTGAAGAACAGTTGTGCCGTTTTGGTGAGAGCCCTGGATAAGAATTTAACTCCAGAGGTGAAGGAATTTCTAACTTGTTATGTAGACGACCTCATTTTGGCAACCAAGACATTCGATGATCATTGTGATAAGCTGGAGAAGTTATTTCAGAATCTAAGGACAGCGGGATTCAAAATCAACATAGCCAAGTCCAAGTTTTGTCAGGAAGAAGTATTATTTGTCGGTCACATGATAGATGGCACAGGGGTACGACCAAACCCAGTAAAAATCCAGGCGATATGCGACTTTCCTCGACCAAAACGCATTAAACATGTACGACAATTCCTCGGAATGGCCCAGTTCTTTTATAACCACTGTAAAGGCTACACTCAAACTGCAGCACCTCTACAGGATCTGTTGAAGACAAATAACAGATGGAAGTGGGATGAAAAAGCAGAAAGGGCATTCCAAGAATTGAAAACTTTGCTGACCAGAAGTATAAAGTTAGGCTATCCTAATTACGAAAAGGAATTTATTATCCAGTCAGATGCCTCGAATGTCGGTATAGGCGCGTGTTTATACCAAGAAGAAGAGGGGACACCTCTTAAAGAATATATTTAGCTTTCACCAGTCGAAAGTTGAGGAGTCATGAAATTCATTACACTACTACAGAACAAGAGCTACTAGCGATAGTCTATGCTTTACAGCAGTGGAAAAAGACTATCTATGGGTATCCGATAACCGTCAGATCGGATCACAAAGCGTTAACTTTCGGACTTAAAGCAGCAATGACGAACGAAAGGATAACAAGATGGATGTTGTTCACTCAACAATTTCAGATAAAGATAGAATACTGTAGTGGAAAGGAAAATATCCTAGCCGATGCTCTAAGTCGAAATCCCGTGGACAACATGGAGGAAGTCCATAAAATAGAGCTAATTCCAAAAGATGAGGATATTCTAGAAAAATTGCGGAATATTATACAGTTGCAACGTCAGGATGAGAAGTTGAAGAATATCATAGACAAGTTAGAAAATAGAGATTGTGATCCTGAGGCAAGGTCGAAAATATCAAGAGTATACAGCATCGAAAGGGGTATGCTCATGGCTAAGACAGGCAAAGATCAAGAGAGAGTACGCATCGTATTACCTTCAGTATTATATAGAGAAGTGATCTGGCACGTACATCGAATCACAGGACATGGCGGTATGGAGAAAGTGACTCAAGTCATCCTAGAAAAGTTCACTTGGAAAGGAAATAGAAGGACTATAAGAAATATAGTACGAACGTGTGATGTCTGCCAGAAAGTTAAACAAGGGAATTGTCTAATAAGGCATGAACCAAGGGCCATACTACCACACAAAGCCAGAGAGCTATATGCCATCGATATATTTGGTAAGCTTCCTACGGCTAAGAAAGGAAATAAATTCATCGTGGTAGTTACGGACGTTTTCTCAAAATATGTATCACTTCAACCAATACAGCGTGCTAATTCGAAACAAGTAATACGACGTCTAGTTAAACATATATTGCCTAACATGGGAAAACCCGAGAGATTGTTGTCCGACAGAG
Organism: Anabrus simplex; assembly: GCF_040414725.1. Lineage (NCBI taxonomy): Eukaryota > Metazoa > Arthropoda > Insecta > Orthoptera > Tettigoniidae > Anabrus > Anabrus simplex. Next base: position 1,542,172,913 of record NC_090265.1, read on the forward strand.
GAACTCAGTTTACATCATTTCAATTTAAAGAGGCTATGGAAGAGATGGGAATTAAACATGTTCTATGTTCAATAAGACATCCAGCATCCAACCCAGTCGAAAGATATATGAAAGAAATAGCTAAATTTTGCCGGATATACTGCTCCAAGCAACACTGGAAGTGGATTGATGTACTTGAGAAAATTGAAGAGAGCATTAATAACACTGTCCACGAATCCAGCGGCCAAATTCCAAAGGTTATTCATTACAATATTAGACCTGAGAGACCATGGGACAAAATAATTCCGCTACCTACCGAACCAAGCTTAGACCAAGATAAGCTGAACCAACTAGTTCGAGAGAGGTTGTATAAACAATCCCAGAGGAGACTGAGGAGGATACAACACAAGAAATTCCATCCTGGATTGAAGAAGGGCGACCTTATATTAGTAAAGAAGCCAGCAATCTCGAATGTATCCACTAAAGTATTTGCAAAGTTCGTACATTTATTCGATGGACCATTTGTTATACATCGATCATTTGGGAACAACGCATACGAAGTTCACGATCTGAATGGTAGAAGTAAAGGAATACACAATGCGGCAAATATTAAGTTATACTTCAAGGAACAAAGGGATTAGAGTTTATCAAACATCGCAGTTAAACAAGGAATGAGAACTGGAATGGCCTATGACAAGAACGAACCAATTCATCTAAAAACTTACAGTAATGCTCTCAAAATTCTAACTAAGAACAGTGAAAAGTCCCATTATGATATTAGAAATATATAAGATAAATATATAGCAAGCCATATATTTAAATCAACGTGGGAGGAGTAAATGTGCCATTTCACTGTTCTATAGTTGCTGTATTAGGAACAAAAATGGCGCTCCGGCTATTAACGGATCAGAATAAAGGCAATTAACAGCGGTACGAGCTAAAGAGACAATAAATTCAACCGGCAATCACGGAAAGAACCACTTTTAGAAGGCGGTGCGAAAGAATGATGAGAGCGGATTATTTAAATCGATTATTTGAAAAAAAAAGTCTTCCATTAGAAAAAATCTCAATTGAGCACTGCATCGAAGAAAGACGGAATCGCGTAAAGAAACCAACTATTTATCGGAGTTTTTAATCAACTGTTGGAGATAAGATCAAATCTACGATAACCCGCAAAACATCAGCTGTGATTGACATATACGTGAGATTAAAGACCAGCTGATAAGAAACGTCAAGTTGGAGCTGTACTACGTCACGGTTGGGCTCGGAACATTTGATTTGCCCGATACTGCACAACGTCAAGAGAGCTGAATTAAACGGAAAATAGAGTGCAATTCTAAAAGCACGTAAATTTCACAACGTTTCGGCGAGCAAGGCAGTTTGAAATAAGACGATATTTAGAGTCTTATAGGCAAATTAGACGGACCAGAAAACAAATATATTTTTCGCATTAGCACTACTAAACAGATTACAGCATGTACAAATCAACTAATGCCTTGTGTTATTCTGTCCTTGATGCAATGAAGACCACCATGATGTTCTAAGAAGCTGAGGCAAAGACTACTCTGGCTATGGTGACGCTTGACGAGATGGATGATCCAGGAGGACAGTAGTCAGCTGTGATGACGAGATGAACCCTATTACTTAAGCCGAACCATGGAGCGAGGCATACCATCCCATGACGATCAACAGCGAGATGGAAGTCAAAATCCAATAAGCAAAGATAAGTCCCCATTTGAGTCGTGTCGTAAGTAGAAAACCTTATTCTTTTGGTTAATATATAATGTGCATTATGACATTGTGTGTGCGTAGTTAATATACGAGTGTGCTTACAAGGAAATAGGTATTCATCCAAAGTTACCATAAATTCCAGACATAGGCGTTAAAATACCAGTGAATGCCGTTCGTAAGTTTGTCAATATGGTAGTGGAGAAGTGATTGATATTTTTCCTTAATTCGTTGTCAGTGAAGTGTTAGAGTATTAAGAGGAAGCTAATATTTATATGCATGATGGCTTTAACAAATAACGTGCGTAAAGATCGTATTTAGGGAGTGTTACAATTAAATATAGTGGCACAATTTTAAGGTTACGATGTGCTGTTCTTTGATACTATGACAGTAATGATAATGATTTATATGTGTGTAGGTTATGGCACATATGTTGCGTATTTTGATGAAACGAGTGCTTCGATTATAAATGCTACGCGATAATGGTAGTGTTAAATGGTGAATGTAATTAGCATATGAGTTGCTAGTATATTTTGATGGTGATAATTATTGTTATTTAGGAAGTTGGTCATAGTATTTCTTCGAGAGATGGTAGTATGTGTAGGTTGCACATGCTAAGGTATAGGTATTGAAACGTACTGTTTCTGATTGCTATTTTATTCCCTAATATATATATGATACAGATTAGGATACGATCTTAATGCCATCACTATAGAATTAATTGAGTAAGTAGGATCTTCAGAAGAGCCGAGAGGCCACTTACGTCAATATTTAGGCCTTCACTGACATATCTACGATTATTTTCATGTATTCTCACTTACGGCAATTCAACTTATGATTTTATGGGAGCAGTATAAGACATCACTGGTAACTTAGTCTTTCATATGTGGATTTTAGATGGAGATAGAGCCTTCCTATATGTCAAATTTTCCACCCATGGTATTATTCGTTGGAATATTAATTGAATACACTTGGTAATGTTATGTTAAGTCATATACGCACTTTAACTGAATTTTAACCATGAATTAAAATAATAATTGAATGATTTAGCCTTATAAGCCTTACGATGGAATTGATTTAAGATTGCTTACGACTTAAAGTGGACTTAGATTTGCTTATATGGAGGCCAACTAGCATGAAATATGAAACGTTGAATAACTTGGAACCTCAAATAGAGAAAATCCCTAATGGTCAGACATTAATCTTCTCACACGATTTTTCTACTGTGCGTGGACATTGATGTGAAGTGTTTCAACCGAGTGATATGCATTTCTGTAATTGCATGTGAATTTAGGTTCAGACGATTGAATTTTGGTAATTTTGAGAAGCAACCTAGCTTAATGTTGAAAGATTCCAGATCTTAATTAATTAATTAATTAATTGATTGATTAATTATTGGCCATTCTTTGCGTTTTCTCATTTTCAATTGAACTTTAACTTAAACATTGTATATAGTAGGGATATAGCTTATTTTACTTAAATCTTTTGGATGCATCCAATCATTACAATCATTATAATTATTACAATTATTACAATTATCCAACTTTCACAATTATGTTGAATAATTTTACTTGATTATATAATTTATTTCTTTTCATTTGAATCCCTTGGATACTACTTAATTATAATACAATTCTTTGACAGGCCAGGACTATGATTCAGATGAATGAGGCCTAAGTTCATTTATTTATTTATTTATTAGAGGTTTTCCTAAAACTATTTTCTTCAAGGCAACATCATTACATTATTTAGATGCTGATTGCGTAGGAAACCAGCCATAATGTATAAATAATTTTTCAAGATAATCTGCGCTTATTTCAACTCATACTTAGACCAATTTATGAATAAAAACTGAGTAGTGAAAACATTAAATTCTTTCAATGTCTACTTAGAATAAGTACTAGATATAAGCTTATAATGACTAATTGATTGCGATTATGATGATGACATGTACTGAATTCTTGACAAGCCACGATAATCTGAATTTTACGATAAAATGCGGAATTATACATATACGGTAACCGACTCATAGCGTGTTGAAGACGTTCATCTACGTAGGTTGGGATTTACCGTAAGCCATCGGTGTTCTTTCTCACGCGGAACTCACAACCCAGGAATATTTGGCAGATGAAATTATTATTAAGAGCTAGTCTGGAAACTCGTGTATCTCACCTGGACGCGGGATGGTGCACTATCTTACGTAAGCTGTTCAAAATTTTTGTCTTACTTTTTCTCTTAGAACAAAGGTATACGCTAGATATGTTGTAAACACATCAACCGATGTTCTAATCTATCGAGTACCGTGTTCGATTATATTCTTAATCACTTCTCTTGTAATATCTTCTTAGAACAAAGGTATTCCTTGAATGACAGCTGACGCGAGAGTGCGGCACGGTGCTCTATAGTTTAAAGATAGCGGATGACAGCTGACGCAAGAGGGCAGCACGGTGTTCTGTAGTTTAAAGATGGTGGATGACAGCGCATAGGTTTGTTTCCAAACAAGAGAATGTAGAATTTTCCGCCGCCACATTTCAAAGATATCTAGCTAAAGAGGGCAGCACTGTGCTCTCTTGATTAAAGATGGCGGATGATAGCTAACAGAACTTGTCAAATTGCCCGCTACTACGTGCTTAAGGTAGTAGCCATAAAGAGGGCAGCATGGTGTTCTGTAGATTAAAGATGGCGGATGACAGCTGATGAAATAGCCCGCATGATAGCAGCACGGTGCTCTGTTGATTAAAGATGGCGGATGACAGCTGTCAAAAAAGCACATGGCTTTGTTTCCAAACAAGAGCACGTGGAATTTACCGCCACCACATTTCAAACGTATCTAGCAAAAGAGGGCAGCACTGTGCTCTCTTGATTAAAGATGGCGGATGATAGCTAACAGAACTTTTCAAATTGCCCGCTACTACGTGCTTAAGGTAGTAGCCATAAAGAGGGCAGCACGGTGTTCTGTAGATTAAAGATGGCGGATGACAGCTGATGAAATTGCCCGCATGATAGCAGCACGGTGCTCTGTTGATTAAAGATGGCGGATGACAGCTGTCAAAAAAGCACATGGCTTTGTTTCCAAACAAGAGCACGTGGAATTTACCGCCACCACATTTCAAAGGTGAGTAGCTAAAGAGGGGCAGCACGGTGATTAAAGATGGCGGTTGACAGCTGTCAAAAAAGCGCGTGAGTTTGTTTCCAAACAAGAGCATGTAGAATTTGCCGCCACCACATAGAGGGCAGCACGGTGCTCAAAGATGACTGCTGTCACGTGGAATTGTCTACCACCACAGGTATCTAGCTAAAGAGGGCAGCACGGTGTTCAAAGATGGCTGCTGTCACAAAGCATTTTTCAAATTATCCGCCACCACATTTCAAAGGTAAGTAGCTAAAGAGGGCAGCACTGTTCTCTATAGATTAAATATGGCGGATGACAGCTGCACGTGGAAGGTAAGTAGCTAAAGAGTGCAGCACTGTGCTCTATAGATTAAAGATGGCGGATGTCAGCTGCACGTAGATTTGTTTATCTCACGCTAGTGAGGTTCAGTTGGTAGCACTAAGGTTTAGGCCCGCCAAGATGGCAGCACTGCCGATGACAGGTGACGAATTTTACATCTACTACGATAAAGAGGGCAGCACAGTGCTCTGTAGTTTAAAGATGGCGGATGACAGCTGTCAAAAAAGCACATAGTTGTCAAAAAGCACGTGGCTTTGTTTACCACGCGTTAGTTAGGTTAAGTTGGTACTACTGAGGTTTAGGCGCGTCAAGATGGGAGTACTGAGGTTAGCGATGCGTTGTTGTCTGTCAAAAAGCACGTGGCTGTCAAAAAACACGTGGCTTTGTTTATCTCTCGCTAGTTAGGTTAAGTTGGCACTACTGAGGTTTAGGCCCGTCAAGATGGCAGTACTGAGGTTAGCGATGCGTTGTTGTCGATGACAGCTGTCAAAAAGCACGTGACTTTGTTTACAAATTCAAATTTCCCGCGGGTGGTGGAGGAGGCCTCTGGGAGGCCTCTGGCTGTGGTGGTGGTGGTGGAGGAGGCATCTGGGAGGCCTCTGGCTGTGGTGGTGGTGGAGGTGGCCTCTGGGAGCCCGGTGGCGTTGGCGGCGGCCGAACTCTCCCATTATACTACTAGCGGTAAACCTCAAGGCTGCCACCTTATGCATGTTATAGCGCGGAATTGAAAATCCAACAGCAGAACGTCGCTAACCTCACTCTTGCCATCTTGATGGGCTTAAACCTTACTGGTGCTACCTTGGTTATACGCTTTTGTGTTAGTTTACTGTTAATCGCTAAGCTATTCGCATCATCGAAGTAGAGAGTAACAAATGCCGAGTAGATTTAAAGAAGAATCTGTTAGCAGAAGATAAAAGTCCGTCATGGAAAAACCTATGTCTAGGTATATTTGCGAAGAGTGTGGAAAAGCATTTTCCCGAAGCTATCACAGGAGACGTCATGAGATATCATGTAGGACAATTTTTCAATGCAAACATCGTAGAAGAGAGTTCAAGAACGCATACAACGCTCAACGTCATGAAGCCGCGTGTAATGTAGCTTCATCGGGAACAAAATACAAAGAGCTCAACCATATTCCAGCGAACACTGATTTATGTTTGAAAAGTACACCTCTGCGAGAGATTTTTAATTCTCCCTTGTTGTCTAGGCCTGCTGCAAGTTCTGTTACTAAGCACAAACTTCAAGATAAAGAGAGGCAAGTTCATGATTATGATAATAAGGATAATGATGTTGATAAAACAGTAGTAAAGGGAAAGTAGAAGAAGAAGAAAATCTTAATGTTTCATTGCTATTACAGCTTGATGATTTTACTTCATTTCCTAAGCCTACTACACGTTCTGTCGCAGTGCAAACATCTCAAGAAGAGATGCAAGGTAAAGAAGAAGGAAATTTTAACGCTTCATCACTCTCGAAACAAGTTAAGTTTGTACCTAGAAACGCTACTGCTGAAGCACGTATTACATCAAAACAAGTCCCTGCACATCAACTGTCTGCATATAGACTCAAAGTTCACAACAAGCCTCTGTTACCCTATGTAGATAAGCTACTGTAAAGACCCCAACGTACTCGTAAAACGTTTACAACTGCTAAGAGCCTATCATGATGCTGGTTACACACAGTATAAAGAAGATATTTTTGAAATAGAGTATGAATCACGTCGTGTAGGTATTATTAAGTAAGCGCTTACCCTCACCTAAGTCATCCATCTGTAGTATATAGTCGATCGAGTAGCTATATTCGTATAGATTATTTCCCTACATTCTCCCTTCCTTAGGGTGTTAACTCCGCCTCTAGTTGTAGAGCCGGTCTCAAGCCCGGATAAAGAGAGGAGAGGCACCCTAGCCCTCTAGCCCATTAGCCCTTTATCCCATTAGCCCTTTAGCCCTTTAGCCCATTAGCCCTTTAACCTATTAGCCCTACAAGGAATGTGCGGTAATCTAATCTTCTTAGAACAAAGGTAGCCCCTGACATGTTCTAAACACATGTCGTATCGAGTACAGTGTTCGGTTCTACTTATTTAGTGTTCTAAACACCTCAATCAATGTTCCGATCACATGATAAAGTTAACGGCATAGAGTGCAGTGTTCGATTCTAGTCTTGTTATGTTTCTTTAGTGATTTGCAAGTCTAAACATGCATAATGACGTCATCACTGCAGCACGTGCTTACTCTAGCTATCCCGATGCAGGTTTAAACTTGTTCGATAGAGCTATGCCTTGACATAAGAGGAGGCCTTAACAGCTTATGTATAGCCGCTATTGTTTAAAGATAGCTGGTGTTAAGAAAAAGCACGTAGAATTTTTCAAATTACCCGCCATCACATTTCAAAGGTATGAGGTTTAGTGCTGTAAAGATACCTGCACGATGCAAACCTATCTTTCTTCATCAGAGCAGCCACCATCTTGTGTGAGCACCTCTAGACCGTATCATAAGGAGCTGTGTATAGTCACCGTCTTGTCGCTGCTACCTTGCGCAAGCACCCCTAGGGCGTCTCATAAGAGCAGCAGCCATCTTGTGCAAGCGCTCTTAAGCTGCCTCATAAGAAGCTATGTATAGCCCCCATCTTGTAGAATTAGATAGCTGCCAATGCCAAAGGGCCTAAGTAGGGATCGAACCGTCGATCTCATCATTAGACTATGTTTTTTCTTGTTCCTGATACTGCAAACCTAGGTATCAGGTTTTGCTCTACGATGCACCGTTTTCGAGATATTTAACATTTTGCATTTAAGCCCCAAATTTAATTAATCGAACCTGCACGGCACGTTATACTCTCTACCATAGCTAAACCTGATCATGTTACGAAGACTTGCTTCAATACAAGCTAAAACAGAGCGAAAGCCAAAGGGCCTAAGTAGGAACCGAACCGTTGATCTCATCATTAGACTATGTTTTTCTTGTTCCTCGTACTGCGAACCGAGGTAGTGGGCAGAAAATTTTTTGTCCGTTTTGCTCTACGATGCACCGCTTTCGAGATATTTAACATTTTGCATTTAAGCCCCAAATTTAATGAATCGAACTAGCACGACTCGTTAGCCTCTAAGCTAGCTTTCTTCGTATGAGCAGCAGCCATCTTGCGCAAGCACCCTTAAGGCGTCTCATAAGGAGACGTGTATAGCCGCCATCTTGTGTCCGCCATCTTGCGCAAGCATCCTTAGGGCGTCTCTAGCCATCTTGTGCAAGGACCCTTAAGCCGCCTCATAAGAGCAACCGCCATCTTGCGCAAGCATCCCTAGGGCATCTCATAAGGAGCCACGTATAACCGCCATCTTGCACAAGCATCCCAAGGGCGTCTCATAAGAACCTATGTATAGCGGCCATCTTGCATAAGCACCTTTAAGGAGTCATGTATAGCCACCATCTTGTGCAATTAGCGTCGAGAGATGGCTGCTGTAGAATTTTTCTTTTTTAAATTATCCGCCACCATATTTCAACTAAAGAGTGTAGCACTGAGGTTTGCGATGTAAGATGGCGGATGACAGCTGACAAAAACGCGCGTGAGTTTGTTTACTAAACAGGAGCACGTGGAATTTTTCAATTTGCCGCCACCACATTTCAAAGGTATCTAGCTAAAGATGGCAGCACGGTGCACTCTTGATTAAAGATGGCGGATGACAGCTAACAGAACTTTTCATATTGCCCGCTACTACATGTCATAAAGAGGGCAGCACGGTGTTCTGTGGATTAAAGATGGCGGATGACAGCTGACGAAATTGTCCGCATGATAGCAGCACAGTGCTCTGTTGATTAAAGATGGTGGATGACAGCTGTCAAAAAAACACGTGGCTTTGTTTCCAAACAAGAGCACATAGAATTTTTCAAATTGCTGCCACCACATTTCAAACGTATCTAGCTAAAGAGTGCAGCACTGTGCTCTGTTGATTAAAGATGGCGGATGACGGCTGTCAAAAAGCGCGTGAGTTTGTTTCCAAACAAGAGCATGTAGAATTTGCCGCCACCACATAGAGGGCAGCACGGTGCTCAAAGATGGCTGCTGTCATGTGCAATTGCCTGCCACCACATTTCAAAGGTATCTAGCTAAAGAGGGCAGCACAGTGCTCTCTAGATTAAAGATGGCTGCTGTCAAAAAGCATTTTTCAAATTATCCGCCACCACATTTCAAAGGTAAGTAGCTAAAGAGAGCACCACTGTGCTCTATAGATTAAAGTTGGCGGATGACAGCTGTCAAAAAAGCACGTGGATTTGTTTACCGATTCCAATCTCGCGCTAGTGAGGTTAAGTTGGTAGCACTAAGGTTTAGGCCAGCCAAGATGGCAGCACTGCCGATGACAGGTGACGAATTTACATCTACTACGATAAAGAGGGCAGCACAGTGCTCTGTGGTTTAAAGATGGTGGATGACAGCTGTCAAAAAAGCACGTGGCTGTCAAAAAGCACGTGGCTTTGTTTACCACGCGCTAGTTAGGTTAAGTTGGTAGCACTAAGGTTTAGGCCCGCCAAGATGGCAGCACTGCCGATAACAGGTGACGAATTTACATCTACTACGATAAAGAGGGCAGCACAGTGCTCTGTGGTTTAAAGATGGCGGATGACAGCTGTCAAAAAGCACGTGGTTGTCAAAAAGCACGTGGCTTTGTTTACCACGCGCTAGTTAGGTTAAGTTGGTACTACTGAGGTTCAGGCCCGTCAAGATGGCAGTAATGAGGTTAGCGATGCGTTGTTGTCTGTCAAAAAGCACGTGGCTGTCAAAAAACACGTGGCTTTGTTTACCTCGCGCTAGTTAGGTTAAGTTGGCACTACTGAGGTTTAGGCCCGTCAGGATGGCAGTACTGAGGTTAGCGATGCGTTGTTGTCGATGACAGCTGTCAAAAAGCACGTGGCTTTGTTTACAAATTCAAATTTTCCGCGGGTGGTGGAGGAGACCTCTGGGAGGCCTCTGGCTGTGGTGGTGGTGGAGGAGGCATCTGGGAGGCCTCTGGCTGTGGTGGTGGTGGAGGTGGCCTCTGGGAGCCCGGTGGCGGTGGCGGCGGCCGAACTCTCCCATTATACTACTAATAGTGACACTCCGTATTTCTTAAAAGTCCAATTCAGTTCCCTTTGAGGTGGGGGACATGGGCAGAGGGATACATAAATTAATCGAAAATAGTGTCGAATCCACAGTTTTCGGGGTCGCTCAGATGATTAGCGGCACTCTGGATTTTTTCTGTCCAAAAAATGGTTGGATGGTGAAGGGGTTAGGGATATAAAAATTAATCGAAAATACTATCGAATCCATCGTTTTCGGGGTCGCTGATGTGAATTGTGACACTCCGGAATTTTTATAAGACCATGTTCATACCCCTATATGGTGGGGGGTTAGGGGGGAGTGGGATATAAACATGATCGAAAATAGTGTCGAATCCATAGTTTTTGGGGTCACTCAGATGAATAGTAATACTCCGGATTTTAAAAAATACAAGTTCAGGCACCGTTGTGGTGGGGGTTGAGGGGGTGAGATATAAAAATTAATCGAAAATATTATCGAATCCATACTTTTCGGTGTCACTGAAGTGAATAGTGACACTTCGGATTTTCCAAAGTCCATTTTAACCCCCCTTCGAGGTGGGGAAGATGGGAGAGTGACATATAAAAGTAACCGAAAATAGTGTCGAATCGATCATTTCGCGGTCGCTGAGTTTAATAATGACACTCCAGATTTTTTTTATAAATCCTATTTCATCCCCCTTTGGCATACGGGGAGAAGTGCTAAAACAGAAATTGTCAAAAAAAGACCGAAATAATGGTCGCAACCTATGTATGTTACAGCGTAGCTTTCAACCAAAATTGATAGAAGTATGACTTACTATCTGGAGAAAGTACTGTTTAGGATAAGACACCCCTGGAACCTCTAGAGGAGGGGTGATATATATACGTAACTAAAAGCGAACAATAATAGTTTTCCGAAACTACTGGAGCGATTCAAACAAAACCTGGTACACTTATGACTTTTTAAATGCTATTTATTCGGGGCGTCGACCAAAGAGAATATTTTGCCCCTACTTTGCACCGTAAGTGTGAACTTGCGTGTATTTGGAAATGGCGGAAGTGAATGTGAGGAAAGGGACATTAAGGAAGACACAAACACCCAGTCCCCAGGCCAGGGATATTAATAATTTACAATCAAAAACTCCTAACTCGGCCGGGAATCGTACCTGGTGCCACCGGGTGACAGGAGGACGCGTCGCCCCCTACACCGCGGGGCCGGACTAACACTTATGACTTACTATCTGTCGAATCGGTAGTTTTCGTGGGCACTGAGATAATTAGTCTCACTCCGAATATTTTATAAGTCCAAGTTCAGTCCCCTTTGGGATGGGGGTACGGGAGAAGTGATAATTAAAAATAATCGAAAATAGTGTCGAATTCTTAATTTCGGAGTCGCTGAGTTTAATGACATTCCGTATTTTTAAAAATATCCTATTTCATCCCCCTTTGGCATAGGGGGTGAAGGGGTAAAACATAAATTGTCAAGAATGACCGAAATAATGGACGTAGCCTATGTACGTTTCAGCGTAGCTTTCAACCAAAATTGATAGAAGTATGACTTACTATCTGGAGAAAGTACTGTTTAGGATAAGACGCCGCTGGAAACTCTAGAGGAGAGGTAATTTATATACGTAACTAAGGTAAGGTAAGGGTTATTCTGCTCGAAGGCAGGTCCGAACCTCCGCAGAGGTGTTCCTGAGCTGGAGTTGAGGTGCGGTAGGGTGGCCAGTTCCTTTCCGCTCCTCCATTCCCTTACCGCCACCAACAGCGCGTTTCTACCCATCCAACTCCTGACCACGCCCAATGTTGCTTAACTTCGGAGATCTCACGGGATCCGGTGTTTCAACACGGCTACGGCCGTTGGCTACGTAACTAAAAGCGAACAATAAATATTTTTCCGAACTACTGGAGTGATTCAAACAAAACCTGGTACACTTATAACTTTCTTAAAAATGCTATTTATTCTGGGCGTCGACCTAAAATGATCCTTTGTCCCTACTTTGCACCGTAAGTGTGAACCTGCGTGTATTTGAAAATGGCGGAAGTGAATGTGAGGAAAGGAACATTAAGGACGACACAAACACCCAGTCCCCAGGGCAGGGATATTAATCATTTACAATTAAAAACACCCGATCCGGCCGGGAATCGTACCCGGTGCCGCCGGGTGACAGGCGGACGCGTTGCCCCCTACACCGCGGGGCCGGACTAACACTTATGAAAATACCCAATATTAATGTCGAAAGACATGGTTTATGTGTCTCTGATACGAACTGTAACGCTCTTGATACCGTTTAAGTCCACGTTCAGTCTCCATTGAGACAGGAGCTCAGAAGGGCTTAAAAGTATACAGTATAAAATGACCGAGATGAGTGTTGAATTCACTACTTTTGGGGTCACTAGGCTGATTGTGACAGTCTCAATGACAGCTGAAATCGTGTACGTCATATGTATAGTGCGACGGTTAAATACATATAATTATTACTTTTTTCTGAAGGAATTCAATACTTCCCAGTCAATTCCAGCTTCCATAAAGGACAAAGTTTTACTCGAAAATTAAATAAAACTTGAAATCACATACATCTAAATAACTCTAAAACTACATAATAGGTCGTAAAATCAATATCTCAAAAATAATTCAATAAGCATGCACTTCACACTTAAATAACTGGTAATACAAATACTAAAGGTAAACATTCAAAAACCACCCGGACAACGCCGGGTACTACAGCTAGTATGTAAATAAAAAAGTAGTAAATATCAATTAAATATGTAATTAAATATGTAATAGTATTAATGCACTAAATTTACAAAAATGTTGATATATTCCTTTTTATTATGACTTATGAAACAATAAAATTGTTTTAAATACCTCCATATTTTATGAAAGAGACATCGTTGTTGTTTTAGATCATTTATATAGTCTACTGTTATCTAATTATGACAGTATTAAATACAAAATCAAATTAAAGACATAATCAAAATACTTACAATATTTAAAAAGAATGTCATGCACTGTAAATCATAGAGTATATTACACAATGTATTGCTGTAGCTAATTTCCTGTTACCCTCATGCTCTGAAAATGAAACACATAAACATTACCGAATGAAATTAATATAGAATCTGTCCTTAAACCATTATTTAGCAACAAAATTTAGTACAGAAACATTTTTATCGTGATGCACAGCATGTCACCAAATATTTCTCCATGTTTTCCATTGTGATGTTTTGGCGCTGATCCGATATAATTCTCTTGTAGACTGAGAAGGACCACTTTAAGAGATAAAACTAGCTGGGTGAAATATCTTCCGGGGGATCTTCTTGTATGCCATGAAGAATCTTGCAGACAGATAGAGAACTTAAATAACCTGGATTTCGTTTCAATATTACATGGAATTTATTAGACTCTGACGTCGATTTGTCCTCTCATGATACTAGTAAGTTTCAATTTAGCATTCTCCACAACTGTCATGGATCCCTGAAGTGGAAAGCCGATGGTCACTAGTTTCGTAATTTTATCTGCAATCCAAGTAAAATTTCTCCAAAAATATGTCATTTCACTTACTACACTCTGTTCACTGAATGCACTTTGAAAATCACATACTGATGCTGCCAACACGGGAAGGATTCTCAAATAGATTAGGTGCGACTTGGAGGGGCTTCTGGATTCTGTTTCCCAACAATAAGTTTGGTATAGTAGCGCCCCAATGTCTCTTTCGTTTCATCTTCTGCAATCCAGATATAGGAATTCTGAAAATCTCTTTGAAAAGATGCCATTATATCCTGGTAACACTCGTCCAGATAATTCTTTCAAAGCATAGAGTCATCTGGAATTGGCCTATTACAATACTTTCCAGAAAGGAATGGTATTCTGGAACCTGAGGTTTGTTCCACCGAATGTTAGCAGCTACCGTTGCCCGGAACATATCTTAAAAAAATTCACTTTTTGAACAACCTGACTGTCCCATTTGAGTTAAAAGTACCTGCTTAGAAGGGACATGATGTTTATTGTTTGTGTGCAATGCACTACATAAATATTTGTCAAGTTGTGACTTCAAGAAACACCCTATAGTTTTGTTACACACTTGGCACATTACCACTTTGCCATCCGTTGGAAATCATTCCTCAGTACTTGACGACAAAGTCAGTTTGGAAGCAAGACTAGGTGTAATTTGAGGCATTTTTGACAACCCCACGTCACGTAAGTTAACAGACAAAACAGAACACCCCTAATATACCCTCATCAATCATCACAACTTAACTGGTCAGTTGAGGTATGAGAATGCAGCCTAGAACGTCCATCTGCCATTTTCACCCCATTGTCTTGCCTCTGTTGCATTCTTTGCTTTCTCTAGTGCTCTAAGGTTTCCTATAAAATACTTTTGTATCTCATGCATAATAGTATACTTATCTGACAGCTACCCATGCCCGTAACTAATTGCATTTCAATTTGCAACAAGGTTAAATGACCAGTGCAATGGACCTAGCTATCCCAGATTTTGCTTAAGGATTAGTACTATTGTATGGAGTGAAGGCACTCAGACCTACTGTATTTCACAGACAACAGACAACGGGTTGGAAGTCCCCATTTTAAAAGAACTATTCTCTTCATCCTTCCTGTGTTGGCGGCAACTGAATATTGTATATGAAAGAAATTCACAAATTATATTACTACAGTCTGAAAACTAAATGAGCTGACACAATTTAAAAAATGAGTAGTTACTCACATATGTACAAGAAAGTTACATTATTCACATAATATGTAAAAATACCGGTTTGTAATATTACTAAGAATATGTAAAATGAAACACAGGTATAACCTATAACCATATCAGAACCACAGTTTGCCAACATTTTTATTTTCAGTTGTCTACAATTAAAGGAATGGAATATTTAATTATTAGGGCTCATAAGTTGAGGAAAAGTTCCTTTCCCCTCGAGTGTCTGAAGACAAGGCCCAACATAATATACGTTCATTTTGGGTCATTGTACGCCAGAAAATAATGGGTTTTGTTTGTCCATTTTGCCTTTTTTGGTGTTTTTTGGCTTATTGGTTCTTTTTTAGCCATTTTAGGTCTTAATGGCTTTTTCTGAAAACATCACCTTCCTTTCATTATATTTTTACTTCCCATTCTCAATTCGAATCATCATCAGTTAATCATCTCTTAAACATCTTTTCTGCAGTAAATACAAGTATTTGAAACAAATCTGGAGAGAAAAACATTCCTGGACAACAGAACCAGGTATGACCAGACAGCAGACACCTGGAAAGATCACAAATCAGATAAGGAAGTGGTGCTTTATGACAAGACAGAGAGGGTGGGATGCGGGGTAGTTGTCTTTAGACTTTATGTTTGACTTCAGTTTGTAGAAGAAAGGCAGAACGTTAACATGCCTAAAGTGAAGCCCAGAAAAATTACTTTTTTGCAAGAACTTATGTCTGAATTTGAAGCGGAGGTGTTTTCTACTGATGGAAGTATTCTTTTCTGTAAATATTGTGAGGTGAAAGTTGGTGCAGAAAAGCGGTTCCATGTCCAACAGCATGTTGGGCGTGAGAAACAGGCGAGAGCAGTTTCCTGGGTTGTGGAGAAAAGGAAATCGCAGCTTTTGTTAGGGCAAAGTGGTAGTGAATATTCTAAATGTCTCTGTTTTACAAAAGACCTTTGCAGTGCCTTAGTTAGGATGAATATCCTGTTAGCAAAGATAAGCAGCGAATATTTAAAATGTTTTTGGAACAGCATACAAATCAGAACATTCCTGACGAGTCTACCTTCTGAAAGTAGTACATGTACTGCTGCTATGAAGACACAATTGAAAAAATTTGTAACTATGTTGCAGTCGTCTAGAGTGTGCCATTTGTGTGAGAATACTCCTGATATACTTCTATCTCTGGAACCAGTTGTGACACGGTGGGGTTAAGCGCTTGTATGTATTACTGCAATCATTTTGATGTTATTAAATATCTCAACTTAAGATGTCTAACGAATTCAAATATTTAGGAAGCATGACATCAGCAACAGGCTCCATTGAAGAGGAACTTACCAGTAGGATTCAAGCCGGAGAAACATTCTATAGAGTTGTCCAAGACCTAATATGGAACCCAAAAGTACCATTGAAATGCAAGCGAGCAATTTATGACTTATTACATGCCAATTTTGACATAAGGGAGTGAGACGTGGACCTTGAGAAAAAAGGATGAAGCAAGGATTCAGTTGGCTGAAATGAGATTTCATCCGAACGATGGTTGGCAAAACAAGACAAGATAAAATTCGTAATGAGAACACCAGAGACATGGCTCAGGTTGGCAGAATGCAGGATAACATAACTCTGTATACACTCAAATGGTATGGTCGCATGCGAAGGATGGATCCTGATCGCATACCCAGAAAAATATATGAACTGCAGTTAAAATACTCAAGACGAAGAGGGCGGCCAAGAATGCGATATACAGACATGGTGAAAAACGACATTCAGCAACGAGGAGGGGACTGGGACAACATTGAAGAAGGAGAAAAGTACAAAGACAGAAGTTGGTGGAGGGGCTTCATTCGCCGACCCATCGTATAGGTGGAACGATGTGGGATATGTATGTATGTATGTATGTATGTATGTATGTATGTATGTATGTATGTATGTATGTATGTATGTATGTATGTATGTATGTATGTATGTATGTATGTATGTATGTATGTAAATCTGTGATTAACAGCTTGGATAGAGAAGATGCTGGTTTCATAGTCATGTCACAAGATCTAATGGCCAAACCTCAGTTGAAGGGCAGTTTGGCAAACATTAACAGTATTTTGTCTCATTTAGTGAAATCCTTAAACTATCTTGAAAAACGTAATGAAACCATTAATTCAGTACTCTCTAGGGTGAGTGATGTACAGCAACAATTGGAGAAATTGGAAAAAACTGTCAGCAATAAAATGAAACCAGTGCTTAAAAATCAAGGTTATTAAATTATGTGCAAGATAAATGGAATATTGAAACTAGAAAATTTTGATGGGTTTTCGAAGAGGAATTTTTGCCAAAATCTTGCTTGCTTCAAGTATGCAGCCTTAACATCCAGTGATGTGGAGATAGGTTCCTCAATGTTTCGCAACATGCTGTCTGATCTATTACACCTAAGAATCTCGAGATGACCATTTTAATATACTGCAGTGCCAATTCCGAATTCTAATTTCTGCAACCTTAGTGTGGTTAAGTCAAATATGATTCTAGTTACAATAATTGAAATTTATTTCTTCAGGATGCCCATTGTGGGTTCATTGAATTAATTTTAAGTGGCAACAGTATTTCATTCTAAATTCTCCAAGTTCTCTTTTTTAATAAACACAGAATTCCTTTCTCAAATTATGTTAATCTAAAATATATACAATGAAAGAAGTATTTCATTCATATATTTTCATACTATATGTTGCATACCACCAGAATTTTGTATTTTTAAAAATATTCCTTCATTAAATATGTAATTAAAACTAATATGATTAATTTTGATCATATTTTTGTGTCCTTTTTTCCAGTTTTTAAGTCTTTTTTTTTGGATATTTTTAGGTCTTTCATAGGTATTTTTAGACAATTTATAGGTCTTCAACTCCTGAGCCCTAGTAATTACATGCAAATCCCTAGATAATCTTCCACTCTAAATACAATCTAAAACTCATACAGTATAATTCATTTTTATAAACACATATAGTTGTTTTCTTGATTGATTAGGGATTGAATAACATCATTTATTAATAAGAACAAAGTACAGAATAGTAATACACTTATGCATGAAGCAACATTATTCAAAACATATTTGGGTATTTGACACACTTGTTTTGAAAGTTTGGATGGAGACAAAGGGGTGAGTTTTAAAGAATGTTCCAGGAAAATATTTAGAGGAAAATTAAAGGAAGAACACTTAAAATATAAGTTATATTGGAGGAATATTGATACATTAAATTGTGAAGCAGAGGAAAGTATAACGTGAAAATATCATAAGCAATATCCTTTTATATGCGTGATAAGTTTGTCGCAAATATCAACTATTCACGCATATAAAAATCTTTCATTCTAATTTTCATTATCTTTTTCTATTCCTTGCATGACGACATTCTGAATGGCTTTCTTAAGTTCTATGAGGATTGTTTTATTTTGAATTGTTTTAAGTTCTGATACTATAAACTGACCAAAAATTTCAATATGGTCATAACTAGAAGGTATATCTAAACTGGAAGTTTGGGTACCTACTGTAAGTGAACTGCCTGCCTGTTTTTGTTCTGGTACTGAAGCTGAATGAAAATTTTCAGTACCAGTATCAAAATTTTTACTAATGTTGTAGAGAGATTTTGATTCATATAATGTTGCAATCTCATTATCATTGCAGTACTGCCAGAAGATTTCTTCTTCTTCTTCTTGTTTGTTATCATCTTCTCCTTCTTCCTCTGCATCATTATCATCTTCTTCTTGTTCTTCTCCTCTTTCTTCAGGTCTTTTAGCTTCTTCATCTTCTTTTTTCTGGCCCACTCTTTCCTCTTGAAGTTTCTCCTCTTTAGTGGTGTAGCTGTTATCCGCTGTTGGTGATTTACTAGTAGATCTTCCTTTTAAAGACTCATGTCTTATCTGAGTCTTTCTTTGTTTTGAACTTCCTGTCAATGACTTTCTGTCATCAAATTCTTTTATAGACTGAATATGTGCTGGCGTTCTCGTCTTGCTCTCTTTCACATTAGTAGTTGGAAACGATTTTGCTACATTTTTCCTTGGGAAATCACCTGCGTAGGTTTTGCTGATGGATGGATTTGAAGTTTTGACTACCTTGGTGTTCTCTCTGCGAGTTCTTTTAGTTTTGACATGTAGGTTATGTACCCTTCTGTTTTCTTCAGCTGAAGTTTTAGGAAATGATCGACTAGTTCCTAGCGATCTCCTATCTTTATTGTACGTAGGTAAGTGTTTAATTCCTGCTGTTCTTAAGGCTGGTGATTCATGCCAGTTGTTTTCTTTGTTGCTCCATTGTTGCCATTGTGAAGGGTCACTCTCTTTTTCTGAGGAACTTCCATAAAATGATGCACTATTTTGAAAATAGGAAGTTTGGTCATTTGAATAGTTCATATCAGATTCCTTGACAGTAAAATATGTATTCATTGAAGCTTCCTGACTAGTGTGTACTGAGTGGTCATCAGACTTGAATGTTCCTGTAGGGCAGATAGCTGTGGATCCAGTTTTTGTGTTATCCTCTAGTTGGTCATAATCTGCATAGTCTTCATCTGAATCCCGTCCAGTCTGAAACATTTGTTGTTTGTAAGTTATTTTTGAAGTAGTAGCAGTAATAATACTTCCAGTATACCTGCCAGCCAGCACCAGTTGAGAATAAGTTCATGCAACATTGAAGTTTGATTCCAGTGCAAGAAGAGTGGAATTCCATACTGATTACTCAGAATGTTCCTACACTGACTTGCTTTGCAATAAAACTTTCGTTCAAAATGAAGCTTCTATAGCATTCTTAAGAATTTAACACGTTAGCTGCCAAGCCATTTTGGCTTCCCTCTCCTTACAAGAAAGAATTTTACTTCCCTCTCCTTATGTGCCAAATTTATGTTAACAAAGTGTCTCTGTATATCCTGTTTTGCCATGCCCATATATTGCCTGAAGATGGTTTTCCGTGGTTTCCCATTTTCACACCAGGCAAATGCTGGGTCTGTACCTTAATTATGGCCACGGCCGCTTTCTTCCAACTCCTAGGCCTTTCCTATCCCATCGTCGCCATAAGACCTATCTGTGTCGGAGCGACGTAAAGCCCCTAGCAAAAAAAAAACATAAATGAGGCAAGAATCTAAAAGAGAGGGGGGATGAAGCCATCATGCCGATCGGGTTGGCTTGTTTACTTTTGGTCATTATGGACGTATAAAATTGACCCACTGACTTGATCGGGCGGTGGTCATTTTTAATTCTCTGCAAGGAGAACAAACTTTATGTCCTGGTTACATACTGCTGTTTGGTACGAGAGCTTCAAGAGACTGCCTGCAGCCATTGTTGTTTTCATTCAAAGTTTGTTCTGTGTGATAGTAAATGTAAATATGTGTACCGTACTAGTAATTATTTAGATGAAAATAGCATTCTTAGACGGTCCTATATCAAGTGAACATAAATGTGCTGTTGATCTTATGAGTGAGTATTACAAAAGTCATGATGCTGTGAGTATAAATGGACATCCTGGTGAACACTGTGGTGGTTGGTGATTCAGACCCTGATCTGGAATTTCTGTCACCCAGTGATAATGAGTGTTCACAAAGTGATTTGTCAGGTGACGATACCACAATGAATGAAAGTGAGCGTATGAGAAGTAGATGAAGACATAGAATGGAACACGTATAAAACAAACAAAAGCATTTTCCTTTTACTGGCAATTCAGGTTATAGTTTCAATTCGCCACGTAAAGCAACACCATCTGACGAACATTTTTTTGGCAGATGAAATTATTCAGCTTATCCACAAGCCAAATTCACACCAAAGTCATTTTTAGTTGTAGATTACAACAAAGTAGGAGACTTCACAAACAGTGTCCAACAAATTGTGAGAAAATGAAAAATTTCTTGGCCTTTTGTTGTGGATGGGATTAGCATAATTTCCTAGAATCAGTGATTACCGGTTGAAGAAAATACTATATAAAAACTTTGTGGCCAGCAAGATAATAAGTAGGAACCAATTTCAGTTACTGTTCACATTCTGGCACTTCAGTGATAATGAAAATATGGTGCGCGAAGATCGTCTTGCAAAAAATTTCCCCCTAGTTTCAAAGCTGAATGAACTATTTCTGACTAAAAAACTCTGAAAAAATATGTTTATAGATGAGAGCATTGTACCATTTCAAGGAAAAAACCCCTGTGGGTGAGGGAGGTAGAATAACGCCAACGTTATCCCCTGTCTGTCGTAAGAGGTGACTAAAAGGAGCCCCAGGGGCTCTCAACTTGGGAGCATGTGTTGGCAACCATGGGGCCTTGAGCTGAGTCCTGGCAATGCTTTCACTTACTTGTGCCAGGCTCCTCACTTTAATCTATCCTATCCGACCTCCCTTGGTCAACCCTTGTTCTTTTCCAAGCCTGATGGTATTAGATTGCAAGGGCTAGGGAGTCTTTCATCTTCACGCCCTTCGTGGCCCTTGTCTTCCTTAGGTGATTCCTTCAATTTTTGAAATGTCAGACCTCTTCCATTTTATCTCTCTGATTAGTGCTAATATAGAGGATGGTTGCCTAGTTGTACTTTCTCTTAAAACTACCATCACCGCCGCTGCCTAGCTCGTACATTCATAGGGCTACAGGATGAAGTCATCATGCCTGTGAAAGTGACTGGGCACCATTACCTGTCTGAATCCACCACCACCACCAGTTTTCAAGGAAAACTAGTTTTCGAACAGTATTTAGTTGAACCTGACCTATACATGTATCAGGGGAAGAGAAAAACTACTTGTAACTCAGAATTACTTAGATATCAGACTTAAACAATATATCACATATTTTCTGAAAAACCAATGGAATAGACCTACATGTGTAAATCCTTGCAAATAATAAATACATTAAGACAGAAAATATTATTTTGAGCTTGGTCCAGCCTTAAGGAAATCATATAGCTTGTCTTGTTTCACTTTTCTTGCATTAAGAGTATAAACCTCCTTTTTCAAAGTTAGTAAAGAATTCAAAGCATTTTCACTACAACTTTTCGCACTGATGTAACACCTACACACATCGATTGCACTTATCACTTCACTCAGTTCAGGTGTTTCAAGATTTAAGTCGTTATCTCCATCTCCATCACTGTCACTATCGCTTGTAGCTGGTCCACCACAACCGCGTTGTTGGCATACATCAGCAATAAGCTCTTCATCCGGCAGTTCTCCACATACAGCCAGATTATCATCGAAATGCACAAAAGTATTGAATTCTACACCCTCCGGTAGCTTTAGCTACTTGCCAGACAAAACTTCGTCCCCATAATCATCATTAGACGTAGCCTCTTCTAGTATGACACCAACTTTGCGGAAACAGTTGCTGATTGTGGAGGATGACACCTGCTTCCAGGCAGCTGAAATAAAGTCCATGGCTTGTAGCAAATTAATGGAGAGAGATTCACTTTCTGCATCACTCAGTGTTATTAAATGTTGAACCAGCATTTTTCTATAATGCAATTTGAAATTCACAATGATGCCCAAATCAAGCAGTTGTAGAACACTGGTACAGTTAGGAGGGAAAAATTCCACTCGGACATTCTCCAGAATAATTTGAGGTGGTTGTGCTGCACATCGATCCATAAGAAGAAGGATCTCCTTCTGTTTCTTCTTCATTTTTATGTCCAGTTTCTTCAACCACTGTTCCATTAGAAGCATAGTCATCCACGAATTTCTGTTGGATTCATATTCCGTAGGTTTTGTTTTCGTACCCTTAAAACACCTTGGATTCTTCAATATTCCTATCACAATTGGAGGAAGTTTGTCAGATTCATCTGCATTGGTGGCGAGAAGTATTGTTACACGAATTTTACTTTTCTTCCCTCCATGGCACGAGTCACCTTTTTCAGCTAATGTTTTAATAGAAAGGAGATTGTAGAATAGGCCAGTCTCATCACAATTGTAGATGTTTGGAGGCTGATAAATGCTTACAATACACGGCAGAACCTCTTCTTTCCAGCGTTGCACCGTGACGTTGTCCACAGCTTTTGAGTTACTGCAAAATGTTCTTCCTGTGATTCCATGACGATCATTAGATCCTTGCAACCATCCTGATGAAGTCTTGAAATCAGCAGTGATACTCATCATTTTAGCTAAATCTATCGCCTTTGCGTTCAGCATGTCGCCACTAATTTTAGAGCTGCAGCCTGCTTTTGCTGGAACCATGTGAAAAGTGCTTTATCCCAATCTACATACCTTCCTTCTTGCTGACGGCTACGCTTTGCTGATTTTGAACCCAGTTTTAAGAACTCATCCAAAATAGCGTTTCTTTTACTGATGACTGTACATAACGTGCTATAAGCAATCCCTAAGTCTGAAGCAATTTCAGTCTTTGTTTTCTGTGGATTAGCGTCCGCTTCTCGCATAAACTTTACTTTTTCTGTCCTCCATGACTAATCAAAAGCAACTGAATGACAAAACTACTGTACAACAGTAAACACCAGATACCGGCACCGTAGACATTTTACTTCTCCGTTGTTCCCACGACAGAAATTCTCATATTCAAATAAATTTCCTGTATTTTCTTTTGTTTCCGCACTGAAATCGCCCACTTTGCTTGTGATGTATCTTAATCGCTGGCAGCGTTATAAAGGTAAAAAATGATGAAAGTAGAGAGCAGAGAGATAGAGAGTGAAGGGCACTCGCTCGGTTGGCCTTTGTTAAGCCGCCTGTAAATAAGGGTCAACAATGTCACGCGGCGAAACTCTTTGTGTTCTGTTTCAGCACCAAAATCCGACCACTCTACTTCCGCCTCTGCCGACAAAGAGGAAACTTCGTAAATACAGTAGTTTCTTCTAAAAAAAGCACGTGCTCATTACAATTACGCAAAACTCAGTTATATTTCACTGACACTTAATACGTATAACAGCGAATTTTGTATAAACGGATTACATATAAATAAAGTTTAATTAACGCGCTTTTAAATTACATTTTGCCGGAACCTAAAGGAAACTACGTACAAATACAAATTATGCAGAACAGAGTTACGTATAAAGCACTTTCAACTGTATTCCAAAAAAGGCACATAAGTATGGAATCAAGATATTCAAAGTTTGTGATACGAGTGGATGTATCTTTGTTTTAAAGGTTTATATTGGGAAAGGAACTGCAATGTATGAAGTCATGTCCATGACAACATCCATGGTTATGGAAGTGATGCATCATTATTTTGACAAGGGCCATGTGCTGTATATAGACAACTGTTACACCTCTATAGAACTAGCAAATGAACTGCTGTCAAGAAACACCCACCTTTTGGCACAGTAATGACGAACTGAAGAGGTTTACCTTGAGTCATGTGTGCTCAAAAGTTGAAAAGAGAGGAAATGTCTTGAGAACACATGTAGGATTGTGATGACAAAATGACTTGACAAAGGAGAAGTCAACATGGTATCCGCAAAACATCCCATTGTGTTTGTTGACACAGGGAAACTGAACAGAAAAAATTAAATAATTTTCAAGCCCCTTGTAGCAGTCGATTACAACAAAGGGAAAATGGGAACAGATGTTTTAGACCAGATGTCATTCTATAGCACTGCCATCAGGTGGTGTCATAAAGTCGTTGAGGAATTTCTGCGAACAGCTGTTGTTAGTTCTTGGCTTGCTTTACAAAAGTAACACAGGAGCAAGCAGCAGTTGACCTAAGAGCTATGGAATGTCCATAACCACATTCAAAGAAAGCCTAGATCGTGCACTCATGGGGATACAGGATGAAGTCATCATGCCTGTGAAAGTGACTGGGCACCATTACCTGTCTGAGTCCAATGTCTTTATGAGAGAAGGTCAGAATAACAGAAGAATCCAGACGAAGTGCAAAGTTTGCTACTGAAAGGTTAAGGAAGCAGAAGGTCGTAAAAAACACAAACAATCAGATGAAGGTGACAACATTCTGTTAACAGTGTTTCAATAAGCACTTCTTATGTAAATACTGTTTCAGAACTCTTCATAAGTCGAAGATGTTTCAAACATGCCTTTTGTAGTTTAGGTTCTTATTTTTTTATGTCCATTAATCATATTAGTTACAATTTTTGTAATAATTGTTCCAAAACTGCTATTTTGTGTAAGTATAGAGTATAGGCCTAACATTCTGCTCACTTTCAAGGCAATTACGTGTTATTTTGGTTATTGTTATGTAAAATTTTATGACCGACCCAATCAGGCCAGCACAAGTATGTCTTGTATGATGGCATTCTGGAAGTGCTGTAAAATATCTAGCTGACATCCTTGAGCGATTGTATTGCAATACTGACATGGCTCAAAGTCTCTCTTGCCATCATAATTTATATAACCTCCATCAAGTTGATACAGGAGAGAGAGTTATAATCACCTAACAACCAGTTGTCGCCTGTCCAATCAGACCGGCGGGAACCCTTACAATTAATTAATTAGCTATGGTGTTGGTCCTGATGGACGCCCGTGGCAGCTAACATGTTAAGTACTGTAAGACTATTAAAATTACTGGTCATTTATCATCGGAACATTTAAATTAATTAGGCATTTATAATTATGTACCTAGAACTACTTGCCATATAGCTTTAAATATATCAGAACTGACTGCTGGTTAACAAGTATACTGTAATAGCACAGAAGTTATAGAGTTATCTCACCTATTAGAACCATAAGCAAAATTAAGAAATGAAATATTTTGTATAAGGTACTATGTACTACTGTAGAACCTGTCCTCAGCAGAACCCCAAGGGGCAGGAATTTTTTCCACTATATGCAGGATTCCAGTTCATAAAAGGGGTTAAAAATAAAATAAAAATCATAAGTACATACATCCCTTAGGTAATTCAGCAGTAGATTTATAGAATTGTGTGTGGTAGTAGATATAATAATGACACTAATCACACATGCATACACACTAGTTCATCAGCACTAACACTTGCTTAGAACTTCCTCACAGTGAACCGTACTATAGCACATACATTTATTTAATACACATTAAATGTTTTATGGAAATAAAACCAGTAGTAGTACTATGCAGTACTGTCATTTACTTCCTCCATTGATACCGAATTGTACGCTGGACACAACTATCCCTGGTAGCACGGTTTTAAATTAAAATGCAGGTACAGCAAATAATATCCAACAGTTCGGCATCATTTTTTGGTAGCCGAAAAGACTGGATGTCCTTTACAGCTGAAAGGGCATGTCTGTAGGACTTTACATAAACTATCTTCTTCATTGTCTTCATTCTCGTCATCGCCAAAAATTTCTGTTTTCTTTTCTTGGAGGTGATGGGGGATGAAATATTCAATCTTTTCTAATGCCACCTCTGTCTCAACGTCTAGATCAGTGGCCACGTACTCTTCTGCACTGACATTATCATAATTACACTGTTCAAGAGTTTGTTGTAGCACAGCAGTATTTTTGTTTATGGTTCCTTCATCAGGGTGTGAGACAAACTTGGCTTTGTGAAAGCACTGAGGTACTATATTTGGTGACACCCTTTCACTGCTTCTACAATCCAAAGTACAGCATCAAGCATAGAGACAGATTTAGTCAGTTCAGTGACAAAGGACGCTGATTCCATGTTTACAAGCGATGATGCCATTATTTTCATACAGCAGTTAATGATGCACTGTCCATTGGCTGTGTTACACTAGAAGTATTCAGAAGGAACCATGTGAATTTAATGTTAGAAAGCTGTATTGGTGAATGGAATGTAGAATTATCAAGAAATAGATTGACATTACTGTTTTGTGGCTTCATTCTCGAGTTGAATGACACCAACCATTCCTCCAGTAGGTGTGATGTCATCCATGCCCTCTTATTGGATCTCCAATCAACAGGTAGAATCTTTAGATCAATGTTCTTGGAAGCATATGGATTTTGCTACTTTTTCTATAACTAATGACTTTTTAAGTTCCCCAGAAGGAAAACCACATAAGAATGTCAATCTCTCTTTATAAAGTTTCCCTCCTCTACATCTTTCCCCTTTAAGTGATAATGTTTTACTAGTAGTGCTTGGAAAAATAGTCCAGTTTCATTACCATTAGCTATGTTCTGGGGTTCATAGCCTTTTAATAGAGAGACAGTTTTTTAAGTCCAGTCTGGAAAAGTTTCCTCAGCGACGTCTCAGGTTACCTATGGGAATCAACATCTATATCGTCTCCAGCCTCTCTGCAGACCTCCTTCAACACTATCTGATATCTTTTAAAACTTTCCAACCACCCATTGAAAGTGCTAAAATCTTCTTTTCTGAGCTTTTCTGCAACTTACGTTACATGGTGTTGTAACATTGTCCCAGATGTGGGCAAATTCCTTGCTCTTGCACTGACAACCATTCCACAACAATTTTGTTTATTTCCTCATTCCCAGTTATTCTGAGCTTTCATTTCACAAATCTGTTTCCCTATAACCAATCTTCATTTAATTCTGCCTTTTTCTTAAGAATGTCATAGACTTGTGTTTTTCCAATATTAAGCTTGGCTGTGATCTTCTTAACAGACAATTTGTATTTCTCCTAGCTTCTAAATCTAAAACCACGCATTTCCTTCCTTCCATCACTTTTAAAAATAAACTGTTACTACGGCATAAAATTCCACACTAAATCTGTGACCTTTCAAGGAAAACTGCACTGCATTGTTAAGCAGGTAGTGTCCCGACCCTCCCAAATTCCTGCATTTTGTTAGTCAACATCTCATTAAGGCTACACTCGCACGGTCATGAAATTAGATAAGGGCTAGAGAATGCCGCTAAGTTTCCTGCCTCAAGTTTCGGTCTTTCCGCATTCCTGAAGTAAAGGATGTCTAAACCAGATGGAATATCCCTGTCATGGTTGGTGCCTTACAATCAGATGGTCCGATTTAATTTCCTTCGGAGTACACATGTACTGAAAAGGATTAGGAAGAAAACTAACATATTTTTTCCGTTATTGTCGCAAAATTACCTTTTATTTCCTCGTCATACAGGTTTTGCTAAATACAGATGAACTTACATGAATATTAAACCATAATTCACAAGATAGAAAATTTTTTTGATATGTACAGTTTTCTGGTTCGTAAAGGTTCGCTGAAGACAGGTTTTACTCTTATTATACATTTACCTGCATAACTCTTAGTGGAAGCTGATGCAAAAATAATAAAAGAAAATCATGTTATGAAATTCTTCAAATTGGGGGCTTACATTAAAACACGTACTGAAAATAGCCAATACCAGTATATATATTTTTCTCCCCACATGTTGCTAAGTTGTTAGTGGCTCGAAGTTATAGTAATTTTGGAAGATACAAATTTTGAAGTAGTGTCTTAAAAATATGATACCTCAGTTTGCCATGAGTAATAAAGTCATATGATGGTAATAACAACAACACTGACAATACAAAGCATGACATTTTAATTCCTATCACAGAGTTCTACAAACTTCGATGTATGAACACCTAGTGGTATATAACATTTTCAGATAGAATATAACTAGCAAAGACGATGAATTTTTTGTTCATTCAACCTCTTATTAGAAAATTATGGTAATTCAAAGAACAGGGTAGATTGAACAGGTAAGTAGGAATGACAGTGTTGAGTTCTATCAGATGCAATCCTTCTCGTAATTTGCCTACAAATAATCTGGAAAAATAAAAAGGACCATAACAAGGATGATTGGTATTGGAGTTCATCTGTACCTCCTCTGCCAATTGATAATGATGCCATTATGTTACTGCATTGAGCTCTTCTGTCAATGTCAGTTCCCATAAATATCTTATATTTTAATATCAATTGTATGAAGAAACTTTACTTCATACGGCAGGCTACTGTCAGCATATTTTATTATGTTATCTTCCTACAGAATTTGTAGGCTGGCACAAGGGTGAAGAGTACCATAACCAATACATATTTCACATTTTTGCTTTTTTCATTTAACCCTCAGTTGGGCACATAAGGTCTTTAGAGGCCCCATATCTCTTTCACGACTTATAGACCAACATTTATTTGCTAGAATCTAGGCTTGCTGTGACATTTCCTATCTGGTTCTGTTGAGTATAATAGTAACATTGTCAAATGTCGATTTATTATGTACTTTTGTCCAGAAAATATATATCATAACAGCCCCCTCCAATGGGCACTTGGGCCCTCTGTACACTCTAATGCATTTTTCTTTCTGTTGTGTTTGAAGTATGCTAGTTTTACTGTGCATTTTTAGATGCTACTTTGTTGACCTAACATTCAATCAATTCTTGTCATGGAACAAGCGCAGTTAGTTAGGAATATATCAAAGGAGATGTTGAAAAAATGAATCAGATGGCAGACACATACAGTGTAAAGTACATCACCGAACACGGGTCCCTTGTTTTGTTCTACAAAATGTTACATATGGCTGCGATTACTGCCATGGTACTGTGGTTGTATCATTATCCACAAAGTCTAGGACATTCCAATCAGAAGAGGAGAAAGTTTCTGCTGTATCTAGGAAGACAACTAATTCATCCCTACATAGACAGTTGGCTTCTGAAAAAAAACAAAAAAAAAATGTTATCAGAAAGGTGTGATTCGCCGTAAGACCTATCTGTGTCGGTGCGACGTAAAACAACTAGCAAAAAAAAAAAAAAAAAAAAAGAAAGGTGTGAATGTTCATCTTGCCATTGGATATGATTATGAACTTTCTGCTGGAATTCCTTCTAGACAACAAGGACAAAACAAGAGAAAGGTGCTCCATGTGTCCAAGACATTTAGACAGAAAGATAAAAAATATTTGTAAAGTTCACTCGGAAACTGTTGTAATATGCTTGGAATGTTCCAATAATCAGTAGCCTGCAACAGTTTTCTTTATCTAGAAGTTTGTTTTCTAAGCTCACCAGACAAAAAAATTAGCCATTCCTGGAGAAATAATTACAAGTATCATTTGATACCGTATAACTACACCTCCGGACTTGATAACCACCTGGATTTGGTTAGGAAGTGAATCCACAAGGTTGTGCAGATATGTCGCATCCAGGTTAAGCAACTCGCTGAGGATTTGATCAGACAATTCCACCAAATTGCGGGGGTGCTGATGTCAACGTTTTACCTGCTGTTCCAACATGTCTCACAGATTATCATTGGGATTCAAGTCAGGTGATTTTGCAGACCAATCGAGATGTAATAGGGTGAGGGAGTGTTCATAAAACCAGTCACATATGCGTCCAGTCCGATGAACTTTGGTGTTGTCACCTTGAAAAATCGGGCTAACAATAGAATACTCATCATGCAGATGTTGACTGAAAGGCAACACCTGATCATCCAGAATGTTTAAATTAACATGCTGGTTCATGTTAATGGTCACCTCAATGAGCAGGCCCAAACCATGATACGAAAAACACCCTCAAAACATCACAAACCCACCTCCGACTCGAACCTGACCTTGCACACATCCAGGATGAAATGTTTAATGTGGCCTTCGGTGTACTCGACGACGTACATCATTGGAATACAGGCATAGACTTGATTCATCAGACCACATTATGTTCTGCTAGTCAGAGACTGTTCACGTTCAATGATTTCTAAGCCATTGAAGACACACAGCTTTATGTGCCTGTGTGAGCAATGGCCTCTTGCAAGGTGACTGACTCCACATGTTCATTGCATGCAGTTCTCATCGCAATGTTATCTCACTAATACGTTGGGATGGACCTTCATTCACTGACTGTAGCAATTCCTGTCGGGTTTGGAAGCAATTTTGATTCACAAGCCGTGAAACACATCTCCGGTACCTTCCAGTTAGGATATTTTTCCGACCACAATTCTGACATATTTTGTGGCCATGTCTAGTATACCACTGCTTGTAGACCTGTTGAACAGTCTTCTGCAAAACACCAAAAATCCAGCAACTTCACACACCATATGGCCATGGGCACGGCCAAACACGTTTGCCCATTTTTGCCACTCTAACGTATCCATATCTACCCATGTTGACATGAATGTCTCGCTGATCACTACCTCACATACAGGTTGTGCACATGCAGTTGAGCACGGGAATCATTTGCTGTGCCGTCTGCACAGGATTAACGATCCACCTGTGCGTGTGCGCTAGGGTGAATATTTCTTTGTCTGGTGAGCTTAACTCTTCAATAATTTCTGAGCATTAGGCAATGGTTCCTGGAACGTCGCCGAAAACCTTTGATGTATTAGTCCAACACTAACCCACTAGCAAATAAATAAATAAATAAATAAATAAATAAATAAATAAATAAATAAATAAATAAATAAATAAATAAATAAATAAATAAATAAATAAATAAATAAATAAATAAATAAATAAATAAATAAATACTGTAGATCAACAAACAATGCTCTTATGGTTACTCCGTCCTCTTTACGACCCCAACCAAAGAAAATTATAAAGGAGTTCACAGAAGTCCCACCTTACAATACAAATACTGTATCAGTTTAATTAAGATCAACTAGTACATGTTTCGTCCTTGTATCGTTGATGCTGTAGTGTCCTCCGCCTTGCAGCTATGCAACCTGCTCACGCATCGAAGCTCGTAGAATATTCGTATGTGTCCAGCTTGCGCGCTGACTCATGACTTGTGATGTCAGCTAGACAGTATGAAATGGAGCTCCGATTCCGCCGCTGTAGGGAAGGACGAGCTGACTGTCGTAGCGGAAGGACGTACGTGCCTCTCGTCCTGTACTTTTCAAGTATCAGCCAGGCACTTGTACTTATTAGTACATCTTAGAAGGAGCATTGTCTGAGCTGTAGCACTTTTCAGTGCTCGCTCTTTCTTCTGTTTCAGGATTTCTTACAGGAAGACCAGGATGGGGAAGCTGTTCATCACCGGGGTGCCGGACAACTACGACTACAAGGCAGTTCTAGAGTGAGTACTGGCTAACCTCAGAAGAGTAACTGCCCCCGACCTTAGACTCCCATCGCTGGTGTTCAAACGGTGGGAGGAAGCCCACCTACCTAGACACGCTCTGCATAATCGAATTCCTCAAGAACATCGCGAAGTCCCTCGGAGAGACGGCCTACGAGATCATCGGCGAGGTGATCCCTTTCCGGGCGGTCATCATTCGCCCTAAGGACGCAAGCCGCTTCAAGGTCTACGAGGAGCAGGCGTCCCAACATTTTCAGGTTGCCCGGCTACCAGGACTCAGGGAGCACCTGGGCGTTTCAGGCTACCAGGAGGCAGCCACGCAGACGGAGCCGGGGACCAAGGACGACGGCGGCGCTCCCAAGCGCAGTGACGGCGTAATCCCAGTTGGAAAGCCGTACTTTACGAAGTACACGCAGACCAACAAGGCCGCCAACCAGGGTCGTCGACCACCTACCAAGGCGAAGTGGTCGCAGACGCAGGCTTACCAGGAAGGGCCTGTTACCCGGGCGCAAACCAGGAAAGCGCCCGTGATGGTGGAGAGCAGCACAGCAGTGGAGAAGGACGACCCCTGGCGTTCTGAGGCTGCTGCCCAGGCCCAGCCTGTCTGCATGTCTGTCGAGCTGCAGACCTTGATGTGCGCCCCTCGGGACAGGGAACGCAGTCGAGGGTTAACACCGACTTACGGCACCGCCGCCAGCCAAGAGAAGGAAGAAGACGGCGACGCAGCGGAGCCACCAGTTACCCCGGGGCCACCAGGCCGGGAGGAGGGCCACCAGGACGAGGCCTCTTCCCCTGCCGAGAAGAAACCCCGTGGGGAAGAAGAAGACGCCGGACCAGGAAGCAGAAGACGACGCCGGCCCATCAGGAGACGGCCGCCCAGCCGCAACCCAGGACTGCTCCCAGGACAGCAGTCAACCGAGGAGCCAATCAGGAGAGGACCTCAGCGGATAGCGACAGTCAGGTGAGAGTAAAACGTTCCTCTCAGCAGCTCTTGCAGTGTTTCCACTGTTTGAGGTGGGACCACCGTCAGCTCAGCTGTGGACTCCAAGTGAGGTGCAACCGCTGTGGTGGTGATCACCACTGCACGGCCTGTGCAACACTTAAGGAGGCGCCGGTGTGCGCCAACTGCTCGGAGGGCCACCCGGCCTCGCACCGCAGTTGCCCAGTCTACTGGGCCATGGCGCGGGCAGAGAAGAAGGAGGCCCGGCGTCATGACCCACCCCCTTCCAGGAGGCCCCCGCCTCGGCGGGCTTGGCCTTATTCTCCGGGATCGGAGACTGGGTACGGGGTACCCCAAGGAGGTGGCAGGCCCTAGTGGTACTCGACGCATGGCTCCGCAGCCGGCAAGGACCGCGCTAGTCACAGCAGTGCCCAGACGGACTGATCATCTGGCAGACGGATTGGCGAGGAATGGGTTTATGACTTGTGCATGTTACCTGTTCTTAACTAACACAACCTCTGGTCTTTTTCCAGCCCACATCCTTGCATGTGCTATCACAAGATGTCAGGTTTTACATGTAGGCTATTTCTTCTTTCTGCCTATGTGGTTTTTCCCTGACCCTTCAATACCATACATCAACAACACCTTACCTAACACAAACTCTTGCCGTGGTAGCGAGTCTGACTCGGAAACCGGCAGATACTCCTTGTATCACTTCTCACTCCTCCCTGCTATCTCTTTCTTCTTCTTAGAAGTAATAGCATGTCGGAGGCCATGTAGATTGAGTCGATGGTCACGCGGGCGGAGCGGGCTTCGGGGGGCCCCCAAAAAATGCCGCTGTAGGCAGTCAGCTGTGTCCAGCGATCAGCTCTACGCACTAAATCAGACATGGTGGTACCCCTGTTGAAAATGTGGACTGAATAGGCGGACTGAACTCTGATCGAGAGGTCTCACCTCTGGACTAAATACCGCCTCAAAATTCCCGCCTTCCTTTTAACTTAGCCTACGCCATTATAGCATTCTGCTAAAAAGAACTTTGCATTAAGTTCCAGCCAGACTTCCAGACATTAGATAGCCATCAGCTATCACAGACTTTCACATGATAGTGACACTCTACATCATCAGTATAGATCCAAATGTACATATAGGACTACAACTTTCGTAATGTTAATGTAAATATGTCTTGTTCAAACAGCAAACTTACTCACGGTATTATTTAGTGTGCGCTCCACAATAAGAAGCAAGGCTCAAGTTCCTTCAACACACTTTTTAGTTGTGTTATATATATTGTAGCCGGCCTCGTGGTGTAGGGGTAGCGTGCCTGCCTCTTACCCGGAGGCCCCGGGTTCGATTCCCGGCCAGGTCAGGGATTTTTGCCTAGACCTGAGGGCTGGTTCGAGGTCCACTCAGCCTACGTGATTAGAATTGAGGAGCTATCTGACGGTGAGATGGCGGCTCCGGTCTAGAAAGCCAAGAATAACGGCCGAGAGGATTCGTCGTGCTGACCACACGACACCTCGTAACCTGCCGGCCTTCGGGCTGAGCAGCGGTCGCTTGGTAGGCCAAGGCCCTTCAAGGGCTGTAGTGCGATGGTGGGGGTAATATATATTGTGCTTCTTGTATACAATACAACAATATGGTGACGAGGAAAATTCGGAACACCATTATTCACAACATTATAACGAGGACAAGTAACATTATCACCACAATACAACATTATGTTCACTCACACCACCAGGACGAAATTACATCACCAGATATATTCCAGTCCTACGAATTTCAAGATTTTATTCCACGTGTGTGCGTCTAGTCGAACGGCCAGCATTGCACATCAAATGCAGAGCACCATTTCACATTAAGTCACACAGCATTCGTTCCTACTGTGAGTTCATTCTCCGCACAGGCTCTTCCCCTGTCGCACGCTGATGGTCACGCTTATCGCTCGCCCTTTGCACAGCGTTCTCTCCCCTTACATACCAGCCTCCGCCTGGCGTTCTACTACACGCAACTCGACAAGTCGAACAAACTGTGTCCTACATATTATACGCCAACATGGCGAATGCAGACCAATTAGGAGATGGGAGCTATCCTCCAGGCGTTACAGCAGCAGCAACAACAACGATGTATGCAACAACAGAAATCAGTATTACTTACGGACTTTCAGGTTCTGTCCACATCCCAACAGAGCAATGCAGTTCCTTCATTTGCTTCCTTCAAACCAGATAAAGAAGAGTGGTCTGTCATTTTGCTTACTTACAACAGCACTTCATCTGTCATGCCATTACAGATGAGAGGTGCCAACGAGCTCTCTTCCTTAGTTCTGTGGGAAATGAAACCTGTGAATTACTAAAGAAATTAAGCTCGGAAGAGCAGATCTCGGAAGTTCCTTTCACTCAGGTCATAGCTTGCCTCAGTGAGCACTGTTCTAAGAATCCCCACATTGTGGCAGCTTGCTATAAATTTTTCAGTGCCGAATGAAACCGAAACAGATTCGCACGGAATGGATTGCGGAATCACGTGGTCTCGCAAAGAACTGCAATTTCGGCTTGTCATAAGGATAGTTGTGGAACGCCATATACTGACTCACTCATTCGGGATATGGTCATACTCCATACGCGCAAGACAAAGTCCGTTTCGACGCTGTCAAAAGCAGTAACCTTTCCTTAGAGGAAGTCCAGGGTATTGCCACAGTCTATGAAATGACTACTAAGACTGCATGTGAGATAGCTAACAGATACAAAGTGGCTCAGATGTCTCATACGGCCAGCAAGTATTCTCCTCCGAATCACCAGGTCAGCTTGCTCATTTCGAAGCGCACCCGCCAGGTTCTTTCTCGCTCTTCCCTGAAGACACGGGTCACTAAGCACACTCTGAAGCTCCTGCCTTCATGCAGAGGATGTTTTAAACATCACGACTGACGTGACTGCCGATACTTCAAGGTAACTTTTGATCGCTGACATAAAATAGGGCATATCAAGACTGTCTGTAAGTGTAAGTCCCACCTTGAACGACCTACTAAGAAGAAAACGCAGGACATGGAAGTCGATTAAATCAACCTGGTTCTGCCTACAACCAATTCCAGCAAAATCGTCATTCCGATCACCTTCCAGGATCACTCAACCGATTTCCAATTGGACACAGGATTGCCCGTCTCCATTTTCAATCTTGCTACCTATCACAGCTTAGGATCGCTGTCATTTTCTCCAACTGATATCCAGCTTGTTACTTTTAACAAAAAGAAAATTGACATTAAATGCAAAAATCACTCTTCCCGCAAGTTATAAGGACATCCATAAAGTAGTTACCTTACTGGTTGTCAACAACTACACTGCATCCAACATTCTAGGCATGGACCTCTTCAACCTATTCAGATTTCAGATACATGACAATATCAATGTCGTTTCCAAATTGCAACCAACCGCAGATATCACTAACCTACATAAGCAATTTCCTGAAGTTTTCGACACCACCCTAGGCACAGCCAAAGGATACACAGCTCATATCCAGCTTAAACCAGGAGCCAAACCTTGCTTTTACAAGGCACATCCTGTCACTCTCGCGCTCCAGGATCGAGTTAAGCAAGAACTACAGAGATCGATAGCAGCCGGTATTGTAGCACCAGTTCACTCCAGTCAATGGTCTACACCTATCGTCGTAGTCAAGAAGGCAAATGGTAGTATCCGCATTTGTTGTGATTTTTGATCTACCGTCAATTTTCAAATTGAAACGGAAGTATTCCCGATTCCCCGTCCTGAAAATTTATTTCGCCGTTTATCCGGTGGACAGTTGTTCTCTAAGGTGGACCTGAAAGAAGCTAATCTCCAGCTACTGCACCCTACGGGTCAGGGTAACCACAGTAATTCCCAACTAGTCAGTTAAATACATCTCAGGGTATCCTTGCCTCCAGAAAAATGGTTAATTTTTCTATGTTTGGTTTTACGTGTGTCCGAGGAGAAATACCGGTACCATAGGCAGTTCAAAGTAAGTAACGATGCCATGCGCGGTGCAGAGACAGTAACGTTACCATACGCTCAGTAATTGTTTCGAGAACGCAAACTTCAGTCATCCTTTTAGAAATAAATAAAAAAATATATATATATTCGCACAACGAGATCCTTACATACTAAGTAAAACTATTAACTACCAATATAAATGAAAACTCACTTCATTATATAAGAAACTAATCAAGAAACACATTTATTATATTGTCAAGTTTCGCAAAAGAAATGGTTAATATCAGGTATGTCTGATTAGCTTCGATTATCAACTTAATAAATAAATATTTTAATCAATGAGTCAAATGTCTTAGGTCAGCGCTGCCTATTTCCTAAACTAAGCTTTCATCTTAATACATTGAGTAACGTATTCCTGAAATGAATTATCTTCCATTTAAAAATTACATTTGGTCACAAGAATATATTACTTCACAGTCTTTTGGCCACAGTCGAAATTCGTTATTTCAATAAATTATTCCGTCAGTCACGGTATAATTATATACCTCATTGAAATACAACCATCACGTTGTTCAAGTCTCTGCGAAAATGAATTGAATTTGAATAATATGTCCTGAATACAAATATCAGTGACCTATGTTATGTTGAAAAGTATCTGAGTTCGTTGGTGCAGGTTAGCGTGAAGAAAATGAAATACTGAATGACGCACTAAGTTCCTCGGTCCTATTGCCACATAAATTACGGCTCCTAACTAAGTATTCACTCTAATAATATTCCATATAAACAAAACATCGATGATATCCTACGTAAATGTCAAATAAATTCCCTATTCTAGCTAAATAATTTCTTATGTATCGTATACCAGCTCGATATACATACAGCCAGTAAGCATTTATCATATATAGGTGTGCTAATGCCAACACAAAGATATTTCAATTCTACATTACGTTACTACTTGCATACACGCTTATTCTTCCATGCAATATCCATTCATTCAGTATATGACATACTCATGTATTCATTTATTCATCACCGGTTGTTATTCCTGTCAAACCACTTTCACACATCATTAAAATATACGAAATATTATTATTCGTACCTTGCTGTAGTTCCTCGCTGGGGCATACTTATATTCTGTAATGGCACTGCATGTGCTCCAACATCACATATTAAACATATCAAATATGCTTTACTTCCTATTACTCTGCGCAATATTTCATTTCAAATATTATACACACTTCCTTCATCTCACCATTAACCTCCAATTCAATTCATATTTAACTCATCTAGCATTCACAACTAGCGCGTTTAACCTCCAATACTTAATTATACAACGATATGTATCCCATGAATAGCGCAGAATTCGTTCCTCAGAACGCATTTTTAAACTTGCAATTCCGTATATAACCCCAAATTCAGTATCTTTCCTTTCAATAAATCATACAGCAAAGAGTATGGTAACTAGTCTTAACCAATTCAACGTGCGTCCCTCTGTGACGTAACCGAGTTTGACTATTACTACATCACGCATGAACCTTCCTAACTAACCGGGATTCCTTGAAAATAGCTGTTGCACTATGTCGTATTTTTAAATGGTATTCCTTCATCCTTGGATAAAGTAATGTAGTAACACGCTATCACCTCATAACGAGATGTCAACTTAAATATTACACATTGCACTTTCTTATATTCATAAGCACACTTAATTATCTCATGCTTAGGCTATTCAGATCTACTGTATATACTGGTAATACTCCACATAAGAAATTATATTACTTAATACTATTACTTAGCTCGCCATTCAATATCTCGGGCCTTAGTTGCTTCTCGGTGCGGTCGTAGTCCTTGGGTCAGGAACTATGTAGAAATTCCACCAGTGGGATGTCAGGTAGAATGATCTCCTTCGCACGGGTCGGGTGGTTTTAACGGCCAGGACGACATCTCCCTCCAGGTTGGTCTATGCCGATTTAGCAAGCCATCATCTGCTCAGCAAGACAGTAGACAAAATGCGATGATTCTGAAAAATATAAGCTCATCATAGCTCTGCGTAGAATATATATTTTATGGTGATTGCTTCCTTATTTGGTTTTCCTAGTGATTATTTTCACTCAGCGTGGCTTAATCTCGAGCTCTCTCGTCTCAATCAAGTTCCTATTTTCAAACGGCTTTGCGTCTGAGTATCTGGACGTATTATTCTAAGCTTCAGGATTTTACTTGCTCCTTCCAGTATTTTAACGTTTATTTATTCAATTCGCTCAATACTTCCTTGTTCTCAGCGTAATACTTCTTGCTAAATGTTGCCAATATTGCTTATTTTAGAGTGCGAAGTTCGATACGTCTTGTTCTCACCACCTCAATTTTTCAAGTCAGTTTTTTGTAATAATCTGTTTTATCCTTCTTATTTTTTTAAAAACAATTCTATCGATTATGTACCATTGTACACCGCCTTCATAGTGGTAGGTTTAAGTTAGTCAAGGCCTCCTAGCATACATCAATATCGATATCTTGTTATACATTTCTTTGCCTTGGCTGGCCTCTACCTTCCGTAGGCGCCATTTTGAATACGTCCAGTAAATGCATCGGGTACATTTTATTCCCCCAGTACAGATTAAATATATTGCTTGCGATATATTTATTCTCTTGAATTATGATTGACAAATGTGACGATGCATTTCTGGTATTTCTCCATGGTTCTTTGATCGATTAATGGATTTTATTTCTCTATGGAATCGTATCGATTATTCTGTTATTACGATTGATGTTTTTTTAGCTTCTATAAGCCTATCTCTTTGCATATCAGCTGACTCACAAATATGTTTACTCTAGACTTGGTTTGCACTTCTGTGGGACTTATATTATCGTTTCTCCAGCCTTATTTTCTGGGAAATATAACTTCATATTACACGCATTGTGAACGTTTTTGTATTTTCCATCCATGCTTATAATAAGATATGCGTTATTTCCGTAAGCATGTTCAATTCTATACGGTCCTTCATATAAATGGTTGAACTTAGCGCATATTTTGGCTGGTGCGTTCGTTACTGGTGCCTTTTTAATTAAGACGAGATCGTTTTTCTTGAATGGTGCGCGAAATCTTGTCTTTCGTAACCTTCTTAGTCTCTTCTCAGACTGTTGTTTTAGCCTCTCTTGGACCATTTTATTGATCTGCTGGATGTCTGGTTTCTCTTCAAGTGATATGTTTAATATATTGTCCCATGTTCTTCGTGATTCTCTATTGTGATGTACCAAGTTTGGGACCTGAGCAGTTGATTCATTTATGGTGTTATTTAGGCATTCCTCTATTGTCTCTATTACATCAATCCATTTCCAATGACAATGATTGCAGTATATCCTACAGAATTTTGCTATTTCTTTCATGTATCGCTCCACTGGATTTGCAGATGGGTGTCGAACTGAACATAATGTGTGTTTTATGCCCATACTTTTCATTCTTTCTCGGAACAGCATAGATGTGAATTGTGTTCCCCTGTCTGACAATATCCTTTCGGGCTTGCCCATTTTAGGAAACACCTTCTCCACTAATCTGTGTATAACTTGCTTCGTATTTGCCCGTTGTATTGGCTGTAGCGATATGTATTTCGAAAATATGTCAATTACTACCAATATGTATTTGTTTCCCTTTTTGGCTGTCGGTAATTTTCCAAAAATATCGATTGCATATATTTCTCTTACTTTAGATGGCAATATGGCGATAGGTTGGTTACTAGTAATAAAATTGTTGTGTTTGACCCGCTGACAAATATCACAGGTCTTAATTGTGCTTCTGACTGACTTCCTCAATCCTGACCATGTGAACTTCTCTGATAGTGTTGCAATGACTTTATCAATTCCTGCATGTCCTGTTACTTTATGCACGTGCCAAATTAATTCACATTGTAGTCTTTGTGGTACTATTATTCTTTTCTTGTTTGTGGTCTTATCTATGACTTTCGTTAATAAGCCGCTCAACATCTCATATTTGTCTTCTATTAACGGTTCCCTCTCATCAGCCATCAACTTGTCAATTATGATCTTTAATTTTTCATCCATTTTCTGATATTCAGCGAGGTCTTCTAGTTTTGATAGCAACTCCTGGTCTTGACTATCTAGCGTTAACTGTAAAACATTCTCCTCATGGTCTGCTGGATTTCTGCTTAATGCATCAGCTAATATATTTTCTTTCCCGCTGCAGTGTTCAATTTTTAGATTAAATTGCTGTGTGTAAAGCATCCACCTAGTTACTCTTTCGCTGGTCATCATTGCTTTTAACCCAAAGGTTAATGCCTTATGATCCGTTCTGATGATCACGGGGTATCCATAAATAATTCGTCTCCATTGCTGTAGTGCATGTATTATGGCAAGGAGTTCGAGCTCAGTCGTTGTATAATGTAGCTCGTGCTTTCGCAGTTCCCTGCTCGTAAAGGCTAAGTATGTCCGTCTCTTACTCTCCTTTTCCTCTTGGTATAAACATGCTCCAACACCAATATTTGACGCATCTGCCTGGACAATAAAATCTTTCTCGAAATCAGGGTACCCTAGTTTGATGCTTTGCCTAAGCA
The DNA here is from genome assembly GCF_040414725.1 of Anabrus simplex. NCBI lineage: Eukaryota > Metazoa > Arthropoda > Insecta > Orthoptera > Tettigoniidae > Anabrus > Anabrus simplex. Next base: position 1,542,214,065 of record NC_090265.1, read on the forward strand.
ATTCTTTCATTCTTATGAATGCGTTTTCGGCTTCCTCGTTCCATTTCCAACGGTTATTCGCCTTTAAGAGTTCCTGGAGCGGTGCAGCTATTTCTGTATAACCTCTACAGTGGTCTGAAAAGAATCCAGTCATACCTAGGAATTGTCTTATGTGTTTCACTTTAGAAGGACGTGGGAAATCACAAATTGCTTTGATTTTTACCGGGTTTGGCTTAACTCCTTCGCCGTCTATTATATGTCCAAGGAAAAGCACTTGGTTTTGGCAGAATTTTGACTTTGCTAGGTTAATTTTAAATCCGGTTTTCTGCAGGTTACTCAGCAATTTTTCTAATTTTTCACAGTGTTCTTCGAAAGTTGTACTGCCAAATACTAGATCATCGACATAACAGTTGACAAATCCTTTTACTTCATCGGTTAGGTTCTTATCTAAGGCCCTTATCAAAACGGAAGAACTGTTCTTCAACCCAAAAGGCAACCTGCAGTAGGCGTACGTTTGGTTATCAAACATAAACCCTGTCAATATCCTTGACTTTTCCTCCAGTACAATGTGATGGAAGGACGATGTGCAGTCTAAGCTTGAAAAGTACTGCAGACCTCTAAATTTTTTTATTATATCCTTAATCCTTGGGACCTTATTGTACTCTGGAATAAGTCTTCCATTGAGGACCCTGGCATCCACGCACGGCCTGAGTTTTCCGTTGCTTTTCTTTACTATTACCAGCGGGTTCAAATAAGGTGTGGTTGTCTTTACTATTATTCCGTCAGCCATCATTTCCTGAATAATTTTTCTTACTTCTGTTAAATACCTTTCTGGTACATCGTATAATTTTCCTTTATATGGTGTCCAGTCATTGACTAATATTTTGTATTTAAAGTTGGGTATTTGACCCGGTTTATTGTCGAAAACTTCGATATGTCTCTTCAAAATTTCATAAATTTTCCGCTTTTCTGTGGATGATATTGTGGCTTCGGTCATAGTCTTCCAAATTTCAGTTTTCTCTTCCTCCTCCTCTTCGATAGCCATTATTTCTTCGAGCCTATCAATTAATGCTAAATCTATCTCTTGTTCATACATGTCTTTCTTTTGATCTTGGCCTTCCATGATCTCAGGATCAATTTCCTTCACCATAATCTTCAAGTGTTCATTTTCGTCTGTAAGATTATTAAGTTGTATGGTTTCTATAGATTGCATTCCACCATTTTCTGTTACTGGGAACCGGACTTCTCGTCTTTCCATATCAATGGTCATTCGTGTCGTTAACATGAAGTCTATACCAAAGATGATATTATATTTTATCCTCTTCATGATCATGAATGGATGTTCAAATCTGTGCCTTCCTATCATGACTGTAACGTATGCTTGCAGCTTGCAATCAACAGATTTATCTGGGATTATTCCTCTTATTTTAACTCCTGATACTGGGATTGTCGGTATGTCGATTCTTTTAGCAAGTTCTTGGAAAAACGTCGATGCCATAACACTAATACTCGCTCCAGAGTCCACCAAGCAATGCAACTTAATGTCGGCCACTGTTACTATGATTACGGGTAACCTAAATTTTGTTCTCTCTTTGCCATGATCATTTTCGTCAAGCAGGTCATCAGGTCGAATATCCCAGTGGTCTACTTGCGCAATTATCCAACTACGAATTTTGTCAATTTTTCCATTTCTTTTGCTACTTGTTGTCTCCTCATTTTTCAATTGGAATTCGGAGTTTTTTTTCCAGGTGGCTCCGAATTTCCTATGAATTCAGGAGTGTTAGGGTTGAGTCTTCCTTCTTCAGCTTTCCTTCGTTTATACGATTGTAATTCGAGGCTCTCCGCTCCCTCGATGTCTCCATTTATATCTTTGTCTTTTATCGCTTCTTCCCATCTGTTCTTATTTCGTCTTTCCTCTCGCAGTTGTTGTATATATTTACGATTTTCTTCGTTCCTGCGATAACTGTTCTGCCCTTTCCGGTTATTAAACCATGACCTGTTTCTGAAATGTTGTTGGTTCCTGTTGCCTCGAAACCTTGAATTATTTGTATAATATGGGTTGTGTCTATTATTATTCTGTCCACATTGCCCATTAGAATTTCCACTGCATTGGCAACAACATCTCTTTCTGCCCTTCTCTCTGTGTTCATCATGGTCCTCTGGCCTATTCTTTGATTTATGACTTTCCCTATGGTTTGTTTCCTCGGGACTGATGGTATTTATTACTTCTTCTTGGGCCGTATTCCGTATATTTCTATTCAATGGGTACGAGGATGTCATATCGATCTGTCTGAGCTTCCTTTCCATATCGACTGCGGTTTCAACATCTGAGGCTGCTAATAACCTCTGCACCTCCGGTGGGAATTGCCTTTGAATAGTTTTTATGGCCTCTAGCTCGCTTGGAGCTGAGTCTAAGTCTTGAAACCTGTGAAATTGAAACGAGAAGTAATCACTGAATCGGGTTTGGCCTGTTAACGAAAACTTCCTTGCGTAAAGTTCGATTCTTAGTTGTTGTTGAATTTCTGGACTCCAAAACTTTCTTAGGAACGCTGCCTTAAATTCCTCATAGCTGTGGAAAGTATATTTAAAAGCTTGGAACCAGATGTTCGGGTTTCCGTCTAGATGTTTTTCTATCACGCGCAGCTTCTTATCCTCTTGAATTCTACCTTCGCGGAAATGTTCCTCCATATCTCTGAGAAATTGCTTGGGTGAGATTTTTGATGTGTTATCAAAATGCTTTGGGCGGTCGTCGTAAGTTTTTATGGCGTTTATTATGGTTGGACTTTCATTTTGGCTGCTTCCATTTACCAAATCTATGCTCTGCCTACTTGGATCCAGTGTTCTTGATGGTGTAGTCTCCCTTTCATTAATCTGAATCTCTATCGCTTTTTGCCGTTCACTACAATTCGAAATAACGGATTTCGTTGTCTGGTTTTCTATCTTAATTTCTTGCATTTCCTTCCTAATCTGCCTTAACTCCTCTTCTGTCTTCTCCATCTTCTGGTCCGCCTCATTCTTATCTCTCTCGATCTTCTCTTTTAATTCATTAATTTTTCCGGCCACTGTGCCAGCTGCCTGATCGAATTTCTCCTCTAATTCTTGATGTCTGATCTTCAATCCTTCCATGCCGCTTGTTATTTCACTTAATTCGTCCCATTTCTTCTCATTACTGACTTTTAGTTCTCGGAGATCGCTGCTCAGTTTGTTAATCTCCTCATCCTTCAACTTCTTGATGATTTCCTGGCTCTCTGTAACCTGTCCTTTAATTCTGTCCATTTCTTCGTGTATCTGCTTGTTTCCATTCTCCATACTCTGAGTCATTTCAGCTATCCAATTCTGTATTTCCAATCGATTTCTTGTGTTGTCTTCCTTTATTTCCTCCAGTTCCTTTTTCCTCCCTTCTCGTTGTTTTTCCTGTTCTTTCCTCCTTTCTTCACGTTGCTTTTGTTGCCATTCTTCCAGTTTCTCTTCTTGTTCTCTCCAGAACTCCTTTAATAATTCTTGTTGTTCCTTTTTCCTTTCTTCACGTTGTTTTTGTTGCCACTCCTCCTGTTTCTCTTCTTCTTTCCGGAACTCCTTTAAGAATTCTTGTTGCTTTTGTTCTTTCTCTGCCCGTCTCCTATTCTTCTCTTCTTCCTGTTTCTTTTCTTTTTCCTCACGTTCTTGTTTTTCTTTCCTCTTTTCATCCTCTCGTTCTTGTTTTTCTTTCTTCTTTTCGTCCTCTCGTTCTTGTTTTTCTTTCTTCTTTTCGTCCTCTCGTTCTTGTTTTTCTTTCTGTCTCTCTTCTTCTTGTTTCTTTTCTTTCTCTTCACGTTCTTGTTTTTCTTTCTTTTCTTTTTCCTCCTGTTTCTTTATATATTGTAGAAACCATAACGGCATTCCTTCATGCTTTTCCTGTGTCTTTTAATTTCTTCTTCTTGTTCCCTTCTGGTTTGCACTCTTCCCTGAGTTGCCATTTTTTCATCAATTTCAGTAATATTTCGAATAATTCCTTAATTTCCTAACCAACTTTAAGTTTTTAAGTACTCTAATATCACACAGTGTCAATAAATATGTTAAATATTCAATTACTAAATCTAAAATATCCTTAAAGCTAGCAATCAAGTCTTATATACTAAATGTTCAGTTAGTTTCTCAAAATTATTTGAAATATAGACCTTCCTTAAGATCGATATCATCCTACCCGTTAAAATATGAGCAACTTCCCAACGAACTCAGATCATTTTCCTTTGAATTCATTTCAGAAATAGTTTCCCAAAAAGAGAAAAATGGTTATCCAACATGTGGTATTCATCATTTACTTACATACTAATTATTAATTGAAATATCAAAAGTAAATTCAATCATACTTTAAAATAAAAAAAATGAAATATGAAAACCTACAATTATTTCAATAAAAATGATAAAATATCCTCCTATCACTCCATCTAATAATCTACTTCTGGAAAATATTCATATTTACCCATCATTCTCTCAATACTTAATTATCAGTTTCTCCTCTGAGCCTATTTTCTTGAGAAATCTCCAAGTATTTCTTTCATCAACTGCACGTTGGGTTCCTTTGCTTCCCACAACGTTCCGCAATATCATTCTCTTTTGACCTCCATGTTGGTTCAGCAGTAAGTTATCGGGTTATTCTCTCGGGTCTGACTCTCAATTAAATATTCGATCCCGCGGTGTCTTTCTCTTCAAGCGCCCCATTCGTGTATACCTTTTCCTCATTTCGCACGGCACCTTTCTCCTTATTTTGCTCCACTGTTGGGGGCCAAAAATTACTGCACCCTACGGGTCAGGGTAACCACAGTAATTCCCAACTAGTCAGTTAAATACATCTCAGGGTATCCTTGCCTCCAGAAAAATGGTTAATTTTTCTATGTTTGGTTTTACGTGTGTCCGAGGAGAAATACCGGTACCATAGGCAGTTCAAAGTAAGTAACGATGCCATGCGCGGTGCAGAGACAGTAACGTTACCATACGCTCAGTAATTGTTTCGAGAACGCAAACTTCAGTCATCCTTTTAGAAATAAATAAAAAATATATATATATTCGCACAACGAGATCCTTACATACTAAGTAAAACTATTAACTACCAATATAAATGAAAACTCACTTCATTATATAAGAAACTAATCAAGAAACACATTTATTATATTGTCAAGTTTCGCAAAAGAAATGGTTAATATCAGGTATGTCTGATTAGCTTCGATTATCAACTTAATAAATAAATATTTTAATCAATGAGTCAAATGTCTTAGGTCAGCGCTGCCTATTTCCTAAACTAAGCTTTCATCTTAATACATTGAGTAACGTATTCCTGAAATGAATTATCTTCCATTTAAAAATTACATTTGGTCACAAGAATATATTACTTCACAGTCTTTTGGCCACAGTCGAAATTCGTTATTTCAATAAATTATTCCGTCAGTCACGGTATAATTATATACCTCATTGAAATACAACCATCACGTTGTTCAAGTCTCTGCGAAAATGAATTGAATTTGAATAATATGTCCTGAATACAAATATCAGTGACCTATGTTATGTTGAAAAGTATCTGAGTTCGTTGGTGCAGGTTAGCGTGAAGAAAATGAAATACTGAATGACGCACTAAGTTCCTCGGTCCTATTGCCACATAAATTACGGCTCCTAACTAAGTATTCACTCTAATAATATTCCATATAAACAAAACATCGATGATATCCTACGTAAATGTCAAATAAATTCCCTATTCTAGCTAAATAATTTCTTATGTATCGTATACCAGCTCGATATACATACAGCCAGTAAGCATTTATCATATATAGGTGTGCTAATGCCAACACAAAGATATTTCAATTCTACATTACGTTACTACTTGCATACACGCTTATTCTTCCATGCAATATCCATTCATTCAGTATATGACATACTCATGTATTCATTTATTCATCACCGGTTGTTATTCCTGTCAAACCACTTTCACACATCATTAAAATATACGAAATATTATTATTCGTACCTTGCTGTAGTTCCTCGCTGGGGCATACTTATATTCTGTAATGGCACTGCATGTGCTCCAACATCACATATTAAACATATCAAATATGCTTTACTTCCTATTACTCTGCGCAATATTTCATTTCAAATATTATACACACTTCCTTCATCTCACCATTAACCTCCAATTCAATTCATATTTAACTCATCTAGCATTCACAACTAGCGCGTTTAACCTCCAATACTTAATTATACAACGATATGTATCCCATGAATAGCGCAGAATTCGTTCCTCAGAACGCATTTTTAATCTTGCAATTCCGTATATAACCCCAAATTCAGTATCTTTCCTTTCAATAAATCATACAGCAAAGAGTATGGTAACTAGTCTTAACCAATTCAACGTGCGTCCCTCTGTGACGTAACCGAGTTTGACTATTACTACATCACGCATGAACCTTCCTAACTAACCGGGATTCCTTGAAAATAGCTGTTGCACTATGTCGTATTTTTAAATGGTATTCCTTCATCCTTGGATAAAGTAATGTAGTAACACGCTATCACCTCATAACGAGATGTCAACTTAAATATTACACATTGCACTTTCTTATATTCATAAGCACACTTAATTATCTCATGCTTAGGCTATTCAGATCTACTGTATATACTGGTAATACTCCACATAAGAAATTATATTACTTAATACTATTACTTAGCTCGCCATTCAATATCTCGGGCCTTAGTTGCTTCTCGGTGCGGTCGTAGTCCTTGGGTCAGGAACTATGTAGAAATTCCACCAGTGGGATGTCAGGTAGAATGATCTCCTTCGCACGGGTCGGGTGGTTTTAACGGCCAGGACGACATCTCCCTCCAGGTTGGTCTATGCCGATTTAGCAAGCCATCATCTGCTCAGCAAGACAGTAGACAAAATGCGATGATTCTGAAAAATATAAGCTCATCATAGCTCTGCGTAGAATATATATTTTATGGTGATTGCTTCCTTATTTGGTTTTCCTAGTGATTATTTTCACTCAGCGTGGCTTAATCTCGAGCTCTCTCGTCTCAATCAAGTTCCTATTTTCAAACGGCTTTGCGTCTGAGTATCTGGACGTATTATTCTAAGCTTCAGGATTTTACTTGCTCCTTCCAGTATTTTAACGTTTATTTATTCAATTCGCTCAATACTTCCTTGTTCTCAGCGTAATACTTCTTGCTAAATGTTGCCAATATTGCTTATTTTAGAGTGCGAAGTTCGATACGTCTTGTTCTCACCACCTCAATTTTTCAAGTCAGTTTTTTGTAATAATCTGTTTTATCCTTCTTATTTTTTTAAAAACAATTCTATCGATTATGTACCATTGTACACCGCCTTCATAGTGGTAGGTTTAAGTTAGTCAAGGCCTCCTAGCATACATCAATATCGATATCTTGTTATACATTTCTTTGCCTTGGCTGGCCTCTACCTTCCGTAGGCGCCATTTTGAATACGTCCAGTAAATGCATCGGGTACACTACTTTTAGATGATGAGTCTAAACAATGCCTCACACTCAATACACCTCTTGGTCTTCTACAGCAACAGCGCCTACCTTTTGGTGTCTCTTCCTCTGCTGCGTTTTTCCAGCGATATTTAGAGCAACTTACAGCCTGATTGTGCTAATTGTCTTGATGACATCATTGTCACGAGCAAAGATCATCAGGATCATCTGCATAATCTACACCTACTTCTCATGAAATTGACAGTAAATAGCCTGCATGCTAATCTTGCTAAATGCACCTTCTTTCAACCGCAAGTTCAGTACCTGGGCCATATCACTGATAAACATGGCATCCGACCCAGTGAACAGAATGTCTCTGCCATTATCAGCATGCCCGCACCACAGAATATCAAACAACTACAATCCTTCATCAGCTAACAACTATAACAAGTTCATTCCGTGCTTTGCTTCGGTAGCAGCTCCTCTGAATGCTCTACGCAAGAATGATACTAAATTTCATTGGTCCCAGCAATGTCATTGTACCTGGCAGACCAGCAACAAGTCCCTTGTCCAAGCCACCAAGCTTACGCATTTTCAGCCCGGACAGCCAATCAACCTTGCCACTGATGCATCAGAATATGGCCTCGGCACAGTTCTCTCGCAGAAGGATATCCACGGACAAGAGTGACCTTTTACCTTTGCTTCCAAGACACTCATCAAACACCAACGTCACTACTCTCAGATAGAGAAAGAAGCGTTAGCAATTGCCGCTTCAATGGATATCTGTATGGTAACCATTTCCTTATCATCACGGATCACAAACCCCTTGTTCACTTATTTCATCCTGGTAATAAGGTCTCTGAACATTCTCTCCGGAAACTTCAGAGATGTTCAATATTTCTCTCTGACTATTCTTATCAGATTGCCGATCGTAGCACATCCCAGCATTGTAATGCTGATGCTCTCTCTCGCCTACCTGCTGGTCCTGATACTACTTTTGATGCTCACGAAACTGAATGTCTTCAGTTAGACATAGAACTTGAAGACACTGTCTCCAGTTTCCTAATGATGAAACTTGCATCGCCAAAGCAATAGATAAGGATAGTACACTTGCTAACATTTGTACTTATATTCGCAATGGTTGGCCGCTTCAATACAAACTTCCTACCAGACTTGCTCCTTATCACCATCTGCAGCAGCGTCTCACAGTACGTGCAGGAGCTGTCCTCTTAGAAACAGGCACACTATTCAGAGTGGTCATCCCACTTAGCCTTCGGAAGCAACTTCTCAACTAGTTACATGAAGGTCATTGGGGAATTTCACGCACCAAGCAACTCTCCCGTCAACACTGTTATTGGCCTGGTATTGACGCTGACATTGAGAAGCCCATCTGTCACTGTGAACCATGTCAAGCACACCAGAATGCGCCTACGTCTGACCTTGCTCCATGGCCCCCAGCTAGTTCTCCATGGGAACGTGTACACATAGACTTTGCCGGACCCTTTCTCAACTCTATGTGTCTCGTCGTGATAGACTCACTATCCAATTTTCCTTACGTCATAGAAATGCATTCTACAACTACGGAAGTTGCTATTCGAGCACTCCAGAAGATTTTCACTACTGAAGGTTTACCCCAAACCTTAATTTCCGACACTGAACCTCAATTCACTGTTGCTAAATTCCAGGATTTTTGCACCACTAATGGCATTAGGCACATTTTGGCACCTCCTTTTCATCTGCAATCTAATGGTGAAGCTGAACGTTTTGTCCAGACTTTCAAGAAGAATTTGAAGAAAGCTGTGTCCTCAGGTTTAAACAAGGACCAAGCCTTATTACAATTGCTAGGATGATACAGGACTATGCCTGGTACAGTTAACCTCACTCCAGCACACAAGCTACATGGATGCCCTCATCGAACGTTGCTTTCTTTGTTGCAGCCTCTTCCTGCCCAGCCGCATCGTTCGCAACCCGAGTTCCACGCTGCCGACAAAGTATATGTCCGGACTTTCAAGCCCAATCCTCCCTGGATCCCTGGTGTCATCTGCCATACCTTGGGAAATCATCTCTACGACATCCAGACCGCGGATAAACGCATCTGTCGCCACCAGGACCAGCTCTGCCTTCGCTATCGTCCATCCCCGGACGCTAATTCCCTTGTCCCCCTCAAAAATCCATCGCAGAAAGAGCTCTGGACCATTTAATCATGATGGGTTCTTTTCAGAATGACTCTACGCTCCACCACCCGGACCAGGCTGCGGATACCACGACCAACACAGCCGACTCTCCAGTCCAGCATCGCAGCCGCCGCCAGCGCCGTCGCCTTTTCACGCCTTACGGGCGCAATTAGGAGGAGAGGGTGTTGTAGTGTTCTCCACCTTGCAGCTATGCAACACGCACAGTCGTCGAAGCTCCTGGAATGTGCGTGTGTGTGCAGCTAGCACGCTGATTCATGACTTGTGGCGTCAGCCAGTCAAGTAAAAATTGTAGCTCCGATTCCGCCGCTGTAGGCAGTCAGCGCTGTCCAGCGATCAGCTCTACGCCGTAAGTTAGACACGGAGGTACCCCTCTTGAAAATGTGACCTAAATAGGCGGACTAATTACCGCCTCAAGATTACCGCCTTCCTTATAACTTAGCCTACGCCATTATAGCATTCTGCCAGAAAGAACTGTGCATTAAGTTCAAGCCAGACTTCCAGACATTAGATAGCTATCAGCTATCACAGACTTTTACATGTTAGTGACACTCTACATCATCAGTATAGATCCAAATGTACATATAGGACTACAACTTTAGTAATGTGAATGTAAATACGTCTTGTTCAAACAGCAAACTTACTCACGGTATTATTTAGTGTGTGCTTCACAATAACAAGCAAGTATCAAGTTCCTTTATATTGTGTATTGTACGGAAGATTGCAAGAAAATAAACTTTTAAGTTGTGTTATATGTATTGTGCTTCTTGTATACAACAGTTGACATCATCAACTATAGCTTAAATATCATTTAAAACTAAAAGTTAAAGTTATCACATAAAAAGAAATGGGTAAAATTATATAAAGGCTAAAATATCAAACCCTGGTTGTTTTAAAGTCTTTTGCTGACTGTAAAATAAGGCACAAACTTGGGATCTTCTTAAAATAGATCATGTTGACTTAGACATTATAATCCCATTTTTTAAGTTTGACGATAATCTTGACTTGTGCTGTGTGGGACGTTATGTGAAATCATGCTCAAGCCAGGTTGCTAAAAGTTAAGGTATTGAAAGAACATATCTGTAACAAACAGGAAAAAGCCGTAAGAGTTAAGAGCCCACCCCCCACAAAAAAGGGGGATATGAAAAAATGGGATGAAAAGTGACAGAAGAGCAACTTATATCCTTGCTGGCTTAAGTTGGTTTATCGACATCTTGCTGTAGAGGGTCTTCTGTGCCAAATTTAGTGTTTTTCAGGCGTGATGGGGGAGCTGATAGCGAGGCAGGGAATGTGTTGGCTGAGAGAGTGGAAGTGGCCTGAAGTGTGGACATAGGGGAGGGTGTGGAATGGGAAGGAAAAGTACAATGCTGATTCATGTCTGGACAAGTTTTCTTGTTCAAAGAACTATTAAAAACTTATTAATTACCATGTCTATAAGGATGTTGATATACTCGGATAACTTAATAATAATAATAATAATAATAATAATAATAATAATAATAATAATAATAATAATAATAATAATAATGTTATTTGATGTATGTCCTATTAACTACTTTTATGATTTTTGGAGATGTCGAGGTGCCGGTATTTAGTCCTGCTGGAGTTCTTTTACGTGCGAATAAATCTACCAACATGAGGCTGACGTATTTGAGCACCTTCAAATACTACATGACTGAGCCAAGAGCGAACCTGCCACGTTGGTGTCGGAAGACTAGCGCCTCAACTGTCTGAGCCACTCAGCCTGGCTGATAACTTATTCAGACTGCCTACAGGGTTCAATCTTTGGTCTAAATTAATACAGATATTTTCAAAATTATATTCAAAAGGAGATCTTTCTTGGTTGTAAAATGAATAGAAAGATCTTTTCCTATTGAAGAGAGAGAATGATTAAAATCTGAGATATGGTTGGCGAAGGTTGAAAATTTGTTGTACTGTTTTGCGTTAACATGTTCCTGGTAATAAATATAAAAAATGCGGCCGGTTTGTCCAACGTATGACGCTGGGCATTTGGTACATGTCAATTTGTAAACACCGGAGTTCGAAAGTTTGTTAGGTTTGTCCTTAGTACAGCGATGATTAAAAAGTAATTTGGAGGTATTACTGATTGTTTTAAAGCTATAATTATTTTGTGATTTTTGAAAATGTTTGTTACCTGGAAAATTTTATCATTGTTAAATGTGAAGAGAACATATTTTTATCCTCCTTTTTACGTTCCTTTGTCAGAGTGGATGGTGGTTTATTTGTGACTTTATTGATGATATTCTTAATCAATTTCTTATTATAACCATTGTAGGAAGCTATATGAACATGATGTCTATTTCCTTTTTACGCCGGCCGCGTGGTGTAGGAGTAGCGTGCCTGCCTCTTACCCGGAGGCCCCAGGTTTGATTCCCGGCCAGGCCAGGGATTTTTACCTGGACCTGAGGGCTGGTTCGAGGTCCACTCAGCCTACGTGATTAGAAATGAGGAGCTATCTGACAGTGAGATAGCGGCCCCGGTCTAGAAAACCAAGAATAACGTCCGAGAGGATTCGTCATGCTGACCACACGACACCTTGTAATCTGCAAGGCCTTCGGGCTGAGCAGCGGTCGCTTGGGAGGCCACGTTCTGTAGTGCCATGGGGTTTGGGGTTATTTCCTTTTTACATTCTTTTTCGGATAAAGGAATATTGTAAGCTCTATACATAATAATAAAGAAACCTGCCCTTTTGTGAGATCTAGGATGGTCAGAATCCTTTCTTATAGTATTAAGGGTATGCATTGGTTTGCTAAAGGTAGTGTAAGAGAAATTGTGTGGATTTCTGGTTACAATAATGAATTGGAAATTTAATGTCGTATTATTTTCAATTGTCCGCCTCTGTGGTGTAGTGGTTAGCGTGATTAGCTGCCACCCCCGGAGGCCCGGGTTCGATTCCCGGCTCTGCCACGAAATTTGAAAAGTGGTACGAGGGCTGGAACGGGGTCCACTCAGCCTCGGGAGGTCAACTGAGTAGAGGTGGGTTCGATTCCCACCTCAGCCATCCTGGAAGTGGTTTTCCGTGGTTTCCCACTTCTCCTCCAGGCGAATGCCGGGATGGTACCTAACATAAGGCGACGGCCGCTTCCTTCCCTCTTCCTTGTCTATCCCTTCCAATCTTCCCATCCCTCCACAAGGCCCCTGTTCAGCATAGCAGGTGAGGCGCCTGGGCGAGGTACTGGTCATACTCCCCAGTTGTATCCCCCGACCAAGAGTCTGAAGCTCCAGGACACTGCCCTTGAGGCGGTAGAGGTGGGATCCCTCGCTAAGTCCGAGGGAAAAACCGAACCTGGAGGGTAAACAGATGATGATGATGATGATAATTTTCAATTTCTAAGGTAAACTTGATTCAAGGATCTATCTGATTGAGTTGATCTAAAATAATTTCATAATTAGCTGAATTATAGTTTTCAAGTGCAAAAATTTTGTCCACATATACCGAGTTCAAGGAACGATATCTGCGATTTTTATGTTAATTTTGAGCTTTCCAAGTTTATCAAGATAAATTTTTGCAATAATGCCAGAAGCAGGTGCTCCCATAGGGAGTCCTTCTTGTTGATAAATGGGGCCAATAAACTTGAAACAATTATTGGAAAGGACAAACTTCAGAAGGTTTATAATTTCTTCAATCTCTGGTTTACCGAGTTTTGTGTATATGATCAAGCTATTCTTAATTATGTTAATAGTTTTATTTGCTGGGATATTCGGATGCTTATTTATGATGTCAAATGAACAATCCTGTATTACGATTGAAGAACTAAAGCTTGAGTAATTCTATAAAATTCTAATGAGTTTTTATGGATTTATTAGATTCGAAAGTGTAATGTTGTTTCAAAAAATTATGTACATATTTTGAGACCTTATAAATAGGGTTTGGTTTAAAATTTACAATGGATCTAATAGGGGTACCTTCCTTATGAATTTTGGGGAATACCTGGCTACTGGAATACTGGGGTTCTAGGGATCTGCACTCAGATGGCCTTCACTGGTACGTATAAGTTAGGAAATTTAATTAGAAGGGTCACAGGCAGGTACACTCAGGGAAACAGGATGGTCTAGGAAGCGGTGAAAAGGGTACAGAGATCTGGAATTCAAGTTGGGATGACATAAAAATGTTAGTGTTGAACTGTAGAAGTATTGTAAAGAAAGGAATAGAATTAAGTAATTTAATAGATATATACTTACCATATATTGTAATAGAAGTTGAATCATGACTGAGAAATGATATAATGGATGCAGAAATTTTCTCACTAAACTGGGGTGTGTATCATAGAGATAGGATGGGAATGGTAGGAGGGAGAGTATTCTTTCTGGTGAAAGAAGAATTTGTAAGCTGCGAAAAAGCTACAGATACAAACACGACATTCTAGGTGTAAGCCTCATCTCTAAAGATAATAGACAACTTGATGTCTTTGGAGTGTACAGACCGGCAAAAGATAGCATTGACGCTGATCCAGAAATATTTGATAAGATAATCACTAAGTGGAAAACGACATGGAAAGGAATGTGATTGTAGCGGGAGATCTCAATTTACCAAATGTCAATTAGGAGGGGGTAATGCGAATGACAGGAAGCATGACCAACAAATGGCAAATAAGTTAATATGGGAAGGGCAGTTGATTCAGAAAGTGATGGAACAAACTAGAGGAAAGAATATTCTGAATGTGGTGGTAGTAAAACCAGATGAGTTGTATAAAGAAACCAAAATAATAGATGGTATTAGTGATCACAAGGCTGTTTTTGTCGTAGTTAAAAGTAATGTGATAGAAAGGAAGGTCTTAAAAGTAGGAGTGTTAGGCAGTACCATATGGCTGATAAAACAGGCATGAGGGAGTTTTTAAAAAGTAACTATGATCGTTGGAAAATGGTAAATAAAAATGTAAACAAACTCTGAGGTGGGTTTAAAGCATTTGTTGAGGAATATGAAAACAGGCTTTCGACCAGGCGAGTGGGGTGGGCTGTGAGGGGCGCGCAGCTGTGAGGTTGCATCCGGGAGATATTGGGTTCGGCCGCCCTGAAAATTGTTGTCCATTGTTTTCCATTTTTACAGAAGGCCACGGCCGCTTGCTCCTCACTCCTAGGTCTTTCCTATCCCATCGTCGGCATAAGACCTATCTGTGTTGGTGCAACATACAAAAAACAAAAACAGATTTGTACTTTTAAAGGTGGCAAGGAATGGTAAAGACTCACGTTATTATAACAGAGAAATAAAGAGACTAAGAAGGAGGTGCATACTGGAAAGAAATAGAATCTAGCACAGAAATCAGCTAAGGATAACATGACGGCAAGCATGACAGGCAGTCATACAAATTTTAGTGAAAATGGAAAGGTTTGTATAGGTACTTTCAGGCAGAAAAAGGTTCAAGGAGGACATTCCAGGAAACATTATGAACAAGGGAGAGAGAGAGAGAGAGAGTGAGTGAGTGTGTATGTGTGTGTTTTCAAAAGGCAGAAGTATTCACTCAGCAGTATGTAAAGATTGTTGTTACAAGGATAATGTTCAGATAGGGGAAATGACTGATGTTAAAGAAGTATTAAAACTTACCTATGATAATAATGACATTTACAGTAAGATACAAAATGGTTCTTTGAAACATGTCTTAAAATCTAGCCTTCTTATTAAAGCATCAGCACAAGCATTCCAGTCTTTACTCGAATTCGGTAGTCCATAGATACTTTTTCTTCAATTTACATACATAGTTTTGGACATCCTATTATATGAAGAATTCTGGTTGTTCCATGTATACAGTACAAATGACTTCACTATTTAAGTAAGCACTAGTTACATATGGATGTTCTACAGTCCAATCTTTACATACTACAATGCCTATCAACAGTCTCATTGTTTTCCTCTTCATAACAGGACTGAATGTTTCACCATACCTAAGGTTCATCTGTCTCTTAAAACCTTGGGCAACCAATCTGGCCTTATATTTCTGAATGTTACCCTCACTGTCATATTTCAATGAAAACACCCACTTAGAACTAATTACCTTGATATTATCCGGTCTTTCTACAATTTCCCAAACATCCTTCTTTCTCATCCCATTGATCTCCACTTTCATGGCTTCTATCCAGTTATCACACTCTTGGCTTGACGTAGTCTCCTCATCTGTTCTAGGTTCCACTACACTGCCATGTCTAACTTCTATCACTGCCTTACAATCTGCACAAGTCTTTCCTTTCCTCTCTCTTATTGACCTCAGATTATTCCCTGGCTCTTGTTTTGCTATAGACTCAACTTCTAGTTGTTCCTCCCCAGTTGTTGACTCAACAGCCAATGTTTCCTCTCCGTTCTCCCCTGTGTCTAATTCACTTCCTCATTTTATCTCTGGATCTTCAATGCAAAATATATCAAAAGTATGTTTCATCACCCTCTACCTTAGGTACATTTATCATTTCTATAATATTGATTCAGGACCTTTCACCTTAAAGGTAAATATCTGCTCCTCAAATAACACACTTCTGCCCACTATTACTTTTTTCTTTCAAGACTCCATAATCTATATCCATCTTTTGTACCTGCCTCTTACCGTATCATAACGCATGACTCTGCTTTGGAATCTAACTTCCTGCTGTCTACTCTCACAACCCATGCCTGACATCTAAATACTTTCAATCTACCTATTTCTTCCTCATCCAACTTCCTACTGAACCACAGTTCATACGGTATCCGAAAATTTATTGCTGAGGATGGACACCTACACCCATTAGTCTGAAAGACCGGTTAATCCGAACTGAAATATTCAAGTTTTTAAAATCTCCATATTGAAATGAAAGAACATATTATAGAATGAAGATTTACTTGCATTTTATTAGTCATATTTTACTAGAATAACTTAATGTAAACATAATTGCATATCACAAACCATCAATCACTGGTTGTTTATCTTTATAAAGTCAGCTAGTTTCTTTTGCCGTAGTGATTGGAACCTAATTACATGAACTAAGTTTCATTATGATGGATCCGTATTGAACTGTAATTACAATAGAGTTAAACTAATGTAATATTAAGGTCCACCTTTCCAATACAAAATGTACAAAGTTTAAATTACATAAATGATTAGGAACTAGTTTTGACCTAATAGTAGGTCATCATCAGCCTAAAGCAAAATAAAAACATAAATACCAAAGAAATTAAACAGTGTAAAGACGCATACGGTCTCATAAATGAACATACCAAGTGAGATATTGAGAAAAGAATTATAGAGATGTGTAGCACTATGTTAAAAATAACTCTATGACAGAGATTCATAAAAAGTCCAGTGCGCATTAAAATATGTTAAAGATAGGAATCCTTGAGTTGCTGATGGAAATCTTTAAGTTGTAAGTCAAGGAATTCAATATATGCTGGCTCCTTAAATGTGATGTTATACATTCGAAGAACGACTGAGACGAAGTTACGTCGTTTTTCAAGATATTCATATTCATGTGGTAAATTCATAACAAACTCCCCCAGATACGGAATGGATGCTAGAAAGACTCTTCTGTTTTTTTAACTTGAAGGAAGGTGATTGTTGCACATGGAGGCTTAAGAATCCAGAGATGCGCTACACTATGTTAAAATAGAGATCCATAAAAAAGTTCAGTGCGCCGTATAAAAGTAAAGAGTTGTAAAAGTAATTCTTAAGTTGCTGGTCATGGAAATCGAAAAAGTCTGGCTTCTAAGTGATGCTGTTGTTCATTCAGAGATCAATTGTAATTGTAGATGGTTTTCCGTGGTTTCCCATTTTCATACCAGGCAAATGCTGGGGCTGTACCTTAATTAAGGCCACGGCCGCTTCCTTCCAACTCCTAGCCCTATCCTATCCCATCGTCGCCATAAGACCTATCTGTGTCGGTGCGACGTAAAGCCCCTAGCAAAAAAAATTGATATATATGTGGATGCGAAGTATGATGCTAGAAGAAAGTTCTTTTGTTTCTAGAATCTTGAAGGACGATGGATGTTACGTGAGGAGGATTAACATATATGGAGTTAAATAAATGTGGATAGAAATTCACAGTTCAATGTGGAGCATACATTTGACTCTGAATAAATGACAGCAAATAAATAAAGAAAGAAAGAAAGAAAGAAAGAAAGAAAGAAAGAAAGAAAGAAAGAAAGAAAGAAAGAAAGAATTAAGTCAGGTGGAAGAAAATACTTAAATAAAATATGTCATATGGGAATTACTTCGTGTTGTAATAAGCTGAAGAGAGAATTGGGGGTAGGTTAGGTTCAAAGGAAATCCTGAGAAGGAGGTGAAGGGGGAAAAGAAACGAAAAGAAAAGAAATGGAAGGAGAAAAGGGGGCGGAGGGGGGGAGAAGAGGTCATTAAGGCGGGGCTAAGGGATGTGGGTATATGGAAGATTGTTTAAGCAAAGTACTGTAGATAGAATGAAAAATCGGACCTTTAATATTTAATTTTGATTGTACGAAAAGCTGAATGAGCAGGTCAAAAAGAATATTCGGTTTTTTGGATATGTCATTAATATTGAAGTTTGAATTAAAATATTGGTCTATATGTATAAAGTAGTTCTCTGATATGTTAAGGAGGGGTCCTTTATTCATAATTTTGAGAATTCCCATATCATGTTTAATGTCTGTAAATTTATGGTTATAATAGTTCATGTGTTGACCAACTGCTGAAAATGTATTGTACTTCAGGGCATTGACATTTTCCGAGTAATGTATGTTAAAGCTTCTTCCTGTTTGCTCAACATAAGAAAAATTGCAGCTGTTGCATTTTACCCTATATACACACTGAAGTTTGAAAAGCAATCACTTCTATTAATAGATGATGAGTTGTGTAAGACTGTAGTGTTATTATTACACTAGCCAACATTATTTTGCGGCAAAATAGAAAATATGTAATTCTTATGGAAATCGCTGCCCTGATTCCGAAAATGATGCTACATTTTCCTATCATGTCTAGTTTTGACGCAATTCAGTGTTTCAGTATCTGCATGAATTCGTAAGATGTAATGTTGAGAGATGTTCTCACGCAACTTTTTTTAGAATACAATTATGTGATTTGATTTGTTATTGTTTGCATTTTATTATAGGTTTATTGCTGTCTAAATTTTCATTTTATAGTTGGGTTTCCTGGTAAATTCATAACAAACTCCCCCAGATACAGAACAGACCGCGAGGTATGTAGGATTGAAGGTAAGACAGTTGAGCGTTTGTCTTTCATCTTAGACCACTTGAATAAACAGACATGTTAAAAGCCCCAGCCCTTATGCAATGTTTATGATGGACTGATAAAGGAATTTCCTTGCAAAGATAACAGTCTGAAAGTATTATACTCACGAAGATGAACTTGTATGTTGTACGGATGTTTCAAATCTTCTACGTCAATTGGCAAAGAAAGAGTATGATCCTAGTAACTGGCGTGTTTTTAATGACTCTTCCAAAAGAAGTTTAAAGGCTGTTTTGCTTCATAATACAAATGTTCTGGCATCCGTTCTACTTGAACACTCCACAAAAATGCCTGAAACATACGAGACCTTAAAGTTGGTGCTTGAAAAAATTAAATATCACGAGCATGGGTGGCAAATTTGCGGTGATTTGAAGATCATTGCGTTGTTGCTGGGACAACAAAAAGGCTATACAAAATTTCCCTGTTTCCTATGCGAATGGGATAGCAGGGCATGGGATAAACATTGGGATACAGTGAATTGGTCAGAAAGGAAACAACTACAATCAGGATCCAAAAATGTCTTGAATGTAAGTCTTATTGACCATGAAAAAAGTTACTTCCACCCTTGCACATCAAATTAGGATTGATGAAACATTATGTCAAGGCATTAGGTAAAAGTAGCCTCTGCTTCCAATATTTATCCACTAAATTTCCCTCTTTGTCAGATGCAAAAATCAAGGAAGGCGTATTTGATTGACCACAGATTCGTAAACTGATGAAGGAAAAAGTTTCACGGACACGATGACCAAAATTGAGAAAGAGGCGTGGAACGCATTCAAAGATGTAGTGACTAAATTCCTTGGCAACATTAAGGACCCTCAGTACAAAGAAATTTAAAGGAAAATTGTTGGTAAAGTTTAAGGAACTCAGTTGTAATATGAGCCTTAAGCTTCATTTCTTAGCTTCGAATGTGGACTATTTCCCTCCAAATTTAGGAGCTGTCAGTGAAGAACAAGATGAAAGGTTTCACCAGGATCTCAAAGATTCAGAACGGCGCTATCAGGGACGTTGGGATGTGAATATGATGGCCGATTACTGTTGGTCGATTTCACGAGACGATCCTTCTAGAAATCACTCGGGAACTTAAAAACCCCGGAAATTCCACAGAAAACGGGAAAAGACGGAGGTGTGAATCTAACCTGTACATTATGTAAGTAAAAAACGATGTATGTTTAACCATGTAATTTTTATTCAAGGTACGGTTATATTAATTTAAAAGCAACTGCACAGCCGAAACTAAATAGGCGCTTTATGCTTCAGTTTCACGAATTTCAATATACATTAAAAATATAATACAAACCATCTACTTGCTTATAAAGCAAGTATTTAATGCATGCAAAATATGATTACGTATTGCAAGCTGAAATTTACATTAATACATCAAATTTAATCAATACTAAGTATCAACAATTTTACGTAAGAACAAAATAACATTTTGTAAAATTGCCACTAAACCAGACGTGATACGGCAAAACTATTTTTTTCTCGGATTCTGCGTTAAGAAATTCATAAAACCCACCTATTTTCGATTTTTTCTTCTTCTTCTTCTTCTTCTTAAGATGTCGTCTCCAAACGGAGGTAGACGATCCACACGACCAGCTCCGATCTTGACGTTGCAGCCATGCCATGTGGATTTATTGGACTATCCCTCAGGATCTTTAATGCAGTGGTTTCTCGTTGCCTTCTGCATCCTAATGCCGTTGACCAAACTGGTTCCTCCGCCTTTGGGAACAATTTCTTGTCCCCAGGTCAATAGAGTGCCCTTACCCATACCCGCTCATGCACTCTCAAAGAGACTGTTGGCACTTGGTATAGGGGATCTTCTTATACCGGGAGATAATCGGTCCCATCATTCGTTAGCCGCCTGCATACAAAATATTATTTTTATATGCAGTCGTTGCCCCCTCTCTACCGCGGGGAGGTGAATGTCAGGATTTCACCGTGCTATGGTTGGTTCTGAAGGAAATGTTAACATCATGGTTTTTAAAAACGTTAGTGACCTTATAAATATCTTTATTGAACGTAAAGGTAGAAAATAAAGAAACTTTTGGTTTTTCTTTTTTCAGAGTGGTTACAGGATGATGTTTGTATTTATTGATAATACCTGCAATGAAAGAACTATTTTACCCATTGAGTTTAGCAATCATACGGATATTGTTCAATTCTTTTTAAGATCACTTTCGGTCATTGTCACACTAAAGGCTCGATGAACCATACTATTATAAGCTACTCTTTTATGGATTTTTGGATGAGATGAACAATGAACAACTAGTGTCACATTCAGATGCCACGGCCGCTTTAGAACTTGCCGTACGCTACATTGAGCAACACTCCGCTGCTACGCCCACTGATGTGGTGCTTATGAGACACTCGTTTAGCACTGCATCTTCAAGTAGGTTCCAATCACAATATTGTTAAACTGATGTATTATTAAGGTCCACCTTTCCAATACAAAATGTACAGAGTTTAAATTACATAAATGATTAGGAACTAGTTTTGACCTAATAATAGGTCATCATCAGCCTAAAGCAAAATATAAACATAAATACTGAAGAAATTAAACAATGTAAAGACGCATAAGGTCTCATAAATGTACATACCATGTGAGATATTGAGAAAAGAATTATAGAGACGTGTGGCACTATGTTAAAAAGATAGGAATCCTTGAGTTGCTGATGGAAATCTTTAAGTTGTAAGTCAAGGAATTCAATATATGCTGGCTCCTTAAATGTGATGTTATACATTCGAAGAACGATTAAGACGAAGTTACGTCGTTTTTCAAGATATTCATAGACGTAAAAACACACACACACATATATATAATAAAAGGGATCCTAAATAATGGGTACAGATCTCTACACTAGTGGTGGGCAAAACTCTCGTTCGAGATACTCGAGACTGACAACACCACTCTCGATGCATCTTCGAGGTCTACGTAGGGATTTCCATAACTCTCGTTCGAGATACTCGAGACTGACGACACCACTCTCGATGCATCTTCGAGGTCTACGTAGGGATTTCCATAACTCTCGTTTGAGATACTCGAGCCTGACGTCATTATCTCGATGCATCTCGAGGCACGCTCCAATTGGACCTCAGCCAGGACGAATATGGTAGAAACAGAAATGATTAGCAAACATCGAAATCGAGCTGTTAGTATGGCTCAGTTGGCTAAATAGCATCGGTGGTTATTATCTTCCGCTACGTTTTGTGGTGGTTCGAATCTTCTCTTCAAATAATTTTGTTTGTTTTTGTTTTGCAATCGGAGTTTCGGCTACCAAACACACGCCTGTTCGTGCAGAAACAACCAAATCGCTAATAGAAGTAATTGTAACGTTAATGAACATACAAAATAACCAATATATAATAAATACTCTTCCACTTGAACACTTGCAATATACACCAATCATAATGTAAACAAACTTCATTACCTCGTGGCCATGTCATCAGATCAGTTAATTTTGTATCTGTATTGCACTGAAAATAGTAGTCATAATAATGTTTTTTTTTTACGTCCGTCCTAAATGCTAGTTCTTGACAGACGCCGGGGTGTGGGAATTATGTCCCGCAGGAGTTCTTTAACGTGCTGGAAGCCAACGACATGGAATTGTTATCTTTAAAACAGTACACTGACAGAAAATATTGAACACACTGTGATAAAAGTGTACGTGGTTCTACAGAGGGTTATCGCATTACTGTGTTTTGTGTCGTACGTTTTGGTTGTTACATATTACAGGCTTTGCTACTCTGAGTTTTGTGTTGTACGTTTTGGTTATTGAATATTGCAGGCTTTTTCTCTGTTGTGAAGATATTTCCACAGAAGTAAGGTTGTTTGCGGTAATAAAACCGAATAAATCATAATTTAATTACCAGTTCTACTCTATAACGAGCCACCGGAGACCACGGGTACCTTCTACCAATATAAACAGAAGGTTTCCCTCAACAGTTTCCGAAAGTTTGTCGACGGAGTTCAGCTTCATCCTGTGTATGTGCCTTCAGGTCAGATAATATTGTGGCTGGTCTTGAATGATCCTTTTCATGGACACGATCACTTTGTTACCATACTTATATAAAAGTATCGATAGTCCAGAATGTGACTTAACCCGAGAACGAGTCCCTTTTCAGATACATGCACACATACACCAGTATCTTTATGCCATTACGGGTATATTTTCCTTTCTGTTCAAATTATTACACAACTCGATGCGTCGTAAAAGAAATGGTTTCAATAAAATGTTAAAAATATATCACACTCTTCATTACTATTTATTTCACATATCCAGTCCCCGAACCATGGGAACTAATCAATGAAGAATAAAACATTTTACCTAGCCGAGAATTGAACCCGGAAGCCCTTGTACCAAACGCCAGCACGCTAACCATTTCGCCGTGGAAGCAGACAGTGCATAAATAAAATACAGGAAGTACAGGTAGTAAGTTGACTGCGAGCAGATTAAAAAGAAGTGGGCGTATCGTCATTAATATTGTTATAATGATGTTATTTGCGTTACGTCCCACTAACTACTTATTAAGATTTTCGGAGACGTCATCAGTTGATCATCAGGCGTAGTATAGTCGAGGGATAACATGCGCATGATGTCCCGATTCAAACTTCGAGATAGGATTACCGGTACGAGTCATGGACTGCATCACTTACTCGAAATGCATCGAAAGCTCTCGATACGTTTCCCAGCACTGCCTCGAGACAAAGGACTCATGCGCCTGACGTCACTATACGCCATCGAGATAGCATCATGAGGCACGTACTGCATCGTTTGCTCAGAATGCATCGGGAGCTTTGCATTAGCACTGTTAACGGAGCGGTTGAGCGGTTGTTTACGGAGCGGAGGCTCCGGGCGCTTTCAATCGGTGCCTCCGGAGAACCTCCAATTGAATTACAAGCGCGTAGTGTGAAATTGGTACGGGAGAAATGAACAAGCATTTTCTCAGGAACTTGTAACTTGTCGCTACTATTGTGCGAAACTAGGCCCCTCAGTTAATACCTTAATTATTTGGCGATATTACAGATGTCCGCCTGGTAGTAGTTAGCGTGATTAGCTGCCATCCCCGGAGGCCCGGGTTCGATTCCCGGCTCTGCCACGAAAATTTGAAAAGTGGTATGAGGGCTGGAACGGGGTCCACTCAGCCTCGGGAGGTCAACTGAGTAGAGGTGGGTTCGATTCCCACCTCAGCCATCCTGGAAGTGGTTTTCCGTGGTTTCCCACTTCTCCTAACTTAAGGCCACGGCCGCTTCCTCCCCTCTTTCTTGTCTCTATCCCTTCCAATCTTCCCATCCCTCCACAAGGCCCCTGTTCAGCATAGCAGGTGAGGCCGCCTGGGCGAGGTACTGGTCATTCTCCCCAGTTGTATCCCCGACCAAGAGTCTGAAGCTCCAGGACACTGCCCTTGAGGCGGTAGAGGTGGGAAAAGCCGATCCTGGAGGTTAAACAGATGATGATGATGATGATGATGATGATATTACAGATAGCATTCTTACGTACAAACGTAATTATGTATCAGAACCTCCGATTAAATGTCAAGCGCGTAGTGTGAACTTCGTACGGGAGAAATGAACGAGCATTTTCACAGGAATTTATAACTTGTCACTATTATCGTGAGAAACTATTGGACGATATTACAGATAGCATTCTTACGTACAAAGATTGAATGACAAGTGCGTAGTGTGAACTTCATACGGGAGGAATGAACGAGCATTTTCACAGGAATTTATAACTTGTCGCTATTATTGGGCGAAATTACACTCCTTCTTTAACTTTTTTAAAAATGTTATTTGTTCGGGGCGTCGACCTATGAAGATATTTTGCCCCTACTCGCACCAAATGTGAAGAAACCTGCGTGTATTATGTAAATGGCAGTAGTGTAAAGTGTTGAATGTGAGGAAAGGAACGTTAAGGATGACACAAACACCCAGTCCCCAGACCAGGGATATTAATAATTTACAACGAAAAGGCGTTGACCCGACCGGGAACCGAACCTGGGGCCGCCGGATGACAGGCGGATGCGTTGCCATCTACGCCGCGGAGCCGTAGTTTAGGAGTCATTTGTGCTATGTTTTACAGCGCAGCACTTACAGACGAACCGCTTGAACTCCTCCGTCCGTTGGTAAATAATTATCACATACTTCTGCACGTCTTTCGCGTTTTCTACAAATGTCCAGAAATTAAAACCGAATTCAAATTTTACTTGAAACTACTGTATTCTAGCGCCAATATAATGGGAATATTTCCATAATAATAATAATAATAATAATAATAATAATAATAATAATAATAATAATAATGAACGAAGTGTACTGTGTAACTTCTGCACAGGTACGGCCTGCACTTTTCTGAGAAACAACTGAACCTATTTAGATATATTGCTTGTTGTATTTCATCATCATCATCATCATCTGTTTACCCTCCAGGTTCGGTTTTTCCCTCGGACTTAGCGAGGGATCCCACCTCTACCGCCGCAAGGGCAGTGTCCTGGAGCTTCAGACTCTTGGTCGGGGGATACAACTGGGGAGTATGACCAGTACCTCGCCCAGGCGGCCTCACCTGCTATGCTGAACAGAGGCCTTGTGGAGGGATGGGAAGATTGGAAGGGATAGGCAAGGAAGAGGGAAGGAAGCGGCCGTGGCCTTAAGTTAGGTACCATCCCGGCATTCGCCTGGAGGAGAAGTGGGAAACCACGGAAAACCACTTCCAGGATGGCTGAGGTGGGAATCGAACCCACCTCTACTCAGTTGACCTCCCGAGGCTGAGTGGACCCCGTTCCAGCCCTCGTACCACTTTTCAAATTTCGTGGCAGAGCCGGGAATCGAACCCGGGCCTCCGGGGGTGGCAGCTAATCACGCTAACCACTACACCACAGAGGCGGACGCTTGTTGTATTTACAGGATTTATACCTACAGGTATATGGGATAGGTATTATATGTCGATATAATTACATTTGTCCACCTCTGTGGTGTAGTGGTTAGCGTGATTAGCTGCCACCCCCGGAGGCCCGGGTTCGATTCCCGGCTCTGCCACGAAATTTGAAAAGTGGTACGAGGGCTGGAACGGGGTCCACTCAGCCTCGGGAGGTCAACTGAGTAGAGGTGGGTTCGATTCCCACCTCAGCCATCTTGGAAGTGGTTTTCCGTGGTTTCCCACTTCTCCTCCAGGCGAATGCCGGGATGGTACCTAACTTAAGGCCACGGCCGCTTCCTTCCCTCTTCCTTGCCTATCCCTTCCAATCTTCCCATCCCTCCACAAGGCCCCTGTTCAGCATAGCAGGTGAGGCCGCCTGGGCGAGTTACTGGTCATTCTCCCCAGTTGTATCCCCGACCAAGAGTCTGAAGCTCCAGGACACTGCCCTTGAGGCGGTAGAGGTGGGATCCCTCGCTGTGTCCGAGGGAAAAGCCGACCCTGGAGGGTAAACAGATAATGATGATGATGATGATGATGATAATTACATAGATATAGATCAATTTTTGTGTACGTAGGTAACGATTTTTATAGGGCGCCTACATTCATGGACGTAAGTTTGAAATTACAGCCCACTACGTCCTTACACTCGGAGCTACTCTTGCGAATAGGAGGCGGCCGTCCGGTTAATCTCCGGAGCTCCGTAGCTGCTTTGCCTCCGTCGGTAGTACCGGAGGTCACCGGAGGAGCGCTGTAATCGTATTATCCGATTCAATCAACAGGAGGTTCGCCTCCTCTTCACAGCGCTACTTTGCATCACGCGGCCCATCCTACTCTACACATGGATACGAGGGTGTTTAGAGGTTACAGTAAGGATGTAAAGGAGAGGGCATATAAGTCTCTGGTAAGACCCCAACTAGAGTACGGTATGGTTCCAGTGTATGAGACCCTCCCCAGGATTACTTGATTCAAAAACTGAAAAAATCCAAAGAAAAGCAGATCGATTCGTTCTGGGTGATTTCCGACACCAGAGTAGCGTTACAAAAATGTTGCAAAGTTTGGGCTGGGAAGAATTGGGAGAATGAAGATGAGCTGCTGAACTAAGTGGTATGTTCCAAGCTGTCAGTGGAGAGATGGCATGGAATGACATTAGTAGACGAATAAGTTTGAGTGGTGCCTTTAAAAGTACGAAAGATCACAATATGAAGATAAAGTTGGAATTCAAGAGGAAAAATTGGAGCAAATATTCTTTTATAGGAAGGGGAGTTAGGGATTAGAATAACTTACCAAGGGAAATGTTCAATAAATTTCCAATTTCTCTGAAATCATTTGAGGAAAGGCTGGGAAAACAACAGATAGGATATCTGCCAACTGAATGACTGCCCTAAATGCAGATCAGTAGTGATTGATTGATTGATTGATTGATTGATTGATTGATTGATTGATTGATTGATTGATTGATTGATTGATTGATTGATTGATTGATTGATTGACTTTCATTTAGTAAGAAGAAGGAATTCTTTAAAAACTTTCTAAATTTCCTTAGAATACTTGGTGTTTGATCCCTTTTGACAGTTCTGAATGCCTTGTCCGAGAAAAATCACTCAATTTTATGGATGTATTGTTGGCAGTTCGTTACAACTACAGTGTTTCCCTTATTGGCCTTGGTTTTTATGTTTAAGATTTTTTTATTCTGCCTCCAGTTTTTAGTGAAGGTTTTATTATTATTATTATTATTATTATTATTATTATTATTATTATTATTATTCATCATCACCATCATCATCATCATCATCTGTTTATCCTCCAGGTTCGGTTTTTCCCTCGGACTCAGCGAGGGATCCCACCTCTACCGCCTCAAGGGCAGTGTCCTGGAGCTTCAGACTCTTGGTCGTGGGATACAACTGGGGAGAATGACCAGTACCTCGCCCAGGCGGCTCACCTGCTATGCTGAACAGGGGCCTTGTGGAGGGATGGGAAGGTCGGATGGGATAGGCAAGGAAGAGGGAAGGAAGCGGCCGTGGCCTTAAGTTAGGTACCATCCCGGCATTCGCCTGGAAGAGAAGTGGGAAACCACGGAAAACCACTTCGAGGATGGCTGAGGTGGGAATCGAACCCACCTCTACTCAGTTGACCTCCCGAGGCTGAGTGGACCCCGTTCCAGCCCTCGTACCACTTTTCAAATTTCGTGGCAGAGCCGGGAATCGAACCCGGACCTCCGGGGGTGGCAGCTAATCACGCTAACCACTACACCACAGAGGCGGACATTATTATTATTATTATCATCATCATCATCATCATCATCATCATCATCATCATCATCATCATCTAAAGATTTTGTATGAAGGTTCGGATGTAAGTTGCTTTTCTGTCGCTTTTCATCCCATTCTTTTCTCCCCTGGCTTGCTTTACAAACAAAAAGTCTTATATAATCCTTCTTGTCAATACAAAACAACATCCAGCTCCATGACTAGCGTCCTGGCCTTTGGTCACAGGGGTCCCGGGTTTGATTCCCGGCAGGGTCGCGTATTTTAACCATAATTGGTTCATTTCGCTGACACCGGGGCTGGATGTATGTGTCATCTTCATCATCATTTCATTCTCATCACGACGTACAGGTCGTCTACGGGCCTCAAATCAAAAGACCTGCCTCTGGCGACCCAAACTTGTCCTCAAAACACTCCCGACACTAAAAGCCATACGCCATTCCATTTTTTCATTTTTTCAATACAAAACAACAATTTTAGATGGGATGATATCTATATTTGTTTCAGCCCATCTAAAGGCCATCCTCAGTAAAAGCTCAAATGTTACATTTGTATGTATGTTCAGTCTTCAGCCCTAAGGGTGGTTGGATTCTCAACAGCTCTGCCATCAGCTGTCATAGATGGCCTAGGCATCACTGAAGAGGAGTAGTAGGGGAATGAGGAGTGAGGTAGTTTCCCGTTGATTTCCTCACCGAGCCAGAAGTTGCTATTACATATCAGTCTGCCAAGCCCACTGAAATGCATGTACCAACCGACCCTATGAGCAACTTTTTCACACCATTCTTTATGCAAACAAATAAAAACACTGATGAAGTGATCATGATTAACATAGTAAAAACATGTTGAGGTAGAAAATCCTCTCGTCTAGAAACTTGTTTGGTTGATGTAAAACTTGCTAATCCTTTTTTAAAATGTGGAACACTGTGTTGGGCACCGTAGTGACACCGTCAATAAAGGGAATAACAAGTATGCTTCATCTGTAATGGGAAAAGATAGAATGAATGGATGAAAAAAAACCATATATATCTCATGAAAAGGAAAGGCTCGATCAACTTACTCGTCGTCTCAAATTGTACGACCTTGTCAGTCTTGTGTCACATTGACACTAAGCTTGTGTGTAGCTTTCAACGTGTCAGAGCTCATATGGTTGGGTGGGAAGCAGAAGGAAGAAAGGAGGAGGAGTAAGGTACGGGAGGAGGATATTGAGGGAAGGGCGGGTCTAGTTCTGGTACGTCGGTAGTGAAACTCGTTTTTATTAACAAATTGTTGACAGATGAGCAGGACAAAGGTTTCCAATAAAACATTTTTCTTGTTGATTATATTGAGTAAGGGACCTTTTTGTTCATACTGTAAAATCATTAAATCCTGGTCAATTGTTGTGTATTTATGATTTTGTTCCTTACAATGTTCGCTCATGGCTGAGTAGCGGTTATACTTCAAGGTGTTAAGATGTTCGGAGTATCTTATATTGAAATTACGACCTGCTTGTCCTACGTACATTGAAAAAGAATACTGGCACTTTAATTTGTATACTCCAGAGTTCGTAAATTTGCTGTTGCCATTGATGGTATAGGAATTAAAAACTATTTTAGCATTGGTGTGAGTGGTCTTGAAAGCTATTTTTAACTTATGCTTTTTTAAAAATATTTTTTGTTATCATTATTCGAAGGTGGTCTTGGTTTACCTCTGAATTTATTGAGAATTTTGTCACAAAGGCTTTGTTGATATCATTACATTCGGCTATTGTATAAATGGTGTTGATTTCTTTCCTACAGTTCTTACGAGATCAAAGGAACAGTAAGTGCTTTGAAAATCATGCTATTAAAAGCTGCCTTCTTTTGCATCCCCAGGTGTAGAGAAGTCTGTTGTTGTGTTAATTGTGTGAGTGGTCTTCCTGTAAATATTAAAGGAAAGGATTATGATTGTGAGTAATAGTTAGATCAAGATAATTAAAGGGATGTTGTTTTCGGACTCTATTGTGAACTTTATATGAGGGTCAAAGCTATTAAGTCATTCAAATACTGTATTGCTATCTATAGTATGAGAATCTAGGATAATACAAATGTGTCATCGATGTAACATGTCCAGTGATTGATACCGTTAATTTTGCCTATGGTATGAGTGTGTTCAAGAAAATCAACGTAAATGTCAGCGAGGATTCCCGAGGCCGGTGACCCCATAGGAAGACCCTTCTGTTGATATAGGCCTATAGTATTATTAAAAGTGAAGAAATTATTACTTAATGTAAATTTGAGGATCTGAATAAACTCGTCTATCTCACCTACACTCAATACACTCAATTTACTAAATTTGAAAAGATTAGCTTTTACTAATTTAATGGTTTTGTTAATAGGTACATACTAACAGTATCAAAGAAGTGAAGGGTGTAATAGTGTAATTCTGGGGAATTTTTAACTGACGTATTAACCTGGAAAATATAATATGTTTCGAGAAAACCGTGAATGTACCTACTGAGATATTTTGTACGTCGGACTGTTTCTGAAATTAATAACGGACCTTATGCAGACTTCGGCCTTGCGAATCTTCGGCAATGCTTTTGCTGTAGGTAACTTGGGGTTCATGACAAAAAATTTGGATTTCTCAGGATCATTAAACAGAAATAAGAGGTTCTTAATTAGAGATTTCAGTTCACTCTGAGTTCTGTTCATGGGATCTTTTTTTGACTACATTAAAATTATTGTTAGTAAAAATGGACTATGTTTTGTTTACCTAGTCCCATTTGGGACGACAGCCTCTTAACGAGCAAGTTGATCAATCCATTTCTTTTCACGCGATATTTTTGGTTTTTTGCTTCATCCATTCATTCCCTTTTTTCCAATTACAGATGATGCACACTTATTATTCCCTTTATTGGCGGTTTCACTATGCTGCACAACACAGTGTTCCACTTTTAAAAAAGGACCAGCAAGTTTTATGTCAATCAAACGAGTTTTTAGATGAAAGGATTTTCTACCTTAACATGTTTTTACTATGTCAATCATGATCATTGTATTTTAATTCCACATACTTCATCAGTGTTTTTATTTCTTTGCATAAATGTAATATTTATCTTCTACTGATGATGGCCTTTAGATAGGCTGAAACATGTATAGATATCATCCCATCTAATATAGATTGTTGTTTTGTATTGAAAAGGAGGATTATATAACACTTTTTATTTGTAAAGTGATAACCATCAGTACAGAATGAGATTTATTTGCTATTTGTTTACGTCGCACTGAGATAGGTCTTATGGCGACGATGGGATAGGAAAGGCCTTGGAATTGAAAGGAAGCAGCCGTGGCCTTAATTAAGGCATTTTCCTGGTGTGAAAATGGGAAACCACGGAAAACCATCTTTTGGGCTGCTGACAGTGGGACTCGAACCCACTATTTCCCGAATACTGGATACTGGCCGCACTTAAGCGACTGCAGCTATCGAGCTCGGTAATGTGATTTATAACATGCAACCTGGCTTGAGCGTGATTTCTCACAATGTCCCACACAGAACAAGTCAACATTTTCTCCACACTCAAAAAATGGTATTATAATGTATAAATCAACATGATCTAAGAAGAGCCCAAGTTTGTGCTTTATTTTTCAGTCACTGAAAGAATTTTAAACAACCAGGGCTTGATATTTTAGCCTCTATATAATTTAACCCATTTCTTGTTACGTGATACTTTTATCTTTTATTTTTAAATGGCATTTAAGCTATCGCTGTCGATGTCCATGATACAAGGACGAAACGTATACTAGTTGATGTTAATTAAATTGGTACAGTATTTGTATTGTAAGGTAGGACTTCTATGATCTCTTTTGATAAGCTTTACAGTGACAATACAGAAACATTATTAAGTTTATAGTATATAACCAAAGAGGATCTTAAAATAATAATTGTTTTGTGAAACTGTCCAACAAATGTAAAAAAATAATCCCATATGTATAAAGGGGTTTATTAATTAATTAATTATTTCAGTGTTAAGGTTTATTAATGCTTCCAAATAAATGTTAATTGTGAATTTAGTTCAAATTTAGAATGATCCTTCTTCTCCTAAAATAAACTAGTGGGGTCATGAAAGGCCCGATATGCCCATTCACATCATATTCTGATGTACCCATCCGAGGGTTAAATTAAAGGTAACTTCAAGGTGGTTGGTAAGGTCTATAGGTGTGGTTTCTGAAAGCTGCTATCGACCCCTTAAATGCAGCTGTCACAATTGAGTGGAGGTCAGTACTTATTCCAAATCTTTTCAAGAGGTCCGCGAGTAACCAGGAATGGTCTCTTGGGCACTGAGCATGAGGCCAGTGATGCTTATAGACTCAAGCTTATATTTATCTTTGTAGTGAGTTTGTATGGTTTCACAGAGACTCATCTTCTTTCAAGGTCAACTTTTTCAGGTTGATTTTCATTTGTCTCAAACCGGATATTTTTTACGATTGGCTTTACGTCGCACTGACACAGATAGGTCTTAAGGCAACAGTGGGATAGGAAAGGGTTAGAAGTTTGAAGGAAGTGGCCATGGAATTCACTAAGGTACAGCATTTGCCTGGTTTGAAAATGGGAAACCATGGAAAACCATCTTCAGGGCTGCCGACAGTGGGGTTCGAACCCACTATCTCCCAAATGCAAGCTCACAGCTACGTGCCCCTAACTACATGGCCATCTCACTTGGTCAAACTGGGTAGTCAGGTCGATTATGTAGCTTACTGATGTGTGATGGTCAATGGCGATGATGTCTATTTATCTGTTACACCCATCAGTGGAGGTTGTGTAGTCTTTTAGTCTTAGACCATCAGCAATCAGGGACCTGGTGAGTATTGTGCTGCAGTTCACCATATGGACAGGGTCCCAGGATATGCACAAGTGTTTCTATCTCTATGTGATAGCGTAGACAGAGACTATTGTCCCAATATCTGCCTGGAACAGAGCATACAGTTGACACAGTTGAAATCATCTTGATTGTTTCTCTCCATTCACCGCATGTCAAGCATATTAAGTGTTGCAGTACCTACTTGTTAGCTGGTGTATGCAGCTTAAAAAGGGATTACTCCCTTCTGTTTATGAGGCTTATTACTCCAGTTCTTGAATGTCTTGAGTCATCTAACTTTCCTTGTGTCAGTCCAACCATGCCGCTTCACCTGAATTCTTTCACAATCTGTAAAACCTAATGATGTGAGACTGTCAGAAGTTTCTTGAGGGAAATTCCTAGTTGTATTGAGGATGTGATTATCTGAGAGCTTTATGTTTGTATCCTTTTCGTGTTGTCTGTTTGTAAAATAATGACAATTTTACTGAGCCTGGAGGGAAACTGTGATGCTCTTAAAGTTTTCTCTACATGTCTATGGCATACATTGTCAAACACCTTCTATAAGTTCAGAAATGTGACCGATATATAAAGTTTTCTAAACTTGGCCTTGCGAAGAATCGAATCAGGTATGGCCGTATATATGTGCACTCTGTAATTCGGCTTCTCACTGTTTTAGTTTTCCAAATAAATAAATAAATAAATAAATAAATAAATAAATAAATAAATAAATAAATAAATAAATAAATAAATAAATAAATACCTGAGGAAGTTGTGAATCCCCTCTGACTGTCGTTAAGGCTGATGAATTCTTGAATTCTTGAACTCACACAATGAATTACAGAGCAAATTGTCAGGGGCCTCCAGTTTCTTGGGTCGGTAGCTTCACCACCTTTGTGAACCAGGACAGTCCTAGCTTGTTTTAGTGACTGAGGGACTACTCCAGTGTGTAGCATACGTGTTGCGATGATAGCTATTATTTCAGCAGCCCCGTCATCTCTAATCACTCTTACAAGTATAAGGTCTGGACCTGGGGAAGTGTCTATAGCAATCCTTTTAAGAGCTGAGTTGATCTCTTCTTTCCTTATTTCACCTAAGGCTGTCCGACTCGTTGGCTGAATGGTCAGCGTACTGGCCTTCGGTTCAGAGGGTCCCGGGTTCGATTCCCGGCCGGGTCGGGGATTTTAACCTTCATTGGTTAATTCCAATGGCCCGGGGGCTGGGTGTTTGTGCTGTTCCCAACATCCCTGCAACTCACACACCACACACAACACTATCCTCCACCACAATAACACGCAGTTACCTACACACGGCAGATGCCGCCCACCCTCATCGGAGGGTCTGCCTTACAAGGGCTGCACTCGGCTAGAAATAGCCACACGAAATTAAATTATTAACCTAAGGCTGGTCTTTTAATACTGCTCTGTTACTTCAGGTTGGTATTCAGTCCTTGCATTGTTGTATGGTTCACTTAATATTGCCAAAAATTTCTGGGTGTATACTCCAAAGGTATATTACAGGATTTGGCACTGTAATTCAGTACAGATCTTATGGCTTTTCTGCGCTGATAATAATGCTGGAATTGTGTTAGCTCGTATCTGTATTTTTCCTTTTCTCCTGGTCTCATTCTATAGTGTGCTCAGGGTTTGTGATTGTCTGAATTTCCTTTGATTATATTATCAGTGGTTTGGTTTCATTTCATCATCATTATCATCATTTTCCAGCTCCATTTTCCCAGGAACCGAGCTCGATAGCTGCAGTCGCTTAAGTGCGGCCAGTATCCAGTATTCGGGAGATAGTAGGTTCGAACCCCACTGTTGGCAGCCCTGAAAATGTTTTTCCGCGGTTTCCCATTTTCACACCAGGCAAATGCTGGGGCTGTGCCTTAATTAAGGCCACGGCCGCTTCCTTCCCACTCCTAGTCCTTCCCTGTCCCATCATCGCCATAAGACCCATCTGTGTCGGTGCGACGTAAAGCAACTAGCATTTTTCCAGCTGTGGTGTCCTCCTACTTGGCATTCTTCTTGCTGACCTCCGATTTCACTGTGCCTATCCATCGATTCCTTGGCCTCCCAACTGGCCTCTCCCTTTTCACTTCTCTGTCAATTCCTTGCTGTTCTTGTGCTGTCCATCCTCACAACATGTCCAAACCATTGCAATCTGCATCTTCCCAAAAGATTGGTAATGGGTATTTTGATGCCAGCCTCCTTTCTGTTTGCTACATTTCTAATCTTGCCCTTCCTGGTCTTTTGGTTCATTGTTCCGGTGGATTTCATCTCTGTTGACTGGATTTTACTATTTACTTTGCTATGCGGGGTGCATGTTTCGAGTCCATATATGCGAATTGGAATGAAGTAGGTATAAAATATGGTCATTTTTTTCTTTCTGTGGTATTTTATCATCCAACTGTAGATTTCTCACTTGAAAATAAAATTGAGAAGCTTTCTGAGTCCTATTAAGTATTTCTTGGTTTACTGTGTTATCTTTTGAAGTGATACTTCCAAGGTATTTGAAGTTAGAAACAGACTGAAACAGAGTTCTTTCCAGGAAAATGTTTGAATCTGTGCCTTTCCTGTTGATAGTCATTTGAACAGTTTTTGTTTTACTGATGTTTAGTCCATATTCTTTAAACTTGCCATTCCAGAGATTTAGTTTCTCCTGTACTTCTGCTTCATTTTCACCCCAGATCAGAACATCATCTACCGGGCGAGTTGGCCGTGCGCGTAGAGGCGCGCGGCTGTGAGCTTGCATCCGGGAGATCGTGGGTTCGAGCCCCACTGTCGGCAGCCCTGAAGATGGTTTTCCGTGGTTTCCCATTTTCACACCAGGCAAATGCTGGGGCTGTACCTTAATTAAGGCCACGGCCGTTTCTTTCCAACTCCTAGGCCTTTTCTATCCCATCGTCGCCATAAGACCTATCTGTGTCAGTGCGACGTAAAGCAAATAGCAAAAAAACAAGAATGCCATCTGAAAATATTGGAGTGTTAGGCTCTTTGCAATGTTCTTTGATGGATTTAATAATCTGATCCATGACAATGATGAACAGGAATGGTGACAAGGAACTGCTGGACTCCTCTTTTGGTTTCAAAAAAATCTAATCTTCCAACCCCTACTTGAACACAGCTTAACTTCTGATAGAGCATCATTACTTTATCAGTCAGGAAGTATGGCACACCTATAGTTTTTTTTTTTTGCTATTTGTTTTACGTCGCACTGACACAGATAGGTCTTATGGCGATGATGGTATAGGAAAGGCTTAGGAATTGGAAGGAAGCGGCCGTGGCCTTAATTAAGGTACAGCCACAGCATTTGCCTGGTATGAAAATGGGAAACCACGGAAAACCATCTTCAGGGATGCCGACAGTGGGGTTCCAACCCACTATATCCTGGATGCCCTATAGCTTCTAGGCATTACTATATTATGTCTCTAGACACATGTCGTAGGCCTTCACAATGTCCAAAAACACCATCAATAAGTTCTTACCATATTCCCAGTGCTTCTCTGTTAGTTTTCTGATTGCAAATATCAGGTCTGTAGTGCTTTGGTTCTTCCTGAACCCATGTTGTTCCTCCTCTAAAAATGGTTAAATTCCTATTTCTTCTGTCAGTTATCTTCTCCAGAAGTTTAAGTGAGCGAGAAAGTAGAGTGATACCCCTATAATTTCTGCATTTCTTTCTGACTCCCTTTTTATACAGGGAAACCTTTCATCCAGTCCTCTGCTATCCTGTTTCTTTCCTAATTAAACTGCAGTTTTCAGGGATATAATTTTGACAACTTACTGCATTTAGTAAAGTACTGAAGTAGTTCTTCATTTCTTCTCTTATGTCTGATCTGTCTTCACCAGGTTCTGTTCATCTGATTCCAGTGAAAGGATATTGCCATGCTCACGTCTTCTGTTCTTGACTACTTTATGAAGCAACTTCCTATTACCATACTTTCCAAGTCTGCTGTTAGCCTGGTAGTGAACTCGTCCCAGCACTTTTTCTTTTCCTTTTTAATCAGTCCTTTCACAAATAGTTTCTTGTTCCTGTACTCTATTGCCAAGTACTGAAGTTCACCTTCTTGGTGGACTGATTTCTGTTTTTCGTTATCTAACCTCTTCTTTGCTGCATTTCTTTCTTTCACAGCAGTTTTCACCCTCTCATTCCACCATGGTGTTTCACTGTCCCTGCATATTGCACTAATCTTTCCACATAGTGATTCAGCTTTTGAAACCAGGGTGTTCTTGAACAACAGCCACTCTTCTTCTACTCCTCTTTTTTCATTTCTTGGTAATTTGGCTGAGATCTTTCTTTGGCATTCTTCTTTCTTCCCATCTCCTAGTAGCCAGGTCTTTATCTTTAGTATTTTCTGGCACTTAAAATTCTGCAGATGGATGTTTCCACCAAAAGCCGATGGTCATCCTCGAGACTTTCACTTGCAATAACTTTAACATCAGTGATGAACTGGCTAGCAATATCCATCCGTATACTTTGATGCAAGGCAGCCTTTGCAAGAGAGGAAGTATTTCATAAAATAAAATATAGTCTGTCGCTGTCCTCTGCTTCCCGTCCCAACTGTAACGTGTGATTTTATGGCTGTCTCTCTTCTGAAACCATGAGTTTTGTATGCTCAGGTTATTCTGTGCACAGAAGTCTATCAGGTTTTCTCCCTCCAGGTTTCTGCCACCATAGTCATGGGGTCTATGGTATCTTCGCAGCCTTGCCTGTCTCTACTTGGGCATTTAGGTCTCCCATAATTGTGATGATGTCTCCCTTTATTTGGTCCTCTAGATCTACAAGGAACTGATCCTTTTCATCTGCAGGGCAGCCTGCCTGTGGGGCATGTACTTGGAGAAAGATATGGAATACCTGGCCAACACGTAACTGATGTCTGCTTGCACATTAACTTTGTTGAGAATGAAATCAACTCCACTTTTTGCTTCATTAAGGTTCTCACTCCAGTACAATACATAAACATTTCATAAGGTTTTCTTTCCTGAACCTTTCCATCTCATTTAACCCTAAAATCCTGAGTGTGCATCTGTCCGTGAGGTCTACAATTTCCTTGCATTTACCATTAAGGGTGAAGATACTGGGGTTCCAATTCTGAGCTGTTTCTTCCTATGTAATGTCGGTCTCTTCCTGCATCTCCAATGAGCTTCGGGTTGTTGGCCGTCATAAGTTCGCGAGTTGCCTGAAGAAATGTTGTCATGTGTCTGGTAATTTTAATACTTTTGCATCCGAAGCTTGTTTTGGTTTTGAAAGCAACTAACTAATCAACACTGTTGAGCTGACTTGCTAGGCCTAACACTGTAGAGGATTTTCTGTCAGGATAATCTCCCTTAGCCTTTGGCAGTCCCCTGCCACATATGCAAGGCAGCAGCGTTATGGTGAATTTGTGTGGCTTTATCAAGTCTCCTAAGGGAGAACTCCTCCGCCCTTAGCTATTAATTCTCCCTTAGTTTGTCAGGTTTGGTACTGGCCGCCCAACCCTCGACCAGACAGTCGCAGGTAGTACAGTCTACTGTCACATACAGCAGCAGGGTGTTTCTGACCTGACCATTTGTTTCATATGCTCAAAATATTGCTGGGCTGGATATTTGAGACCTGAAAGTAAATCAGTTACTAAAGACACGAAGTTAATCCAGTTATCCACCACTGCGTTAAATTATTTGTCACATGCATGTTGTCTGAGTTGATATGCCACTGGATCAATTCTTGTTTGAAGTTTGGGCAATAGGGCAGATATTGGTTTCAGTATCTTGGTTCTGGCAGCTGTCCTCCAAATGTCACACTGTGGAGATAGAGTGGGTATTTTTCCTGGCCACAAGTTCCTTTCATTGTACTTAAGGATGTGCTTTATTTTCATGTATACTTCTACTTCTGTCTGAGGTGGTGGTGATTATTGTTTTAACAGGAAGTACAACTGGGCAACCATCCTCTGTCACCTCTGTCTGACGGGAAGTATGTGCCACGATGTCGGCATTTAAATCTATCACGCTATAATAATAATAATAATAATAATAATAATAATAATAATAATAATAATAATAATAATATTTTTTGCGAGGGAGTGTGGAAAATCTTTCATAAGACGCTTGTGAGGGTCCGCACTCAACAAGTGTGTGGAGATTCTTACCCACTAAAAACCACACGCCCTTTTCCCATGACGTTTATCTCCGCCCCGGAAACCGCTCTCGCATTATTTCAGGGCGAATGTCGTCCTTAATGCATCTTGTGCTTCATCTTCCTTCTTCTGTTTTACTGTCTGTCGTAATCGTCCAGGTCCTTCTTCTTCTGACGCACAATATTTTCTATGTAGACTGCCACCTGGTCCCAAGATTCTCGACTTCGTAGCATTGCTGACACGATCCCTTCTGGCGTCAATTCTCCGTGCATAACTTCTAAGCATCTTCTTTGTGGCAGCCAATGAACACACACAAAGAAAGTATGTGATACGTCATCGATATCGCCGCAGTATATGCACACCGGACTAGTTGCTAGCCCTAGCCTATGAAGAAATTTTCGGAAGTATCCATGACCTGTCAAGAACTGTGTGAGATAGTAGTTCACTTCACCATAATTTCGGGCAACCCATACGCCCAGAGAAGGTATCAGACTTTTCGTCCATTTCCCTCTAGAATCATCTTCCCATCTTGTTTGCCATCGTTGCATTCTGCGACTAAGAGCCAAAGCCTTTGCCCTTTTCCTTCCTAGATCTTCTTGTGTGAGCCAAATTTCTTGTCTTTCGAAGGCCAACAAGTCAATAGGAGCTACTGCTGCTACTACTAGAATCGCAGGTTCTGCTACTGTGCGATATGCGCAGGCAATTCGTAAAGCTGCTCTCCGTTGTACAGCCGCAATTCTTGTCCGATATTTCACAATTTTTAACGATTCAGCCAAAATTTCCGAACCGTATAGCAGTATCGATTGAAGAATCGACATGAGAAGCCGCCTTTTACTAGATATCGGTCCCTTGATATTTCCCATGAGTCTACTCAGTGCAGTCATGGTTTTCGCTGCCTTATCTGTTACCCGTTGGATGTGTTCCCAATATGTAAGCTTAGTATCAAGCGTTACACCAAGATATTTTGTGCTCCTAGTTGTTTCGATGGCTATCTGTCCGATCTGCATCGGTATAACAGTATTAATCCTTTTCCGCGTCAGGAGGACAATTTCCGTTTTATGATCTGCGATTTCTAACTTGGGATTTATCATCCATTCTTTGACACGTCGCATCACCTGATTCAATTTAAATTGAGCCAGCTCTAGGTTACGGGTTACTATCACAGCAGCCACATCATCAGCATAACCCACAAGTTTTACATCTTCTGGCATCTCCAGCCGTAACAAACCATCATACATGATATTCCAAAGGTGTGGTCCGAGAATTGAGCCTTGCGCTGCACCAGCTGTGAGCCGTTTTCTTCTCTGACCATCTTCCGTGTCGTATAACAATGTACGGTCTTTCAAATAGTCTCGCAGTATATACATGAGATATTCTGGTAGCATGAAAGTTTCTTCTAGAGCTTCCAAAATATCACTCCATCTTGCCGAGTTGAAGGCATTTTTAACATCTAGGGTCACAAGAAGCGTCAGCTTCCTAGAGTAATGATTACCCGTTTGAGCTCGTTCTGCTGTCTTCACCACTTCCTTCACAGCATCTAGCGTTGAGTGACCTCTGCGAAATCCATGTTGTTGGTCAGACAGGTCGCCAGCTAATCGGACTGCTGCTAGTATTCTCGGTTGTAGGAGCTTCTCTAAACCTTTCCCGGCAGTGTCCAGCATACATAGAGGTCTGTAACCCCCCAGTTTTCCCTTTACTGATCAGAACCAATCTAGTTATCTTCCAACGAAAGCTAAAAATTCGCGCTTTCGAACAATGATTATACATTCTCAACAGCAGTTGAGGACATAATTCGACTGCCACCTTTAGTACTTCTGCTGGAATACCATCTGGTCCAGGGGCTTTCTTATTTCTAAGGGAATTAATTGCTGTTATCAATTCTTCAGTTGTAAAAGGTGGTACATTATCTAGTTCTTTCTCGGCCTCATCATCAATCCTCTCAGCATGATCAGGGAATAGTATGTATACTATTTCTTCCATGGTGCGTGGATCCATGATAGGGCTTGGTAGCATCCCGAATTTCTTCATGACAATTTTATACCCTAATCCCCATGGATTTTCATCCACTTCCTTAGACATTTCCCATCACTT
Organism: Anabrus simplex; assembly: GCF_040414725.1. NCBI lineage: Eukaryota > Metazoa > Arthropoda > Insecta > Orthoptera > Tettigoniidae > Anabrus > Anabrus simplex. The sequence continues at coordinate 1,542,255,070 of NC_090265.1, forward strand.
GTCGGCTTTACTCTTTTTAATTGCATTTCGCAGTCTTTTCTTCATAGTCTTATACTCTACTGAGAGAGCTTCATCGTTATGTCGTGCTCTTTGTGTCCTTCGTCTGAGTCGCAGGCATTGTTTCCTCAGCTCAACGATTTCTTCATTCCACCAATATGCTGGACGCTTGCCTCTCCGTTGTTTGATTCTGGTCACTGATGCATCACATGCTTGCTGAAGGAGTCTCATGGTGTGTTCCACGCATTTATTAGCAATTATGCTTCTTTTGCCTCCGTGACATGTATCCGTCATACAATCCATTCCATTCTGTATTACTTCATGAAATTTTTCTCTATCCATAGTGGCTATGTTCCATCTTTCTGGCTTGGGCGTGGTAATCCTTAGATTCGGAGTCTCTTGAAGTACACGAAAAGTGATATACTGATGATCGCTTCCAGTATATTCTTCAATTACTCGCCATTCAATTATCCTAGACGCAATGTTTTCAGAAGCAAAGGTTACATCTGGTATAGTTCCCTGACACCCTGGTCGCCGTGTCACATTACCAACGTTGATAACCATTAATCCCAATCTCGCGACCATCTCCATTTGAGGCATGTTCCATTCAACTGCTTGAGCATTAAAATGACCAGCAACAACTAGGTTAGTGTTCATCCCTTGCAGAGTATCTTCAAGCCCATCTAGTTTTGTCTGGAAGTCAGAAAGAGTCTCGTTCGGGGTAAAATAACAGCTGACAAAAATTACCTTCACAACTTGGACCCAGAAAAAACCATCTCCGCATCCTTGATTTATAACTGAATATTTTCCAAGGTCTGGTACCCATATCGTAGCTGTCCCTAGATTGTCTGAAAACCAGCCTGGTTGATCTCTGTCTTGATATTGTTCGCTAAGAATCAAGATGTCTGCTCCTATCTCATAGATCATCTGCGTCAACAGATCATTGGCAGTTAGACCCCTGTGTATATTGGCTTGAAGGATCTGTACCGTTCGCCACTGTTTTTGGCCTTTTCTAGTGCTTCACGAAACACAATACACTTGCCTGAGCCAAGAGCATGATGTCGTTTTGACTCTTCAACGCCCATATCTGTGCAAATTATGCATCGTGGATTCGTTTTGCACCCTACTGCCTTGTGACCAGCTTCTCCGCACTTAAAGCAGAGTTTACTTCTGTCCAATCCTTGACGGTTTCGTGCTTGATGCCCATATGACAGACATCTAAAGCACCGAGGAACTACGGCCCACCGCCTTACTCTGCAGTATAGCCAGCCTACTTTAATTTTGCCTATGTCTAACAGCTTTCGTGCCTCGCTATTTTCTATCTCCACGATGGCGAGTTTTTGTCCCCTGCTGTTCGGATTTGTGATTGAGACCTTCAATTCTTGATTAAGATTTTCTAATTCTCGTCTTACAGCCTCCTCTACGTCGGAAATAGTGGTGGCACTGTCCATATTCCGAATTTTCAATGTAGTTCTAGGCGTCAAAACCTTTATTTCGCCATCATGTCCAAGAGCGCAATTAAGTGATTTATTAAAATTGTCTCTATTCTCCTTTTCCGTGGACTTATTAAATTCAAGAAGAACTGCTCCAGACAACATAGTTTTCCTGATCGATCTAACACCAGCGCCACTGTCTTCTGGGTTCACCTTGCTACGAATATCCTTCACAACATCTGTAAAAGTCTTGCCATTCATCGGTTTAATAAGTACGGCTTCTGGGCGGCTTCTTATAGTTGAACATTTCCGTTGCTCGTTCTTTTTAACAGTTTCAGATACCGGTACTGGTTCAGGCTGAGTACCTTCATCTTCATCTGCCTTCTTCTGCCTCTGTTCCCTCTTCTTCTTCTTGGATAACGCTATTTCCCAGTTATCCTGTTCTACGTTTCTGTTTGTGGTGCTCTGTTCTACTTTCTCTTGATTGGGCAAATCCTTTTGCATTAATGCTCTAGTTGCTTTCCAAGCTTTTCTGTGCGTAGATCCCGCATCTAGGGCTTCCTCCAATTTCTTTAAACCTCGCTGAATTTCCATCTTCATATTTTTCTGCTGAATTGCAAGAATACTTTTCAACAGGCCCCTGGCGATTTCCAGGTGTTCTTCCTGTTTTAACATATCCTCCATAATTTGTTGAGTGATATCAAGCCTCAGATTCGTTTTCGCAATCTGCTCAATACTACTACTGCATGAATCATGCGTGCGCTCCACGTCCATGATATTGTGGCCATGTTCCATAGATGCTGGATTCAAATCCACAGAGTCACACTGGATTCCAGCTCCCGACATCGTGCCGTGATTAGGGAATCCAGCTGGCCGTGACTCAGGTCGCAGAGAAATATATATCCTCTGTTATTTTCTATGACGAAAATAGGTAACCTAAAAACGCAATTTCACTAACACACAATGTCAATGTCTTGAACTTTTCACCCACTACCGTAGTTTATCCTATTAAATATTGAAAGCACAGATATTAAATATTACTTACACTCACTTTCCATGTCAATATACGGGTGATTACCAACGAAATCTTAGATCATTTCATGCCCAACAGACTTACTGATCTTGTCACTACCAAGAAGTACCATATAATAATAATAATAATAATAATAATAATAATAATAATAATAATAATAATAATAATAATAATAAATAATAATAATAATATTAATAATAATAATAATAATAATAATAATAATAATAATAATAATAATAATAATAATAATAATAATAATAATAATAATAATAATTGATCTGCATTTAGGGCAGTTGCCCAGGTAGCAGAGTCTCTGCCTGTTGTTTTCCTAGCCTTTTCATAAATGATTGCAAAGAAATTGGAAATTTATTGAACATCTCCCTGGACGGGTTTTTCCAATCCCTAATTCCCCTTCCTACAAATGAATATTTGCCACAGTTTGTCCTCTTGAATTCCAATTTTCCCATCAACGCAGTAATTGAAACCGAGAGGACTTTTCCTATTTATGAAACTTACTACCTGACTTTTAACACTTTTTTCATTATACAATTGCCTAATGTCTATCTCACTACATTGTTGAGGTCATTTTGCAGTTTCTCACAATTTTGTAACTTATTTATCACTCTGTACAGAATAACATCACCCGCGAAAATCCTTATCTCTGATTCCACTTCTTTACCCATATCAGTTATATATATAAGAAAATATAAAAGTCAATTATACTGCCTTAAGGAATTCCCCTCTTAATTATTACAGGGTCAGATAAAGCTTTGGCTACTGTAATTCTATGTGATATATTTTCTAGAAATATAGCCACCCATTCAGTCACTCTTTTGTTTAGTCCAAGCGATTCCAACTGCTGTAGCACTGGTCAGGTGGTGGGGGAAGGAGGGGAAGTGGCAGAGGCAGAACCACAGGTCGTCAAGTCAGCGCACAGCTTATGAAAACAATATTATTTATGACAATTCTGTGAACACATAAACACACAATTTATTCTGTACATACATTGCATTTGCCTTAATATACGTTTAGTGTTTAAGTCGACTGTTGACATCGTTTTGCCACAACTAACTTACCAATATTGGGTACAATAGATTTGGCAGTAGAAATTCTAAGTACAGCCTCTAAGGCAGCATCAGACAGAGAAGTCCTAGTTCTCCATTTATTTAAATTCAGAATTGAAAACATCTGTTCACATGCATAAGTTGTTGATTCCCATGAGTTAGCTGGAAAATTTATAATGTCCAATAACGGACTATTTATATTGGTATGCATAAGTTGTACCAAACATTGGCGTAAATTTTAAGGCAAGTGCTTAAAGTCTGGGAAATTTTTGTGGATGAACACCTTTGTAAAAGGAAATTAAATCACCGCTGTAATGGTAGTACCTGTCCTTTAGGATTGCGTCGCACTGTAGTTTTATCAGCTCTATTTGGAAAAATGATGGTGATTTTTCAGGACGAGCTGAAATTGGGGTCATAAACATTTCAAGTCGAGGTGCCATATCATTCATATCTTTCAATCGAGCATTGAATTCAGAGTGCAAAGTCTGTAACGACGTGTGGTAGCCTCCAAGATTTTCGTAAGTAGACAAATGTAATGATTTTAATGAAGGAAAATTGTCAAAATTTCCGGTTTCAAGCTGACTTCAATAACATACTCTGCATTTTGAAAGCCTTAATTATATCACACATGGTGCTAATCAATTTGTTTCTCCCCTTGCAATGAAATATTTAAATCATTCAAATAAGACATTATGTCTGCCAAGAAAGCGAGGTCAGTTACCCATTGTTTATTCCGCAAAGTTGGTTGTGGAGAAACTTTCATCTCCATGAACGGAGCAATTTCTTCAATTATTGCAAAGAAGGTTGCTAGCACTTTCGTGCAACTTAACCAGCGCACAATACAATAAAAGGAAATGTCGCTACATTCTGCCTCGAGATCTTTTAAAAATTATTTGAACTGCCGATGGTTCAGACCTTGCTTTCTGCAGAAATTTACACATTTTGACGCAGTATCCATAACAGATTTAAAGTTGCAAAAGTTCTTTGCGCATAATTGTTCTTGACGTAAAACACAATGTACCGATAATATTGGAGATAACCCAGCAAAGCACACCTTCCTTTTGATACGGCCTGCAAAACCTTGCCCATCCGACGACATCGCTGATGCTCCATTGGTAGCAACACTACACAGATTTTCGAGTGATAAGCCCATATCGTTCAGCTGCAAATATATCTGCGCCGGTGGTAGTATCTTTGAGAGCAATGATGTCCAGTAGTTCCTCAGTTATAGCGAAATCTTTTTCGACTCCCCTGATGAAAATAGATAGCTGTGCCGTGTCACTTTTGTCGGTAGTCTCATCGAGAGCAATCGAGTACTTCTCGAAAGTGCCACATTTGTTCCGCAATTGCTCTTTCAGGTCGGCACCTAGTTCCTGTACACGACGAAAGATGGTTTGTTTTGAGAAGCGTATCGCCTGAAGGTGGGCCACCACTCATGGGCACAATACTTCCGAGCACTCTATTAAACATTCTTTTACAAATTCACCATCAGTGAAGGGTTGCCCACTTTTTGCAATTTTCAGAGCAACAACAGCCTATAACAACTTGCTCGAACTGCAACTTCTAAAGTATTGGGTTCAAGTATCTGTGGGACAGGGAGATAAAATCTTTGTGTTTTCTTAGCACCACATCTAAATCTAACTGTAAACAGTTCTTAATAATACAAACCCAAAAATGAAAAAAAATCCCTAAGTTGCACGTAAAACAATTCCTAATGAGTAATTTATTCCTTATCTCTGAAGAACTTGGCAATTCCGATTTTAACTTAGCAATTCGTTTGGTTCTTGCTGTGCCAACAACATCATCATAGGATGAAACCTGTTTATTTTGGTAGTGTCGTAGAACGGTTGAAGACTTTATGCTTAAAATGACATGACAAATTAAACATTGAGCTTTCCCTTCAGTAATGAGAACAAAATATGAATCCACCCATGAAGGATTAAATGACATTTTTAATGAAGGAGAAACCAATTGCTCCACTGTCTGTTCTCTTGAATAGATTCTGCTGAGAATGACACACCCCCAGAGAGAGAGAGAGAGAGAGAGAGAGAGAGAGAGAGAGAGAGAGAATGAGTATGAATGTACTGTTTCTTATGCACACATGCACCGACCACTGCATGGGGTAGGTGGGAAAGGAGGGGAACGGTGCTGCCGAGTGCAGCGCTGGTGCGCCCCAGCACTAAGTGCTTGAGCTGCAAAGGCCTGGTCTAGTCCAATTGCACTCATTTTTGTCAGTAGTCACCCATGATCTACCCTTTTTACTTTACAAAGTAAATATGAAATGTGTCCTCATAATTCAATATAAATCATAATTCCATCATTAGATGGAGCAATACAATTCAAACATGTTTTGACTCGTTTGAGCCGTCTTCAGTGAAATAAGGGCGGGGTTAAAGTACATCTACATAATACAAGCTAAAAATATGCTAAAAACATAATGAAGGAATAAAAGAAAAAACAAAAGAGACATGATGGAAATAAAAACAATAACAATACGCAATATTTACATCACTAGATGGAGCAATAAATAACTCGCTGAGACGAATTCAGTGAAAAAAGGTTAATATAAAACATAATTGAATCCAAAAAGTGTGCTAAAACTTAGAAGAAAAGAAGAAAAGATACAGACGGAAACAAAACAATAAGTGCTAATGGTGAGGTTGCAGACCTCTTAGTCTAAAATTTAGTTTGATAAACAATTCAAAAACAAAAAGAAACCACTGTTGAAAATTCAGGCTGACTGTATTTGTAGAAACACCATCACCACGAATGGTTAGAAGAGAAGCAAAAAAGCTTGAGAAACCAAGTTTGAGGGGAGACGACATGCCAGGTGAAATGTATGAGATAAGTGATGAAAAAAACGCTGATGAATTTAAAGTTTTAGAATAACAGCATTCTCAGTTTCTTCTCAATTTAGCGGTCCTGTTCTCAAAGATTGTTTCCAGTGTTGGCTAGGTGTATTTGCCTTATTTTAAATGGTTGGGAGAGCAGCGACAAAACTGAGAAACTGTGTTAAAGAAGTAACAGGTGTATGGTAAAATGTAAGTGACCATAGTGGAAACCGTCAATGAAGTTCCAATCTGTAATGGAAAAAACGAGTTTGTGTGAGAAACTTGAGCTGATAAGTAAATATGTGAAATGGGTGTGAAGAAATCTTTAAACTTGCGGTATTTAAAAGGTGGTTGTTCTCTCGAACCGGCCTGGCCTTATCAACGGTCCCGTTCGTATGCTAATGTGCTCGTTAACAACACCATCCAATTGATCAAGAACAATCTTTCCAAATTCAGTAATTTTAGTATGGGCGAAATAGATTAATTTATTCGGATTCTGAAGTTTACATTGAATAACAATTTCTTCACTTTCAGTAATGTCATTTACCAACAGTGCAACGCCCAAGGACACATACAACAATGAATACACAGAAATGGCAAAATCAACATAAACCACAAAATTACTTACTTTGGGGCAGTACATCAAACATAAAATATGGAAGGGCCCAGAAAAATTAAGGAATAAACAGGACAGGATCTTAAATTAATACTTGAGGAGTTGCCAGATCAAAGCAACTGAGACTACCAAATAAGAGATGAAATTAAAAGTTAAATTAAAATATTTACTTAAAGAATGAAGTTTTAAATTCATTAGTACTTATAATTGAATTATCTTTCAAAATATAAAGTTCAATGAGAAATTAGAATTGGTTTGACCTATTTACTTACTTAATAAATAAATAAATAAATAAATAAATAAATAAATAAATAAATAAATAAATAAATAAATAAATAAATAAATAAATAAATAAATAAATAAATACATAAATAAATAAATAAATAAATAAATAAATAAATAAATAAATAAATAAATAAATAAATAAATAAATAAATAAATAAATAATTCATTTCATGTATATTTACAACTGAAAAGTTCCCACTTTTAAATTAATAAAATCAAAGAACTAAATAAAATTTGAGAACAGATATCAATATGTAAGTTAGGTACTACATAATATTAAGTTGGGTCATTTGCTTAAAACTAAGAATACTGAAAAGGTTGGCATGCATGTAGATTATTACTATGAAACTGATACCCTTTAAAAAATTAATTTTAAGGTATACCTTTCAAAATTAGAATACTGGCCAGTAACAATTCATCTGGTTAAACTGAAATTTGTTTGCATTTAACCTTACGTGAATGTTTAAGAAATTTCAAAAACTCTGACACGCACACAAACAGAAAATATTTCAGGATCAGTAGTTAAATTTACAAAAATAGATAATTAAATTCCAATAATAATTAACAATTAGTAAAAAATATTCCCCAAACCAATCATAAATCCACAATTAAAACAGAGCAATGGCACATACCAAACTGAGCCTGCAGCTACTCAAGTGAAGCAATATTTCATTCCAATAACAGGCAATGCCTTCCAAAAATTAAAGCATCCACAAGATAAGAGATAAGGAGACTAGTGATGCAAAAAGAGATAAGAAAAGAAACAAACACGGGTTTAAGAACAGGGCAAACAAATGTCAATTTTCTACAAACTGAGGAGTTACTGAAAATAATAATAATAATAATAATAATAATAATAATAATAATAATAATAATAATAATAATAATAATAATAATAATAATAATAATAATAATAATAATAATAATTACATACATACATTATCATTATAGACTGTTATGCCTTTCAGCATTCAGTCTGCAAGCCTCTGTGAATTTACTAAACGTCACCAGAATCCTCGATTTGCAACTAGTCTTGTGGCCTCATTTAGTTCTATACCTCTTATCTTTAAATCATTAGAAACCGAGTCTAACCATCGTCATCTTGGTCTACCTCTACTTCTCTTACCCTCCGTAACAGAGTCCATTATTCTCCCAGGTAACCTATCCTCCTCCATTCTCCTCACATGACCCCACCACCGAAGCCGGTTTTTGCGTACAGCTTCAAACATCGAGTTCATTCCTAAATTAGCCTTTATCTCCTCATTCCGAGCACCCTCTTGCCATTGTTCCCACCTGTCTGTACCAGCAATCATTCGTGCTACTTTCATGTCTGTTACTTCTAATTTATGAATAAGATATCCTGAATCCACCCAGCTTTCGCTCCCGTAAAGCAAAGTTGGTCTGAAAACAGATCGATGTAAAGATAGTTTCGTCTGGGAGCTGACTTCCTTCTTACAGAATACTGTTGATCGCAACTGCGAGCTCACTGCATTAGCTTTACGACACCTTGATTCAATCTCACTTACCATATTACCATCCTGGGAGAACACACAACCTACAGTAAATACTTGAAATTATCGACCTGTTCTAGTTTTGTATCACCAATCTGACATTCAGTTCTGTTGAATTTCTTACCTACTGACATCAATTTAGTCTTCGAGAGGCTAATTTTCATACCATACTCATTGCACCTATTTTCAAGTTCCAAGATATTAGACTGCAGGCTTTCGGCACAATCTGCCATTAAGACCAAGTTGTCAGCATAGGCCAGACTGCTTACTATATTTCCACCTAACTGAATCCCTCCCTGCCATTTTATACTTTTCAGCAGATGATCCATATAAGCTACGAACAGCAAAGGTGAAAGATTACAGCCTTGTCTAACCCCTGTAAGTGCCCTGAACCAAGAACTCATTCTATCATCGATTCTCACTGAAGCCCAATTGTCAACATAAATGCCTTTGATTGATTTTAATTATCTACCTTTAACTCCATAGTCCCCCAGTATGGCGAACATCTTTTCCCTTGGTACCCTGTCATATGCTTTCTCTAGATCTACGAAACATAAACACAACTGCCTATTCCTCTCGTAGCATCTTTCAATTACCTGGCGCATACTGAAAATCTGATCCTGACAGCCTCTCTGTGGTCTGAAACCACACTGGTTTTCATCCAACTTCCTCTCAACGACTGATCGCACCCTCCCTTCCAAGATGCCAGTGCATACCTTGCCTGGTATACCAATCAATGAGATACCTCAATAGTTGTTGCAATCCTACCTGTTCCCTTGCTTATAGATAGGCGCAATTACTGCTTTTGTCCAATCTGAAGGTACCTTACCAACAGTCCATGCTAATTTTACTACTCTATGAAACCATTTCATCCCTGCCTTCCCACTATACTTCACCATTTCAGGTCTAATTTCATCTATTCCTGCTGCCTTATGAAAATGGAGTTTATTTACCATCCTTTCCACTTCCTCAAGCATAATTTCACCAACATAATTTTCTTCCTCCCCATGAGCTTGGCTGTTCGTATCACCACCAGGATGATTTCCTTTATCATTGGAAAGATGTTCAAAATATTCCCTCCACCTCTCCAGTGATTCTCTGGGATCTATTATGATTTCACCTGAATTACTCAAAACACTGTTCATTTCGTTTTTCCCTCCCTTCCTAAGATTCTTTATTACTGTCCAAAAAGGTTTTGCTGCTGCTTGACCTAGCCTTTCCAGGTTGTTACCAAAATCTTCCCATGACTTCTTTTTGGATTCAACAACTATTTGTTTTGCTCTGTTTCTTTCATCTACGTACAAATACCTGTCTGCCTCTGCCCTTGTTTGGAACTATTTCTGATAAGCCTTCTTTTTACGTTTACAAGCTGCTCTCACTTCATCATTCCACCATGATATTCGCCTTTTCCTATCTTTACACACAGTTGTTCCTAGGTATTCCCTTGCTGTTTCTACTACAGCATCCCTGTATGCCACCCATTCACTTTCTATATCCTGAACCTGCTTACTGTCTACTGTTTGAAACTTCTCACTAATCATATCCATGTACTTCTGTCTAATTTCCTTGTCCTGGAGATTTTCCACCCTTATTCGTTTGCAGACAGATTTCACTTTCTCTACCCTAGGCCTAGAGATACTTAGTTCACTACATATCAGATAGTGGTCTGTATCATCGAAAAATTCGCGGAAAACTCGTACATTCCTAAGAGATTTCCTGAATTCGAAGTCTGTCAAGATATAGTCTATTATGGATCTGGTATTCATATTGATGGAATCACTTAATTATTCCTATGGTAGTTGCTATAGCTCCAATAGCACCAGTTAGAGGTCAAGGTCTTGGATTAACTAAATGATAAGGATGATTTGAATGTGTTACCATAATTTACTTCTCTAGAATAAAGGCTGGCTAAAGTTGCAAAGACATATGATTGAATAATAGCTACGGCTGATTCCAACATTATTAGAAGTATTTGAGCAATAAGTAGAATAGATAGTGTGAAAAGAATCAAGGAAGGCCCAGTATTTCCTAAAAGAGTTAAAAGAAGATGGCCTGCAATTATATTAGCAGCTAAACGAATGGATAATGTTCGTGGGCGAATAATATTTCTAATAGTTTCAATACAGACTATAAAAGGTATAAGGACTGGGGGAGTTCCCTGAGGGATTATATGGGCAAATATATGGGTTGTATGAATGATTCACCCATATAATATGAAAGATAATCATGAGGGTAGTGATAATGTGAATGTTAATACTAAATGGCTAGAACTTGTGAAAATATAAGAGAATAATCCTAGAAAATTATTAAATAAAATAAGTGAGAATAATGAGATTAAGATGAAGGTTCCCCATTATGACTAGTTGGTCCAATTAAGGTTTTAAATTCATTATGAAGGGCGTTTGTAACTGAAAACCAAGTAATCGTGAGACGTGAGGGAATTAATCAGTAAATGAAGGGTAATATTAAAAGTCCAAGGAATGTTCTTAATCAATTGAGGGATAAATTTATAATACTAGATGTAGGGTCAAAAATTGAGAAGTGATTATTTATCATTTTCAGTTTATGGAACTTGAAGTTAATGAAGTTTTATTTGTTGGTGAGGGAATATTGTATAAAAAATGTAATAATTTATAATGGCGAACAAGATAAGGGTGGATGAAAATATAAAGAAAAAGTTAATCAATTTATAGGTATTATTTGAGGAATAGAGAAATATTAAGTATTTAATTATTTTAGTATGACATACTAATGTTATAAATTAACTAATTTCTTCATCAGAAGTAGGTGTTAATTACTATAAAATGGTTTAAGAGACCAGTACTTACTTTCAGTCATCTGATGATGAATTTATTATGTTATTGATTCATTTAATAAATGAGTTAATATTAATTCTTTCAATTACAATGGGCATAAAACTATGGTTGGCCCCGCAGATTTCTGAACATTGACCATAAAATAACCCATGTCGATTTATAAAAAAAACTTGTTTGATTTAATCGACCTGGAGTAGCATCAACTTTACCCCCAAGGCTGGAACTGCTCAAGAATGGAGGACGTCAGCGGCGGTAACTAGAACTCGAACAGGTGTATTCATAGGAAGTACAGTTCGATTATCTACGTCTAGTAACCGGAAACCATTTATAGGTATTTCGTTGTAAGGAAGTATATATGAGTCAAATTCATAAGGAGCAGTAAAGTCTGTATATTCATAGCTTCAATATCATTGATGACCTACAGTTTTTACTGTAATAAGAGGGTCCATTGACTCATCAAGGAGATAGAGAAGTCGAAGTGATGGTAGAGCAATAAAAATAAGCGTAATTGCAGGGAGAATTGTTGAAATTACTTCAATTGTTTGTCCTTCAAGTAAATAACGATGTGTAAATTTATTAAACAATAAACTTCCTATAATATAAGATACTAGAACAGTAATTATTAATAAAATAAAAAGTGTATGATCATGGAAGAAAATTAGTTGTTCTATTAAAGGAGAGGCACTATTTTGTAGATTTAAGTTCTATCAGGTTGCCATATTCTAATAAATGGGTGAACTTTATATGTAGAGCTTAAATCTACCGCACTATTCTGCCATATTAGAAATTAGTTAGTATAGGTAGCTCGGAGTATGAATGTTCAGCAGAATGATAGGATTGATATCATTCTAATGAGCTTACCATGTTTATAGGAAATAATACAGTTCGATTTGAGATTATACTTTCTAAAATAATGAAAATAAGGAAGATAATTCCAATAAAGGAGATAGTTGACCCTACGCTTGAAACAACATTCCAAGATGTATAACTGTCTGGATAATCGGAATATCGACGTGGAATACCAGCTAGTCCTAAGAAGTGTTGAGGAAAGAATGTTAAATTCACCCCTACAAATATAGTTGTAAATTGAATTTTTAATCACTTAGGGTTTGAGGATAGACCTGTAAATAATGGATATCATTGAATAAATCCAGCTATAATTGCAAATACTGCTCCTATAGATAAAACATAGTGGAAATGGGCAACGACATAATATGTGTCGTGTAAAATAATGTCAATTGAGGAATTGGCTAACACAACTCCTGTTAATCCACCGATAGTGAAGAGGAAGACAAATCCTAATACTCAGAGTAAAGCTGGACTGTAAGTTAATTGGGTTCCGTGAAGTGTAGCTAATCAACTAAAAATTTTAATTCCTGTAGGCACCGCAATAATTATAGTGGCGGATGTAAAATAGGCTCGTGTGTCTACGTCTATTCCTACAGTGAATATATGGTGTGCTCATACGACGAATCCGAGAAGACCAATTGCTATTTTTGCATAAATTATTCCTAGGGTACCGAAAGCTTCCTTTTTTCCTCTTTCGTGGCTAATAATGTGAGAGACCATACCAAATCCTGGGAGAATTAGAATATAAACTTCAGGATGCCCAAAAAATCAAAAGAGGTGTTGATAAAGAATAGGGCCACCCCCACCTGCAGGATCAAAGAATGAGGTATTTAAGTTTCGGTCAGTGAGTAGTATAGTAATAGCCCCTGCTAATACAGGTAAAGAGAGGAGAAGAAGAAGGGCAGTAATAGCTACAGCCCATAAAAATAAAGGTGTTTGATATAGTGATATTCCAGGAGCTCGTATATTAATAGTTGAAGTAATAAAATTAACGGTCCCTAAAATTGATGATAAACCTGCTAAGTGAAGAGAAAAAATTGCTAAATCAAGAGAAGCACCAGTGTGAGCAATTCCCGAGGAGAGAGGGGGGTAAACTGTTCAACCAGTACCTGCACCGCTTTCCACTAGGCTACTTCTAAGTAATAGGGTAAGTGAAGGAGGAAGTAGTCAAAAACTTATGTTGTTTATTCGAGGAAGGCTATGTCAGCAGCTCCAAGTATTAGAGGGACTAATCCATTTCCAAACCCCCAATTATAATGGGCATTACCATAAAGAAAATTATTACAAATGCGTGAGCAGTGACAATTACGTTATAAATTTGGTCATCACCAATCAAATAACCTGGTTGTCCCAATTCTGCATAGATTAATAAGCTGAGAGATATACCTACCATTCCTGCTCAAGCACCAAAGATGAAGTATAATGTTCCAATATCCTTATGATTAGTTGAAAAAAGTCATTGTTGCGGTAGGGAGGCTGAGATTATAGGCGGTAAACTGTAAATTTATTTACGAGAATTTTTCTCCCCTACCAGGCTTTATAGTCAACAATGATATTAGGCTGCAATTCTAAAGGAGTAAGTAAAACTATTAAGGCTTAAAGAGTTTTTGTCTTTATTTGTAGCTTTGAAGGCTATTAGTTTTGTTAACTTAAAGCCTTAAAGCATAAAATAGACGACGGAGCTAAAGGGTAATCCTAATGTTGAAATTCCAGTAAAGGTTAATAGGAGGGGAAAAAATGTACGATTGAGAGAACCAACTAAAGTTAATTTTAATTCACTATAGGAGATTAGAAATGCAAGGAATGTTAATCGAAGGTAATAGAATAGTTTTACAAGGGTTATAACTACTATGATGATTACGATGAATTGATCATTTAAGTCAACCAAGGTTTGAATAATTAATCATTTAGGTAGGAATCCTAGGAAGGGTGGTAATCCACCAAGAGAAAGTAGAAGGAGGAATACACAAGATTTTGTAATTTGATTATTAGTTATTGTTAAGAAGTTTTGATTGATATGGTAAATGCGATGTACATTAAACATTAAAATAATAGATAAGGTGAGGAATGAATAAATAATGAAATATAGTTCCCATAAGTTTTCTCCTACTACTATGGCGGCAATTATTCAACCGATATGATTAATAGGAGAATAAGCTATTAGTTTTCGTAGAGAGCTTTGGTTTATCCCCCTAAAGACCCAATTAGTACTGAGGTAAGGATAATTATTCTAATGAAAGTGTTTATTTCAATAATATATGCTAACAGTATTATAGGTGCAATTTTTGTCAGGTTATTAAAACAAAGCAGTTTTTCATCTTAAACCTTCTATTGTTGCTGGAAACCAAAAATGGAAGGGGACGGCTCACATTTTTAGTAACAATGCTGAACATATTAGCGTTGAAAAGATTTCGGTATTTATATAAAAGGGGTTATTAGAGAATACAAACATTAAGATAATAGAGAAAAGTAGTGCAGCGGATGCTAAAGCTTGCACTAGGAAGTATTTTAGGGATGCTTCTGTTGATATAAGATTTTTTGTATCAGTTATTAGGGGAATAAAGGATAGGAGGTTAATTTCTAATCCCATTCACACCCCTAACCACGAAGTTGATGTGGTGGCAATTAGTGTACCTAAAATTAAAGTTGTAGTAAATAAAGACTTAGCAGGAGTAGTGAAGATTAAAAAGGAGGACAATCCTATTTACGTGGTATGAACCCATTAGCTTATATTTAGCTTACCTTTTTGCTGAAGTCTATAAGTATATCTAGGTGTATGAAGCACGAAAGTTTTTGATACTTTAGGAAATAGTTTAAATCTATTAGATATAATGAAGGTAAATAATTACATGATTTACTCTATCACAGTAATCCTTTTTATCAGGCACTTCATTGTTAAAAACTTCAATGTATGAATAGTAAGGATTGGTGCAAGGTGATTGTTAGTGTTATAATGATTAATTAAAAAGGAGGATTTTTTTTGAAATATTTTTTTGAAAAGTGCGCATTATTTGCATTTTTGGTAACCAAGTATTTTAGGAAATTTTGAGGTTAGTGAAAAAATAATTAAAGTAGATTTAGTTAATAAAGATTAGTAACAATTTTGAAATTATCTGAAATTTAAATTTTTTTAAATAAAGGCCATGTTTAAGATTGTTTTTGGAGTAGTTGATAATTTTTAGTAAGAAATTTTGGTCAGTTACAATAGTTATATATATAATATTAATTACATATAGAAAAGGTACATTAATTAATAATAACTTATCGATATACAAACCCCGATAATGTAAATAACAAATATACTTTAGAGAGAAAAAGAGGATCTTATAGATATTTCTAGCATTGTAGGGGGTATATATCTACATATGTATTAAATATAGATTTATATATTAAGAAATGTTTATATAATATATACTTTAGATATAGGTATAAATATATAATAACCTATATTCATTAACTATCTAATTTTTGGTAATAAGTTAAAGTATTTATTTTAAATATACATTTATATTAAATACACCTATTTAAGTATATATTTCAAGAAATATACATAAAATATACTGTGATTAATATTCTAATTAAATATTTATTACGTGGCTGGCGTTTGGAGGGCGGCCGTAACGCCTATAAGTTCTATAAAGTAAAATTATTAGTATTAAGTAAATGTGTCCCGTGTGTTACTTTATAGATAAGTGAATACTTTCATTGTATAGGAGCGAAAAATGCGATGAAAATTCAACGCCAGGAAATACTCAAAATGGGGTCATTATATTATATATTAATACTTATGTGATGTTACGTTATTATTAGTGATTTATTTGATCCATTGTTTAATAATGAATTTAGAAAGTTTTATTCCTGCTTAATTGTTTACTTTTTATATGTTTTATATGTGAATTTTTGTGATTATAGATTTATGAGCTTAAATAGTAAGATATATTTGCTGTATTTAATATTATTTATCAAGGTGACTTGGAATTAGTAATATAATATGTGGCCGGCTAAAGTCGCGCCAGCCGCCGCGGTTATATGTAGGGTTAAAGTAAACATTATTAGTATAGGAGTTAGTAAATTTTTAATAAGTTTAAATGTAAGTTTTAAGGTAAAATTTTGAATTTATGTAGAGTTTAAGATTAGTATACGAAGCTTTGAAAATTGGATTATAAACTAGGATTAGATACCCTATTATTCCAATTGTAAATATTGTTACTTGAGTAGTAATAGTTATGTTCTTGAAACTCAAAGAATTTGGCGGTGTTTTAGTCTTTTCAGAGGAATCTGTCCTGTAATCGATAATACACGTTATAGACGTCTTGGTTTTGTTATCAGTTTGTATACCGCCGTCGTAAGATTATTTTTTAAGAGTGATAATTTTCTATAACTCTTATTGGAGTGAATGTCAGGTCAAGGTGCAGCTTATGATCAAGTAAGAGATGGATTACAATAAAAAATTTAAATGGATCTTGCATTGAAAGGAATAGTGCATTTGAAGGTGGATTTGAAAGTAATATTGTTATATTATGATAATGTGATTTTAGCTCTAAAATATGTACACATCGCCCGTCGCTCTCATTATAAGGTGAGATAAGTCGTAACATAGTAGATGTACTGGAAAGTGTATCTAGAATGCAAAATAAAGCTTAAAGTGAAGCATTTCATTTACACTGAGAGGATGTTCGTGCGATTCGAATTATTTTGAAAGTATCAATTTAAAATTTGGTGAATAGGAAAGCTTGATTTAATTAAAATAACATTAATTATATATGTTTTAGTATAGGAATAGAACAAATTTATTTATTTATAGTGGAGTAGTACTGTGAAGGGAAATTGAAAAAGTTGTAAATAAATTTTTAGAAAAGTAAATTGATATTGTACCTTGTGTATCAGGGTTTATTAAAATTGGAATAGAGATTTATTTTTCCCGAATTAAAAAGAGCTAATTTGTTATGTTGGTTAATGTAATATTATTATCAAGAATAGCAAATTTGTAGTGAAATATTAGTCGGTTTTTAAGATATCTGGTTCTTCAAGAAATGAATTTAATTCAGTATTTAATAGTAGTTTTTATATTGATATATTAACTGTAAATTGAATATAATATATTAAGGGATAAGCTTTAGAATAGGGTTTATAATTATTATAAGAGTTGTAAAGAATTGTAGGCTTTAAATTAGCCATCAGTTGAATAATGTCATAAGTTATTTTATTATAGTATAATTTGATAGTAATATTAAGTTGAATATTGGAGTGAGTTACATAATACAAATGTAAGTGTAATAATGATAAAATTAGTATATAAAAGTGTAAGATATTTAGTGAATGTAAATTTATATGAAGGAACTAGGCAAATTTAATGTTCGCCTGTTTATCAAAAACATGTCATTTTGAGATGTATTTAAGGTCGGGCCTGCCCCCTGATAGTGAATTAAAGGGCCGCGGCATTTTGACCGTGCAAAGGTAGCATAATCATTAGTCTTTTGATTGAAGGCTGGAATGATTGGTTTGACGAAACATTAACTGTCTCCGTGTAATGAATAGAATTTAACTTTTGAGTCAAAAGGCTTAAATGGATATGAAAGACGAGAAGACCCTATAGATCTTTATATGGAATTGTATATATTTTGTTTAGTGGTATTATTAATATGTATTTTACCGTATTTTGTTGGGGTGAGACAAAGATAAATGTAACTCTTTGTTTTATAAACATTGATTTATGAATATTTGATCCGTTGATAGCGATTATAAGATAAAGTTACCTTAGGGATAACAGCGTAATTTTTTTGAGAGTTCATATCGACAAGAAAGATTGCGACCTCGATGTTGGATTAAGGAATATGATTAGGTGTAGAAGTTTAATTAATAAGTCTGTTCGACTTTTCAATCCTTACATGATCTGAGTTCAGACCGGCGTAAGCCAGGTCGGTTTCTATCTTTATAGTAAATGAATATTTTAGTACGAAAGGACCAAATATTCAAAATAATTTTTAATGTAAGTGATAAATATTAATACTACTTTGGCAGAGAAGTGTATTGAATTTAGAATTCAAAAATGTAAGAGTGTTACAGGTAGTATTGTTAATAGAGATTTTAATAGGAATGTTGGGGGCCGTTATGTTGATTATTTGTGTATTAATTGGGGTGGCCTTTCTTACTCTATTGGAGCGGAAGGTTTTAGGTTATATTCAGATTCGTAAAGGGCCTAATAAAATAGGGTTTATTGGATTGCCGCAGCCTTTTGCTGATGCAATTAAGTTATTTTCTAAAGAGGGGACATATCCTGTAGCATCAAATTATTTGATATATTATTTTTCTCCTGTTTTTAGATTATTTTTGGCTTTAATGACTTGAATGATTTATCCTTTTTTAACAACTTTATTTACTTTTAACTTGGGGATTTTTTAGTGTGTACAAGTTTAGGAGTGTATACTATAATAATTGCGGGGTGATCATCTAATTCTAATTATGCATTATTAGGAGGGTTGCGAGCTGTTGCTCAGACGATTTCTTATGAAGTGAGATTAGCATTGATTTTATTAAGATTTATTTTTTAGTAGATAATTATTGTTTAATAAGATTTATGAGTCCTCATGGCTATGTATGATTTTTAACCTTTCCCCTTATATTAGCATGATTTTCATCATGTTTAGCGGAAACTAACCGAACTCCTTTTGATTTTGCAGAAGAGGAGTCGGAGTCGGTTTCGGGATTTAATGTTGAATACAGAAGTGGTGGATTTGCATTAATTTTTTTAGCTGAATACACTAGCATTTTTTATATAAGAATATTGTTTTGTATAATTTTTTGGGAGGGGATGTTTTATCAATTTATTTCTTTTTTAAGTTGACTTTCCTAGCTTTCATATTTATTTGGGTCCGAGGAACCCTTCCTCGCTTTTGGTATGATAAATTAATATATTTAACATGGAAGGCTTATTTACCTTTATCACTTAATTTTTTATTATTGAGGGCAGAGTCTACCCCGTCAAGTACACTTTATAATCTCCTATCTCTTCCTTGTTATCTCCCCTTACCCGAATATCACTTACTCCTAGCACATCCAGATGCATCCTCTTTGCTAACTCAGCCAGTTCTACTTTCTTTCTTCCATAAACCTCATTAATATTGATAGCTCCCCATCGAATACCATTTCGTTCGCCAAGTGGAGAAGATACCGACAAGAAAAAGATTACATTACAACAAATCACCCAGTTAGAATATCACACTAAAATATACAGTACAATTAAAGGACGCATAACACGATCATGGACAATAGACAGAAAGAAAAACTCCCCCCACCCAAAAAAAGTAATGATGATGATAATAATAATAATAATAATAATAATAATAATAATAATAATAATAATAATAAACCCAAAAACCAGAAATATATGCATACCGTATATGGAGCAGAAAACTAAACACGTACAATAATATCAATTATACAAAAAATGACATTACTATGCATACGCTCGCACCGCTCGTTTCCAATTTACCTCGTAATTAAATTGACATTATTATTACATGTGAAAATCTGGTCTTTAGCAACGCAAGTATAGCTCAACAAAACATCATCACGAACTTAGTTGCAAGAAAACATCTGCCTGTGGATACTACTGTAAATCTGCCAAGCATACAACAAGCGAATGCCCAAAAGGAAAAGACGAAAGTCAGCAGAAGAATAGACACAGATGCAATTGCCCACATCGATACACATTATATACAGCAGGACATACGAATGGAGAAGTTGGACTCGGCAGTAGCAAACGTGGAAAAGCTTATCAAAGATAACACCGTCAACATCTCTCAACCAAAATGGATGAAAAATCCGTGGTTCAACAAAAAATGCACCCAACCCAGCCTTGACAGTGCTACATAAAGCAATAAAACAACCCAATCCTATTCATTTACAGCATTGCAACGATGCCAGGAAACAATACAAAGAAAACGTGAAAAGGGCAAAAGAAGAATTCAAAAAAAGGAAAGAACAGAAGATGATAGAACAATCAACAGAGAAATGGTACAAGGCAATGTACACAAAACAGCCTCATTTCCCGAAAGATATACCAATGATTGTATGGGAAGACTATTTAAAAGAAGTCCTTCAAGCATGTGAAACACGACCAAAACCAACAAATGATATGAAAGTACATTTTGAACCTTTCACTCAAACAGATATAGATAAAGCAATAAAGAACATTCAGAACAATAAAGCACGTGGACCAGATGGGATTTACTATGAACATATCAAAAGCACGGCCCCAATGAAGATCATTCCTTATATTAACAGCTACTTATAGTCTTCCCCATGAGGTGCTATCACCCCATCAACACAGTAATTAAAACTGTGAGGAATTTCTTTCTCTTGGTGACATCCATGATACAGCAACTCTGATTACAAAATAGCAGAAATTACTCCGTGATAGTTGCCAACCTTTTGCTTCGAGACAGCACCAGAAGGAAAAGAAGAAATAAAGAACAACTGCTTGCTGTATGTTTGAATATTGCAAGTTTTGTATTAAAACAAGGGAGATAGGGAAAATAGGATAAGCAACTGGCAGCAAAGATTCATTCAATATTATATACCTACAAAAGCTAATATTTACAATTACCATTATTATTTAGTCTTCTATATAGTAAGTATCAAACATATTAGTACTGTAAGCTGTCTTACCCATTCAGTTGACTCCTCACGAGGAAAATTTCTTGCATGTACAACGGATGGAACTTGGTAATATGGCAGTAGCAATTTGGTGTCCAACCTGAAATCACTATACTTGTCAGTTGTCAGTTATTTGATTGTCATTGTACTGTATGTTACTTTATCTATTTAGAATGTCGTTAATGGAACAGAAGGATCATTGGATTCAGTCAAACATTTTAATAAGTGAAACAGCACTTGTTTCAGTTTCTGATTTGAAAGCATTTTCTTTCTAAAGTGCCTAGGAGTAAACATTTGGTTATGTTTAAGACACAAGTGTTGACACAGTGATTCATATCCTGATACTTCATTGTGATATAGCATGGTTAAATCATATAGCCTATGCTGTCTGTCTCCAGATTTTATATGCAAAAGAAACCATTATACTCTACCTGCCTTCTTTCAGCAGAATATTTTTCAGATATATAATGGAAATGGAAGACATGAGTGTATAAATACAAATCATTGAAGGTATGAAGCTAAGAAGAATAAATACAAATATAGAGCCAAAGCCTAATCTGTATAGGCCATAAAGGTCAGCGCCTCCTAGGAGGCGCTGTAAAGGTCCCTGGAAGAGTGAAAGGAAAAGCATTCTCCATATCCAACCTAGGAACTGAATGCAATAGGGGATTAGCCCTATGCCCAGCTGCTTTTGCTCCCAGGAATAAACCTGTTGTAGACAAAGTGTACACTGGGCTATGTCCTCTCCAGATCTGAAAGTCTTGTTTCTATACATATATGAGATATCTTTAAATTTCTTGATGGGGAATCAATTCAATGTTCTTCCAGATGAACCAAGCATGTCTTTAAAACAGACTTGGAGCCCCAAGAACATACACAGGAAGAACACAATGCTAAGCTAATGTGGGTAGAGGTAACAGTTATATTTTCCCTTTTTTGAAATTGTGTTCTTTGTAATGTTTTGTTAAGAAGGAAGTCATACTTTCCAGTGTCAACTTAAAAGCTTTTCAGTCTGTTGAACTCACAAACTCAGTATAAATATTACATACTGCCGGGCTGAGTGGCTCAGACGGTTGACGCGCTGGCCTTCTGACCCCAACTTGGCAGGTTCGATCCTGGCTCAGTCCGGTATTATTTGAAGGTGCTCAAATATGTCAGCCTCGCGTCGGTAGATTTACTGGCACATAAAAGAACTCCTGCGGGACTAAATTCCGGCACCTCGGCGTCTCCGAAGACCGAGAAAGTAGTTAGTGGGACGTAAAGCAAATAGCATTATTATTATTATTATTATTATTATTATTATTATTATTATTATTATTATTATTATGATTATTAAATATTACATACTAACTTATCTGTAAAAAAAGCACATTATTAAACAAGGAAATAAAATACACACTATTAAACGAAGAATGAACATCATCAGCTTTTATCAAGTCACACTCAATATTTGAAAATATTTATGTTTATTTCTGTCTTGTGAAATATGAAATTATTTTAATGAAGTCCTGCTTTGTCACCACTCCAGCATATAATGTGAGCCATTTAAAAAACTCTTACTCTTTCATTGGCCCGTATCCAAACTGTCTGTCTGTCCGTTGACCCTCCAATTATGTCCCACCATAGTCAAGTCAATTACATGCTACACTTCCCCTTCAGATGCTTTAATCCTAGTGTTCCCTTAGAACATTGTTGTTCCTATCCTTATTATTATTTCTCATATTACAATTCTTTAAAAGCTATGTAAGAGTTCTTAATGAGCATTAAATAGTCTGCCTAAATTATAAAAAATGATAGACAGTAGACAGGTAAGGCAAAATTAGAAGTCGTCAAGAAAATAGAGTACCGGGATATGATGACGTGCGGAAGTTGAAAATGATCAGAACAAATTAAAAAAAGCAAACCTGAAGAGTATGAGTGTATTATCAGTTGTTAACATGTTGGACAAATGATGCCAAATCCTGATTGCAGGGTGCATACAAATGTATTTAATGCATTAGTTTAATCTATGGCATTTTGCGTAGCAGAGACCTGGGGAGTTGGAGAAAAAGTTTCATAATAATGGTATTTGCTTTACGTCCCACTAACTACTTTTATGGTTTTTGGAGATGGCGAGGTGCCATAATTTAGTTTTGCTTTTATAGGATATGTTCTCCCTTGAGGTCTTCTTTTACGTGCCAGTAAATCTACCGACACAAGGCTGACATACTTGAGCACCTTCAAATACCACCGGACTGAACCAGTATTGAACCTGCCAAGTTGGGTCAGAAGGCCAGCGCCTCAACCATCTGAGCCACTCAGCCCAGCAGAAAAAGTTTCCACACTTGATGTAATCACAAGTAAATTTGCTAAAATAATTATGGGATTACCCAGTTGTACTGCAAGCTATGGAGTAGGAATGATGTGCAAGGATGTAAGTCTACAGGGAAATATAAGTCTGAAGATGGGATCAGATGGCAAAGTGTTAAATATAGGCTTCCCACAACAAATGAAATATCAGAATCAAGGGTGCTGAGTGGATGGGTTATAGAATATTCTGGAAAGGATAAGAATTGGATCCGCTAGCCTCCATCCCATCAGTATCTTACATAGGACTCGTTCACTATCAGTGTGTGTAAACAATTCACCCCTTGCGCTCTTCAGTTTCAGCCTGAGTGCATTGTTTGACGGACCTGACCTAAATCTTCTGACATGCCTCATGACGTATGTGTGTTTATGAGTTAAATTTTATTTAATTTTTTGGTTATTATAGTAAAAGTGCGTCAATTTTGTTTTATTTTTGCATAAAATAATGCCTTCGTATATACTGAAGTCCAACTCATCGTGGATGAAACTAGGGAAAGAGAAATCAAAAGTGTTGGGAAGGAACTGACAAGAGAAGAGAAGAGAAGGGAAGTGATAATCCAAGAAGCGATTGACGAACTTGCATCGGATGATGACGTGGACGACGAGCTACAAATACAAAAAGAAAGTTCCAGTTCAGAGGAGTCTGCTGATAAAGAGGGTCAAGTTGAGTGCCAAGAACCTCAGTACAGTACATTGGAAAAGAAAACACAACAACATGGGCTGTCCACTGTCCTCCACGGAATAGAAATACGAGAACGCCTGCACAAAATATAGTGAGACGCTTACCTGGGGTGACACATCATAAATAAAACTCTCCAATAGAAGCGTGGAAAATATTAGTTACGGATGAAGTGTTGGATGACATTGTAACATTTACTAACCAATGTATTGCAAAAGTACAACCTCAGTATTCAAAGCAAATCGACGCCCGAGGCATAAGTAGGATGAGGTAGGGGCATTTATTGGCCTTCTGTATTTGGCGGAGGTCTACAGTGCATCTCATTTGAACCTATTGGTTTTATGGGGAACTGATGGGTTTGGTATCAAGTTTTCAGAACCACCATGAACTTAAAACGATTTAAATTTCTTAAAGAACCATAAGATTTGATCACGCCACAACATGCAGGCAGCTAAGATTATTAGACAAGCTCGCCCCCATTCGAGACATTTTTGAAAATGTTGTTGAGAAATGCAAGACAAGCTACTCTGTGAGCAAGTATTTGACCATCTGAGCCAAACCCTAAACTCCAATTTCCATATAATTTTTTGTTTGTTCTTTAGGTCTATTTTTTTGGAAGGGAGGGTTAATCTCCAACATATGTAAAGTTGTGACATGTTTCTTGATAGTCAGTATGCATTTTCCCTCTTAATCGTTAAGAGGCTGTAGGACTCCAACCTCAAAATTTATTCTTCCTTTTCCTCCTTTTCCGTTACTGTATATTCTGTGACTAGCTGATGTACCCGTGCTTCGCTATGGAATTCTACATTGTATACAGAATTCTAGGTTAGATAGTGTACACGTTGTGAGCAAGATTGTATTTAATTGCATAGCTCTCAAGGTTACCCTAGAAACGCAACAGGGAAGTCACCAAACGTCTTTTTTCATATGAAGACTGGGTTAGGGAATTTTCATTATTAATGGTAGGCCCGCTTGCCTAACAGCAGTCACAATCAGGTTGGAGAGTTTTCATTATAATGTATAATGGCAGGCATTTACTCTCCACCTGCCTTTTTACATCTTCAGAAAGACAGTCTTAGTAGTTTTCCCAACTGAAATGAACATAGGTCATTACAATGACGTCAGTAGGAATGGGGCGATTAAAAGCAATGCTTTCATATGAAATACTCAATCAAATGAAAAACCACACATTTTCTCACTTTTAATAAACAGTAGCCTACTACGTTGCCGATCTAACAGTCCAAAGTTCCAGAGCTGGAATGACCAAGCCACAGACAGCCATGATCCATGAACATTCTTCTTTTTTGGAGGGGGGAGTCGAAAATGAAATAGTGGAGAGTCCCAGGGCAAAAACTATGCCCTTTTACTAATCTATTTCCTAGGAGTACCCGATGAGTCGGAAAATCTCTATTCACTACACTAATGGCGGAAAAATCTATCTGACTTGGAGGCAAATTATTCCTCTAAGCGAGATCAAAAACCCCCTCTTCACTGCAAATGTAGAATTTAATAAAAGTGAAGAGGAAGAAGCTTTTCTTAAGAAACCGCTCTTTTCAGGGTTGAATTTTGAGTTAGAGTGTTTAGTGAATTGTGGCGCTATAATTCGGAATAAGAGAGCCTCCGTGGCTCAGGCGGCAGCACATTGGCCTCTCACCGCTGGGCTCCGTGATTCAAATCCCGGTCACTCCATGTGAGATTTGTGTTGGACAAAGCGGAGGTGGGACAGGTTTTTCTTTGGGTACTCCGGTTTTCCCTGTCATCTTTTATTCCAGGAACACTCTCCAATATCATTTCATTTCATCTGTCATTCATTAATCATTGCCCCAGAGAAGTACGACAGCCTTCGGCAGCCGGCACAATTCCTATCCCCGCCACTTACACTGGGGCTTCATTCATTCAATTCCTGACCCGGTCACTGACTGGAAAACAGGTTGTAGGTTTTCATTCATTCATTCAAACAAGATAGGAAAGATAAACAAAATATGCAGATCAATGACAACTAAGGGTAATATGAATAGATGTAAAACAGGATGTGGAAGTTACTGGACAACCTTACCGGGACCATAAATTGCTTGAGCAAAACTGTCAGGTTTCTTATAATATTGTTTATTAAACATAAAATTCCTTAATAGCCTTCAGCAATTTGAAGCTAAAACATACATAGCTTAACTACATTAATAGGCATTGACACAGTGCTCGACGGCACTCGCAAAATGACTTGAAGATATTATTTACGTTGTTAATCCAAAATCGTTGTCTACCTTACAGATAACGTGACCACTGAGGTCTAGGTTTATAAAACTATAAATATTACATTAAGATACTTGTTGTTGTTATTTTTGTTTTGTTTTTTATTTCTTTAAGTAACCTTGTATGGTTGAGAACAGCATTTTTATTTAAACCTTGAATTAACGTTGGTACAGTAGAGTCTCAATTATCTGACCTAAACGGGACCTGGAGTATGTCGGATCACCAAAAATGTCGGATAATACAGAATAACATTGAAAATGAACTAAAACAAACAGGAAGGTTTTACGGTACTCTATTTATTGACCTATAAATTCAATTGTACAGTAGATGCAGTACTGAACGAAAACATTCCAAATGTCTTACGAAAAGAAACTTGTCAATAATGTCTGCTTAGCTGCTGATTCACGTTTTCTTGCTGCGAGATCCCGCCGTCGACGATAATCCTTCACTGTGAGTCATCGTTTTCTCCTTTTGTTCTGCAGTGCCTCGTTCTTCTTCTTCTTCTATTCTTCTTCTTCATCCTCATTGTCGTTAGCATTCACAAAAACAATAATATCAAGGTCAGTTACTTCAAACAGCTGATCTTGTGCACACTACTTACTCACATCTTGAGTCGTAGCATCGTCACAACCAGGAATGCAATTCAGTAAGGGAACAATGTTTTCCACGTCTTCTTGTACCACCTCCTCTCGATGTTCAAACTCACTCAACAATATGTTCCAAGACTTTCTAACGTCGCTGTTTCAACTTTTTCCGAAGACTTCGCTATCCAGTATGCCACGTCTTTCATGTTGTTTCGCTTTAACTTTTCTATCATGTCCTTGTCATTGACCATTTTCTCTATCAGGGATGAAAGGAGTTTCCGCCGATAGTTCCTCTTCAATGTTTCCAGTGCACCTTGGTCCATTGGCGGCATAATGACGTCACGTTAGGAGGGAGGATCATGACTTTGATGTCACCATTTCTAAGTTGCTCTTCATTTGGGTGTGATGGAGCATTGTCTGATAGAAGAAGAGCTTTTCTAGGGAGATTGTTTGAAGCTAGAAATGTTTCTACATCTAGAACAAACTGTATAAAGAACAGTCTTTTAAGAAGTCAGCAGACATCCAGGCAGTCTTCTGATTCATGTAATGGACTGGAAGAGCATTAACAGAAATATTTTTAAATGCCCTAGGCTTCTTTGCTTTACCAATCATAAACAATTTTGCTTTTAAGTTCCCAGTAATATTACTACAGGCAAGAACAGTAACTCTTTCCTTACTACGTTGTCGCCAGGTGCAGACGTCTTGGCTTGGGCTGCGAGAGTTTTGATGGCAGCATCTTAAAATTCAGCCCAGTCTCATCACAATTAAAAATCTGATCACCGGTTAATCTTTCAGCAAGAATTATTTCTTGAAATTCCTTTTTAAATTTCACAACCTCATTGGATTTAGCTGACAGTTTTTCTCCACAGATATTAAGCTGCCCAATGCCATACCGTTTTTTCCAGCGATCAAGCCACCCAGCACTGGCAGTAAAATTAGGGTCCCCTTCATTAAACTCCTTTGGAAATACACTCCCATTTCTTGCAGAATGGGGCCCGATTGACAAGCCCTTTTCCAGGTGTTGAGCGAACCAAAGAAATAGTGCTTCACTTACTTTTTCGTACTCACATTTATTATCATTTTCTTAATTTTCAGTGCATCACTTGTTGCTCTGGTAGAGCCCCACTTTTAAATTTCTTTCCAGTCTCCATCTGTAACACGTCCAACACCATAATCTTAAGGCACTTATTGAAGAGTTTCCCCTTTGTCCAGTCTCTTTAACCCATTTTTCAACCTTCACATTCAACGAAGATATTTATGTAGTTACAAATATTCTGAAGAAACACAACACCAACATTGCATATCGAACTAACAATAGAAAAATGGATATATTATATAATACCAGCTCAATTAACAATACTAACATTTATCAGAAATCAGGTGTCTACAGATTCCAATGTCATAACTGTCAATCCTCGTACATTGGTCAAACAGGGAGGAACTTCAAAATCAGATACATGGAACATGTTAATGCTACAAAATATAATAGATACTCGGCAGTTGGCCAGCACATTCAAGATTCAAAGCATAGCTTCAGCAACATACAACAAGATAATAGAGGTGCTCATGAATATGGACAAAGGCCCTATTCTTGACGTCGCAGAAAATTGCTTCATTCACTTAGACCAGTTCTTCAACTCCAATTCGAATCTGAATGAAGTCTCAGAAAAAACTAATATTTTATTTGATTTTTTAATTTAAGTATTTAAGTATTTTAATCTTCCTAATAGGAGGTGAATATTTACTGCGATACACAGTACCCTATCATGTTACAAACCCCCATCACATTGTTCACAAGACCCACCTTAAACCTACTAATCCCCTAACAAGATCTTTTTCTTCCCCCATCTTCCTCCCCTCCAGACCTACCACATTTTATATCTCCTTCCCACAAGACTAATGTCTTTTACCACTGACTGATTTCATATTCATCAGTATTAAATTTTTATCAGGTATAAATTACAAGTGACTCTTATGTTCTCGACACTCTGGTTGACGCATATCACATGTGTGTGTTTTAAATGACTCTTTACTTTGGAAGCCTATCGGAGCCTTCTATTGAACGGATGGACAAAGACTACATATCGAAGAAACTTCTTTTATTCCTTATTATTAAGCCGTTACTCTTCTGTTATGACACATGGCGTGATTAGTCAGTTACAGATTGTGTCCTTGCTTATATATTGTGATCTTTTTACGGCTGATGATGACATTATATATGTCGAAACCGGTCCCAAAGTTGAATGAAAGGTATTTGTAACATAAACATGTACCTAATTAGTATTGAAAAGGTTGAACCTAATAGATATCTTATTGTTAACATGACAGTGTGCCAACCCGCATGACTGACCTTGTAGAAAATGTGCCGAATACCAACCTAGAGCAAGTAGCCCAGCTGAATGAACACAGTAGTCGATGGCAGCGAGCTACACTTCATGCCAACATCCCATCATCATCATTGTCGTCGTCGTCATAATAACACTGTAGCAACCTTATACCTGTGATGATGTTAAGTAATACGATGACGATAAGTTGGAAGTGACCAAATATCTCATGTAGTGCACATGTATCATAGTTTATTAAACACTAAGTAACCACTCATTTTATCTTGTTCATTAGCCAGCATGTATTCATGTTCATAGCTGAAAATAGGACCATTGTATTTTATAAGATGTTATTAGAAAATATCTAGCAATAGTAGAGGTGATTCAAAACAAAACTACGGATTTTCAAATTTATCCATCATCAGTAAGCACTTTTTACTTATCAGCTCATGAAGGTATTATTGACTAACTGAAATAGACGTCTTCTCTATTCGAGCATTATTTGGAATATAAATACATTATTCTGGTTGGTAGAGCTTGCTTATGACATGCTTTATTGAAATTGCATTGCACTGATTGTGTGCTGAAGGAAGGCTCTGTTATTATCTATGTATGTGGTTTTGACATAGTTTTCTTCTTCTTTATAATATATTTCTTCCTCTCATGAAAAGCCAAGTATCTTCTGGCATTAAATTTTGTGTTTAAAATATTCTGATGTACTTTATTGCTATTACTCTCTCTGACATATTTGTAAAGTTTCTTATCTTTTTCCACTTCAATAAACCTTTCTGTGTTTTTGGATCTCACATTTTACACACTGATTAAAATTTCTCCCTGTGTCCCTCTCTAGTTCACACTTATTTCAGAAAACATTTTCTCCCCCAACAGTTTGGTTCTAAGTTTCTATCTGAAAATAGATCCATAGATAATTCATATACATCCTTATTATGAATAGAACATATTCACTGAGCAATTGATATATGTTAGCTCTGAAGTATCAAGAGAAACATGTACACGCAATGAAATCGTGCAAAGGGAAAGTATGTAGTAATCTTTCAATGCAAAAGTTTGTGACATAGTTTGTCTTGCAGATACAGTATATTGAAAATAACTTGGACAATGAACAGACAATTAAGAACTTGACTGGCTCATAATCAATACCATATAGTTCTGAGGAATGAGAGTTGTACCGGTTTAAAAAACATGTAAAAATTGTCTTTGGGGACACATGTGTAAAGAGAGGGGTAATCTTTAACTGTGGTTCTGTGCAGTAAAAGGGTGAAGAAGATTGGTTGGGCACACTATGGCAGGCTATTTAGTTCTCATGTCTTGCTGGCACCAGAAGGAACCCCTCTTTCTGCTGTTCTGGAGAACATCAGAGAGCGTGGGAATTATGCCAGAAAGAACCCTTGTTGCTGGTATTCTGATCTATGTAAGAGGGTGTAAGGATGTTCTACCCTCGTCAAAGAAGACGCAAACGCTGCCATGGAGAAATTCCGCACGTGATTGGTCGATTGGTTTCCTTGTTCTGGAATAGTGCCGCATGGAAACTGGGGGTTTATATCTTAAAATGAGAGTTAGTGTCTAACATTCTGATCTTGATTCTCTGCCAAGGCAGACGTATCCATTCCAAGCTCTCGCTCCACCCAGAGAGTTCTAGTCTATGTAATGGGATTATGTAAGTTTTATTTTCTTTAACATGTCTTTACTAACCCTTTTCACTTGCAGGAATTTTGTGGGGCAGTCGTGCATCTTTGATGAATCAATTTGATTGAAAAAACATTTTTCAGTGCTATAATACACAGTTTGTTTAGGGAACAGGAAACTCTGACGCATTAATGTACTTGCAAAGCAACTCATGACATTGTAATTTTCTTTGTTTTTCTGTTTCTGGTAGAATTGGGCTGGCCCAATGCAATAAGAGAATCTTCAATTCAAAAATAGGTTTGTAACTGGATATGCTACCACCTCATGGTACGTATCCGTTATATGGTAATAATTGCATGGTCAAGTTTTCACAATCCCCTTGATGTCGGTTAGCTTTCTTGCATTCCCTAATTTGCTGCTGTTTAATCTTTGTTTTTAAATTTTAAATCCCTTTGATATCACTTTTAAACCTGCACGGAACATCACTCGGGTTTTGAGGACAGGACTACCAACCCTCTCATACCGGTACCTGCAGGTACGACTGTCAAGTCGATGGGTCGCTTTCAATTGTTTTTGTTTTAAAGGGCAGTATTTTAATGTAATATTTATTGTTTTATAAACCAGAACTCAGTGGTCATCTTATCTGTAGGGTAGACAACGATTTTGGATTAACAATGTAAATAATATCTTCAAGTCATTTTGCGAGTGCCGTCAAGCACTGTGTTAACGTCTATTAATGTAGTTAAGCTATGTATGTTTTAGCTTCAAATTGCTGAAGGCTATTAAGGAATTTAATGTTTAATAAACAATATTTTAATAAACTTTATAGTTTTGCTCAAGAATGCATTACTAAGTTTTAGTCCCGGTAAGGTTGTCCAGTATCTTTAACATCTTGTTTTACATCTATTCATATTACCCTTAGTTGTTGTTGATTTGCATATTTTATTTATCTTTCCTATCTCTTTTGAATGAATTAAAACCTATAACCTGTTTTCCAGTCAGTGACCGGGTCAGGAATGGAATGAATGGGGCCCCCGTCTAGCGGCGAAGATAGGAATTGTGCTGGCTGCCGAAGCCTGTTGCACTTCTCTGGGGCAATGATTAATGAATGACAGATGAAATGAAAATATATTGGAGAGTGTTACTGGAATGAAAGATGACAGGGAAAACCGGAGCACCCAGGAAAAAACCTTGTCCCGCCTCCGCTTTGTCCAGCATAAATCTCACATGGAGTGACCGGGATTTGAACCACGGAACTCAGTGGTGAGAGGCCGGCGCGCTGCCGCCTGAGCCATGGAGGCTACTCCTATCTTGTTTATTATTATTATTATATTATTGTTTTTATGTGTATAATGTTATCATGGTACCTCTGTTCACAGCTGTAGCCAAGTCTCTCAAATATACATTTCTTTTTTTTTGCTATTTGCTTTACGTCGCACCGACACAGATATGTCTTATGGCGATGATGGGATAGGAAAGGCCTAGAAATACCTTAATTAAGGTACAGTCCCAGCATTTGCCTGGTGTGAAAATGGGAAACCACGGAAAACCATCTTCAGGGCTGCCGACAGTGGGGTTCGAACCCACTATCACCCGGTTACTAGATACTGGCCGCACTTAAGTGACTGCAGCTATCGAGCTCGGTATACTACATTTCAACAAACGATATTTTCTGGTTATTGCATACTGTGAACATACCCTATTATTGTTAGCCTCTAATTTTACACTACCTGCTAATTTTTGCTACCTCTATGTACAATCACAGAGTACTTAACTGTATGTATTTCATAAGAACTAGAAAATAACTATGTTTTGATGTTTCCAGAGGAAACCTGTCAAAGAATAAGGTTTGAAAAAAAGTAATACAATTAAACATTAAAATTATCAATATCTTACTTTAGCCGCCTCTGTGGTGTAGTGGTTAGCGTGATTAGCTGCCACCCCCGGAGGTCCGGGTTCGATTCCCGGCTCTGCCACGAAATTTGAAAAGTGGTACGAGGGCTGGAACGGGGTCCACTCAGCCTCGGGAGGTCAACTGAGTAGAGGCGGGTTCGATTCCCACCTCAGCCATCCTCGAAGTGGTTTTCCGTGGTTTCCCACTTCACCTCCAGGCAAATGCCGGGATGGTACCTATCTTAAGGCCACGGCCGCTTCCTTCCCTCATCCTTGCCTATCCCTTCCAATCTTCCCATCCCCCTACTAGGCCCCTGTTCACTATAGCAGGTGAGGCCGCCTGGGCGAGGTACTGGTCATACTCCCCAGTTGTATCCCCCGACCAAGAGTCTGAAGCTCCAGGACACTGCCCTTGAGGTGGTAGAGGTGGGATCCCTCGCTCAGTCCGAGGGAAAAGCCGACCCTGGAGGGTAAACAGATGATGATGATGAATATCTTACTTTGCGCTATATTTCTGCTGTTATGCAGTAGCAGTTATGTCCACAGTTGTCTGGATATTAGTTTCCATTTCCCATTGAAACACCATATACTACATTCTACTCCCATGCAAAATACCATTATGAACTACATTTTTATATGATGAAATAATAACACTTACTTTTCAAAATTCTCCTTGAGACTTGTGTGCTCATAGAATTTCACAAGCTCAGCAATACTTGTGAAATAGCGAGCACGGGAAAGATAATATTGCAACAGTCCATTGATAGTTCTTTCAAACACTACTATATGTTTGATTCCTGTGCTGGTTCTGCAAACAAGAACAGAGAAACCAATAAAAGCCTACAATCTGGAATTAAAATCGTTGATCTGGTCAGAATCAAACCCAGCACTTTTGGATAAGTGGCAGACACATTACTGTTATGCCACACCACAGGGGTGGGATAATTTTGTTAACCTTTCTATAAGTATGGGGAAAGTAATGAAAAGATAGACATTAACAGTGTTTTCACCAATTTACTTTTCAATTTTAGGAAGAAGAAAAAGAAGGCTGAAAAAGAGATCTGTACATGACTGAGGTAAAAATAAAGTACCACCAAAAGGCCAAGGAAAGTGAGTTGTTTCTATATTTACTGCATATTTCCTAAGAGATTATGAGAACAAAATTTTACTTACTTCAATCCAAGGGCATATGTTGATTCACTTGGATTACTTCGTCCTCGTGGTCTGACCCTTACGAGGTAAGTACCATTCTTCCGTTGCCTTAGTAGGTTTGAAGCTTCCTCCCTTTCTATTTCACCAACAAACCTGGATGTATGAACAAAAGAAAGAAGATATAAGTTAATATCTGCCCTATAATTCACATTTCTTTATTATCGAACTAAGGGATTTTCTTTTCTCATTTACAGTAGGTATAACATAAGCCAAGATCACAAAAGATAGGGAACAAAGTGAGCATAATAGGATATACAATAATCAAACTACTCACAATAAACTCAGTTATTACAAACATGTCCAAATAAATTAAAATTAACTAAGAGAGTTTAATTCTTAAACTGGTTGCATAATGTCAATTGGCCATCACTCTCCAGTCTCAAGGCTGCGTGATTCAAATCCCAAACAACTAGTGCACT
Source organism: Anabrus simplex (assembly GCF_040414725.1). Classification (NCBI taxonomy): domain Eukaryota; kingdom Metazoa; phylum Arthropoda; class Insecta; order Orthoptera; family Tettigoniidae; genus Anabrus; species Anabrus simplex. The sequence goes on from NC_090265.1 coordinate 1,542,289,517, forward strand.
CACACAGAGTGAAATCCTTCAAGGACATATACTAGCATATTAAAGAGACTATTTACAGGCCAAACTCCTGTAACTTCCGAGATCAATAATTTGTAGCTAATTTATCGTCATCATAATCATCACATCATTATTATTATTGAAGTGTCAGAGTGCTTAATGAGAATACTAGTATCAGAGTGAGGTACACTGCTACCTCTCTGGGAGCGTCCCTGTGAGAATCAGAGTTCATCATGGATCAATATTGTCACCACCATTCTTCATACTTGTAACGGGTGCCATTTTGCATGACCTGCTTTGGAGTGTTCCTGGGATATTGTTGTATGCCAGTAGCATTCTGCTTGCATCCACCACCAAGGCAAAACTGCATGGCTGTGTTCAAAGATGGATTGACTACTAAGCCAATTCAGCCTGCACGTAAATGTCAAGAAAACTGAATATTTGGAAACTAAGCCGGGTACATTCATTGTCAAGGCCAACATTCAAGAAAATATTTGAGGTGTTGATGCACAATAGTAACATTATATTATCAGCATGGCTTGCTAGTTCAATCAGCCAATAGATTAAGCAGCCTTTTTGAAGAGTGGACAGTCGTGAAGAATGAGGTCAGTAGGGCTGGTGAAGAAGGGTTGGGAAGATAAGAAAGGTCAACTATTCCCAAGAAAGCCACTGGTGACAAGTGTGAAAAATACTGCACCATTAGTTTAATATCTCATGCTTGAAAAACTTTATACTGTATTATTTACAGAAGAATGGAAAGACAAGTTGAAACTGAGTTGGGAGAAGATCATTTTGGCTTCAGAAGAAGTGAAGGAACATGTGAATCAATCCTGACTTTACATCTGATCTTAGAGGACCAAATTAAGGGAGAACAAGCCCGGGTACATGGCATTTGTAGTTCTAGAAAAAGCATTCGATAATGATGATTGGACTAAGCTATTTGAGATTCTGAAGGTGATTGGGATCAGATACCGAGAACAAAGAATTATCTACAATCTGTATGAAAATCAGTCTACAGTGATAAGAATCAAGGGGTTTGAAAAAGAAGCAGCAAAGGAAATGAAAGAGGAATTTGGAAAGAGCATCACAATCCAAGGAGAAGGAATGAAAACTCTGAGATTTGAAAATGATGATATCTTCTCTGAGTCTGCAGAAGATCTAGAAAATTACTGAATGTTGTATGGACACAGTCTTGAAGAAAGAGTATAAGATGAAAATAAATAAATCCAAAACAAAAGTAATGGAGTGCAGTCAAACTAAATCAGACGATGAAGGAAATATTAGATTAGGAAATTAAGTCTTAAAGGAAGTAGATGAACATTTTTACTTGGGTGGTAAAATATCTAATGATGGCAGAAGTAAGGAAGACATAAAATACAGACTACTACAAGCCTTTCGAGAAAAGAAATTTGAATACTGATATAGGAATTAAAAAGAATGTTTTGGAAGACTTTTGTATGGAGCATGGCATTGTATATAAGTGAAACATGGATGATAACTAGCTCAGAAAGGAAGAGAATAGAAGGTTTTGAAATGTGGTTGTATAGAAGAGTGCTGAAGGTGGCATGGATAGATCGAATGATGAATGAAGAGATAATCGAATTGGTGAGAGGAAGATTGATTTGGCTAAATTTGACAAGAAGAAGAGATAGAATGATAAAATGCATCTTAAGGAACCAAGGACTTGTTCAGTTGGTTTCTGAGGAAAATGTCGGCAGTAAGAACAGTAGGAGTAGACTAAGGTATGAATATGACAAGCAGATTAGAGCAGATGTAGGATGTAGTAGTTATATAGAAATGAAAAGATTAGGACGGGATAGGGTGGCATTGAGAGCTGCATCAAGCCAGTCTATGGACTGACGACTGAAACAACAACAATGCCACAACAAGCTCTTTTAACTGTTTGTAGCTAATCTATCATATTGAGAATTCTTCTAATTTTAAACAATTGCCATTGTTTTAACATGCTTATGTATTACCTCATATTCAGTACTAGCAAGATACCCGTACTTCGCTACGGTATTATAATTAAATTTATAATTGAATGCTTAACGTTTTATATATAATCCGCCGAAATTCGCAATCTAACTCGTTTTCTGAGAGAATCCGCCAAAATTCGTGATCTGACTCGTTTTCTGAGAGATTACGGCAAAGTTCCTCCCATTTTTCAATCTTTCTTTCCAGCAATCGATTTCGTACTTCCCAGGCTAGGTTCAGGTATTCCACCCGGCCAGTTGGGTCACTAAATCTTTGCCATCTTTTCCTATAAGCATTTTAATATGGATCAAATCCTTGAGGAGATCCGGCGTGGCGTCGTCTTGGGTGCCTTGGCGGTACTGAACCCGCGGCTGGACTGCAATCATAGTCATTACCCGGCCAGGACCCGTTTCCAGCACGGTACGCACATTTTGAGAACGGTCCAGAACATTATTATTATTATTATTATTATTATTATTATTATTATTATTATTATTATTATTAGGGTGGATGATATTAGTTGAATTTAGGTTATTATTATTATTATTATTATTATTATTATTATTATTATTATTATTATTATTATTGATGGTCTGTAACCCACAGCCCCGCAGCAAAAAGCAAGACCGCTACTTGGCGGTAAATTACATCGCCTACCATTGTCATTGCTGACAATGTGACCAGCACCATCGTCGCGCGTAGGCAAGTGTGCAAGATTTCTGGCGACACGAATGATATACTTCCGTGATTTATTGACCTTATTGTTGATTTATCCCCCCCCCAAAAGGCGTGTTTCCTTGTGTTTAAAGGAGATTCCAAATACCAGTGTTCACGTCTGTTACCTTCAGTTCTGAGGTATAAGTATCCCCATAAAAATAATTCACTTTTTTCACTTCCTTTCACACTCCCTCTCCCCTAAGTGAATTTCCCATTAAAAATACTTGTCTCTTTAATAGTAAAGGATCTTCTAAATACCAATTATCATGACTAACATCTTCAGTTTTTGAGGTATGTGCCCACATAAAAGGAATTCAACTCCTTTTCATCCCTGCCCCCCAAAATGATTTTGCCCCAAAACGCTTTTTTCTTTGTTTTTAAAGGAGATCCAAATATCAATTTTTACGTCTGTAACAACTTTAGTTTGTATAAGATGTAAGTATCCTCATACAATTAAATCAATTAATTTTTCAATTTTTCACCTCCCCCCCCACTTCATTGGATTTTCCGAGAATACTCGTTTGTTTAATTTTAAAAGAGATTCCAAATAGCAATTTTCACGTCTGCAAAATCTTTCGTTTTTGAGATAATAGTATCCTCATACAAATAATTTAATTAATTTTTCAATTTCCCTCTTCTCTTTAGGGGGATTTCCGAAAACAAAAAATACGTATCTGTTGGAATGTTGTGATTTTCTCATAAAAATAAAATGTCATGTGTATATAGTTTTAAGGAAAAACAACATTGAGGTTATGTGTTGGTAATTCATATTAATTTAGTCGAGTGGTTTATTGTTCTTTGGACGTTTTGAATTGCCATGTGTTTGTGTGAACCAATGTCAGTTATAGTCAACAGCTCGTAATAAGTGGATGTGTGTGAAGAAGCTGGTGTTTCAATGGTATAATTTGATTACCTAAACCGGTGTAACGAGCAGAAATGAAGATTTTTCAACAGGTTATGGGCCCAGAGCTCCAGAGCGGCAAAACGCCGCAGTAAATTTTGGACAATATAAGTGAAAATGGAGTAACGAGAATTAACGTCGGACGAAGCAAGGTGTGACATTATTGATGAAAAAAATGGCAACCTCGTGGACCGGTGAAGAAACACTGAATAGGAATGTGGCCAAACTTACAGTGTAGAACTATTTTCCGTGGGCATTGAAGGTGAAACAAGAACTGTTGTTGAAATATGTCTGGGAATCAGTAATATGGTATAAGGATACGCCAGGTCGTAAACTGCCTCAGACAGAAACAAGACGGCGAGCGCGAAACAATGTGATCGCGTTAACGGTTATTTTCAAATATGTCGGAGAAGATTTTGAAAGTGACATTGCAGATATTGAATCAGCGAAAAAGGCATGGGAAAAACTGGACGAGTTATGTAATGATGGAGGGCTAGTGAATGGTGCTATGACCTTGAAACAGTTAACTCATTTTGTGAAGCCCAAGGACATGAGTGTTCAAGAATACTTCGCAAAGATAAATCAACTGTGGAGGAGAACGAGTAAAGCCGGACATGAGTTCACAGATCAACAAGTTGCAGGAATGATCATCGGAAATCTTACAGAGGAATGTGCAGTTTGTATCCCTTCCTTGGAAGCTGATTTGGCGAAACTGACCATCTCGAAGGTGAAGGCGAGACTACTCACGGAAGAAAGCAGAAGGAAATTTAGCAAAATGGAGGAAAGGCTTACGACACTGGAAAACGTGAGAAGGATGAAGCTCAAGCCATGGTTGTTCAACAGAAGCGAGATATCAAGAAAGAAGACGTGGGATGAGGAAAATATAGTTGCTACAATTGCGGTAAACAGGGACATATATCTAAATATTGTCGCAGTACCCAAAAGTGCTTCAACTGTGGTAAGTCGGGACATTATTCAAAAGTATATCAACAATGAAGAGTGACTAATCATCGCAGGAGAGTAGATCAGTGAATACGAGTGGAAAAGTGGTAAGCTCAGAAATTATACATGTAGTAGATAAAGCAATGAGCATGGTAGTTTCTGTAGGAACTGAGAAAATTAAAGATTGGCTGTTCGATTCAGGTGCATCCCATCATATGTGTCCAACAAAGGAGATGTTCATAGACATGTTAACAAATGTAACCGGGAATGTAGAAATAGGAGATAACAGTAAGCTGGATATCAAAGGTATAGGTAAGGTGAAAGTAAAAATGTCCACAGGATGGACAATTATATTTACAGACGTGTTGTATGTACCAAACTTAAGTGCAAATTTAATATCAGTTGGTATGTTAACCAGCAAAGGTTTCAAAGTAGGATTTGCAGGTGAGAAAGCAGTGATTCTAGATAAGAATGGAGATGAAACATTGTTTGTTGCAAACAGAAGGAATTATGTGTATGTAGTACAAACAGAGGGAAGAAATGATATTGTAGCTGTGAGTGACTGTGATCAAATAATAGATCAAGAATGTAATAACAATGTAGCATTTAACAGTGTTGGCGCGAGAGATATGGACATGTTCATTCTGAAGCTTTGTTTAAATTGCCTATGTTAGAATTGAAAAAGAGTAATGATATTAATACTTGTTCTGTATGCATTCAGGGGAAACTAAGTAACAAGGGAGTACCTAAGTCTTGTGAGCGTAACGCAGAAAAACCACTTGATGTTGTGCACACTGATGTAATTGGAAAAATTAGTCCTCCATCACTTGGGAAATCTCAGTATGTTGTAACTATGATTGATGAATACTCCAGATTTAATGTGGCTGTATGTGTGAAAAATAAGGATGAAGTGTTGGAGGTGTTTAATAGGTATCAGGCAAATGCAGAAAAGTTACATGGTGTAGGAATTAAGATAGTGCAATCTGACATTGGTACAGAGTATACATGTAGCAGGTTTCAAGCACAATTGCAAAAATGTGGTATTACTCATAGGAGGTCAGTACCGTACACTCCACAACAGAATGGATTAGCAGAAAGGCAGAATAGAATGATGTTTAATACTGTTACATGTCTATTGATCCAGTCAGGGTTACCAAAGGAATTCTGGGGAGAAGCGGTAATGACTGCAGTGTACTTAAGAAATAGGTGCCCATCCTCAGCATTAAATTTTCAGATACCGTATGAACTGTGGTTCAATAGGAAGTTGGATCAGGAAGAAATAGGTAGATTGAAAGTATTTGGATGTCAGGCGTGGGCTGTGAGGGAAGACAGCAGAAAGTTAGATCCCAGAGCAGAGTCATGCGTTATGATAGGGTACGAGGCAGGTATTAAAGATGGATATAAGTTATGGAGTCTTGAAAGGAAAAAGGTAATAGTGAGGAGAAGTGTGGTATTTGAGGAGCAGATATTTCCCTTTAAGGTGAAAAGTCCTGAAATTGATATCAAGGAAAAGATGAATGTACCAAAGGCAGAGGGTAGTGAAACATACTTTGACATACTGTGCACTGAAGACCAGAGATAAAATTAGGGACTGAGAAGTGTGGTATTTGAGGAGCAAATATTTCCCTTTGAGGTGAAAAGTCCTGAAATTGATATCAAGGAGGACACAGAGGAGGACGGAGAGGAAACATTGGCTGTTGAGTCAACGACCGGAGAGGAACAACTAGAGGTTGAGTCTATAGCAATACAAAAACCAGGGAACAGTCTGAGAAGGTCAATAAGACAGAGGAAAGGTAAGACTTGTGCAGACTGTAAGGCAGTGATGGAAATTAGACATGCAAATGTAGTGGAACCTAGAACAGATGAGGAGGCTATGTCAAGCCAAGAGTCTGCTAACTGGATGGAAGCCATGAAAGTGGAGATCGATGAGATGAGAAAGAAGGATGTTTGGGAAATTGTAAAAGGACCAGAAAATGTCAAGATAATTAGTTCTAAGTGGGTATTTTCATTAAAATATGACAGTAAGGGTAACATTCAGAAATATAAGGCCAGGTTGGTTGCTCAAGGTTTTAAGAGACTGATGAACCTTAGTTTTGATGAAACATTTGGTCATGTTATAAAGAGGAAAACAATGATACTGTTAATAGGTATTGAGTACGTAAAGGTTGTCTTTAGAAAATCTAGATGTAACTAGTGCTTACTTAAATAGTGAAATCAGTTGTACTGTATACATGGAACAACCAGAATTGTTCGTAGAAAAGGATGTCCAAAACTATGTAAATTGAAGAAAAGCATCTATGGACTACCTAATTCGAGTAAAGACTGGAATGCTTGTGTTGATGGTATAATAAGAAGGCTAGATTTTAAGAGATGTATCAAAGAATCATGTGTGTATGTAAAGGAGTGTTGTATTATTGGCTTGTATGTTGACGACATTATTGCAATAGGTGACAAAGAGGTTGTTAAGTTGGTTAAAATAAGGTTGGCAGATGAGTTGGAGATTAAAGACCTAAGGAAATCTACAAACTTACTGTCAATAAAGATAGAACAGACAAAAGAAGGGGTTATGTTGAGTCAAAGTTTATACATTGACAAATTACTTGCTGATTTTTCCATGAATGACTGTAAACCGGGTAAGACTGTTTTACCAGGTGGGTATTCAGTAGCTGAGAATGATGAGCAGGGATTTTAACAAGTCCTGGGTGTCTTAAGATGGGTGCTATCATTCTATCTCTTCTTCTCGTCAAATTTAGCTAGTACATACCGTGGAGGCCTTCTTCTTCTTCTTCTTCTTCTTCACGAAGTTATTTTAATCCCACCGGAGAGGGTGGGTGGGCCAACAGCTAAACGAGTAGCTTTTAGGCCAAGTGTAGAGGGGAAAATGTGAGAATAATGTAAGATTAGAGTAAGTATGTGTCGTACATACGTATGGGAGAAATGTTGGGTTTTGACGTAGAGGGCACTGAGGCCAACCAAGGAAGCACCCCAGAGGAAACCCGCACGACACCCGCCATAATCAACCCCCGCTACACACCGTTTATTGAAGCATTCATATACATACATGAGAATGTTATACATATACATGAAATACGCACAAAGCAAAGGAAAGTAATGTCTCTGAAAAGTATAGAGTCTGTGATCAAATGCACATATAAGAACGTGTGTACAACATTGACAAGAACACGAAACAAATAATGGAATCAAAATATTTGGATCAATATATTGTCCGTCTTGAGGTGATCATATACATAAAAACAAGATGCACAAGGAACTAAATACTTATTGCCGTATGTTCTTCACGTGGTTTAAATTAAACAGAGAAGTACTGAAATAATAACACACGAAAATAAGATATTGAACCACGAAATCACTGAAAAGGAAACAAGAGTCTTTCTTAATGGCTTGTAACACAAACACAATATTAATTAGAAATAAATAAAGCATCTTGCCATATGCCTTAGCACCGAGCAAGACAAATAAGTACGAAACGATTAGGAACTTTACTGTGAAAAGAAAGTACGAAAAAGAAAAAGAAAGTGAAATGGAGTATGAGAAAATGCACCAAAAAGAGAAGATATAATACTTGGTGACGGCACTTGTGGTGCCCTAAATATAAATATGGAGGTGCGGCACCACTACAATCAGAATCACGCCACAAGGAGATAGTAGAAGGACATAAGTGAGGAAAGAATGAGGCAGTGGTGACAGAGAAGGTGAAGCTATGGTGTTTAAGAGGGAAAAAGATGTCAAGTGGGTGGAGTACGGGTGTTATTGAGAACAGCAGAAGCAAGGGGGAAAGTTGGAGAGCTTCAGAAATGATGGGGTTGCGATTTTGAAAACCGGTTTGGAGGTACTTGACACAAAGAGAATGAATATGAATGACGATAGTAGGGAAGGAATAAAGAGGGAGGAAGTTGGAGGAAGGTGTATCATACAGAAGATGAAAAGCTATGCGCAAGGCATGTTGGTCGAGTTTAAGAAGGTCGCGATATTGTTGTTCAGTTGCAGTCAAGCATGTCAGGGAGGCGTATGTGACGACAGGCCGGATGAACGAATGATACACGTGAAGGATCTGAGAATTTTTGAGCCCCCACGTTTTACCCATGAACAAACGGAGGGCTCGGAAACGTTAGAGGGCGCGCGTACATCTTTGATATGGTGGTTCCATTTGAGATTGTTCTGGAATCTGATGCCGAGGTACTTAAGGAGATTGGTTTCGGTTAGGCGGGAATTGTAATGGTGAGGATGACACGGTTGCGAGGGTGACAAAGGCGAGATTTAGGATGAAAAACGAGGAATTGCATTTTGGAAGCATTGACAGAGAGGTGCCAGGAGTTGAGCTAGACTTCTAATGGGTTGAGATAGTTTTGGAGTAGTTTGGTCGATTTAGGGGTAGTAGGAGTAAGGGCCATTATGGCGAGATCGTCTGCGTATTGGTATAAACGAAGGGGTGGATCAGGGTGAGGAATATCATGTGTGAAGAGGATGTACAGTAGAGACGAATGGGGAGAACCTTGAGGAAGGCCAGCAGTCATGCGGGATGTGTAGGATGGGGTGCCGTGAGTAAGTATTTGGGCAGTGCGATGCAATAAGAAATTGCAGATGAAACGGACAATGATAAGGGGGTAATGGAAGGAGGCAGAGTTTAAAGAGAAGGCCGGAGTGCCAAACAGAGTCAAACGCTTTGTCGACATCCAGACATAGAAGGGCAGCAGTGCAGCGAGGTCGAAGAAAGGAAGTGAGAGAAGCGGTGATATGGAATAAGTGGTCTTGGGTGGCATGATGAGATCGGAAACCTATCTCAGATGAAGGAAGGAGAACAAGAGAATTGAGGTGGGAGGAAATCCTACTACTCAAAATCCCCTCGAGAATTTTGGAAAGGACTGGGAGGAGAGAGATCGGACTGTAGGAATAAAGGTCGGAGGGCGGTTTGTGTGGTTTGAGAAAGAGGAGGATGTTGGCTTTTCCCCAATGAGCAGGGAAAGCACCCGTGTGTAGGATGAAAGTGTATAAATTACTGAGAAGGTCGATAACAATGGGAGGGGCTTCTTTAAGGTGACGATTTTTTTATGTTTAAGGAATTGCAGGATATCCTGAGGAGTAATGAGGGCGTTGAGAGGATGGGAGTGGTCTACAAGACTGAAATGATGGAAGGAGGGCTGCAATTCGGGGAGATCAGGTTGGAAGTAGGCAGAGATAGTAGGTTCATCGGGGTGGAAGAGGTGAGGGGCGGTGGAAGGCGAGATGACTTTGGTGTAGTGTTGGGCAAAAATGTCGGCTGTGTCTTTGTCGGGTGTCGGATGGTGGAGGGAGAGATGAAGGATGAGGTGATGTGGTTAAGGTTTATTGTTTTGGTAAGACGGCGGAAGGTAGTCCAGAATTTTTGTGGATCGTCTTGGTCAGCGAGTTCGTTACATTTGTCCATCCAAAGTCGGCGTTTAATTGCTTTGATGTAAGAACGGGCATGGCATAAACTGCGTCGATATTGAAGTAAAGTAGTCGGGTCTTTAGTACGGACATATGCATGGTAGGGGTCGTGCGCAAGGCGGAGGAGCTGAAGAGCCTTGGAGGGAATTGGGGGTTTGGATGGGTGGAAAGAATGGCGAGGAATGTAGAGGTTGTCGGCGAGGATGAGAGCATTTTTGATTTTTGTGATGAGAGAGAGGAGACTGGAACTTGAAGTTGGGTAGGTGGCGTCCTGGGGTTTGTCGATAATAGTTTTTCGGTATGATTCCCAGTTGGTTTGTGAGAAACGGTGAGTCGGAGGAGGACGTGGGTGAGGTGAAGTGCGAGAGAGGATTCCTGGGAGAGTGAGCAAGGCAGGAGCATGGTCACTCCCAATATGAAGGCCAGGTTGAAGAGTTGGAGAGGCAGGTAAGGAAGGGGATAGTATGCAGATATCAGGGGTAGTATTAGTTAAGGGCCGAGTAGGGAAAGGGAAAGGGAGAAATGCGTGCCGCAAGTGGTCACAGAGATTATCGAAGCAAGCTTTCATTAGGAGTGTATGAACTGATGTTAATATATGCCAAGAGAACATAATCATGAAACGTGGTATCGAGATGGGTGATGAAATGTGACGGTATGGGATTAGGGTAAGGCAGGTAGAGAGTGGCAAGAGTGAAGGTTTGAGAGGGTGTAGAACTTTCTAGAATTAGATAGTCTGTGAAGGCATTAGGAAAATGCAGTAGTGCTGGCGAACTGTTAGCCCCTTCCTGACGCCAATCACAACACCACCACGAGGTTCATACAGGCGGTCGCCTCGATAGAGAGTATAGGTGGAGAAATTAGGGCGAAGAAGGAGAGTCAGGAAGGTTTAGTTGAGAGTAAATACGTCCGGGGCGTATTGGGAAAGGGGGCAGCTAGTTTGCTGATAATGATCTTATATTAGCATAGTAAATTTGGAACTTTTTACCTTAGGAAGGGGACAGCACTTAGGGGAAAGAATGCAAAGTGCATCCTGTTCCCAGAGTACATTGTTATCAACTGCAGAGTACACCACATCGACATGGGTGTTTAAGATCAACCGGGCTGCCAAGTGAACTTGGGAGATGATGTGGGGTCTATGGAAGGGAAGAATGTTCTGCAATATTATCGTTATAAAACGAATGATATTTTCAGAACTTGGGGGGTAGGAAGATCTTGGGAAGTGATCGGGACAACCGTCTCAGGTTTGAAAGATTCGGGGGCTGGTCTGGCCTTGCAACGATAACTAAAGGCAGGATGAGGCAAGGTGCACTTGATGCATTTAGGTGCGGGTTTGTTGGGACATTCAGGTTTGGCCTGCTCCTGACTGGAGCATATAGCACACACCTCAGGCTCGGTGCAAGGACTACCCGGCGGATGATCGTAGCGTTGATAGCGACCCATCTGATCTTCTGCGGAGGCGATGATCTTGATGGCTCCACACGATGGCGGCGCGCATACACCATGGCGCCGTACCGGAACAAGGTACCCAGAGTCACCACATCCCGGGATAAGACCCGGATGAGACGTAACGTCCGGTAGATCTGGTGCCCCTCGTGTTGAAGTTGAGCGGCTATTTCACCGTCTGTCAGATCTCTATCCACACCATAAGCTACCACCGACAAGACAGGCGTTGGGCGAGAAGGTGGTTCGGGTCGGCGGGCAGGTCTCTGCTGAGTGATATTCTGGACACGACAGTGTTTGCCAAGTTGATGAGCCCCAATATTGGCGATGAAGTGGTTGTAAAAGGGTTTCCTGGTTTTAATATGGAAACCATCCCGAGTCCTTTGAAGTTCCATGTGAAGTCATGATAGTCGGGAGTAAGACGGGTAATTAGCTGAGAGATGATCTTGGAATTAGATTCGTCTGGGTCGATATTGATGAGTTTGGTAACATAGAAGATGGGTTTAAGTGTAGAGACTGTAGGGGTGATGACATTCCGCTGTCGGATATGAGGAGGTAGAGCTGGGTTACGAGCTCCTGCGCATAACTACATACATTGATGGGCATGTACGTCGCAGGATTGAAAAGAGGAGGCGGTGGGCTGGCAGGAGGTGCACGACCCGGAGGAGCTGTAGCCAACAGATAAATTCCTAAATATCGCTGTTCTAGAAGAGAATTTGGAGAAGTATACGTAGATCCCGTCGAAGGCAGATAATCTTGCTTGGTGCACACTCGCTTTTGTCCGATGTCAGGGCTAGCAGGTTCAGTATCCTCCAAACGTTGTGCTACCTTCCCCTTTTCTGAAGACTCCATCCCTTGGTCGCTCATTATGACGGTAACATAGAATCTGTCGTCGATGCTGGAACGAAGAGTGCCCTGAGGTGAAACCTCACTACAACTACTCAGTCCACCGAGTAGGTCCACCTTTTTAATGTGCAATAAACACACGTGGCCTCGTACGGTGTAAGAGCTGCAGTTGGACAGCGAAGAGGTGCCGTGGAAGTCACTGCATAGACTACTTGGCGCCACCGGCAGCGCCAATGCACTATGAGAGACTTTGTCTCTTTACCAAAAATTGATGCCTGCTTGGCCATCAGATGATAGATGTTGATTCCCATAGGGAATCTGAAATATTTGTCCCGAATGAGTTATCGCCCATGTTTCACTTCCATACAATGCCACGCTCCACACACGAAAGTCTTCAAAAATCATCTTTCTAATTCTTATATCAATGTTTGAAGTGAGCAAAATTCTTTTCTTAAGAAAGCTCTTCCTTGCTTATGCTAATCTGCATTTTATGTCCTCCTTACTTCTGCCATTGTTAGTTATTTTACTACCCAAGTAACAATATTTATCTACTTCCCTTAAGACTTCATTTCCTAATTTAATATTTCCTGCATCACCTACTTTCGTTCGCCTGCACTCCATTACTTTTGTTTCGGACTTATTTATTTTCACCTTGTACTCCATACCCAAGACTTCGTCTATACCATTCAGCAGCTTCTCGAAATCTTCTGCAGTCTCAGATAAAATTTCAATATCATCGGCAAATCTCAAGGTTTTGATTTCCTCTCCTTGAATTGTGATTCCTTTTCCAAATTCCTCTTTGATTTCCTTTACCGCCTATTCTACGTAAACATTGAAAAGGAGGGGGGGGACAAACTGCAGCCTTGCCTCACTCCTTTCTGGATTGCTGCTTCTTTTTCAAAGCCCTCGATTCTTATCACTGCAGACTGATTTTTATACTGATTGTAGATAATTCTTCGTTCTTGGTATCTGATCCCAATCACCTTCAGAATCTTAAATAGCTTGGTCCAATCAACATTATTGAATGCCTTTTCTAGATCTACGAATTCCATGTACGTGGGCTTGTCCTTCTTGATTTGATCCTCTAAGATCAGACGTAAAGTCAGGATTGCTTCACGTGTTCCTACATTTCTTCTGAAGCCAAATTGATCTTCTCCCAACTCAGCTTCAACTTGTTTTTCCATTCTTCTGTAAACAATATGTGTTTAAATTTTGCAGGCATGAGATACTATACTAATGGTGCGGTAGTTTTCACACCTGTCAGCACCGGCTTTCTTGGGAATAGGTATGACAACATTCTGCCGAAAATCTGATGGGACTTCTCCTGTCTCATACATCTTACACACTAAATGGAATAACCTTGCCATGCTGGTTTCCCCTAAGGCAGTCAGTAATTCAGAGGGAATGTCATCAATTCCAGGAGCCTTGTTCCTAATTAGGTTGCTCACAGCTCTGTCAAACTCTAACCTCAAAATTGGGTCTTCCATTTCATCAGCATCAACAGCCTCTTCTTGTTCTAGAACCAAATTATCTACATCTTCACCTTGATACAACTGTTGGATACACACTAAATGGAATAACCTTGCCATGCTGGTTTCCCCTAAGGCAGTCAGTAATTCAGAGGGAATGTCATCAATTCCAGGTGCCTTGTTTCTAATTAGGTCGCTCACAGCTCTGTCAAACTCTAACCTCAAAATTGGGTCTTCCATTTCATCTGCATCAACAGCCTCTTCTTGTTCTAGAACCAAATTATCTACATCTTCACCTTGATACAACTGTTGGATACACACTAAATAGAATAACCTTGCCATGCTGGTTTCCCCTAAGGCAGTCAGTAATTCAGAGGGAATGTCATAAATTCCAGGTGCCTTGTTCCTAATTAGGTCGCTCACAGCTCTGTCAAACTCTAACCTCAAAATTGGGTCTTCCATTTCATCAGCATCAACAGCCTCTTCTTGTTCTAGAAACAAATTATCTATATCTTCACCTTGATACAACTGTTGGATATGTTCCTGCCATCTTTCTGCTTTGTCTTCTTCCCTAGAAGTGGCTTTCCATCTGAGCTCTTAATATTCATACACCTAGATTTCCTTTCTCCAAAGGTTTCCTTGATTTTCTTGTAGGCAGCATCTACCTTTCCTAGGACCATTCAACCTTCGATATCCTTGCACTTCTCCTTCAGCCAATCTACCTTAGCTACCTTGCACTTTCTATCCACTTCATTCTTTAATCGCCTGTATTCTTTTCTGCCCTCTCCATTTCTAGCATTCTTGTATTTTCATCGTTCATCAATCAGGTGTAGTATCTCCTGAGTTATCCACAGATTCTTAGTTGATCTTTCATTCCTTCCTAACATTTTTTTCAGCAGTTCTGCTGACTTCAATTTTCATTAATCCACACTTCCTCTATTGTGTTTCCTTCAGCCTTTTCATTTAGTAATTTTGCAACATGCTGCTTGAAACAATCCCTCACACTCTTTTCTTTCAACTTGTCTAGATCCCATCTTTTTGCATTCTTTCCTTTCTTCAATTTCTTCAACTTCAGATGGCATTTCATGACCAACAAGTTGTGGTCAGAGTCCATGTCTGCTCCTGGGAAAGTTTTGCAATCCAACACCTGGTTTCTGAATCCGTGCCTCATCATAATGAAGTCTATTTGATACCTTCCAGTGTCTCCAGGTCTTGTCCACGTATAAAGCCATCGTTTGTGGTGTTTGAACCAAGTATTGGCACGGACTAAATTATGATCAGTGCAGAATTCAACCAGCCGACTTCCTCTTTCGTTCCTTTGTCCCAATCCGAATTCTCCTACTGTATTACCTTCTCTTCGTTGGCCTACCACTGCATTCCACTCTCCCATCACAATTAGATTCTCGTCACCTTTTACAGATTGTATTAAATCTTCTATCTCTTCATGTGTTCTTTCGATTTCCTCATCATCCGCTGAGCTAGTAGGCATATAGACCTGCACTATTGTGGTGGGCATTGGTTTGATGTCTATCTTGACAACAATATTTCTATAACTTATTCTTTCACTATGCTGGTCATAGTAGCTTACCCGCTGCCCTATTTTCTTATTTATTATTAAACCAACCCCTGCATTTCCTCTGTTTGATTTTGTGTTGATAATTCTCTTGTCGCCTGACCAGAAATTCTGTTCTTTCTGCCAACGTACTTCACTTATACCAACTACATCTAACTTTAGTGTATCCATCTCACTTTTCAGATTCTCTAACCTACCACAACGATTCAAACTTCTAACATTCCACGCTCCGACTCGCAGAATGTCAGTATCCATCTTCCTGATGATTACCCCCTCTCGTGTAGTCCCCACCCGGAGATCCCAATGGGGGACTAGTTTACTTTCGGAATATTTTACCTGGGAGGAAGCCATCATCAGTACATCATTCATGCAGAGAGAGCTGCATGTTCTCGGGAGTTAGTTACGGCTGTAGTTTCCCATTGCTTTCAGCCGTGTAGCAGTATCAACACAGCTAAACCATGTTGAGTATTATTACAAGGTCATATCAGTCAATCATTCAGACTGCCGCCCTTGCAACTTCTGAAAGACTGCTACCCCCCTTTCGATGAATCATTCCTTAGTCTGGTCTGTCAACAGATACCCATGCGATATGGTTGCACCTGCGCTCGGCTATCTGCTTCATTGGTACACGCAAGCAAGGTCAGATGGTTCGCAGGGGAGGAAAGTTTACTATTGGGTGGGAATTCTGTCAAGTCCTGTCAATAATGATGAGTTTATATTGCCAGCTGTTTGAAGTCATAAGTTACGAGTTTCATTATGGTCCCTATTGACAACTGATCACTATCAAATTCAATGGTAGTGAATAGGTGGACCCTTCTCTACCCTTTGATACCTGTTTGAAGTTGCATAAACTTTGGAGTACCTACTGAAACTCCCCCGGAATATGGGTGCTCTGAATGAACGAGAAAACTATCAGCATGGCTTTTAGAAGTAGAAGATTCCAATGACAATTATTATACACTTCGTGATCAAAAGTATCCAGACACCCCCAGAAACATATGTTTTTCATCTTAGGTGTATTGTGCTGCCACCTACTGCCAGGTACTCCGTAGCAGCAACCGCAGTAGTCATTAGACATCGTGAGAGAGCTGAATGGGGCGCTCCGCAGAACTCACGGACTTCGAACCTGGTCAGGTGATTGGGTGTCACTTGGTGTCAGAAGTCTGTACACGAGATTTCCACACTCCTAAACATCCTTAGGTCCACTGTTTCTGATGTGATAGTGAAGTGGAAACGTGAAGGGACATGTACAGCATGAAAGCGTACAGGCCGACCTCGTCTGTTGACTGACAGAGACCGCCGACAGTTGAAGAGGATCGTAAAGTCTAATAGCCAGGCATCTATCCAGACCATCACATAGGAATTCCAAACTGCATCAGGATCCACTCCAAGTACTATGACAGTTCGGCGGGAGGCGAGAAAACTTTGATTTCATGGTTGAGCGGCTGCCCATAAGCCACAAATCACGCAGGTCAATGCCAAACGACGCCTCGCTTGGTGTAAGGAGCGTAAACATTGGACGATTGAACAGTGAAAAAATCTTGTGTGGAGTGACGAATCACGGTACACAATGTGGCGATCCGATGGCAGGATGTGGGTATGGCGAATGCCCGGTGAACATCATCTGCCAGCGTGTGTAGTGCCAACAGTAAAATTCAGAGACGGTGGTGTTATGGTGTGGTCGTGCTTTTCATGGAGGGGGCTTGCACCCCTTGTTGTTTTGCGTGGCACTATCACAGCACAGGCCCACATTGATGACATTGATGTTTTAAACACCTTCTTGCTTCCCACTGTTGAAGAGCACTTCGAGGAAGGCGATTGCATCTTTCAACACGATCGAGCACCTGTTCATAATGCACGGACTGTGGCGGAGTGGTTACACGACAATAACTTCCCTGTCATAGACTGGCCTGCACAGAGTCCCAATCTGAATCGTATAGAACACCTTTGGGATGTTTTGGAATGCTGACTTCATGCTAGGCCTCACTGACTGACATCGCTACCTCTCCTCAGTGCAGTGCTACATGAAGAATGGGCTGCCATTCCCCAAGCAACCTTCCAGTACCTGATTGAAAGTATGCCTGCGAGAGTGGAAGCTATCATCAAGGCTAAGGGTGGGCCAACACCATATTGAATTCCAACATTACCGATGGAGGGCGCCACGAACTTGTACGTCATGTTCAGCCAGGTGTCCGGATACATTTGATCACACTGCGTACCTTCAAAAATGCTACCCACAAATACGAACTTCATTAAAGAAATGTATGGTGATATTAATTGCACTTCTGTCACTGCACAGCACCTTAAAAGATAAGAAATTTTTATTCTTGCTATTAAAATTTGAAACCAATTATTGGATACTTAAGGTTTACCCAAGAATGAGGTAGTCTACAAAAGTGTAGAGAGTATTGTAAGATTTTGTTAAGAAGGAAGCCTTACTTTTCGGTGTCGACTCAGTTATTGTAACTGTAAAGCTTTTCAGTCTGTCTAACACTAAATACAACACATACAGGGTGATTAATTGAAAGTTCAGAGCGGAATGCCGAGGATTAGGTGCGCTGGGAAGCGGAGACAGCGAGCACAGTGCCCGCCATTACAAGCAGGCATAGTCAGCTCAAAGAAGCGGCATGATTACGCCTGTATATACTAAACGAAACTGAACTCACCGGCTACATAGATGCTCTGGACAAATAAGTAAATGAATAAGCAAATAAATAAATCAACTAGAAAATTAAACTGAACTCGCCAGTAATAAATAAATAAATATATATTAAAAAAATAAATCAACTAGGAAATTAAACTGAACTCACCAGTATTTACAGACAATGCTGAAAGTGATCTCCCTCAGCTGCAATGCAAGCATCACATCTTTTAATGAGATTTCGAAACACGCTTTGTAGTTCATGGACACCGACAGAATGCACAATGTTCCTAATTTCAGTTTTTAATTATTCTGCAGTTCGAGGATTATTCCTGTAAACTTTTCTTTTAAGATCTCCCCATAGATAAAAATCACATGTGCTTAAATCAGGCGAACGAGGGGGCCATAAGCCTTTGCTGATGATCTGATCATCATCGAAAATTTCCCGTAACCGTTGCATAGAGCTACGCGCCGTATGGGTCATTGCACTATCCTGCTGGAAATAGCCCTACCTTTTCTCTTCTTCAGTCAGTTCATCAAAGAATGGTTCCAGAATGTTGTGAATATAACGGTCAGAAGTAATCATGGCCTGAAAAAATATCGGACCGATAATTCGTCGGGCACTGATAGCGCTCCACACACCCACCTTCACCTCGTGCAGAGGTTTTGGCTGTAAAATGTGCAGGTTATCTGTATCCCAGATTCTATTGTTCTGTGAATTGACATATCCACTCAAATGAAAGCAGGCTTCGTCGCTCATAAAAAGAAAGTCCGGATCCACAATACCGTCGTGGACACTATTCATTAGCCAACTGCAAAATCGTATTCTTGCATTGAAATCTGTAGGCAGTATGTTATAGACTGAATGAGTCCGATAAGATCGTAAATGTAACAATTTTGTTTGATTTCGTGCTGAAGAAGGTGAAATACCACTTTCCTGAGCTACTTTCCGAAGCGACTTATGTTTACTGACCTGGAGTCTTGCCTGTATATCATCTAACCTCTTCCGTGTGAGAGCTGTTCTCGTTCGCTTCTTTTTCTTATTGATTACAGAACCAGTACTACGCCACTTGTAAACGAGCTGATGCACGTAACGTTTTGATGGTACTGTCGCACCGGGAAATTGTCTACGGAATTTTCGAAGACACCTTTTAACTGGTTTCTTCTTCTTGTGCAAATAACACTCGACCAAAAATATTCTTTGCTCTATAGTGTATTTAACCATCGTGATAATAACCTCACAAAACACCTTAAAATTCCAATAGTTTCTAGCGAACTGAGGGACAGAGTGTTAAATAGCTGCGCGCTGGCAGTGAACACTTCTTATCTCGCCAGTCTTGACAGGAGCCATATGGCGCTCGCTCGGGAATTCCCACGGCATGCGGGGAGAAGTCTGAACACTTAAATTAATTATTCTCCCTGTATAACACTATAACATAAAAACACGCTATTACACTTTTTTAAATTGATGCACATTTTTAGAAACGTAGAAACATTTATGTTTAAATTCTATTTATACCCTTTAATACTTGAAAGTTAGAAGTAGTAGTACATCTTCTCTCCTTGATACTACAACAAATAGTGTGAGATGGTGTAATGCTATCTTACTGTCGATAACCTTTATGTCATGCTCTGGTTGATTTCAGTGGCTACTTTGAATCCTGCTTTTAGCTTTATAATTAGGCCTAATGTTTTATTACTATTATTACCATATTTTAATTGTTCTGGAAATTATACAGGGGTTGTTTAATGAGCATTTAATAGGCTGGCTAGTTTACTAGTAATTCTCCATTTCATCATTTTCTGATGCATTTTCCAGCATTTTCAATCCCATTCCCAGAAATGTATTTATTATTATTATTATTATTATTATTATTATTATTATTATTATTATTATTATCATTATTATTATTATTATTATTATTATTATTATTGTTATTGTTGTTGTGTATTAGGGAGTAAATTAAAGTTAATAATTGTGATGAAATAAAAGTATGAAACTGTATGAAAGTATCTTGTAAGATTACTTTAGTGATAAATAATAACATACTAAAACATCTAGAGTGGCTAAGATGCTGTGTAAATTCAGAGAATTTACTATAGATGCTTGTTGTTTAAAGGGGCCTAACATCTAAGGTCATCGGCCCATTTATTATAGCTAAGAATATCCCATCCCAACCCACTTTCCAGAAATCTATGCATATTAAACCCCTGTGGGATTCATTAAGTACTAAAGCAAAAAGTGTAAAAATATTGCTCAGAAATTAATTAAATAGTGCAAATATGGGGAATTTTTAAAATATGTCTGGGCATTGAAGTTGGTTTGTTTAATGGACACTTAATGGGCTAGTTAGTTTACTAGTAATTTTCCATTATGTCATTTTCTGGTGACATCGACATCGTTTGTAGAAAGTCCGACTCGTTGGCTGAACGGTCAGCGTACTGGCCTTCGGTTTAGAGGGTCCCGGGTTCTATTCCCGGCCGGGTCGGGGATTTTAACCTTAGTTGGTTAATTCCAATGGCATGGGGGCGGGGTGTATGTGTTGTCTTCATCATCATGTCATCCTCATCACGACACGCAGGTCGCCTACGTGAGTCAAATCAAAAGACCTGCACCTGGCGAGCCGAACCCGCCCTGGGATATCCCAGCACTAAAAGCCATACGACATTTCATTTCATTTCATTTCATTTGTAGAAATATATTTGTAGTTTGATTATTATAATTATAATTATTTGCTTGGTAAGCTTTTTAAAAATGTAATTTTCAATAATTTCCTTAATAATCAAAGATTTACTTTAATTTTCAATGTGTAAAACTTTTAGATCTATGTTAATGCCTGCCTAATGGTGTCAGTTGTCATATACATGCTCTTTGAAGGTTGAATATTGATTGTATCTAATAGCACTTTTGTGTTCTTGGTATCTGATGTGGAAATTATATTTTGTTTAGTGTAAATATGTGGCGTTAATGTTTGGTTCTTTACATATGAGTTCATAAATTCCTCACGTAAGAGAAGGTCTTTTTGTTTACATTGCATTCGCTAATGTGTCTTTGCAGTGTGTTGTTCATATTAAAGACCTACTTTTACATCTTGATTTTTGAAAATAATAGCTATTTTGTGTGTGTTCTTGTTTACATACAGTAATTCAGGATGATTGTGCATATGTGATGCATATTACATCATCTACATATCTGCTCCAGTGTAAGATTCCTGTAGATTGCTGTTTAATTCAGAAATTATTTTTGAAGTTATTAAGAAAAATATTCACTATTATACCTGAAATGGTGAGCCCATGGTTAACCCTTCCCTTTGACTATAGATTTTGTTGTTGAATGTAAAGGTGTTTTGGTTGTTCTAAGAAGGGTAACAGTTTGTTTGTTTCCTTAGTGAAATGTTTTCTTATAGAAGTTTTTAAAATATTTTTTACAGGCCATTTTACATTACAATCAACACAAATAGGTCTTATGGCAAGAAAGAAGGTTTTCTATAATTTCTATAATTTTAATTAATTCTTCTGTAGGTATGTTAGTGTACATGTTGGTGATGTCACTGAGTGAGTGCCTGCACAGCTTTTTAGCTTCCTTGACTGCTCTCCCTGCTGCATTCCTTAGTTGTATGTATACATGTTTCATTATCTTCATCACTTATGGACTTCATATATGTTTTCCATGCTTCTTTCTTGGCTACAACCGCTTCCTTTACTGTTTCACTCCACCATCTTGTCTTTCTCCTCTTTCCTTTGACTCTACTGAGCCCACACACCTCTGTAGCTACTGGTTAATCGTCTCTTTCATCACCTTCCATTTGTCTTCCACATTCAAGTGGGTCACCCCTATGCGGTTGAAAAATGAAGATTACCAAAACTTTGATTATAGAAACCTGGAATGTTCAACCCTACTTTATTTGAAAGACAATAACAGACCTAAGAGAAGAACAGTGCTTGTCATCCATGAGCTTGGACGAATGATAATTGATATTGCTGCCTTAAGTGAAACCAGACTGTCCTGTAAAGTTAAACTTACAGAGTTCAGTCCAGGCTACACAATCTTCTGGAAGGGAAAAGATGTGGGAGAACACTGCATTCGTGGTGTTGAATTTGCTGTGAAGACCATATTGCTGAATGATTATCAGCTAACACCAACTGCTGTCAATGAAAGAATTATGACTCACTGAATCCCACTCTCTGGAGCCAAATCTATGACACTCATCTTCTCTGCATAAGAACGAACCAACCAACCGACCGACCGACCACTGATCTGCATTTAGGGCCGTCACCCAGGTGGCAGATTCCCTACCTGTTGTTTTCCGGGCCTTTTCTTAAATGATCGCAAAGAAATTGGAAAATTATTGAACATTTGCCTTGGTAAGTTATACCATTCCCTAACTCCCCTTCCTATAAGTGAGTATTTGCCCCAATTTGTCCTCTTGAATTCCATCTTTATCTTCATATTGTGATCTTTCCTACTTTTAAAGACACCACTAAAAATTCGCCTACTGATGTCCTCCCACGCCATATCTCCACTGACAGTTTGGAACGTACCACTTAAAGGAAATTCTAAGTTTCCATGGAGGGAATTAGATATTTTTCCACCAAAGAGCATATCAAAAATCAGATCAAAAATTAGATGTATGGCTTTTCAGGCGTTTGCTCTACTAACCAGCGTTTCGTCTTAGGTCTGATACCAGACTCGTCAGAGTGGGATCTGTCAGACCCTACTCACTGACGCTGGGTGTATGCAGATGAACTTATCAGAGGCCTATTTAAGAGGCACACTCTGATAACTGCATTGTCTGACGAGTCTGGTGTCAGACCTAAGACTAAACGCTTGTTAATAGAGCAAACGCCTAAAAAGCCATACATCTAATTTTTGATCTGACATACCACTTAATCGAGCAGTTCGTCTCCTATCTCCCAAGTCTTCCCAGCCCAAACTTTGCAACATTTTTGTAACGCTACTCTTTTGTCGGAAATCGCACAGAACAAATCGAGCTGCTTATCTTTGGATTTTTTCCAGTTCTTGAATCAAGTAATCCTGGTGAGGGTCCCATACACTGGAAGCATACTCTAGTTGGGGTCATACCAGAGACTTATATGCCCTCTCCTTTACATCCTTACTACAACCCCTAAATACCCCCATAACCATGTGCAGAGATCTGTACCCTTTATTAACAATCACATTTATGTGATTACCCCAATGAAGGTCTTTTCTTGTATTAACACCTAGGTACTTACAATGATCCCCAAAAGGAACTTTCACCCCATCAACGCTGTAATTAAAACTGAGAGAACTTTTCCTATTTTTGAAACTCACAACATGACTTTTAACCCCATTTATCATCATACCATTGCCCACCGTCCATCTCACAACACTATCGGGGTCACCCTGCAGCCGCTCACAATCTTGAAACTTATTTATTAATCTGTACAAAATAACATCATCTGAAAACAGCCTTATCTCTGATTCCACTTCTTTACACATATCAGTGATATATATAAGAAAACATAAAGGTCCAATAATATTGCCTTGAGGAATTCCCCTCTTAATTATTTCAGGGTCAGATAAAGCTTCACCTACTCTAATTCTCTGAGTCCTATTGTCTAGAAATATAGCCACCCATTCACTCCTTCTAGTCCAATAGCACTCACTTTTGCCAGTAGTCTACCATGATCTACCCTATCAAATGCCTTAGATAGGTCAATCGCAATACAGACCATTTGGCCTCCTGAATCCAGGATATCTGCTATATCTTGATGAAATCCTGCAAGCTGAGCTTCAGTGGAATAACCTTTCCTAAAACCAAACTGTCTTCTGTCAAACCAGTTATTAATTTCGCAAACATGTCTAATATAATCAGGAAGAATGCTTTCCCAAAGCTTACATGCAATGCATGTCAAACTGACTGGCCTGTAATTTTCATCTTTATGTCTATCACCCTTTCCTTCACACACAGCGGCTACTATAGCAACTCTCCAATCATTTGGTATAGCTCCTTCAACCAAACAATGATCAAATAAGTATTTCAGATATGGTACTATATCCCAACCCATTGCCTTTAGTATATCCCCAGAAATCTTATCAATTCCAGCTGCTTTTCTAGTTTTCAACTTTTGTATCTTACTGTAAATGTCATTGTTATCAGAGGCAAATTTTAATATTTCTTTAGCATTACTTGGATGCTGATGTAGAAGCTAAAGACCATTTCTACAACCTGTTGAGCACTACCATCACCAAAGTACCACTAAGAGACAAACTTTTACTACTGGGAAATTTCAACACAAGAGTTGATAAAGATCACCAATTATGGGGCAATGTGATGTAATGCCAATGGTCTACTGCTCCTTGGTTTATGCGCTGAATACGAACTCTTTATTACTAATACTCAGCTCCGCCTGCCTAATTGCTACAAGACCACTTGGATGCAACCTCGCTCAAAGCACTGGCACATCCTTGACTATATTATTACCAGGCAATGTGATTCAAAAAAGATGTCCTTGTTACAAGGACCACAATAAATGTTGTTGACTGCTGGACAGATCATAAGCTCCTTTTTTGTCGGTTGAGAATCTTAATCTGTTGCAAACCAAAACGATCCATCCACAATCTGCCAGAAAGAAATTTGATATTTCTTAACTTCAAATTGAATCCATTGCTACAGTCCATGTTTTCCCATCACATTGCCCCATAATTGCCCCATAATCGGTGCTAAACGCAGCACTGTGTTTTTTTTTTTTTCCAATGTTTCTAGTCGTATATCCAGTGATGAACTTCTGGTTGCACTTCAAGTAGTCATCACGAATATGCATTGCATCGGGGACTTTGTTATTTTCTTGACTGAAAAAATTTGCTCACATGAATACGTTGTTAGAAATTAGAAATTATCTTTATCTTTACAGCCTTTTGATGGAGACGAGGGTAGTGGTCTTGCGGTAAATTTGTATAGAATTCTAAAATGTTTGTACTTGAAGTTCTAAAAATATATTTCAGTGTCAGATCACGCATCAGATCAAGAACTTTCAGTTGTACATCGCCAGGGACAATATTTAAGGAAAATGGTGTCAAGAATAGAAGAAAGTCTGTTTCTAAAGAATTTAGATCTGTGAATCATTGATGAAATTCGCTGTAGAGAGAGGAGACATACATACATACATACATACATACATACATACATACATACATACATACATACATACATACATACATACATACATGCATACATTATCATTATAGACTGTTATGCCTTTCAGCGTTCAGTCTGCAAGCCTCTGTGAATTTATTAAACCGTCGACACAATCCTCGATTTGCAACTAGTGTTGTGGCCTCATTTAGTTCTATACCTCTTATCTTTAAATCGTTAGAAACCGAGTCTAACCATCATCGTCTTGGTCTACCTCTACTTCTCTTACACTCCATAGCAGAGTCCATTATTCTCCTAGGTAACCTCCTCCATTCGCCTCACATGACCCCACCACCGAAGCCGGTTTATGCGTACAGCTTCATCCATGAGTTCATTCCTAAATTAGCCTTTATCTCCTCATTCCGAGTACCCTCCTGCCATTGTTCCCACCTGTTTGTACCAGCAATCATTCTTGCTACTTTCATGTCTGTTTCTTCTAACTTATGAATAAGATATCCTGAGTCCACCCAGCTTTCGCTCCCGTAAAGCAGAGTTGGCCTGAAAACAGACCGATGTAAAGATAGTTTCGTCTGAGAGCTCACTTCCTTCTTACAGAATACTGTTGATCGCAACTGGGAGCTCACTGCTTAAGCTTTACGACACCTTGATTCAATCTCACTCACTATATTACCATCCTGGGGGAACACACAGCCTAAATACTTGAAATTATCGACCTGAGAGGAGAGACTTTCAATGTATTTTGTGAAATTTTCATCCTTGATATCCGGAGCTACAGCATGCATGTTTTTGAAATGAGTTAGATTTCAGGACTGAAGATTATGACTCCATGATTCTAGCTTCATTTTGAAGGCAAGGATTTGATTGAACATGAACGTAATAAGTTTCTTGTAGAGAAGTTGTTCGACTATACAACTTAGCTACGCTGCTGCATTGAACTTGCTCAGCCATGATATGTAACTTCAATGCTCATCATTCCCTGATGATCGTTTTTGGACACAGTTAATGAATATGCATGAAATCCTCTTCTCCTTGGGCATGTTGCATCAATATCCCTGCACTGAAACACACTATCTTCAAGAACAATAGCAATGTAAACTACTGTTTATAATACATAACACAACTCGTGTTATTCACTAATGAATACACCAATAATGCAAACTGCCTAACCTCTTAACAGTGATAATGGAGAGCAATGGAATTTCTACTAACTTGATACAAATGTAATACTCATTAATGACAAGTCTCATCTGCTGTGGCAAACAGTGATTGTGCTGCCACTGGTGGAAGGACCACCACTCTCTTCAGTCCACTTACAGGTGAAAGGAGAAGAGCACACACTTTTCCTTCTACACACTAAAATAGGTTTCCTGATCAACACGAGGAAGACTGGTTAATTGCTGATATCACACTCCTAGACCAATAAGAGTCAGTGATACCAAGTACATCAAGAGAGCTGTGAAGTACCTTGGAGAGTGGATTTCAGAAGATCTCAGTGAAACATTAGCTCTCAAAGAGAAGATAATCAAACTAAACGAGGTATATATACCATGTCTGCAGAAAACTGTATGCCTCAAAACATCTGTCGATAAATATCAAACACTATTTTGCAGTAGTCAGATGGTCAGTCCTGTATGCAGCAGAATACCTCTCTAACCAAGAAGACCCCACTAAGAGCCCTCGAAGTATGAGAAAGGAAGTTCCCGAGAAAGATAGTAGGACCAATGATCCTACCAGATGGAAGGTGATGGCAGAAACCAAACTGAAAATTCTACTAAAACCAGGGAAATCTCACAGATCACATCAAAAGAAGACTGCTGGCTTTCTATGGACATCTATACAAAATAGACTCCCTTAGGCTGTCCTGTAAGGTCTTCAAAGTAGCCATCAAGCTTAAAGCCACTGGATCCCTGTGGATCAAGTAGATAGAGAAGAACCTCGCAGAATAATAACTCACAGATGTACCTATTGTTCAGCTATCAATACTTGACCCTTCATAACATCTCTTACAGAAGCAAACCACAATGAGACCAGGAAATGCTCCGAGGAGTGCAAGATAGATTTCAGCAAGAAAATAAAAGATTACTAGGCCAACAGAAAAGCTCAAGGTACCAACAATAAAGCAGCTGCCAACCCCACACCAAGAACACCAAAACTGGCAAATGTTTACGATGACAACAAAAACAACAACACAGCTAAAGCACAAACACCATAGTCCAGAGGTAGTCAAAACAAACAAAACAAAGGAAAACAAACAATAAAAACAATGATTGCCCTGTTAGATACTTACCAGTTGTATTGGCCTAGGTATCTGTAGTCCGTCCATCTGGTCACTTCGGAATAAGGAGGAGGAGGGACTCTTCTTGTGTTGACAGACATAACTGGCAAAGAACGTTGTGCCTGTGCAGTACATCTTCCAGATGGAATAATGCATTCCTTGTGCAATATTATTTGGCACATTTTGCACCAATAACCCTATAAAATGCATTTTATATATGATAATAAAAATATAATCAAATTAGATATTCTGTAATACAGGGGGAGTGTATTTAATGAATTTACTACTACTACTACTACTACTACTACTGATGACAATCAGTAGCGGTTCGTGCATGAAGGGATTTTGGGCCCCACAACACCGCCTTTTCAATACATTTAACATTATCTTACTCTGTCATTGATTACATAAAGAGATGGACATATGCAGCGAAGTCGAACTTATGTGGTGTGATATTCAGTTATATAATGTTATCTTTATTATTTTGCCTCTAAATTTTTTTCTATTTTCAAGAAAATGCCAAAGGCTTTCAGACCATAGCTGCTGTCGAGCAAGCACAATGTTTTCTCTTTAGTCGTGAAGTGCCCAGACTTTGCAAGTGTGCGGGGTGTGGGAGGAGCCTTGAAGGATGATGTGGGCTTGTCATGAGGAAGGAAGAGTGCAGGCGGGTGTGTGGTCTGTCCGGCGGAACCCTCAGTATGTCCCACGAATTAGCAAGTGTGCGGGGTGTGAGAGGAGCCTGGAAGGATAGTATTAGCTTGTCAGGGGAAGGAAGAGTGGAGGTGGGTATAAGCTCTGAACGGCGGAGCCCTCAGCAACATCGCCAACCACTTTACAATGTACCTAAACTTTTCCCTCACGTCTTATATTAATTCTTGTTAGAGATTAATTCCAAAACATTTTTACAAAACAATGAATTCCATTATATTGACTATTTAAAAATTCAGTTCTATAAAGAAGTTAAAATTAAGATTCAATATGTAACCATAACATGACGGCACTAGTTGTAGGGTGGTCAAATTGTGAAATAGTTGTCGTGCTTTGAAATTCGAGGGAGAAATTTGGAATTGCACTATTTATTTGTTTTCATGAAAGTTGTTATTATCACTTGTGATTGTGATCAGTGAGATAAGTTTTAGAAAGGTTCAATCTTTTCAATACAAATTACAAGTTGTATAAGATGTTACTACAACATTTATTCAATAGTTGTACTGGTTTTGACAAATACAAATGTAATCATCAGCCTGAATCACACAAATCACACAAATTGAGCAAATACATATTAATTAAAACTGTCGTGGTGACATGTAGGGATACACAACATCATACACAATTTTTCACGAAATAAATATATTGATTAACATTTTTAACATGCTTTAGCTGTACCATCAACCTTTTCTAAATTTTTATTTCTTTAATTTTTTACATTCTGAACGTGTGAACGTCTTTAAAAGTTTCGTGTTACTGTGTGTTAAAATTAAAGTGATATACTCATAGCAAATACAGAATAATCTGATCTTGCTTATCTGTTTACATACAAATGCTCAAATCATCACACGTCATTTTACAGTTGCATTTAAAATCTTTTAGTGATTGTCAATTCATTAAAACCACTTGTTATTCAAATGTTGTCCAAGTAAGAACAGAAGGTTAGTCAATAACACATTGCTTGTGTAATGGAGCTTGTGGAACTATGTGTTTGTATACCTCATAAAACACGTTGTCTTAGAAAGGCTTGTTACGCTTGTTAAAATTTACGCTGAGACATCTATAAAATTGTTTAGTATAAGATGGTATCATTTAAATGTGGTAGTTGTTTGTCCTTCCGTTCTTCTCTTTGGGTGTAATACATGTGATTTAAAATTTCTCAGTTCAATCGGGAAAATTAAAGAAGCCTAAAGAGAAACCAAAGCAAAAGAGGAATAAGTACTGGTATTAAAGTTTAATGGGCCTGGACAACTAATGGTGTATGTAAATATGGTATATGTGGCTCATCTTGGACAGCGTGCTGAGAAGTTTGACCCGTGAAAAGGAGGTGTGGACTAACGTGTTGACACGTGGAGTGTAGTGAGAAAGATAATAGGTTGGCGAGGAGAGGGGGAGTGGGGTGGGGAAAGAAGGGGTGAGAGGAGGGGCAGAGTTTAAGATGGGTCTTGTAAACAGTGTTGTGTGGGTTTGTTACGTGATAGGGTATTGTGTATTGTGCAGAATATTGAACGTCTGTTCGGAAGATCAACACACCTAAAGACTTTAATTAAAAAATCAAAGAGGATGTTGGTGTTTGCTGAGATTTCGTTCAGGTTCGAATTGGAGTTACAGAACTGATCCAAGTGAATGAAGCAATTATCTGTGACATCGAGAATGACGCTTTTGTTTACATTCATGAGAACCTCTAAGTCCTGCTGTATGTTGCTGAAGCTATGCTTTGAATCTTGAATATGTTATCCGACTGCTGAATAACCATTATATTTTATAGCATTTACATGCTCCATGCATCTGATTTTGAAGCTCCTCCTGCCCGATGTATGAAGACTCACAGTTATTACATTGGAATCTGTAAATGCCCGACTTAATACAGATGTCAGTTTTATTTACTGAGCTGGTATTATATATGATATCCATATTTCTGTTATCAGTTCAGTATGCGATTTTAGTATTGTGTCTCCTCAGAATATTCGCAATGCTGTAAATATCTTTATTGAAAGTGAAGGTTAAATAATAATCAGGTTTAGATTTTTCTCTAGTTAGAGTTAAATTTAAATGGTATTTGTGTTTGTTGATGATGCGCTGTATAAATGCCTTATCATATCCATTATATTTAACTATGAAGCGAATTGTGCTCAATTCTTTATCTAAATTTTCTTTAGTTAACAATATTCTTCATGCCCGATCTACCATACTGCAGTAGGTAGCACATTTACACTACCGGTATGTGCTTTGGGATGGGAAGAATCTTTCCTGATAGTAGTGGCTGTCTGTGTTGGCTTTCTGTAGATTTTATATTCTATAGAAGAAGGAAGTCTGTTTAATGTGAGATTCAGAAAATTTATGCTCCCATTTGATTCAGATTCCAGAGTGAACTTTATCTGTGGATCAATGTTATTTAAATTATTAAGAGTGGAGACTGTATCAGTAATTCTTTCATCAAGGATAAGAGAGTATCATACACATACCCGGTCCAACTGGCTAAAATTTTCAGGAGAAGGAACATCAATGTCACATACAAAACTGATAATAATAATAAGATAATTTTCAATTCAGATAAGATAGAGAATAAATGAATATTTAATAAATCAGGAATTTACAAATTGACATGCCAAACATGTAAACAACGATACATAGGACAGTCTGGAAAAAGTTTGGCTATAAGGTACAAAGAACATGTTAATGCAGTCAAACACAAAAGATATTCAGCAATGGGAGAACATAGGGTTGAAAAGAATCATAAATTTACAGACATTTCTAATTTATTTATTTATCATATGATGAAAGGAGGAATATATATATTTCTAACGAGATGGAATTATTACATTCAGCCAAAAAGAGAAAATTCATGAATGTTTTAGAAAGTTTAGAAATTTATCTTGCACAAAAAATGATTTTGAATCAAGTTTAAATGGTAGAAGTACAGAAGATAACGCATTGTATAAACTAGCATTTGATCATTTAAGGAACAAAAAGAAAAAAAGAAGAAAACTTGAAGATCTTAAATTTATATAAGTATGAACTCTCAAAGCGATTTGACATTAATACTGGACTTCTGTAGGGAGATGGACTCTCACCGTTATTGTTTAATTGTGTATTGGAAAAAATCATGCGGGAATGGAATAAGATGTGTCAACCTGTACACGATGCATTTACTGGACGTATTACAAAATGGCGCCTACGGAAGGTAGAGGCCAGCCAAGGCAAAGGAATGTGTAGCAGAGTATCGATATTTATGTATGTTAGAAGGCCATGACTGATTTAAACCTACCACTATGAAGGCGGTGTACAATAGAGTAGAATCGATTGAATTGTTTTAAAAAATAAGAAGGATCAAACGGATTATTATAAAAACTTACTTAAAAATTGACTTCGTAACGACAAGACGTGCTGAACATCGCTCTCAAGAATAAGCAAGATTAGTAGTTTCTAACGTGAATTTTAAGTTGAGACGACGGTAATATTGAAGGAAACGAAGTGATAAACACTAAAATACAGTAAGGAGGGTATAAAACCCGGAAATTTTGAAAAGTTCGTCCGAATACTTATTCGCTAAGCCTTGAAGCAAAAGGTTGACTGAGACACGAGAGCTGGAGATTGAGCTATATTAAGAGGAAATAATAGCAACGATAACGTAAATAAAGAGGCAATCATTAAAAAAATATATATATACTTCACAAAGAAAAATAAATATACGACTAGAGGAAGCAAATAATCTTTTACTGGCCTCAAGGAATAAGAAAATATTTCTGAAGAGGAATGCTAGCAAATATATATAGAATTATCAACGATAAATACTAAGACTTCACAGAATCATGATGAATACATATGTTTCAGAATTGATGTATATTATCTACTATATTCCTGAAGAAATGATGGCTTGCTAAATCGGCATAGACCAACCTGGAGAGAGATGTCATCCTGGCAGTTAAAACCACCCGATCCGAGTGGAGGAGGTCACTCAACCCGAGCTACCAGTGATGGAGAACCTGTCCAGTTCTCGATCCAAGGCCTGTGACCAGACCGTGGAGCAGCTGAAGAAGAGCAACTAAGGCCCGATAATTGAATTTCGAGCTAAGTAATAGTAATAAGTAGTATAATTTCTTATGTATAAAGTATTACCAGTATATGCAATAGAACTGAATAGTCTAAGCGTGAAATAATTAAGTGTGCAATTAGTATAAGGAAGTGCACTGTGAAATATTTAAGACGATATTAACATATATTAAGTCAGTGTGAACTTAAGACGATATCTCGTGACATAATGGTTACGTATTTACTATATTATCTTATCCAGAGGAGTGAGAATACGATTTTAAATGTGACATAGTGTAACAGATGTTTGCAAAGAATCCCGGTTAGCTAGAAAGATCCATGAGTGATATAATACCATTCGAACCCAGATCACGT
This sequence comes from Anabrus simplex, assembly GCF_040414725.1. Taxonomy (NCBI): domain Eukaryota; kingdom Metazoa; phylum Arthropoda; class Insecta; order Orthoptera; family Tettigoniidae; genus Anabrus; species Anabrus simplex. The sequence goes on from NC_090265.1 coordinate 1,542,321,976, forward strand.
CATAGAGGGACGCATGTTTTGAATTGTTTAATTTAAGTTACCATACTCTTTGCTGAATGATTATATTGGAAGAGTAGATAGCGTATTTGGGGTTATGTGTTGAATTGTACGATAAAACGTGTTATAAGGAATGAATTCTGCGCTAAAGGAATGTCGCGTCTCGTTATGGTTAATGGATATTGGAGGTTAAACGCGTTAATTGTAGATGTTGAATGAGTTAAACTTTGGTGGAAATGAAGGTTATAGATGAAATAATGGAAGTATATATGGTCTTTTAAGTGAAATATTGCGCAGATTAATAAGAAGTAAGACGTATATGATATATATAATGTGCGATATAAGGGCACAAGTAAAGCAACTACGGAAAGGAAATATGCCCCAGGGAAGAACTATAGCGAGGTATGGATAATAAAATTATGTATATTTAAATGAAGTTTGAGAATGGTTCGACAGTAGTAACAACCGGTGATGGGTAGATTTATGCATGATTATGTCGTATTCTGAATGAATGTCGATTGCGTGGAATATGAAACTAGTATGTAACTAGTATGATAAGGTAATATTGAGATATCGTAATGTAGGCACTTGCACATCTATATATGATAAATGCTTATTGGCTACGTGCATATTGAGCTGGAATACGTTACATAAGAAATTATCTAGCTAGAGTAGGGAAATTATATGAGATTTACGTAGGATATCATCGATGTTTTTAATTTGAAATATTATAAGAGCGAATATTTAGCTAGGAGCCGCATTTTAAATGGCAATAGCACCAAGAAACTTAGTGAATTGAACTGAACATAACAGGCTTTCGCCCAGTTACAATGTTCCAATAAAATAAACACTCACAGACTGTTTATAGCTAGATACTAACTACTTACTACTTAACTACTTCTAAATCTACTTTGTAGCATCCTGCACATGGGCGGATCGCCAGCTCCACATGCACCACACCACCTAACTAAACTAACTACTTTACTACATGAATATACTACTTAACTACTTCTAAATCTACTTTGTAGCATCTTGCACATGGGCGGATCGCCAGCTCCACATGCAACACACCACCTAACTAAACTAACTACTTTACTACATGAATATATACTAAATCTATCCTAAATCTGTCTGGCCGCGACATCACCCCTGGTGAGGAACTGCTACCACCCTTCCCTGGGATGTCACGACCAGACATGTCTCATGAGGCTCGGAAACCGATACCTCATAGACCCTTTAAGCTGTCAATGTTATTTCCTCACCACTCCTTCCTGTAACAACCCACATGTGTGCGGATTGCCTAGCTCTACATGTAGGCTGTCACACCTATATTTCACTGCCGAGACGGATTCCATAACTCGGCTCATCTTTCACTGTCTCATTGACAACTTACTTCCTCTAACCTAACACTATTCACTACTTTACTCTACTTTACATGTGCAGAGGTACCGAATCAACACTTTAGCTTGAGATAGGTCAGGCCTATCCCCGCCTCTTCCAACTCCACTGTACGTCATCAGCCAAAAGCAAATAAACTAACAAAACCAAACTAAAATAAAACCAAAATAAAATAAAATAAAACGGGCAGACAAACAACCAACAATCTCATTAGAAGGTAGCCAAAACAAACTAACTAACAAAACCAAAGAAAATAAAACAGGCAGACAAACAACAATACCTAAGGAACAAGGGAACAAAACTGAACAGATATGAAAAACGAAAATAATACTAAACTTATAATTATTGTCGCCCTTAGTTATTAGTGAGTTAAACTCTATAATGTTCCATATCTGTGAATCAAAGTTGTTTTATGTACATACATGATTACAAAACTTCGTTATTATTAACCCATACAGAGATGATACTTCAGAGATAACTACTCTCCGTATGTTTTCTTCTACTGACTATAATCAATTTTAAACTTCTTATTCAGTGTACGGGTAACTGGTCGATTTGGAGTCTCCCTCTTCCAACTTCGGTCGTCCGAAGTAGGAGAGCCGAGACTTGGTTCATCCTGAAATACTAGCATGCATTCCTGTATGTGTAGCTTAAGTGTCCCATAATATCCTTTTAACCATGTGTACTCGTGCTAATTACGCTGTTTCATCATTTTTTTTCAGCAGCATGTGCCCCTTCCCTCATGCACTAATTTCATTTTTTTCTCCCACAAGCTTTTTATAATTGTGAATAATTTTAATAGTTTCCCTGGCCTTCTCCATTCCCTGTTTATTAATTTGACAAGAGTATAGTACTCAGATTCTCTTTCCATTTTATTTATCTCTTCCGCTTCCGAGTATTTAACCCGTAATGCTCTTGTACTTTCACACTGTCTCAAGAAATGTGCATTTCCTAACTCCTTTTCACACAATAAACATGTATTTGCGACTTCTGTAAATGCCTTATTTTTATAAACTGCCATCAACCACCATATCATTCCCCTGTATTCCCTTTTGGTTAATTTATCATGTATTATAAGAAACTTAGTGCGTCATTCAAATTTTCATTTTCTTCACTTTATTCAGCACCAACGAACTCAGATAACTTTTAATATAATTCAGATCACTGATATTAGAATTCAGGACATTTTATTGAAATTCAGATCATTCCCACGATAATATGAATAATGTAAAGGTTGCATTTTTGATGATGGTGAATAGTTAACACCGCAAGTGATAGAATAATTTATTGATATACTGAACTTTGACTGTGGTCAGAAGATTATGATATATTTGTATTCTTAAATGACCAGATTTAAATTTTAATAGGAAGTTGAAACAAAACGTGAATTCATTTCAGGATTACTCCACCCAGAATATTAAGATATGCAAACTTAGATTAGAAATAAGCCAGCGCTGACTTAAAATAATTGATTCAGAAGTTAAATTATTTGTTTATTAGATTCATGATTGGAAGTTCACGTGCTATATTTGACATTTAACCATTTCTTTCGCGATTCTTAATAATTTAATAAATGTGTTTCTTGATTAAGTTTTATATAATTGAATGAGTTCTCATTTGTAGTGATAGTCTGTAGTTGTATTTAGTGAGTTTCCCGATATGCGGATGTGTCTTTGGAAATGTTGATTGAAGTATACGTATGCGGAATCCACTACTGAGCGTTGAATTACGGAATTCTGAACCGCGTATGGTGTCACTATTTTATCTTTGAACGCACGTTAAACGAAATCATAGAAAAATTAAGCATTTTTCTGGAAACATGAATACCCTGAGATAATTATCTGACTAGTTGGGAAAATAACTGTGGTCACCCTGACCCGTAGGGTGCACAACCTAACATCAAGATTGGCAGAAAAATAAGACACAATTGTTTAGCATTCGCTGATGATCTTGCACTACTTGCTAATGATGTGGAAGAAGCTAAATTGCAAATAGAAGAATTTGATAACATAGCAAGAAAAGTTGGATTGCAAATTTCATATGAAAAAAACAGAAATAATGCCAGCCTTCCCTGTTACAGCACCAACCATTACCTTAGCCAATACCAAACAAATTAAAATTGTGAATAAGTTTAAATATCTTGGTGAAATTATAACTTGGAACTCCAATGAAAAATCATCAATAGAAAGCAGAACATTTAAGTTAGAAAAGCACAACGAATTACATGGCCAACGTAAAAGAAAAAATCTCTTTCAATAAATGCTAAACTTCAACATTACTGTTCCGTCATTAAACCTGATGAGACTTATGCTTGTGAAACACTATTTAAATTGAACACCAAAGCAACAACTGATACACTGCAAAAGGTTAACAGAAGGATACTCAGAACAATCATTAACTGCAAAAGGTTAACAGAAGGATACTCAGAACAATCATTAATAAAAAACATCAGGTAGATGGACAATGGAGATTATTGCCTAATGCAGTGGTTTATAGGGAAAGTGAATCTATAATAGATACGATGAGAAAAAGAATTGCCTTTTTCTGTCATCTTTCTAGATTAAATGATAATAGGATAATAAAACAACTATTTAATTACTTTTGAAAAGTAAAACAAAAAGTAAATGGTTTAAAGAAGTTCAGAATGATTTAGAAGAGCTGAATATTACAATGAAGCAAATTGAAAATAGAGAAGAAAAAAAGGATTCTCAAGAACAAACAAATAAGATTGTCATTAAAAACTGTACAACACAAACAATATGTCATATCTGATGAAGAAAGGGCAGCCAGGTCAGCCAGAATGAAGAGGTTTTGGGAAAGGAAGATCATGATGCAAGCTAAATCTTCAGTTAATTCTTTGTTAACATAAATGTATTTGGGTTTGATTTAAGTGCTCCAATGTGGGCGTAAACTATGTAAATAAATATATAAGTATTTTCATTCAGTTCAACAAAATTTTATGTATTGATCATTTTCATAATATTTCGTTAGTTTCTTTATTCATTGATATGGTGAATTAGGACACAATACTTCTTTAAATTGTAAAAAACAAAAGATAGTGTTATATTGTTGTATTCTTTGAACTGACGTTACTGATGAAGGGAATGGATGATTTTCCTGAAACATGTATGGTAAAATAAATAATTTTCTATCATTAAGGTGTATTGAAAAGGCGGACTCAAGATAAACTATTTTAAACAGTAATAGTAATTATAATGATCAAGTCCATCAAAAGCAGGTATTCATTGCTAAGGTAAGTAAAGTTTCCAAAACCTATAATGCATTTTTCTCTAAAATTTATGAATGGCGTGTAGCCGGTGGATGTATAAAACCGTCCAATTAGAAACTTGCGGTTTGCTGATGACACCACGCTACTTGCTACCAGTGAGGAAGAACTTTCAGATATGCTAACAAGAGCACAGAATGTGAATCTTAAGTATGGACTGGAGCTCAACCTCACCAAGTCCAAACTCACGGTGACTGACAGAGCAACACAGGTTGAGCTCAGATGCCGTTTGAAAGAGCTAGAGGTAGAACACAACTTCGTATACTTTGGGTCAACAAATAATGATACAGGACGTTCCAAGAAAGAGAAAAGGAGAAGGATTTTTGCTAGAATGAAATTAACAAAGATCTAGAAGAACAGTGGAATTACTTATAATAAAAAGATCCATTTCATTGAAAACCTTATATTCTCTATTTTCTCACCTGGACTGTAAAGGCTTTATACAGAAAATGAATCGATGCCTTTGAAATGTGGTGCTGGCGTAGAATGATACGTGTGCCTTGGACTGCAAGAAGAATCAATGCGTCCATTCTTCAGGAGCTGAAGATTTTACAACACCTTTCTTTTCATATCAATGAAAGAACACTTCAGTTATTTGGACACATTGCAAGACGAGCTGCAGAAAATCTAGAGAAGCTGATCATGGAAGGGAAGGTTGAGGGCAGTAGACCATGGGGAAGGACTGCAACCAGATGGATGAGACAAGTCAAGACTATCTATCACCTGTTTATCTTTCCAATGTGCCCTGATGAAAACCAAACATCATCTGGGATGGCAACTCTACAGCAGAGATGTAACAAGGAAAAACAAAACCAGTGGGGTCACGATACTCAGAAATGAATAAATTGATTAGTGATGATGATAATGATGAGTATTTTATATAATGAATTTAAGTACAGTACACTAACTTAAAATGTAATTATGATTCCCAGATGTACACAGTAACATATGTAATAGAGAAACAAAGATGAATGAATGAAATAAAAAATATATTAGCATATCAGTCTTTGAATTTAACAACCATCCATGTATAATATTAGTTTTCAGTACAGTAACTAACTTCCACAAAGAGTCTAAATGATTAGAACATCAATTACCTGAAATATCAAACCTTTCAAAGATTTCTTGCAGTGAGTGCAAGTGGTTTGTTTCTGGAAAGTTTTCATCAAAAGCTGATGATCAGTGTTCAACAGACAATTTGGCTTGATGTTATCTCTGAAAAATAAAAACAAAATTAATGTAGCAGAAGTTCAATAAATGTAATTAGAAGTTATTCAATGTATTCAGTTATGACCTGAGTTGGCAAATGGAGCAGCACCGACTCTGAAATACCACTCTTATCATAGTCGGTACGGTAAAACTGAATAAAACATAAATGATCGGAAAGTGTTTTCTCTATAACTTTTCTTATGTAGTAACTACTTTTTGACAGGGCCAATATCACAGGTATTTAAAAATTAAATTTTAGGCGCCTTCCCCTAAACTACAATTTCGTCCAGGGTGAATAAAATTATTTATAGTTTAGACTATAGTTCCTTATTACCCGATTTTATATACTGATTTTCATTCAATTCTGTTAACCCTTTTTTGTGGCTCGGTGCTGATATGGACTTAGCAACAAAAATACAAATTCATGAATATATGTGTTATCATAACTGACATAGTAAAAATGTATAAGACATAAATGATCGGAAATTTAATTCTATATAACTTTATTTATGTAGTGTTTATATTCGGAAGTATCCATGACCTGTCAAGAACTGTGTGAGATAGTAGTTCACTTCACCATGATTTCGGCCAACTCATACGCCCAGAGAAGGTATCAGTCTTTTCGTCCATTTTCCTCTAGATTCATCTTCCATCTTGTTTGCCATCGTTGCATTCTGCGACTAAGAGCCAAAGCCTTCGTCCTTTTCCTTCCTAGCTCTTCTTGTGTGAGCCAAATCTCTTGTCTTTCGAAAGCCAACAAGTCAATAGGAGCTACTGTTGCTACTACCAGAATTGCAGGTTCTGATACTGTACGATATGCGCAAGCAATTGGTAAAGCTGTTCTCCGTTGTACAGCCGCAATTCTTGTCCAATATTTCGCAATTTTTAACGATTCAGCCAAAATTTCCAAACCGTATAGCAGTATCGATTGGACAGTCGGCATGAGAAGCCGACTTTTACTAGATTTCGGCCCCTTGATATTTCCCATGAGTCTACTCAGTGCAGTCATGGTTTTCGCTGCCTTATCTGTTACCCGTTGGATGTGGTCACAATATGCAACCTTAGTATCAAGCGTTACAGCAAGATATTTTGTGCTCCTAGTTGTTTCGATGACTATTTGCCCGATCTGCATTGGTACAACAGTATTAATCCTTTTCCTCGTCAGGAGGACAATTTCCGTTTTTCATCTATGAGTTCTAACTTGTGATTTATCATCCATTCTTTAACATGCCGCATCACCTGATTCAATTTAAATTGAGCCAGCTCTAGGTTACGGGTTACTATCAGAGCAGCCACATCATCAGCATAACCCACAAGTTTTACATCTTCTGGCATCTCCAGCTGTAACAAACCATCATACATGATATTCCAAAGGTGTGTTCCAAGAATTGAGCCTTGCGCTGCACCAGCTGTGAGCCGTTTTCTTCTCTGACCATCTTCTGTGTTGTATAACAATGTACGGTCTTTCAAATAGTCTCGCAATATATATGAGATATTCTGGAAGTTGAAAGTTTCTTGTAGACCTTCCAAAATATCACTCCATCTTGCCGAGTTGAAAGCATTTTTAACATCTAGAGTCACAAGAAGCATCTTCTTTCTAGAGTAATGATTACACATTTGAGCTCGTTCTGCTTGTCTTCACCACTTCCTTCACAGCATCTAGCGTTCAGTGACCTCTGCGAAATCCATGTTGTTGGTCAGATAGGTTGTCAGCTAATCAGACTGTTGTTAGTATTCTCGGCTGTAGTAGCTTCTCTAAACCTTTCCCGGCAGTGTCCAGCATACATAGAGGTCTGTAACCCCCAGTTTTCCCTTTACTGATCAGAATCAATCTAGCTATCTTTCAATGAAAGCTAAAAATTCCTGCTTTCAAACAATGATTATACATTCTCAACAGCAGTTGAGGACATAATTCGGCTGCCACCTTTAGTACTTCTGCTGGAATACCATCTGGTCCAGGGGCTTTCTTATTTATAAGGGAATTAATTGCTGTTATCAATTCTTCAGTTGTAAAAGGTGGTACATTATCTAGTTCTTTCTCAGCCTCATCATCAATCATCTCTGCATGGTCAGGGAATAGTGTGTATACTATTTCTTCCATGGTGCATGGATCCATGATAGGGCTTGGTAGTGTCCCAAACTTCTTCAAAACGATTCTATACCCTAATCCCCATGGATTTTCATCCACTTCCTTAGACATTTCCCACTACTTGTCGGATTTACTCTTTTTAATTGTATTTCGCAATCTTTTCTTCATAGTCTTATACTCTACAGAGAGAGCTTCAGCGTTATGTCGTGCTCTTTGTGTTCTTTGTCTGAGTCACAGGCATTGTTTCCTCAGCTCAGCAATTTCTTCATTCCCCCAATATGCTGGACGCTTGCCTCTCCGTTGTTTGATTCTGGTCACTGATGCGTCACATGCTTGCTGAAGGAGTCTCATGGTGTGTTCCACGCATTTATTAGCAATTATCGTTCTTTTGTCTCCGTGACATGTATCCGTCATACAGTCCATTCCATTCTGTATTATTTCATGACATTTTTCTCTATCCATAGTGGCTATGTTCCATCTTTCTGGCTTGCGCGTGGCAATCCTTAGATGCGGAGTCTCTTGAAGTACACGAAAAGTGATATACCGTACAGATGATCGCTTCCAGTATATTTTTCAATCACTCGCCATTCAGTTATCCTAGATGCAATGTCTTCAGAAGAAAAGGTTACATCCGGTATAGTTCCCTGACATCCTGGTCTCCAAAAGGTTGTCACATTACCAATGTTGATAACCATTAATCCCAGTCTGGCGGCCATCTCCAGTGTACGCCGTCCTCTAGAATCTGTTTGAGGCATGTTCCATTCAACTGCTTGAGCATGAAAATCACCAGCAACAACTAGGTTAGTGTTCATTCCTTGCAGAGTATCTTCAAGCTCATCTAGTTGTATATGGAAGTCAGAAATAGCCTCATTTGTGGTAAAATAACAGCTGACGAAAATTACCTTCTCAACTTGGACCCAGACAAACCCTTTCCCGCATCCTTGATTTATAACTGGATATTTTCCAAGGTCTGGTACCCATATCGTAGCTGTCCCTAGATTGTCTGAAAACCAACCTGGTTGATCTCTGTCTTGATATTGTCCACTAAGAATCAAGATGTCTACTCCTATCTCATAGGTCATCTGCATCAATAGATCATTGGCAGTTAGACTCCTGTGTATATTGGCTTGAAGGATCTGTACCATTCACCACTGCTTTTTGGCCTTTTCTAGTGCTTCACGAAACACAATACACTTGCCTGAGCCAAGAGCATGATGTCGTTTTGACTCTTCAACGCCCATATCTGTGCAAATTATGCATCGTGGATTCATTTTGCATCCTACTGCCTTGTGACCAGCTTCCCTGCACTTAAAGCAGGGTTTACTTCTGTCCAATCGTTTTACAGTTTCGTGCTTGATGCCCATATGACAGACATCTAAAGCACCGAGGAACTACGGCCCACCTTCTTACTCTGCAGTATAGCCACCCTACTTTAATTTTGCCTATGTCTAACAGCTTTCGTGCCTTGCTATCTTCTATCGTTCTACGTTGCGATTTTATTTTAAGTTACGTAAATAAATATCATACTAGACCACGTTCACTTCTTAGTATAAATTACTTTATTTACACTGTACGTCACAACACACAATTATACACAGACGCAAATGACACTATATACAACACTCAATAGCGGAGTACCCTGAAGTTGATTCTGGCCAGTACAGATATCAACAACACTGACGCACGCACCATAACATACTCTCTCTTGAATTCACCGCCTCACTCACTTGAACCCAATACTCAGACTCCACCTCGGAGCCCAACAGTCACTCCCAGTCCATTACTTGCCTGAGTCCCAAGAACCAAGATCTGCGAACTTAGAACTAAGAACTGCCTTCACTGACTGACAGAGCTCGATATTTATACTACTCGATCAACCATCTTGAATGATCGACTTCTGGAAGAGTTCTTACAACATTCTAATGGAACACACTCGAAACATCGATCGACCAGCTAGTCGAATGTGTATTCGAACGTTCCTCCGCTATTTACAAAAACCTATGGAAATATCTACAACATTCGTAATGTCTCTCCGTGTATCTGGAAAATAAAACCTTACAGTAAGTTTCCAGAACCCTTCATATACACCAAATTATAGTACAATAAGTCTAACGCTCATTACGCTTTCGACTCTCTAGATTTTGAGGTTAAACAATACGTATTTGAGGTTTTACAATCTTATACTACATATTTACAGAGAAACCATATATTAGTCATATTTAACATTTAATAAAAGATATTTTAGCCTTATATAAACTATAATTAAAATATATTAAACATAATAATTGAAGGTTTTACACCAATTACGATGTCGTACCTACGGCACTTCTACCTTCACAATGGCGAGTTTTTGTCCCCTGCTGTTTGGATTTGTGATTGAGACCTTCAATTCTTGATTAAGATTTTCTAATTCTCGTCTTACAGCCTCCTCTGCGTCGGAAATAGTGGTGAAACTGTCCATATCGCGAATTTCCAATGAAGTTCTAGGCTTCAAAACCTTCACTTCACCATCATGTCCAAGAGCACCTTTAAGTGATTTATTAAAATTTTCTCTGTTCTCCTTTTCCGTGGCCTTATTAAATTCAAGAAGAACCACTCTAGATATAGTTTTCCAGATCGATCTAATACCAGCGTCACTGTCTTCCGGCTTCACCTTGCTGCGGATATCCTTCACAACATCTGCAAAAGTCTTGCCATTCATTGGTTTAATAAGTACGGCTTCTTATAGTTGAACGTTTCCGTTGCTCGTTCTTTTTAACAGTTTCAGATACCGGTACTGGTTCAGGTTGAGTACCTTCATCTTCATCTGTCTTCTTCTGCCTCTGTTCCCTCTTCTTCTTCTAGGATAACGCTATTTCCCATTTATCCTGTTCTACGTTTCTGTTTGTGGTGCTCTGTTCTACCTTCTCTTGAACAGGCAAATCATTTTGCATTAATGCTCTAGCTGCTTTCCAAGCTTTTCTGTGCATAGATCCCACATATAGGGCTTCCTCCAGTTTCTTTAAACCTTGCTGAATTTTCATCTTCATATTTTCCTGCCGAATTGCAAGAATACTTTTCAATAGGCCCCTGGCGATTTCCAGTTGTTCTTCCTCTTTTAACATATCCTCCATAATTTGTTGAGTGATATCAAGCCTCAAATTCGTTTTCGCATTCTGCTCAATACTACTATTGCATATATCATGCATGCACTCCACGCCCGTGATACTGTGGCCATGTTCCATAGATGCTGGATTAAAATCCACAGAGTCAGACTGGATTCCAGCTCCCGCCATTGTGCCGTATGAGTCCAGCTGGCTGTGACTCAAGTCGCAGTGAAATATCTATTCTCTGTTATTTCCTATGACGAAACTGGGTAACCTAAAAACACAATTTCACTAACACACAATATCAATGGCTTGAACTTTAGACCCACTACTGTAGTTTATCCTATTAAATATTGAAAGCACGTATATTAAATATTACTTATACTCACTTTCCATGTCAATATACGGGTGATTACTAACGAAAGCTTCGATCATTGCATGCACAACAGACTTACTGATCTTGTCACTACTAAGACGTACCATAATAATAATAATAATAATAATAATAATAATAATAATAATAATAATAATAATAATAATAATAATAATAATAACAATAATAATGTACCAGGTAGAGACCCTCCTGCCCAGGGAGTGGCGCCCCTGCCTATGTGAGTCCCAGAGCACATTGGCCTGGTGTGTATCATCTGGTAAGGGTCCCAGCTCAGGGTTACGAGTGAAGACCTCGACGGCAGTGAAGGCGGAGATGAAGATCATTGGTACGGCGGAAATTGCGGAAGAGTCATCCTTGCTTTTTGGGATAGTAATTATTATTATTATTATTATTATTATTATTATTATTATTATTATTATTAAGAGTATAGAATTTACAGAATGGACAAGTATATACAATATTATACAAAAGAAAAACCTGCAAAGAATACAAGGTAAGTAGGGAACAATTACACATGAATATGTAAATTGTTTATCCTCTGCACTAGGGATACTGAGACATCAGCAAAGTCTTTTCGGTCTCCACCATAAGCACGCAGAGGGCATTCGTCCATTATATGATGCATGGTCTGGACTAAAGCACCACAATCACACGCTGGAAAGTCCCTGAAGCCCCACTGGTGAAGGGAGAATGCAGATCTTCCACAATTTGTGTGGAACCTGTTTAGTGATGCCCACGTTCTTCTTGGCAAGCTGAAACCAGCTGGGGCGTGGTTTGGATTAAAGAGGCTTGGCCACTCCGGGGCTGTACGAATCCATTGCTCTTTCCATTCTTCTTTTAAATTGAAACCAGCATCCATTAGATTCTTAGCTGTTTTCATTGGTGGCTTACGAGATTTCAGCCTTTGTCTCCAGAGATCTGCAACATCTCTATGGATAGGTAGAGTTGGATTGGACATGATCTTATTATATTCTTGAACAAGGGCTCTTGAACGTCGCAGGCTTGGTGGAGCAATGTGGGACAGGACTGGCAGCCAGTGTGTTGCAGTAGGCTTCAGAGTACCAGAGATGATACGTATGGTGGTGTTAAGTTGTACGGGATAGTAATAAAATGCATTCACAAAGATAGTCAACAGCTTCAGCAGCGGATGAGGAATTTGGATCCCAACGGCGAAGAAGGTGGAAGAACTATCTTTGAAATGTAAATCCACACATGTCTGATCCTGCAGCGGGCGGTGTTGTGGTCAGCGTCTATATCCAGGTCAGGGTCGGCTGTTCTAAGCATGCTCCAGGCCTTACCAATCTGTTTCTAAATTTTGTGGGACCTACGGGTTCCACCCTCATGTGAAATGATTCACACAATCTACTATGATGGTAAAACCCACATCGGAAGTTACCCCAGGTGGTAAAATCCGGGGCCAGTTAGAGTCTGGTCTAAACAGGGCTTTCGATTCTGGGGGCCCAGCACCATCATGTTGGGATCAGTCGGAGGATTCCTCACCCCGCAAGATCAGGACCAAAAGAACCCTTCTTTAATACCATGAATGTCAATACCATCCCAAGAGTCAGTAAACAGATGGAACTTATCAAAGAACTGGAGAGATATCAGATCAAGCTACTCGCTGTAGAGGAAACAAGATTCCCATCAAATGAGGTATATATATTGGGCAAGTACAAGATAATAAAGGGACAACCAGCGATCAGAGAATATAGAATGGGTAATAATAGAAAATCGCCTTCAATTCTAGGAACAGCATTTTTTGTTCACAGTTCAATTATGGATGCAATCATTGATTTTCGATCACCTTCCCCTAGGCTTTCCATCTTAACCTTGAAGAATGGAAACAAATCATATGCAATCTTCAATGGGCATGCACCTATTAATGAGGACAACAAGAAAAATCCAGATAAAGTCGAAGAATTCTGGTCTCTCCTGGAGAAAGAGTTGTTGGAAACTCCGGAACGTATGATTAAAATATTAATGGGTGATTTTAATGCTCAAGTTGGCAAGGAAAGAAAATACAGGAAAATAGTTGGCAGTTATCCTGGGCATATTAGGAAAGGGGAAAAGCTTATTGAAGTGTGTAAAGCATTCAACCTCAAGTTAATGTCCACCCAATTCAAGAAAGAAAGGAAGAAATTAATGCCACGGCGTTCACCAAATCTTATGTTATGGGAGTTCCAAATAGACCATGTAGCCACATTGAACCTGGCAGAGATTTTGAACGTTAAAGTGCAAAAAGGTGCAAACATAGATTCTCTCCACTACCTTGTTAGAGTCAAGATAAGGTTATATCAAAGTCCTTCAAGAGACCTTCACCCAAAATCTAGAAATATCGAACTGATGAACTCAAGATAAACCAAGAGATTGTCGAGAACTATCAACGAGAGCTTGAGGTCTTCGGAATCTTCGAATTGGGACGAAATGGCAAGGAGGATTCAAGAAGCACCTGAAAAGACTATAATGATCGCCAAAATGAAGAAACATCCATGGTGGAATGACGATTGTGAAGTAGCCATGTGGGAAAGGTCTAAAGCATGGAATAAATGGTGTACTAATCACAGAAATTTCCAGGACTTCAAGGAACAACGGAAACACACAGAAAAAATTCTTCGGAATGCGAAGAGAAAGTACGAGAAAGAACAGCTGCACAACATAGAAGAATATTTCAAGAGAAACAACACAAGAGATTTCTATAGAAGGTTTAAGAACAAAATAAAACAATTCTCTCCTGATAATCTATGTCTTAAAAGTGAACAAGGGAAACTCATTATTGGTGACAAGAAAAATTGCGAGTATCTGGCCAACTATTTCCAAAATCTTCTAAAATGTGAACCTCCTGAATATTGCTGTTTGGAGAGCCTCAATTCAAGTTGAAGTATTCATTACACCAAATAAGGAAGAAATCAGGGACATCATTAAGCAACTAAAAACAACAAAGCTCCTGTGAAAGATTCAATTACTGCAGAGTTATTCAAATTTGCAGGTGAAAGTATAGTGGAAAAACTAGAGGAATTATTCGCTTTTATTTGGCGAAAAAAGAAATACCAAGTGATTGGAAGAATGCACTCATTTATCCTTTACACAAAAAAGGGGACCAAACTAACGTCAACAACTACAGAGTTATCTCCCTTCTTCCTATAGCATACAAAATACTACCGGTATCCAAAGCATTGCAGCGGAGGCTTGAAACACATCTAGATAAACAAACATGTGAACACCAGGCCGGGTTCAGGAAAGGGCGTTCATGTGCTGAGCATATTTATATTCTAAAATCACTTATAAAAATAAGATCAATGAGAAATCAGTAGAGGACAATCATAACCTTCATTGATTTCAAAAAGGCATATGATTCCATAGACCGTGGAGTGCTCATGAACGTTCTGGAGGAGTTTGGAGTGGATGAGAAATCTCTGGCCATAATATGACAATCTCTTACAAACACCTTTCCTCAAGTCAAATTTATGGGCGAACTCTCAAATCCATTTGAGATAAAAACGGGTTTGAGGCAAGGAGACAGTCTTTCTCCACTACTCTTTAATTGCATTTTAGAAAAAGTTATTAGAGAATGGAGGTTGAGAATGAGTGAAAATGGAACTAAGAATGGAGTAAAGATATGTTGTGGAAAAAATGCGATCATATTGGACTGCCTTGCCTTTGCAGATGATTTCGTTCTTATTACAGACAACCGTCAAACAGCCAAGAAACTAGTTGAAGAACTACAAAATGTTGCAGTCAAAACAGGGTTAATAATCTCCTTCAAAAAAATAGCATTCATGGATTCTATAAAAAAGGTGACATGGACAGACTTGTTACACTGTATGGGGATATCCAGCATGTGCAAAAATTTAAATACCTGGGATAAATACTCACCCCCCAATGGAGATGAAAAGGAGGGATTACAGGAGAGGGTGAGAAAGATGGAGATGGCATTCAGACTATGTCATGGCACCTATAAGTCCATGTCCCTCTCAATTCAGGCCAAGTTAAAACATGACTGCAGTGGTTAGAACAGAAAGCCTTTATAGAACAGAAACCTTGATGAGGATGGCTGACCCAGTCCTTGAAAAAGGAGAAAGAAGATTCTTATGAAAAATCTTAGGCCCAAGAAAGTTGACGAGTGACCCAAACACATTTCGGTCTACAAGACAGTAGAAAGAATCACCACTGTGATGAGGAAAAGGAAACTGACGTTTTATGGGTATATCGAAAGAATGAACCCTGAGAGCTTGGCCAATAGGATACTTCTTCTGCAGGAAAAGTGGAAAAAACAACCGGGATGACTTACACGGGTGCACAATGACTTGGAAGAAATAGGTATCAAGGAGGAGGATATAAAAGAAAGGACATCATTTAGGAAGAAGGTTGCGGGAATGAGGGATACGACTGAAGAGCAACATGCGAAGCCACGGAACATCTCCGTGGGAGAGCGAGCAAGAAGAAGTCAAAGGCTCAAGAATCTTTGGCGAGAGTGTAAAAAGAAGGGTATCGGTCTGCGTGACAGAAGGAAGATTGTGTAAGCGTGGCCCACAGGTGGCCGTATCGATAAATAATAATAATAATAATAATAATAATAATAATAATAATAATAATAATAATAATAATAATAATAATAATAATGGCGATAAACAGTCTCCTTGTCTTAAACCCATTTTAATAAAACATGGTTTAGAAACCTCTCCTCTTTACTTTTGATATGGTATTAGTTAAAGTAAGTTCTATCAGTTTAATTAATTTAAGACGTAGTCCAAAATTCTCTAAAATTTTTAACATTGAAGGTCTATGTATACAATCATATGCCTTCCTACAGTCAACAAATGTTATTACTATACGCTTGTTTTGTTTTCTGTGGTACCGGTACGCCATTATTAATTTTAGACTGATGATCTGTTGAGTACAACTTCTCCAGGGTCTAAAGCCTCCTTGATATTCTCGTAACTCTTTTTCTAGTTGATACAACAACAACTACTACTACAACAGCAACAACAACAATGGCATGTGACATCCGAAGAAGCCTGGTGCAGGCCTTTCGAGTTGACGCTTTACAGGCAACCTGTACATCTGTGAGGATGGGGCCCTATCTATGTTGAATTGGCACACACACCCAGCCCCCGAGCTATCAGAATTAATTAGTGAATGTTAAAATTATTGATCCGGCTGGGAATCGAACTCAGGACAACTTGGGCCAAAGGCCAGAACACTAACCATTTAGCTACCAAGCCAGACATGCTGGAGGAGAATAAACTGGTGAACATGATCTGGCAGCAGGTTCATGTATTGTTCACTGGTGAGGGATGTTGGTAGATGTACCAGAAGTCCTGTTTTTCACCCCAGATGAACAGGAGCCATGCAAGAATACCTCCACCACCAGACTGAATACTACCCTCTTGGTAAAAGGCATATGCTTATCAACGCACTCTCGCCTTGCCATCAGTATATACCTACTGGTACGATGAATAGTCTGTTCAGGTAACCTCTTTCCTTGCTTTGAGAGTCCGATGGCAGTGTTACTTTGCTGATGTCAACCTTTTTGAGTTGTGACATTCGTACATGGCAGTTTCTGTACAATATTATGAGGAAGTGGTTCTAAACTATTTCCAACGAAAGAATAAAGTAGACATAAACAAACATTTTGTATCACTCCGCATCCACGTGTCCCGCTGTCTGCTCTTTACGTCAATATGAACATAAATGAAAATTGACGGGTGTAGACATATGAACATATTTGACATACGGTAACAAAAATACGTCTTCATTGCTATAAAGTGTATTTGCCATGAAAATGAAAGAGTTTACCTACTTACGTGACATTTCATTATTTCATTCACACTCGTCGGAGGGTCTGCCTTACAAGAGCTGCACTCGGCTAGAAATAGCCACACAAAATTTATTATTTCATTAATCCGAACTTTCAAGAGGCTTGATTCTCTGTAGATCAGATGATTCGCTGTCACTTGCATCACTAGACTCCTCTCTTAAATTGATAACCATTTTTTCAACTACAGTATCAATGGCACTTTCCAGGTCCCACACCTTTTTCTCTTCGCGGAACACTTGCTGAACATGGGAATGCCATTGATCAGCTGTCACCTCACAAAATGCTGTGTCAAGATGTTTACGCATATCACAAAATTTGAAAGTGGTGTTAAGGCTGGCAACATAACGTTTGATCTGGCTCCACACCATCTCTATTGGGTTTAATTCACAGTGATACGGAGGCCATCTGAGTATAGTGTGGCCCGCTTGTTCAGCTAAGTCATCTATTATGTATTTCTCAAATTGAGGCCTGTGAGTCTTCACCAATTCCAGCAATTCGGTTTTAACAAGTCCTTCGCCACATGTTACGTTTTTACTTCTCAGCCAGGAAATGACTCAGCTTCCTTCCAAAATATCTATCCTAACTTCACACTGTGATAATGAGCATTGTCTAACACGATAACACTACCAGGCATCAGCTTTGGTAATATTCTTTCAAACCACAATTTAAATACGTCACCAGTCATTTCATCGTGATAGTCTCCGTTGTTCTTAGACTCAAACACAAAACTGTCATCACTTCCAATGTGTAACACTATCAGTTGCTTACCCCTCCCTGTTGAATTTTTTATCCCTGTTCTTAGCATGTTTCTTCAACTTTACGGCAGTATCTTACAATGCCTTTGATTTTGTGTGCCATTCGTTAATCTCTGTCTTGTCCAAATAGTAAAATTTCCAGCCCTGTTGTCTAAATTCTCTTATCTTGTGGAGATTATGCCTACGCTACAATATAATATCATTTCTATCTACTACGGCGCTTTTTCGTTTTCTAGTGATGAATTCAAAACCTATTTCTTTCAATAGCGTGTAAAGGGGGAATTTTTTTAAATCTGGAAGTTCAGGATCAGAATTTACAGCCGATAACACTTTGTTAATCGTGGGGGGTTCATTGTTTTTAAAAATATATGTGCACTTTTCTCCGGATAGCAAAATGAACAAATTCATCGCACCCCACATCCAAAACACTTCTAACACGTGACCTGTCTTCACCCGGTGTGGTAACACGGTCGGTACTAGAAAATTCTCTCCACACCATTGAACTCTGATATTAATTTCATTATATCATCAACTGAACTGTCGGGATATGTTTCCATAAATTTATTAAATACGTTTTATACAATAGTCTCCTGTCCACTTTTCAGAGGTTTCCCTCGCTTATGCTTTACAACACCGGCCACCGGCGAACTGACTCAAGGTTGAGCAATCGCGCATGGCTTTCCTCGTGGCTGACAGCTACCGATACCAGATAAATAGAGATTTCTGCGAGCAAATATTGGATATTTAAGTTATTGATCAGAAGCTTAGAACAATAATATAATTTTCAATTGATAAAGCGCTTTTGCATTCAATGCCTTAAACTTCAAACTTTCAGTAATAACTCGTATTTTAAAATGTAGAAACGGACTATTTACTGCGCGGACGAAGGCGGAAAGAAGCATGAAGCAGTTGAAGTTACGTGATTTTGTTTATGCTTACTTTATTCTCTAGTCGGGAAGAGTTGATATATATAATAGGAATTATGAATAGTTTAGATGGTATAAAGTTTACTAAATTAAATACACTAAGTAAGTAAGCAAAACATAAAAATCCTTAACCCTAAGATAAACAAAAAAAAAGTTCAATGAATGCTCCTCATACTTTGTAGTTGTCCAACATTGTATCCTTGAGTTACCAGCTGCTCTTTAGTCCATCTGTCTGCTCTTACAATCTGAGCTACCCGATGGTGGCCCCTGTCATTAACATGTTGTACACCCTGGCAGCAGTGGCTTTGCCCGAATCCATGTACTCATGGTACACACTTGACAGAGTGACCTATAGGAATCTCATTGCCTGCGTGGCTTTGGAGGTGGAAGGGGCCAAACTTCTGGTACCAACAATTTGCTCACCATTGAACACACTGAGATCTCATGTCTTACCAAACCTATGTGCAGCTATGACCTAGTAGTTTTATGTGGCACATCATATTGTTATATTTACCGGGGTGACCACATTGCAATTGTGCCTCAGAGGCAGCTATCTCTAATTCAATTGATAATTAGTGTATAAAGTCAATGATTGTAAACTACATTCTTTTGGATCTCTACTGTAAATGTTTGAAAATAATCTGAGCTATTTTGTAGTCACAGTGACTTTTTAAATACACTCCTGCATTTTCACATGTGAATCACCTCCATCTGCTAGGTAGTGCAGCATTCAAGTGGTCTTTGTCACTGAGGGGTTAAACGATGTCCATACCCACAGTCTTGTTTTGTGCATTTTCTCATTGATAGGATATGATAAATCAATATATACCCTTCTCCTATGTTGTAAGATTTCTAACACATTGCTTGTAGACAGGTTATGCCAATGCAACAAGATTTTAGGGTCTCAGCCAGTTCATGGCAAAATCCACTCAGTGTTACATTGTTCCAGGAAGCAATGCATAATGGTTTAGTTTAGATTTTGCATTTTTAACCAACCTCATCCTTGTCTGGTAGTCATGTTGGTTGAGTGAGGCCATCACTCATCACCTACAGGGTATACATCATATGTGTCCATAAGCTGCGACACTACTTTATTAACTAGCCCTGAGAAATCTTAAAAATCCTTCTGCCTTTGATTCCTAAGATTTTGTAAAGTACCGTAGTTCTTCTCACCATGTATATCTTCTCTTGTTTCCTGCGAAAACAGTACTAAGTTTTTTCTTTTCTTTAGCATCACTTTCTAACACAATATTCTTTTTGTTATTCTTTGTTGTTTCCCATCCTCTCTGCAATTTCTTCCTTTGCTTTATTTTACTTTCACTTTGCATCTACTATGGCATCTGTTACTGTCTTAACTTTCCTAATTTTCTTCTATATACACTTACCGCTCTGTGGATAAATTTACCCTTAAGATTCTTCCTCTCTTCTTAAATAGAAAACAAGCGAGAAACAAAATTTTTAGCCGAGAGAATTTGTCGTGCTGACCATACGACACCTCGTAATCTGCAGGCCTTCAGGATGAGTAGCGGTCGCTTCGTAGGCCAAGGCCCTTCAAGGGCTGTAGTGCCAAGGAGTTTTAGTAGTACTAGTAGTAGTAGTAGTAGTAGCCTCCACGGTATGCACTGGCTATGCGTCTTGGTAGGCGTGCTATTTACTAACTGATGAGTCCAGCTTAGCACACTGGGGCGAAACGCTGCCAATCAGGATTGAGTTAGCTGGAAAATGTATAATGTCCAATAACGGACCAACTATATTGGTATTACATACCACTTAGTCAAGCAGCTCGACTTCTTTCTTCCAAGTCTTCCCAGCCCAAACTTTGCAACATTTTTATAACGCTATTCTTTTGTGAGAAATCGCCCAGAAAAAATGAGCTGCTTTTCTTTGGATTTTTCTACTTCTTGAATCAAGTTATCCTGGCGAGGTTTCCATACACTGGAAACATAATCTAGTTGGGGTCTTACCAGAGACTTATAAGCCCTCTCCTTTACATCTTTACTACAACCCCTAAATACCCTTATAACCATGTGCAGAGATCTTTACCCTTTATTTACAATCATATGTATGTGATCACCCCAATCTTTCCTTATATTAGCATCTAGGTACTAACAATAATCCCCAAAAGGAACTTTCACCCCATCAACGCAGTAATTAAAACTGAGGGTACTTTTCCTATTTGTGAAACTCACAACCTGACTTTTAACGCCGTTTATCAACATACCATTGCCTGCTGTCCATCTCACAACATTATCGAGGTCACGTTGCAGTTGCTCACAATCTTGTAACTTATTTATTACTCTATACAGAATAACATCATCCACAAAAAGCCTTACCTCTGATTCCACTTGTTTGCTCATATCATTTATATATATAAGAAAATATAAAGGTCCAATAATACTGCCTTGAGGAATTCCCCTCTTAATTATTACAGGGTCAGATAAAGCTTCACCTACTCTAATTCTCTGAGATCTATTTTCTAGAAATATAGCAACCATTTCAGTCACTCTTTTGTCTAGTCCAATTGCATTCTACATTCTCTTTTTTAATTTTCTTATTTCCCTTGTATAATAAACAGGTTCTGAGGTCATTTTACCCTTCTTAACAGGTACAGAACTCTTCTCTCCTTCCCAAATGATTCCTTTATATTTAGCCTAAAGTGTATCCACATTACTCCCTTCATTTATCCAACAACTGAATTGTGATTTAAGGTAAGTCCCAAATTCATCAATAGTTTTCTGGATAATTTCTTGTCTTGTCTGTCTGTAGACGACTTGAAAGCTGCCTTTCCTACTTCTCAACATATTATTAAAGAAGTAGAAAGCTTGAAGGCAGACTTCAAGGAGTCTCATGGAAAGTTTCACTAGCACAAGCTAAGATAGCGTTCATTCACGACAATATCAACGATTCCTTCAAAATCAATTTCAACAAGTTAAGTAACGAAGTTAACCTGTTGAAAACAGAGCAAGAAGAAACTGATAAACATTTAAAGTCTGTTAGATAACGCCCAAACTAAAATTACACGTATAGGTCGCGATGTAACAAAGGAGAAACAGGACCTTGAAAAAGAAGTTTTTTTGCTAGTTGGCTTACGTCGCACCGACACAGATAGGTCTTAGGTGACGATGGTATAGGAAAGGCCTAGGATTTGGAAGAAATCATCCGTGGCCTTAATTAAGGTACAGCCCCAGCATTTGCCTGGTGTAAAAATGGGAGAACATCTTCAGGGCTGCCGACGTGAAAATGGGAAACCATGGAAAATCATCTTCATGGCTGCCGACGTAAAAATGGGAAACCACCGAAAATCATCTTCAGGGCTGCCGACAGTGGGATTCGAGCCCACTATCTCCCGGATGCAAGCTCACAGCCGCGTGCCCCTGACCGCACGACCAACTCGCCCGGTGAAAAAGAAGTTAAAAAAGTCGAAAATGCAATGCAAGGGCTATTAAAGACTATTAAAATTTGAACTACGAAGGAAAACTGAAACACTTAACAACAAAGGAATTTCTTCTTAATGTTATGTATACAGTCCAGATGATTAGAAGGACGGGCATTAACGTGGTACACTGTGTTTAAATTCACTATAGACTTACAATGAGTTTAAAGAGGCACTAATCAACAGATTTTGGAATCCGGAAACTCAACATTTAATTTAACTTCAATTATATTCTTGAAAATATAATACGGTTATAATTCTTCACGTCATTCCGATTTTCTGATTTTTCAATTAAAGAAGATGCAATTCCTTGACCCTCCTCTACCGGAGCAAGAATTGATACAGGTGGTGACATTGTAATTTCCAGCGAATTTAGAGGAAATGTTAGTAGCGGCCAACGTTCAAGATCTGGAACACTTATATATGAAGTTCTGAGGAGGCTTGACACTGCCCATACTCAGAATTTATCAAAACCAAGCAAGACAAAAGGTGTTACAGCTAGTCCTGTAGAAGTTAAGACCCAAGTTAGACCGAACCTCGAACCTCAAGAAGTGAGAGAATTCAAAGAGACCCACCATATTGTTATAGAAGATTCAGGAGACGTCCGTATGAAGGAAGACCACCATACGAACGTGATCAAACTTCAGAAAACCTACAAATACCCTAAACAATGATAAAAATTCCCAGAGCATGGAACTTGAAAAAAGATGGTAAACGTAAAAAGGAAAGATGATGTACTTATAATACCTGTCGCTCAGGTGAAAATAAAGGGAATTTTACCAGATAAAAGCATCAAATGCAAATTACAGGCATGTGTGGAGTTTGAAATTGAAAGTGCCAGATTTAAACACATATTTCTAGTATTACGTCTCTTTGAAATTCTCTCACTTCTTGAGGTTCGAGGTTCGGTCTAACTTGGGTCTTAACTTCTACAGGACTAGCTGTAACACCTTTTGTCTTGCTTGGTTTTGATAAATTCTGAGTATGGGCAGTTCTACTCAGAAGTGGCAGAGGCAACACGGGAAATCTTCAAGAGTTACCCAGACACATTTAATTATAAACCTGGGGTTATTAAGAAATTCAGGTATAGTCTGAATGTTAAGGACGATTCTCCCTATAAAAAGCGACCGATCCAGTCCCTGAACAATATCTGGATGAAGCTAAGATATTAATTAAACAAATGGAAAGCGACGGTATACTCTTCAAATGCGTCACTCATTTCATTAATCCCATTGCAACTGTCAAGAAACCAAATGCCTCAATGCTCG
Source organism: Anabrus simplex (assembly GCF_040414725.1). Taxonomy (NCBI): domain Eukaryota; kingdom Metazoa; phylum Arthropoda; class Insecta; order Orthoptera; family Tettigoniidae; genus Anabrus; species Anabrus simplex. Next base: position 1,542,345,635 of record NC_090265.1, read on the forward strand.
GGCATTAAATGACAGACTATGACGCAAGTGTGATAAACTGATATAACTTGAAAACAATATTCTCTCACACATGGGTAAATAATGCAAGTATCGAGCTCGAGTTATTATTATTATTATTATTATTATTATTATTATTATTATTATTATTATTATTATTATTATTATTGCTAGGGGCTTTACGTCGCACCGACACAGATAGGTGTTATGGCGACGATGGGATAGGAAAGGCCTAGGAGTTGGAAAGAAGCGGCCGTGGCCTTAATTAAGGTACAGCCCCAGCATTTGCCTGGTGTGAAAATAGGAAACCACGGAAAACCATCTTCAGGGCTGCCGATAGTGGGATTCGAACCTACTATCTCCCGGATGCAAGCTCACAGCCGCGCGCCTCTACGCGCACGGCCAACTCGCCCGGTATTATTATTATTATTATTATTATTATTATTATTATTATTATTATTATTATTATTATTATTATGACTTGTAATGTATGGCTTTGGGGTGTTTACATCCATTTAATATTAGTATTATTATTATTTACGTCTTGTACAGACAATACGATCAGATTATTTGTGAGGTCATGTCATGAAACATGTGCTGTATATATATATAAGTTTAGTTAATGTAAGAACCTGTAATTAATAATATATAATTTATTATAACCTGTACCTATGATTTGTAATCCACTCAGTATTGTGAAACACACTGTAACATCCAGAATGGCACTAGGTAGACGAGAAATATGGAGAATATTCTTTACATTATATCGGGGCTTTAAACACTCTAGAATTTACGAGAAGGTCTGTTATGGCAAATCTTTCTAGAAGCCTGTTACTGCTTAATTGGAGTTAAGGTTTAACAGGAGTTTACTTGTGACCTCGTGTTGTGCTGTGGACGACATGCGTGTAAGCAGTCTTCCTCTTCTTCTTGGTGATGGTTATGGACTCTTTATAATAATAATCATTTCGTGTGGCTATTTCTAGCCGAGTGCAGCCCTTGCAAGGCAGACCCTCCGATGAGGGTGGGCGGCATCTGCCATGTGTAGGTAACTGCGTGTTACTGTGGTGGAGGATAGTGTTATGTGTGGTGTGTGAGTTGCAGGAATGGTGGGGACAGCACAAACACCCAGCCCCCGGGCTATTGGAATTAACCAATTAAGGTTAAAATCCCCGACCCGGCCGGGAATCGAACCCGGGACCCTCTGAACCGAAGGCCAGTACGCTGACCATTCAGCCAACGAGTCGGACATGGACTCTTTATAATTCGCCCAGTCACAAATCTTGTTTTATGGGATCACTCGCACTAAAGATGCTAAGCACTAACGTCACATACGTAGTAAATCTTGTGTTCATAATACACCATTAAGTGTGAGTAAAATAACAAAATGATCACAGAAAAACACTAGTGGAAGCAGGAGCGCATGACCTTCAGAAAGATTAATGAGATACTGAAGTTTACAGAAGCAGGTTCGAGTCATCAATAAACTGATTGATTGTATCAATTATAGGAGGAGTGAGGTTATGCAATAAACAGGAAACACTGGTCGGAAAAGGGTATTTAAAGCGTTCAAGGCGGGACAAAAATATTCGTCTCGCAGAAGAATATACAGGATATTGAAAGACTAAATGATTAATATCTCCATCTCGATCACCACATATGCATTGAGGCAAAATGGTAATGAGGAATCTATACTTGTATCGAGGTGTGAGAGCATGATTAAAACGTAAACGAATAATATTTGTTATGCGGGGATGTACCTTTGGGAGGGATGTGGGGTTGAATGTGATAATAAAATCTTCCTTTACTCCTGGCAGTTTTGCACCAATCCTTTTGCAAAGCGTGATACGCGCTATCTTTTATAAGGGGATAATAATCAGATGGCGGGATGGCTACGGTAAGGGGAGTAGTCATGAGCCTAGCAGCACGCGTGGCAGCATAATCTGCCTGTTCATTGCCAAATATACCGGCGTGTTTAGGCAGCCAGACCAATGTTATATATTATTCGTTAGGTAGTACTGTTCAGTGACATGAGTATTGGATACAAAGAACGCAGCTCCGATTCCATGCAGTGTTTTTGAACAATCTGTATACGAGTATATGTCAATGCCTCATTCAGAAAGGGGTAATCTCAATTTTTTGTTGGCGGCTTTATATCAGTCGGACGTTGTTGTGTCCAGCGAAAACTCGATATCGGTGGGATAATGATATATGGTGAAAATGAGTACGAAGGCAGCTTAGGGGTTCTCAATAATGAATCGTGATAAATATGTAATGCTGTATAAGCATAATATATTGCTGGTGTTCGACAATTTCTAGGGGCGCGCACTTGATAATATTCGTGAAATAATTGTAATTTTGGGACAAGTGGGTTAGTCGCGTCGGCAAATATTTTAATGAGATATTTCTGGGCTAGCATTTGTAACGGGGGTTCGCCGGACTCCACAAGGAGAACATTTATGGGGGGTGGTTTTGAGAGCTCCCAGACAAATACGGAATGCTTGAAATTATATTGTATTTAGTTGCGTTAAATTGGAAGCTGGCGCAGCATCAATAATATGCGCACTGTAATCCATATACGATGGAATAGTAGCTTTTATATAAAGATGTAGCCGTCAACGGATCTGCTCCCCAATGTTGACGCGTAACTGTTTTGAGAAATTTGAGGTATACATCACCTTTATGACGTAAGTTAAGGATATGCTGTTTCCAGTTGAGATTATTATCTAATATTACCCCCAGGTATTTGTGAAGGGTGGGTATTGCGTACCCATCAAAATAAATTGGGGAGTGATCATAGCTGCGCTTATTAGTAAAAATTATAGCCGAGAATTTCACAATGGAGAGTTGCAAACCATGCAAATCTAACCAAGTTAATGCTTCACTCATTATGTGTGACAAATGGTTTCTACACATGTCTATACTATTATGTGAGTAATACATGACAAAATCGTCGGCATAAGCAAGTAAGCGGACCGATTGCATAATTAGCTGCTCAAAGACACTCATATAAAGTGCGAAGAGGATTCCACTGGGGATATCCCCTTGTGCAAACCATGGGAAATTTGGCGACTAGGGACATGGTGTTCAGTTGATTTTGTGAGTGTACGATACTGCTACGTGCTAGCCCGGCGGTAGCCGTTTTCGGTACTTCCAGGAAGGTGTTGGTGACTCAGATGGCCTGGAATCTCCCAGTCGGCTTGTGGGGCGGGGCCGGCCTTTCCGTGTATTGTTCTCGGCGGTCGGCTTACCTGTGAGTTTCTTTGAGATTCAACGGGAATTTTCTGCCCCTAGTGACATTGTGAAATTTCGGGGCCAAATCGCGCGACCTAAAAGAATGGAGGCAAGCCGCGGACAGGCAGTCAGTGTTGGGCTCGGAGTCAAGTGTTGGACTCGGAGTGACTGTTGGGCTCCGAGGTGGAGTCAGTGTGACACTCAGTGAGTTGGTGTTCGGTGGCTGGTCTGAGGGTGACAGAATTGTTGGCTGTCGCCAGTGCCCCAACGAGGGCTGAACCAGGAGCTGCGGTTGTGATGTCGGAGAGACCAGTGTGTAGGTGCAGGCAACAGAACGAAAGACTGTTCTTTGTGTTCGTGTAACTTTGTGGACTGAGGATCGCCGTGAGCCAGCGAGGAAACGCGCTATCGTGAGTGCGAGGATAAATATTTGTGTAGTATATTAGAGGTATCCGTAGAAACTCTCTTACTAACATTCTGTTGTAATTAGAATAGGCATAACTGCAGTTTAGAATTGTGTAATTCTTGTATATTCCTTTCGCTATTCAGTAATTAACAGCAGTTTTGATCCTGTTAGGGTGTTGTACGATAAAAATAGAGTACGACTTAGTACTGTAGTGTAGTCGTTTATTAATTACCTTATTGTTGTGTGATCTTTCAGTACTGTCCAAGACAATATTTCCCTCCGTTCATTCTTTTGCACATAAGTAATGTTATTTTTCCTTTTCATTTTTCCGTAAAGAATGGCAACGGAGTGCAAATGTAGGAACTGTGGGTATGGCGAGGCATTGAGGGGTATGAGGGAGGAGTTGGAGAGTTTGAGGGAGAAAATTAGGATTATAAAAGAAGACAGGGAGGAAGATAGATTCCCCTCAAACAATGTACAGGTTACAGTAGGTGTAAAAGAGGGATGGGGAAGAAAGGGGGATTTGAAGAACACAGGTGGTCTAATGTTCTAAGGGGAAGGGAATTGTAGGCTAAGGGCTCTATTCAGGATCAGAATTCAGGACAGGTGTCTGTGAGAAATCGGCACGAATCACTCCAGGTAGAACAACAGAGGGAAGTTGAGGTACAGGGAACTGTTGGTAAGATGCGTGGAAGTAAAATGAAGGGAAAAGGCAGGAAAGGGAAATGTAGAGTAGAGGATAGGAAAAGACAGGTGGAACAGGGTCTTGGGAAGGAGAAAAGGGAGGAGGAAGTAGCTTCTGCAGCTATCAGCAAACATAGGGCTGACCAGGAGGGGAGGGGATCAAATGAGGTGAGTAGGGTTGAGGCTCTGGTAATGGGGGATTCTACCGTTAGACGTGTGGGGAAAGTGTGTGGATGAAAGGGAACCAGGGTAGAGTATTCTCCAGGAATTAGGTTGAGGCAGATGTTGAGGAAAGTAGAAGAGAAGGAGGATGGGAGGGAGAAGGCGGTATTGTTTCATGTTGGTACCAACAACGTAAGGAAAGCTGATGTAAGTACCAACATAGTTGAGATATGTGGGATCTGGTAAGTGCAGCATGGGTGAAATTTAAGGAAGCGGAGATTGTTATCAGTGGGATACTGTGTAGGAGGGATACTGACTGGAGGGTGATTGTGGATTTAAATGAGACTATGGAGTGGGTATGTGGGAAACTGGAAGTGACATTTCTAGATCATAACGGGTGGGTAGGAGATAGGGTTCTGCACTCAGATGGCCTTCACTTAAACCGCAGAGGTACGTATAAGTTAGGAAAATTGTTTTGAAGGGTTATAGGGAGGTACATTCAGGGAAACGAGGTGGTCTAGAGAGCGGTGATAAGGCTACAGAGATTTGGAAGTCAAGTAGGGATGACATTTAAATGTTAGTGTTGAACTGTAAAAGTATTGTAAAGAAAGGAATAGAATTAAGTAATTTAATATATATATATCCCAGACATTGTAATAGGAGTTGAACCATGCCTGAGAAATGATATATCGGATGCAGAAATTTTCTCACGGAACTGGAGTGTGTATGGTAGAGGTAGGATGGGAATGGTGGGAGGGGGATTATTCATTCTGGTGAAAGAAGAATTTGTAAGCTACGAACATATTAAAGATCAGAAACATGAAATTCTAGGTGTAAGGCTCATTTATAAAGATAATAGGCAACTTGATGCCTTTGGAGTGTACAGACCGGGAAAGGGTAGCTCTGACACAGATTCAGAATTATTTGATAAGATAATCAGGTATGTGGGAAACGACATGCAAAGAAATGTGATTGTAACGGGAGATCTGAATTTTGCAGATGTCAATGGGAAAGGAAATGCGAACGACAGGAAGCATGGCAAACAAATGGCAAATAAGTTAATATATGTTAATACAGCTGATTCAGAAAGTGATGAAACCAACTAGAGGGAAAAATATCCTGGATATGGTGCTGGAAAAACCAGATGAGCTCTATAGTGAAACCGAAGTAATAGATGGTATTAATGATCATGAAGCTGTTTTTGTCGTAGTTAAGAATAAATGTGATAGAAAGGAGAGTCTTAAAAGGAAGGGTGAAGTTTAAGGAAGCGGAGATTGTTATCAGTGGGATACTGTGTAGGAGGGATACTGTCTGGAGGGTGATTGTGGATTTAAATGAGACATATTTTCAGCACAATATAGCTGAAAAAGTAGGCATGAGGCAGTTTTTAAAAAGTCATCTGAGTTTTAATTACTGCGTTGATGGGGTGAAAGTTCCTTTTGGGGATCATTGTACGTATCTAGGTTTTAATATAAGGAATGATCTTCATTGGGTAATCACATAAATGGTATTGTAAATAAAGGATACTGTTCTCTGGACATGGTTATGAGGGTGTTTAGGGGTTGTAGTAAGAATGTCTGTGTCTATATGTGGTCCAGGCTGTTTGAATCCTGTTGGTGAAAACTAAACAAGTTATTCCGCCATCAATCAATCAATCAATCAATCAATCAATCAATCAATCAATCAATCAATCAATACTGATCTGCATTTAGGGCAGTCGCCCAGGTGTAATGGAGAGGGCATATAAGTCAATGGTAAGACCCGAACTAGAGTATGGTTCAAGTGTATGGGCCACTCACCAGGATTACTTGATTCAAGAACTGGAAAAAGTCCAAAGGAAAGCAGTTCGATTTGTTCTGGGCGATTTCCGAGAAAAGAGTAGCGTTACAAAAATGTTGCAATCATGGGGCTGGGAAGAATTGGGAGAAAGGAGGCAAGCTGCAAGTGGTATGTTGCTAGCTGTCAGCGGAGATACTGTATGGCGTGGAATGACGTTAGTGGTCGAATAAGTTTGAGTGGCATCTTTAAAAGTAGGAAAGGTCACAATGTGAAGGTAAAGTTGGAATTCAAGAGTACAAATTGGGGAAAATATTCATTTATAGGAAGGGGAGTTAGGGAGTGGAATAACTTACCGAGGAAGATGTTCGATAAAGTTCCAATTTTTGAAATCATTTAAGAAATGTATGTTGGGTATTCAGCCCGAAGGCTGGTTGGATCCTCAACAGGTTCACCTTTAGCTGTCATAGATGGCCTAGGTGTCACTGAAGAGGCGTACTAGGGAAATGAGGAGTGATGTAGTTTCCCGTTGCTTTCCTCATTTAAGAAAAGGCTAGGAAAACAACAGATAGATAATCTGCCACTTGGGCGACTGCCCTAAATGCAGATCAGTATTGATTGATTGATTTATTGAAGTGGACCTGTGTTAATGTTCGCTGTCGTGGTATCGTCCTGCTGTTGAATACTGTTGGGCTGTTTAGTTGTTCACTGCATGGGACTGTGTGAATAACTGGACATATGTGGAGTCCAACCAACGAACAGTCGTCGTGTGTTGTATAGCCAGTGTTCAAATCCAGTTGTCTACGAACGCGGAGGTGACTGTACTTTGGGAATGTGGAAGTTAGGATTATACACGTTCCCAGGTGGCAAATTGCCGGGACTCCCGGGTGTGTGTACAGAAGAGATATTTGTAAATAGACTAGTAATTAGTGTGGCCATTCATATCTGGTTAGAATTGTTTGTGTTTAAATGTGTGTGGATGTAGGCTATAGGGAAATGTAAGAACGCCAGAAGAAGATAATAGAATGGCGGGAGATGTGGATAAAGGAGATGATAGACGGACAGAAGAAAACGGAAGACGGCCAGAAGAAGACGGGTGGTGGTGAGGAGAAGATGGAGAATGACCAGAAAAAGAAGCAAAACTGCCATAAGGTGCTAGAAGACGAATGAAAGAAGATTAAAGATGACCAGGATAAGATAGAGGGCGACAAAGAAAAGACGAAAAATCGCCAGAATAAGATGGAGGATGGATAGGAGAAGACAGAAGATGGCCAGGTTAAGAGGGAATATGAACAGAATAGGACAGATGACGCCATATAATGCAGGAAGACGGCTGAAAGGAGACTGAAGACGACCAGAATAAGATGGAGGACGACCATGAGAAGACAGGGGACGGCAAGATGAAGGTGGGTGACGGACAGAGAAATGTCGACAAGGGTCCACGTGAGATAAACCATGTTCGGCAAGTTGACGCTCTGTCCCATAAACCTTGTCCAGAAGACTGCGAGAGCTGTTCCGGGAGAGAGAGGCCGAGCACGAAGTTTACTGCCGAGTAATGACCGTGGAGTTTGAAGTAAACTGGGATCGTCACTTTCCCCTGATCCCCCTAGCTTACCAGTCTGTAGTGCACGAGGCCACGGGATCCAGCAAGGACGCCATCTGAAAGAGAGCTGCGACTTCCGGTGGATTTGGGGCTCGGCCTATCTGAGGACCATCCTGCTCCGACCGATAGGTACTGCCTGGATCTGGCAAGGAGTCCAGAGGATTTACACGCCGCTGTCCCGGAGAGTATGCGCGCAGAGAGCGACCGAGTGAAGGCGTGGTACGACCGACGAGGGGACACCATCGGAAATTATGAGAACGGCCTAGGTTGGCTACATAACCTCGCAAGGAAGAAACGTTTGTCTTAAAACTCCAGAGGACATGGAAACGACCTTGCCACGTTCTCAGGGGAGTATGACAGAGGACGAGGTGCAAGATGAAGGTGGTACATCTAGACCGACGGGCACCATACCGAAGAACAGCCGAGAATGTTACTGATCAGGACAATCAGCTCTCGAAGGGGAGCAATGTTACCTGCCAGGTCCGCGGTAGCCCCTTTCAGCACTTCCAGGAAGGGGCTGGTGACTCAGACGGCAAGAAATACTGGTTTAGCGCGCGGGGGTAATAAGCGGAGCATTAGTAGAAATAATGCATTCCATTTTACAGCCGGCTTGTGGGGTGGGGCCAGCCTTACCGTGACGGGGATCGTCACTTTCCCCTGATCCCCCTGGCTTACCAGTCCGTAGTGCACGAGGCCACGGGATCTTCTCCAGCGAGGACGCCATCTGAAAGAGAGCTGCGACTTCCGGTGGATTTGGGGCTCGGCCTTAGCGGCCGACTTGCCTGTAAGTTTCTTTAAGATTCAACGGGAATGTTCTGCCCCTAGTGACATTGTGAAATTTCGGAGCTAAATCACGCGATCTATTAAAAGAGAGACAAGCCGCGGACAGGCAGTCAGTGTTGGACTCGGAGTCAAGTGTTGGACTCGGAGGAATGTTGGGCTCCGAGGAGGAGTCAGTGTGACACTCAGTGAGTTGGTGTTCGGTGGCTGGGCTGAGGGCGACAGAATTGTTGGCTGTCGCCAGTGTTCCACCGGAACGAGGTGTTGTGGTTGTGGTGTCGGAGAGACCAGTGTGTAGGTGCAGGTGACAGAACGAAAGACTGTTCTGTGTGTTCATGTAACTTTGTGGACTGAGGATGGCCGTAAGCCAGCGAGGAAACACGCTATCGTGAGTGCGAGGATAAATGGATCTGTGTTATTGTTCGCTGTCATGAGTATCGTCCTGCTGTTGAATACTGTTGGGCTGTTTAATTGTTCACTGCATGGGATTGTGTGAAGAACTAGACATAGTGGTGTCTAACCAACGAACAGTCGTCGTGTGTTGAAGGGCCAGTGTTTAAATCCAGTTGTCTACGAACGCGGATGTGAGTGGACTTTGGGAACGTGAAAGTAAGGATTATAGACGTTCTCCGGTAGCAACTGGCCGGGACTCCCGGGTGTGTGTACAGAAGAGATATTTGTAAATAGACTAGTAATTAGTGTGGCCATTCATATCTGGTTAGAATTGTTTGTGTTTAAATGTGTGTTGGTTTATAAGGCTATCCTGAAATAAATTACAGTAATGAAACAGACGGAGTTTTATATTCGTAACAATACGTAAACAATTGTCGTAAGATATGAAAAAAGTTAAGTGGGATACCTTGTAAATCGAGATTTTCCCAGAGAAGGTGAAGTGGAGTGGAATCTATGCGCCTTCAGTACCTAAAAAGTTAGCGATGGTGCTTTGTTTACGATGTCGCGCTATTAGAATATCAGTGATAAGAGTATTAAAGGCATATGCGGACTTCGTCTATTCAGAAAGGCATATTGATTTTTGGGAACAAGATTATAATACTCTAATGTCCACATGAATCTCTGCAAAAGTATTTTTAGAAATGTTTTGCGGAGACATGAACCCAAAACTATCAGAGGATATCTTGTGTGGTTTGAGGATGGGTAGTAGAAAGAATGCATTCCATTTTACAGGTGTGTGGGTGGTTATCAAAATATTATTATAAATGGCAAGAAATACTGGTTTAGCGCGCGGGGTAATAAGCGGAGCATGAGTAGAAAGAATGCATTCCATTTTACAGGTGTGTGGGTGGTTATCTAAATATTATTATAAATGGCAAGAAATACTGGTTTAGCGCGCGGGGGTAATAAGCGGAGCATTATATAAATAATGTAAACAGGGCCCAGCGTAGAATTGGAAGTTCTATATAAGACCGACTCTAATTCATGGGAATGGATGGGTTGGATTGAGAATTGGAAATTGGAGGGGTTTTCGGGCGAAACTAAAGAAGATACCACGTACTCCGGAGTTATGGAGGTAAGAAATGAGGACAGAATTGAGTTGGATGGTGTCAGTGATGCATGTTGTGAGGCGCGTGTAAGAGCTCGGACAGCATTCCAAAGTTGGGCAGCAGAAATGTGAGTGTTTAGGGATGAAATAGACGCTTTCCACTCCGCTCGTCTTTTAGAATTATAAATTTGCTTCGAATAAGCAATATGATGTTTTAAGCGCAGATAATGTTGGGGATTTACGTTTTTATGGTAAATTTGAAACAACGACGTGTTTGTATGAGTTGATGACATTCTTTGTCCCACCAATGTATACAGTATTAGGGACGCGGCGGCGAGGCATTAGCTAATTTATATGGGTGGAAAGTATTAATGTAATCATGCATAATGTTGAAAAGTGAAGACCATATTGGCTTATGACCGGACAGTAGACTGAGTTGAGTAATGAGATATTTGATGTATGTATTAGCGTCAAAATTTCGAAGTGATCGCACATTGCTAACACTTTCTGGGTCAACAGGTAATAGATGTGGTCGTTCGGGCCCATATGTAATGACACTCTGGAAATGATCACTGGAGTAGGTATCAGATAATGTACGCCACATGGTGACTGGAACCATAATACTACGACACAAAGTGAGATCTAAGGCGCTCGGGGAAGCTCCTGGTGGAGTTAGGCGTGTTGGTGAACCATCATTAAGTATGGATAGGTCATGTCGGTGGGACGCATTAAGTAAATGGAAACATTTGAGCGTGTCAGAAGTGCTTCCCCACATGGTATGATGAATGTTATAGTCTCCTAGGAACAGAATCTTCGACGTACTATCAAATTGGTGAAAGAATTGAGACCATCGTCTTTCAGAAATGAAGATATCGGGAGGGCAATAAATATGATTAATATGGAGGTCATGATGAGTATTACCTATTACGAAAGTATTCGGGATTTGGTTGTGATATGAAATGTTTGATAGGGCAAGTTGTTATGTACAAATATAGCCACAGCGTGATAACCCGGGCCATCACTACGATCGATATTATACCCGTTAATATTAAAGTCGTTATGAGAAGAAAACAAGGTTTCTTGTAATGCAACAATTTGAGGAGTGGTCTCTGTAATTCGTACTGTTTATTAACTACGCTCCTGGCGTTCCACTGAATGAGTATTATCATAGAAAGCAAGAATATTATATATACTATCTCGTAATTGGGGAGATGTAGTGTTTACAGTGCACTATGTCTTCTGGTATGAGCTATATCAAATTTGTTACTTTCATTGACCTGTCTCAGTCTCATCCTTGGATTTGACAATATGAAAGTGACTGAGGTATGAGTGATGCCAGTAATACCGTTCATTATGCAGCCAGTCCCTGTTATGAATGGTGTGAAAATATGCTCATAGGGTCGGTTGGCGCATGCATTTCAGTGGGCTTGGCTGACTGATATGTAATAGCAACGGTTGGGTCGGAGAGGAAAGCAACGGGAAACTACCTCACTCCTCATTTCCCTAGTACGCCTCTTCAGTGACGCCTAGGCTATTTATGACAGCTATTGGCGGAGCTGCAGAGGATCAAACCAGCCTTTGGTCTGAATACCCAACATACATACATCTCATAATTGATAGATTATATTGGAGAGTTGAGGCTTATCCCCCAGTATTTGGATGAGTAGTAGCAAGATTTTATGGATTTCATTTTGGAGATGGTATCTTTGGCGTTGTACAGGGTGACACGCTGGGGGTAGAGGGGCACTGTTTGGCATCTCACCTGCGCCTGACGTGGAAGGTTGGGGCTCAACGGGGCGTGTTGAATTAGGCTGAAAGAACGTGGGGTGAGATGGAGGCATTGATGGTGCTCTGAGGAGATTAATGTATCATTCTCTATGGTAACCAGGTGGGGAAGTAGGTCTGGAGATTTGCATAACTACCTGAGTGAATTTCCGTTCGCGGGAATTTTCTGCAAGAGGGCTGGATGCTCTCGAGTGGTGGAAAAATCTGGGGGTTATGAGCGGGGTAAAAAGCTGGGAGTGGAATTTTAGAGTTAGCTTCCGGAAACATGATGTTCTCTGTAACCATGATCTTCTTTAAAATAAGTTGATGCTTTTGCGCCGGGCAGTCTGGATAGCCAGTTGAATGGGCCCCTTGACAATGAGTGCATTTGCAGAAGTTTTCCGTGCACTCAGCTGTGGAGTGTTGTAACGAACAGTGTCCACATCTAGGCATCATACCTTTACAAATTTTTTCGGTGTGACCGTACCTTTGACATTTTTTTGCAAATGATTGGTACAATTATGAAGGGTTGTACGTCCAAACATGCTCTAAACAATGAGACCTGCTAGGGTAAATTTTGCGTACAGAAGACAAGTTTAATCGATCCTGCAGGTAGATAGTCAGTACGATTCTGTAGTACAACTTTACGAATCAGTAATCGAAACAGACTTTCAAAGTATTAGGTCGTGTTACGTACATGTAGTACCTGTTGAAGAGATGTTAAGTACAGAACAAACATGGCCAGCCGGACACCAGTGGGATCCGAACCCACAACCTCCCGATTTCGCGTCGGTTGCTCTACCAATTGAGCTATGGTGGCCTAGGCCATCTTTGTTCTGTTTGAAAGGATCTGAGCTACAGATCTGGCACTGCTGCTAGCACGCTCTTTTTTCTTATTTTTTGCCGTTAAAATGTCCAAAAGGAATTACCGGCCACCACTGATAGAGGCCATGATAAACGAAATGTTGGAAATTAATGGGGAGAATAGAGATCATAGTGAAGTAAGTTCTGCCGAAGGGGAATTCGTAAAAGACAGGAAATCATCTGGAATAAGTACTGCAAGCTTGAATGTACAGGGTTCGGGCCAAGCTGATGCGAATGTTCAGCAGTCGCGAAAAAGACAACACGTGTTCGATTCCAGTTTAAGTAGCGATCATGACAGTAACAGTGATGACAATAATACTGATTACAATCCAACCAGTCAACTTATACTGAAAATGGACAAAGAAGGTCCCGCTTTGATAAAAAATTCCATCGTGATGAAAAGGGAGAGTGTTTAGGGAAAACAAAAACGAGCAAAATATTTTTATTATTTTCTTATGACGAGATATGCCAGAACATAGCTGAACAGACAAATGATGTCCAGCAAGAAATCGCACATAAAACCCAGTTTAGTAAGATGAAACGAAGGAGTCGGGATCAAGACCGGGTTAGAACAAAGGACGAAATAAAGCTCCTTATGACCATACTGTTGCCGCAGGGGATTGTACAGAAACCTAAATTAGGACACTAAATATGTCTCGCAATAAGTTGTTCACTACGCCTATTTTCTATGAGTTGATACGTCGTCTGTGAGACAGTGAGCTGAGCGGATGTGCTGAGTGGAGCGCGGAACAATGGGTATCACGTTGACACAATATAGGATAGCGATCGGCAGATGGAACTGTATAAAGGGAAGCAGAATGGAAACAAGAATGGAGTTAAAGAGTGAAAAAAGGAAGATGGTGGCTACGTTACTGGTGGCAGCGGTGGTGATGGTGTTGCTGATAATAGGAGGAGTAGAGATTAATCCCGGCCCAGGTCCAGTAGGTTCCATTGGATGGGAAGAGTACGAGGCGATTAGAGAGATGATTAGAGAGGCTTGTCAGACGGAGCAAATAAAAGAAATGTTCCGAGAGTTATCCAGGGAATTTATGGACCTAAAATTGAGTATCAAAGAAGATGTAAAGAAGTTTGTGGAAGAGGAAGGGTGTAATAAAGATGAATTAGACCTATTGAAGCAGAAGGTAAGCAGACTGGAGTGGGACCTGAGAGAAACTAAGAGAGCAGTCGAGAAGAGTCTACAAGACAACGTAAGAAAAAATATCTTCATATACGGTGTCCAAAAAGAAGAAAGAGAGTCTAAAGTCGAACTAGTGTACAAAGTGGTAGAAGTTATCCAGAACAGGATGAAGATCAACTTCAGTGAAGTTGATATTGACGATGTACAGCGTGTGGGGAGAGTGAAAGGTAAGAGACCAATTAGAGTGAAATTACTATCGACACTGATGGCGGACATTGTAATAAGAAATTCGAGTAATCTGAAAGGAGAGAAAGTGTGGATAAAACGGGAGATGGACAGGGAAGCCATAGAGAAGAACAGAATTCTGAATAAACATTTAAGAGAGGCAAGAAAACAAGGTCTTAAGGCATATATTAGAGGGCAGCAGCTGGTGGTTGGAAACGGAAAGTGGAATCGAGTGTGGGGGGCGGGAAGGCTGAAAAAGCTTGATGAAGAACACCAACAGCAGCAGAACGTGTCCTTGGCAACAGTGGAAGTAGCAAGGAAGGTCAGTGAAAGGAGTGATATTACGGAAGTGAGCGAAGTCCACATCACATCAGGTGCGGGAAGTAGGGATGTGCTGAACAGCAGTGCCAGCAACCAGGTGGGCGGAAATGGAGAGTCCTTGAAGAGTCATCACAACACAGAGATAGAGGAAGCAAGTAATGTGCCACAACTGGTGAGGAGTACAGTGGATATTGTGAATGAAGGTAACAGTAGGCAGGGTAAGAATGCATCCTCTCCGAGTAAAAGGATCACTGAAAATAAAATGGAAAAAAGACAGGCGCTAAATAAGGAAAGATCATTAAGTTTGAAAGATCTCTGGGGAAAGAAAAAAGGCGTAGGTATGGAGAAAGGGAAGGATGACGGGAGAAAAGAGAACGAGGAGAGATCTGGAGAGGACTCACAGGGAAGAGTGACAAGGAGTAGAGGTGGAAATGGAGAAGCACAGGGGCAAAGAGTAGGAGGGAATAAATAACTAGAGATGGCGATAGGGTTGTGGAATATTGAGGGGTTGATGGGGAAAATAGGGAATAAAGAATTGGAGAAAACAGTAAAGGAGTATGAGATTATTGCCCTAGTAGAGACGTGGTTAGGAAAAGGGATAGAAATTGCATGGGATGGGTATAGAGTAGTCAACGTGATAAAAGAAAAAAGGGGGAGAATGGGAAGAAATCCGGGCGGGATAACAGTTTTAATAAAAAATGAGTTAGTAGAGAGAGTAGAGAGAATACAGAATGAGGTAGAAGGGGTGGTATGGCTGAGAATTAAAATGGGAAATGATGCGAAGGAGGCAATTTGCCTGGCTCTATTATACAACCACCCTAAAGACTCAACTTATGCTAATAAAACATTTTTTGAAGAACTGATTGAAGAAATAAACAAAATGAAAGGATTATATGTGGAAGATGGAATGATATTGTTAGGGGATTGGAATGCAAGAGTGAGTAATAGGGTACCCGATTATGGGAGAGAGGATAAGGAAGTGAGTGAGTACAGAAGAAATAGTAAAGACAAAGATATAAATAGCTATGGGGTAAGATTATTAGAGTTATGTGCTATAGAAAAATTATATATTTTAAATGGATGGATGAAGGGAGATAGTAATGGTGAGCTGACATTCATCTCATCGAAGGGCGGGAGTGTAGTAGATATAGGAGTTAGCACGGAAATAGCTCTAAAGAAGATAATAAGTTTTGAGGTGACAGAATGTGCGATAACAGAACATATGCCCATCAAGATAAAATTAAGGGGGGAGTATGATGGAGTGAAGAGAAGGGTAGGAAAAAGAGATAGGTATAAGGAGGGATGGAAGTACATTTGGAATGATACCACGATCGAGAGATTGAGAACAGAGTTAAAAGAGAGTGAAGAGAGTATAAGGATTGAAAGTGAAAGGAAGTTGGAAGGAGGGGAGGTGGATGAAGTTTTAAAACTAATAGAACGCCCAGTATGGAAGGTGGGTAAGAAAGTGAGAATAAGGGAAGAGATAGACAGAAACATAGGCGAGGGGTGGTTTGATGAAGAGTGTAAGAGGAAACGAATGGTTGTAATGACAGCTCTAGCGGACTTTAAGAAAGGAGGGGAACAAGGGAAAAGAGAGGAATATTGTAAAGTAAGAAGAGATTACAAGATGTTACTAAATGAGAAAAAAAAGTGTTGGAAAGAGGCGGAAGCTGAGAGAGTAAACAGGTATTGCAAAGAGAAAAGGTTTGATAGGGTTTGGGAAACTATAAATAAGATAAAGAGAACTAGATCGACAGGGGGAGGAACAATGATAACAGAAAATGAGTGGATAGGATATTTTGCAGAGCTTTTGGGTGAGAGGGGAGAAGGCCAGGAGGGTATGGAAAAGACGTATATTGTAAAGGAAGTACAAACAGGAGTACAGTTATTAGATGAGGAGATAACAAGCCAGGAAATAGTTAGAGCGTTAAGTAAAGTAAAAACCAAAACTGCGGGTGGGGCAAATGGTATTACTAACAGGATATGGAAGGAAGTAGGAGCAAATGAAGTAATGTTGAAAGTGATGGTGAAATTTTTTAACAAGATATGGGAAACGAATAAATTCCCTAGCGAGTGGAGAAAAGGAGTACTTTGTCCTATATATAAGAACAAAGGAAGTCGATGTGATCCAAACAACTATAGAGGAATAACACTCCTGGACTCGCTGTCAAAGGTATATACAGGAATTTTAGCTAATAGGATTATAAATTGGGCAGAGAAATTTGGAAGGATTTCGGACTATCAAAATGGATTTCGTAAAGAGAAAAATACTGTGGATAATATATGGATTTTGGATACTTTAATTACGAAGTATGTGAAAATAGCAGGGAAGAGATTATATGTAGCAGCAGTAGATTTAGAGAAAGCCTTCGATACAGTGAATAGAGAGGCGCTATTTACTAGATTAAGAGAGGTTGGGTTATCGATAAAAATGAGGATGGCAATAGAAGGAATATATGAGAAAGTATTGGTGATGATTAAACTAAAAGGGGGTGGGTTGAGTAAGTGTATGGAATCGAAAAGAGGTGTGAGGCAGGGTTGTAAGCTATCACCCATATTATTTCTACTGTTTATAAATAATATATTGGATAGACATGGAGGCGAGAGATGGCAATGCCCTTGGATTGGGAAGAGGGAGATACCGGGGCTGCTATTTGCAGACGATTTATTGATCTTGGCATTAACAGCAAAGGGGTTGCAGCAGGGACTAAATGAGATAGTGGAATATACTAGAAGATGGGCACTCAAGATAAATGTACGGAAGACGCAGATAATGATATGTAGGAAGAGGAAAGCCAAAAAAGAAAAGAAATTCTGGACAGTCGAGCAGCAAGAAATCAGACCAGAAAAAAAAATGGAGTATTTAGGAGTTATAATTAGTAGTAACGGCACGTGGGAAAATCAGATTAGAAGAGCCAGATATAAAGGGAGGGGAGCACTGGCAGTAGTGGGGATATTAGAGAATAAATTTCCGGATATAAAGTACAAAATACAGAGATTGGTGTTCCAATCAATGGTAAAAGGAAAAATGTTATATGGGGTAGAAATATGGGGATTAGAGGAAAATAGAAAAGAACTAAACCAGGTGGTGGCGAAATTTAGCAAGATTATTATGGGAGTACCAAACTGTACTGCAAATGTGGGGGCTAGATTAGTATGTAAAGAATCGATAGACACTACTATAGCCAAGAGGGTGATGAAGTATTGGATGAGATTGGAAGAAGGGAAGGGAGGGGATTTAGTACAAGACACATATAGGTTCCAGAAAAATATGGAGAACGAGAGGTATTGGGTAAATAAGTGCAAAAATAAATTACGAAAACTGGGGTTAGGAGATATAGGATATGAGAGGTGGAGAGAAAAGAAAGAATGGGTATGGAGAAGGGTTATAAGGAGAGTTGCCGATATAGAGAATCAGAGTTTAATAATGGAATGTAGAGAAAGAGCCTCACTATCAGTATTTAATAAATTGTTAGAAATCATGAACCCGAAAATCGAAGTGGAGGACCGGAAGGGCAAGAGAGGTCTATACTGGTGGGTTTTTGGGACTCCTACAAACAGGGGTTGGATAGGTACAGAAAATGCAGGTAGATGTATTCTGTGTGGAGAAAAATGGTCGGACCTACATATATTCATCGAATGTAGGGAGTTAGAAGAGTTGAAAAAGAAAGTGTTGAGTAAAAAAGAGATAGAAAAAGTAGAAAGAATTGAAAAGATGACGGTTTGGCTGGCCAGAGAATGGGGAAGAGGAACAAATATTTCGAAATATTTAAATATGGTTAGAATGAGATTTATAAAGAAACTAAGAGAATAAGGGGTAAAAGAGGGTTACAGAGGAAGGAGAGGAAGGAGGTAGACGAAACTGCTAGGTTATATAAAAATTGAAGACAATAAGAGGAGTTTGAAGTACAATCTGATTGTATGATGAAAAGAAGATTTGTATATATTTGGAGAGGATTGCATGTGTGAGAGAACGGAGGTGGTAGTTAATGTTAGAAAAAAAAATGAAAAAGAAAAAAAAAAAGAATAATAAAGCAACGAGGGATGTGAGTAAGAGGTACTGTTGGACTGTTTAGAAACGGAAATAAGCGGAAGAAAGAGAAGGAATAAGGGAAAGTCAGGTTTGATTGTTGGCAATTCGATGGTCTAAGATTTAAGTTAATAAAAAAAAAAAAAAAAAAAAATCAGAGAGTAGTTTTTTTTAGTTTTAGTGTAAGACTCGTAGGAGCTATAGAATTGTCAACAAATACATTTGTAAACAGTGATAGAATATGAATGATAGGGTTAGTGGACAAGAAAAGGTGTTTGGATAACATAATAGTAGATAATTTTAAACTCTGGCTTAAAAATTTTAATAAGTAATGAGTGGTCGTGAGGAAAAGGAACTGTTGGACTGTTTAGAGATGGAAAGGACTGATAAGTGATGTGAGGAAGCAAGGAAAAGACAGATTTGTTTTGTGGCATTTCCGAGATTTAATATGTAAGTTAAACTATTTTTTTTTTTTAATGCAATTAGCTAGTAGTTTTAGTCTAAGAGACGAAAGAATAAGAAAGAAAAGCGATGAGCAAGGAACTGGAAATTGTCAACAAGTGCGTTTGTATATAGTGTATAAATATTAACTATACGGTATAGTGGAAAGTAATTAGTAGTTAGCGAATAAGTATTATAAGAGAGATGGACAGAGGCTAGGAAGAGTAAGAGGGGAAGATTGGGGATGGAAGGGGGGAGGGGTATAAGAGACAGACGGGTGGGATGGTACAGTCCCATCCCTAGGTGAAAGAGGAAACATGTCCGCTCACAGAATAACAAGTGAATCAAGATGGCGGCAGTAAGACGACACGATTATAGGCGGAGCAGTAGATGAATACGTGACGGATCGTATGATGGATCGGAAACCGCCTCTACGATTCGCCACGTAAGATGAGGAGAGAAGTATGAGTTATAGGTGGGGGTAATATCTAACCCGGGAGGAGTGGCTGAGCGGCCAGGGCGGGATGGCTCTCTCCTCACAGGGAATGCCGCACGCAGCCGTGGTCTTTATTTTATTTTATTTTTGTTTAGTTAGCTGTAGAGAGTAGATAGGGGATGCCCTTACATGCGGAGGAGTTCCTCGCATACCAGAGGCATCTCAATAGTTTTAGACAAGTTGGTGCAGTGTTGGGCTGGATTCCGCAGACATTGACACCACTAAATAAGTAGAGTAGATAGTAACTGTATATTAGTTTGTGCGGTTTTTCTTTTGGGTTCTTAGTTAATAGTTTTAGTGTAGTAGTTAGAGCTTTATATTATATATAATAGTATGTTAGTTTATATTGTTTTGTTTTGTTTGGTTTATATTGTTTTGTTTGGTTTTTGGGTTCATGTGTATTTTATGCTCTTTATTGTCTGTAACCGATGGTACAAACTAGGGTGGCAATAAAGAGTTATCTATCTATGAGTTGATAACACAGAAGAGATTTTTTCTCGCCGGGCCGAGTGGCCCAGACGGTTGAGGCGCTGGCCGGCCTTCTGACACCAACTGGGCAGGTTCGAATCTGGCTCAGACCGGTGATATTTGAAGGTATCGTACTCAAACACGTCAGCCTCTTGTCAGTAGATTTACCGGCATTTAAAGAATTCCTGCGGGACTAAATTTCGGCACATCAGTGTTTCTGAAAGCCGTGAAAGTAGTTAGTGCGACGTAAAGCCAATATGATGATGATGATGATGATTATTGTTATTATTATTATTATTATTATTATTATTGTACCGGGCGGTACACCTCTACTCTGTTTATTTAAAAGTTGCGCCAGTTGAAACTCCTCTTCTGGAGGAAGGTTGAACTTTATCTATTCTATTGATTCTCTACTTTCTCAGAAGATGTCACCACGTGGAAAATTTTGAGTTTTTGAACTGTGTCACTTTCGATGTACTTTTGTTTTGCTTGTATTAAGAAGTGTGAACTTTCTCTTCTAGAGGACACTACTGAAGATCAACAATAGTACAACCTAGTGCAGAGTCAAAGAACTATTTTGTTGGAGAAAATTTAATTTCAGGAGTTTGTTCTTTGTTAAATTTATTTCTATCATTGTTTAAGTTGGCAATATTTACCCCTTTCTTCCCCTTGCTTTGAATGTATCCAATCACGAATTTCTTCAATGAATTTCTGGCCAATCAGGGGTATCTTCCCCCAACTTGTATCTGTTGCGGGGTCCTACCCAATAAAATCTTTGTGGGAGGGTGTTTTCTTTCCCCTAACGCCTAGAATTCTCTGCGAGAGTATTTAAACTGCTGATTTTAGGGTCTCCGGGCCACTTCTGTTCCATCTTTCAGTGTATTAAGTTCATTGCAGGAGGCGGGAAGCGCCTCTTTCCTCGGCAGCGATCTACTACCAGGTAATGGCCTATTAATATCTTCTTTTCTTGCTAGGTCGGCAGTTTAACTCTCGCGGCGGGTTCGAAGCGTTTTCCATCATGTAACCTTTTCCTAAAATGTAACTACTCTTTTCTTCTTTTCTTGTAAAGTTACATATTGGGATAGAGAGTGCTAACCCTCTCGAGCTCCCACTCACATTCGTTTTGAGGTGAACTTATTTTCTCAAACTTTTCTTCGTTTATGTAATGTAAAGTGTTCTTCTCTAAGTCACCTCTGTAGTATGGGATGAGCCCTTGCGTTAGTGGCCCAGAGCCAGATTAGGTTTTAAAAGCAAAGTGTATTAGGAGTGCAAGTTCGCCTCCTCTCAAGTTGTATTTTAGAGGTCATGTATTAATCTTTTCTCACCTAATAGACCTCAGTAGGTTGGGTATTTTACCCCTGTGTATATGTCCTTTGAGGACAACTTGAAAGTTGAGTTTGGTGTGGTCTGGGAGAGGCTTAACTTTAAGAGCGAGTGGCTCTTTTCTAAAACTGAGAGTTGTATGCCTCGAGGAGGCTTTGCTGTGTAATTTGGAGCTTGGGCTCCAGGGTTTGAGTGGGGTCTTCTGCCCCTTTTGTTGAAATTGGTATATCGTAAAGTTGAGCTAGTTGCTCAAGAATTGTGTTTTCAGGGCTCGAAGCCCAAACTCTTTAATCCCTGTAATTGTACATTTCAAGTTGTATTTCGGCTACTAAGTACCTGTTCTATTTGTTGTTACCTAATTTTGAAAAGAAAATATAACCTTGTTAAATTTTAAAATTTAATTTCTCTTTAGTAGCTTGAGACCTATTCACCACCCAGCACCTTCTTTCATGCTTAACTACCACAAAAACAACGGTAACAAGTGGTAGCAGAGCGTGGTTGAATGGGTCTCAATTTAGCCCCTTTTGACGGCTAAACATTGCTTTGATTCGAATTCTAACAATTTTCTCAGTTGCTGGAATTTTTTGAGTTTTTCAAAATTGTTCTGTCATCATGCCCGGCCCTCGCGATGTTCTCCTCCTTAACTACTTGCGCAAAGAGGAGTTGATATATGAGTTAACTATCAGAAACGTTCAATCTGGAGGCACGGTTGCAATAGACACTAACAAGCTTAGAGAGTCCCTTGATTTGCCCATTTCCATCCCCAATTTGGGAGAGAAAGAAATTGACGACTCTCTTTCCACGATTGTCGAGAATATTACTGGGCTAGCATCGGTAGTCAGCTTTTTTGATGAAAACGATCCATCTCCTAATCAAATTAAGCGTGTGCAAGGCAGGCTGTATCACTTTGCAAATAGAGTTAATGATCTATTGTCTCTAAAGGTGAATGACGTTCAGAGGAAGCAAGCTAATACGCTCCTTGAAACTATTTCTGAATTGTCTAGTAAGGTCACTCAATTGCTAACCGGCGAAGCTCCTCCCAAAACTGATCAACCCGCCACGGTGAATGTAGGTAACGAGGAAGAGCCTCCTCAGGGAGAAGTCAATAGGATAACCGTTGCTGCTCAAACTATCTCTGCCCCATCGAACAACGAATCTGAACGCCGTGCGTCATTGAGTAAAATCCGCTCTGAATTAACTTCTTTGCCCTTGAAACCTTTAACGACTATGTCACCTGGGTTCAGCAGCTTGCCTCATCCATTGGCAATGTTGCTTAGAGGTATCTCTAAGTTTTCCGTCAACACCACCAGTGACGTAATTTCATTTTTAAGATTTCTAGTGGAATTTCAGGATCATGCCCTTGTGTTTTCTCTTTCCCCATGTCAAATTTTGCAAATTATCTATCCTTATGCTATTGGTGTTCTATCTGACAAAATAGTTAGAGCCATTGCCGAGCAATCTTCTATTGAGGATTTCCACGCCCATTTGCTAGCTAACTTCATCCCGGCTAGGGCCAGGTCCTCCCTTATTCAGAAATACTATTATCGGGTACAGCGCTTGGATGAAAACCTGGCAGACTTCATCCAAGATATTAAGTTTTATACTAGGGTGTTTGCTCTCCACTTCCCTGAGGATCAGATCGTGCAAGCTATTGTTGAAGGGATTTCACCACCCTACAGGTCATATTTGTGTTTCGCGGCGTGCCCGCAAACCTTCTCTGAACTGGAAGCATTAGCCGTCTCTGCGGAAGGAGTTAGGTATGCCGATTCCTTGCGTGTGGCGAAAGAACCCCCGCCTTCCTTTAGTAACACTCGGCCTCCACCTCGCCGACCAGTCAATCCCCGTAAATGTTATGCTTGTGGGTCGCCTGACCATCTGCGGAATAAGTGTCCTCTGATCAAGTCAAGTGGGACAAGGAATGAAGTAGGGTCATCACAAGGCTGTTTTAAGTGTGGGGCCTTCTCACATATCGCCAAGAATTGCCCAAACTCAAATAGCACCCCCTCCTGCTCAACTTCTGGTGCAAATTCCAGCTATTCCAATAATAAAAAGTGACTAGTGGCGTCGGCTGAGCCGACTAATCCATCTTCCCGAGACTTAGCCCCTAGTAAACAGGTTGTAAATGCAGAGAACGACCAGCCTTCAAATTCATCTTTCGAATGCCCTAAAGAGTGTCTTAGGATTGCGGCGGATACCCCCGCACCTGTTCCTTTTCTTAAGATTGAGTTAAATAACGAGCCTATAACAGCTCTCTTAGATTCAGGCAGTGTTTGTTCCATTATTTCGGCTGATTGGTATTCTAAATTGAAATCTGTTTGTAAGCTCTCTGACTATGTCTCTTCTCCTGTTCAATATGTTTCGGCTAATTCATCTCCATTAGAAATTCTAGGTTCCATACATGTCAAAATTCGGGTCTTTAAGTTTACATGGAAGATCAAATTGTTTGTGGCCAAGCGTTTGTCTTGCCCCATCATATTGGGAGCGGACTTCATTTCTCACACTGGTCTTGTGCTCGATCTCCAGAGTAGGTCGTGCATATTCAAATTTGCGTCCAATTGTAGAATTCCCTTGTTAAAGTGTAATTCTGTATCATGTTCATCTATTTCGCCTACCCAGGATGAGATGTTGTTAGACCTTAGACATCTACCTGAGGAGCAGGCTGATAGTATTCGGAAACTGTGTCAGTCGTTTCCCGAGGTGTTCTCTGATACTCTTGGTGTTACTGACCTTATTGAATACAAAATTGAGGTTACGGATTCGATTCCTGTCCGTTTTCCACCGTATAGGCTATCTCCACCTAAAATGAAGGCTCTGAAAGAAATCATCGATCAGATGTTGAAGGATGGTATTATTAGGCCCTCTAAGTCAGCATATTCTTCGCCTATTTTTCTAGTCCCGAAACCCCAAGGAGGCTTCAGGCCTGTCATTGATTACAGGGCTCTCAATCGGAAGGTGGTGTTGCAATCTGTGCCCCTTCCCGACCTTCATTCTTGCTTTTCATGGTTTCGAAAGGCCAAGTTCTTCACTATCTTGGACTTGAATCAGGCCTATAATCAAATTCCCCTTGCCGAGGAGTCTAAACATCTTACAGCGTTTGCCACGGACTGGAACTTATACGAATACAACCGCGTGCCTTTCGGGCTCCCCACGGGGGCAGCTGTGCTCACTAGGCTACTAGATAGGGTCTTCTCCGACATCAAATTTGAGTACTTATATCACTACTTGGATGATGTCGTCGTATTTTCCGAGACTTTTGAAGAACATCTAGATCATCTGCGAGAAGTTCTGAATCGCCTTCGTAAGGCTGGGTTAACTGTCAAGTTGTCCAAGGTTGCCTTTGCTAAGCCCTCTATGTCATTCCTAGGGCATATTGTGTCACCCGATGGGGTAGCTGTCGATCATTCTAGAACACAGGCCATCCGTGATTTTAAACCTCCTAAGGACATCAAAGGTATCGCTAGATTCATTGGTATGGTGAATTTCTTCAGGAAGTTTATTCCTAACTTCGCTAATAGAGCGGCGCCCTTAAACCTTCTTCGTAGGAAAGGCATCAAATTCGAGTGGGGACCTTCTCAACAAGCCGCTTTCGAAGATCTTAAATTAGCTCTCTGTAATGCCCCTGTACTTGCTATGCCTGATTTCTCGAAGAAATTCATCGTCCAAACGGACGCGTCGTCGTCAGCTGTAGCTGCAGTCCTTCTTCAAGAGACTGAACTAGGGAGGCGTCCCATCGCCTATGCATCTAGGACTCTATCGGTTCAAGAAGCCAAGTATTCCATCTATGAGCTCGAAGGGTTGGCAGTCTTATTCGCCTTAGAAAAGTTCCGTCTCTATCTGGAACATGTCAAATTCGACCTGGAGACAGATAATCAAGCCTTAAGCTGGGTCTTAGGTAGGCCGCGTCGTACTGGTCGTATAGCCCGTTGGGCCATCCGTATTTCTGCCTTCCAATTTGATGTACGACATATCAGAGGTACCGAAAATGTTGTTGCTGATGGACTCAGCCGTATGTTTCATAACGACGTCGAGACCCACGAACAGGTCGATAGTTCATCACCTTCCGAGTCCATACTATCTGGTGTTAATGCCATCTTAACAGGTGCTCCCATGCTTTTTAGGGATATTGAGAAATACCAACGTGAAGATCCGACGCTGGCTCCTATAATGGAAACCCTTTCTTCTGGGGAACATGTTGTCCCTTATGTTCTGAGGAATGGTGTTCTATGTTGCCCTTCGAGGCATGATAAGTTGATGAAAGTTGTCGTTCCAGCTGTTCTCGTGCCTATGATCTTCAAATACTATCATGAGACCCCATTGGGGGGGCATCTTGGAATCTTTAAAACCCGTGAAAAGATTCGTGAAAGGTTCATCTGGAAAGGTATGGACGGTGAAATTCGTGAACTTGTAAAAGCTTGTAAATCTTGTTTGATCAGTAAACCCACCATGTCCACTAAAGTAGGCCTTTTGTCTTCTCATCAAGCGTCGCGCCCCATGGAACGCCTGTATATCGATTATGTGGGACCCTTCCCCCAGTCAAAGGGTAATACCAACAAGTTCATCTTTGTGTGTGTAGATGGTTTTACAAGATTTTCCTGGTTATTTCCGACTAAGCTGGCTACCGCTCAGTCCACCATTACTTGCCTAAATTCTATTTTTGCTTCTTTTGGTCCGTGCCAATACATTGTATCTGATAATGCTAAAGCTTTTACATCAAATCTGTTTCGTAAATTCTGTTTTGACTTGTCCATCTCTCATGTAACTACATCTGCTTATTACCCTCAACCATCTCTGGCTGAACGGGTTAACCGCAATCTCAGGTCCGCACTTATTGCCTATCATCATGAAGATCATTCTAGGTGGGACACGTCCCTGCATTGGTTAGCTTTTGCTTTGAATTCGGCGGTTCATGAATCTCACAAATTTACTCCAGCTTCTTTGATGTTTAAGTTCGTTCCCAACACGCCGCTCTCTAACCTCTGGTCTCTGAATGACATTCTGCCCGAGACAATAGATCCGGACAACATTAAAGATCTTTGGAAGAAGGCTAAAGCTAATCTTAAAGTGTCTCATGAAAAGGTTAGGGAAAGGTATGATCGTGGACGGAGACCCACCACGTTGAAGGTAGGTGACCAGGTTATGGTCAAAAATTTTGTTCCCGCGGGCAAGCTTGCCCCCAGATTTCATGGGCCTTGTATCATTCTCGATTTTCTTACGCCGGTTACCTTATTGCTAAGTAATCCAGCCACCGAGAGGATATTTAGAGTTCACCTGTCCCAGGTGAAACCGGTGTAATTTCTGTGTTAACTTGCTCCATATTATTTTGAAAGGATATGAAGGTTATATTTTTTTTTGAGTTTCACTTTTAAGGCATTCTGCCCCTTCTGTAATATTTTGGTTTTAGATGTAAGCCTTATGTAAAACCTGCCCCGACCCGTTAAACTGCCATCCTGTTCTTGCCACGGCCATTACCACGCTCCCGTCTCCTGCTCCACTCTACACAGTGGCTTAATGAATACCATGAATATCTGCACGCCGCTGGCCCCTCACTCTCTCTACAAGCCTGTACCCTCAAAGAAAATAATTGTCCAACACAATTCTGCCGCCTAGCTTTAATGTTTCAGCGCCCCCGCAGCCGCGCAGCGCCGTGCAGCGACTGGGGAGGGGGATGGGCCCCCTCCTCTCCAGCGAGGACGACATGTGCACGGCGAGCCGGAGCTCACCTCCCGGCCAAGGCTGATGTGCGGCGCACGACCTGCTACATGCCCGCAGCCTGTATCTGTTCACCGCGGGCGCGGCGTACTTCAACACCTCTGCTCCCCTCATAGTGCGGGCGAGCGGTATCTCAGGGTACTTGAGGGGTCCGAGCGGCCTCCGTTGGACGCAAGCTGCAACGGCCGGTCTGGCCATCCGACTCAATCTACATCAACTACATGGACAGTCACCATAAGCAATAATTACATTTGGGAATTTAACAACAATATTTGGTGGACATTGCAAAACTTTTCTTCACTTTTAAGCATTAAAGGTTTATCTTCAGAAATTCAACTACTACAACAGAAAAACTTTACTGCACCGGCAACAACAAAATTTTGAAATTGCAACCAAATTACTAAAATCTTATAAATGCTTCCGCAATTAATCTTAATATCAACATCAAAACTTGGACCTTATTTTGGAAACAAAGTTTATGTTCTTCTGTGTTACCCCTTGGAGGAACTTTTGGGGGGGGGGGAGGTCTGTACCGGGCGGTACACCTCTACTCTGTTTATTTAAAAGTTGCGCCAGTTGAAACTCCTCTTCTGGAGGAAGGTTGAACTTTATCTATTCTATTGATTCTCTACTTTCTCAGAAGATGTCACCACGTGGAAAATTTTGAGTTTTTGAACTGTGTCACTTTCGATGTACTTTTGTTTTGCTTGTATTAAGAAGTGTGAACTTTCTCTTCTAGAGGACACTACTGAAGATCAACAATAGTACAACCTAGTGCAGAGTCAAAGAACTATTTTGTTGGAGAAAATTTAATTTCAGGAGTTTGTTCTTTGTTAAATTTATTTCTATCATTGTTTAAGTTGGCAATATTTACCCCTTTCTTCCCCTTGCTTTGAATGTATCCAATCACGAATTTCTTCAATGAATTTCTGGCCAATCAGGGGTATCTTCCCCCAACTTGTATCTGTTGCGGGGTCCTACCCAATAAAATCTTTGTGGGAGGGTGTTTTCTTTCCCCTAACGCCTAGAATTCTCTGCGAGAGTATTTAAACTGCTGATTTTAGGGTCTCCGGGCCACTTCTGTTCCATCTTTCAGTGTATTAAGTTCATTGCAGGAGGCGGGAAGCGCCTCTTTCCTCGGCAGCGATCTACTACCAGGTAATGGCCTATTAATATCTTCTTTTCTTGCTAGGTCGGCAGTTTAACTCTCGCGGCGGGTTCGAAGCGTTTTCCATCATGTAACCTTTTCCTAAAATGTAACTACTCTTTTCTTCTTTTCTTGTAAAGTTACATATTGGGATAGAGAGTGCTAACCCTCTCGAGCTCCCACTCACATTCGTTTTGAGGTGAACTTATTTTCTCAAACTTTTCTTCGTTTATGTAATGTAAAGTGTTCTTCTCTAAGTCACCTCTGTAGTATGGGATGAGCCCTTGCGTTAGTGGCCCAGAGCCAGATTAGGTTTTAAAAGCAAAGTGTATTAGGAGTGCAAGTTCGCCTCCTCTCAAGTTGTATTTTAGAGGTCATGTATTAATCTTTTCTCACCTAATAGACCTCAGTAGGTTGGGTATTTTACCCCTGTGTATATGTCCTTTGAGGACAACTTGAAAGTTGAGTTTGGTGTGGTCTGGGAGAGGCTTAACTTTAAGAGCGAGTGGCTCTTTTCTAAAACTGAGAGTTGTATGCCTCGAGGAGGCTTTGCTGTGTAATTTGGAGCTTGGGCTCCAGGGTTTGAGTGGGGTCTTCTGCCCCTTTTGTTGAAATTGGTATATCGTAAAGTTGAGCTAGTTGCTCAAGAATTGTGTTTTCAGGGCTCGAAGCCCAAACTCTTTAATCCCTGTAATTGTACATTTCAAGTTGTATTTCGGCTACTAAGTACCTGTTCTATTTGTTGTTACCTAATTTTGAAAAGAAAATATAACCTTGTTAAATTTTAAAATTTAATTTCTCTTTAGTAGCTTGAGACCTATTCACCACCCAGCACCTTCTTTCATGCTTAACTACCACAAAAACAACGGTAACAATTATTATTATTATTATTATTATTATTATTATTATTATTATTATTATTATTATTATTATTATTATTATTATATCTCACAATGAGGTGAATAATGGACAAATTCCTCCCAAAATGTACAAGATAAATCCAGTATTTGACCATCTGTTGGCAACATTTTCCGAATCTTATACCCCCGACGGCAAGGTGTCAATTTATGTGAACCATCCATACATACCGAGAAAACGATCGCGTTTCGGAATGGAATCATACAAATTATGCGAAGCTGAGACAGTTTATATAACATGATCTGTTTCCGTGTGTATCATAATGAAGAGCGGTAAAAGGAATAGCACGGTGGAGACTGTAAGTACTGTAAATATTACCTGTAGTGCAGAGTAATACACTGAATGACAGAGCAAATGCAACACCAAGAAGCAGTGGTCAGAACTTTATGCCAATTGCAGGGTAGACTGACGTCACTGAGGTATGCTCATGATGTGAAATGCGCCGCTGTGCTGCGCACGTAGCGAACGATAAATGGGACACGGCGTTGGCGAATGGCCCACTTCGTACCGTGATTTCTCAGCCGACAGTCATTGTAGAACGTGTTGTCGTGTGCCACAGGACACGTGTATAGCTAAGAATGCCAGGCCGCCGTCAACGGAGGCATTTCCAGCAGACAGACGACTTTACGAGGGGTATGGTGATCGGGCTGAGAAGGGCAGGTTGGTCGCTTCGTCAAATCGCAGCCGATACCCATAGGGATGTGTCCACGGTGCAGCGCCTATGGCGAAGATGGTTGGCGCAGGGACATGTGGCACGTGCGAGGGGTCCAGGCGCAGCCCGAGTGACGTCAGCACGCGTCAGCACGCGAGGATCGGCGCATCAGCCGCCAAGCGGTGGCAGCCCCGCACGCCACGCCAACCGCCATTCTTCAGCATGTGCAAGACACCCTGGCTGTTTCAATATCGACCAGAACAATTTCCCGTCGATTGGGTGAAGGAGGCCTGCACTCCCGGCGTCCGCTCAGAAGACTACCATTGACTCCACAGCATAGACGTGCACGCCTGGCATGGTGCCGGGCTAGAGCGACTTGGATGAGGGAATGGCGGAACGTCGTGTTCTCCGATGAGTCACGCTTCTGTTCTGTCAGTGATAGTCACCGCAGACGAGTGTGGCGTCGGCGTGGAGAAAGGTCAAATCCGGCAGTAACTGTGGAGCGCCCTACCGCTAGACAACGCGGCATCATGGTTTGGGGCGCTATTGCGTATGATTCCACGTCACCTCTAGTGCGTATTCAAGGCACGTTAAATGCCCACCGCTACGTCCAGCATGTGCTGCGGCCGGTGGCACTCCCGTACCTTCAGGGGCTGTCCAATGCTCTGTTTCAGCAGGATAATGCCCGCCCACACACTGCTCGCATCTCCCAACAGGCTCTACGAGGTGTACAGATGCTTCCGTGCCAGCGTACTCTCCGGATCTCTCACCAATCGAACACGTGTGGGATCTCATTGGACGCCGTTTGCAAACTCTGCCCCAGCCTCGTACGGACGACCAACTGTGGCAAATGGTTGACAGAGAATGGAGAACCATCCCTCAGGACACCATCCGCACTCTTATTGACTCTGTACCTCGACGTGTTTCTGCGTGCATCGCCGCTCGCGGTGGTCCTACATCCTACTGAGTCGATGCCGTGTGCATTGTGTAACCTGCATATCGGTTTGAAATAAACATCAATTATTCGTCCGTGCCGTCTCTGTTTTTTCCCCAACTTTCATCCCTTTCGAACCACTCCTTCTTGGTGTTGCATTTGCTCTGTCAGTCAGTGTATATACCATGTGTGTAGGTATATAAACTTGATCCCTCAAAAGCGCTAACCAACATAACAGAAAATTTCGTGAGTATTATAATTTATTCCATTGTAAATCTGTTATGTATGTACATGTAAACTTTGTAAAGCTACAAATTACATTTATACGGAAACATTTATTTCCAGGCAGAGATTGTTAGTAAACTGCCTAAACAATTAAGATAAAAGTTACTGTATAAACGAAAACCAGAGCTTTGCCATTTTGAAGAAGCAACATCGATGTAACAGTGTGAAAGCACTTGGTAAGTTCTTGCACAAAGTATTGCTAAATTAACATAATAGGATTTTTCAACAATTAAATACATTATATTCAAGTGAATATTTCTCTTAGGCCGCTTCAATAGTTCATTTAAGTCTAAGATTGTTTTTAATCAAGTAACTGAATATTTTCTTCAATCAGGGAAAATGCTCCCCACCTGGGAGTGAGCCGGTGTGTACAGGGCTCCCCGATTAACTCAAACAGTACGTATCGCCACATTTCTAACGCCTTAAACCTAACCGGCAATAGACACCTAGACCCGAAGGTGATTATAGAGAGCCTTCCGGAATTCCACGGGCGACTGGAAGAGAACCCAACTAGCTTCATCGAGGGATCGGTCAGTCTGTTAGGAAGGACAAATCTACCAGAGGACATCTTCGTGCAACTCATCACACCGCTATTAAAGGGGCAAGCCGCTACTTGGTGGAATAACTTGAAGGGTTTAAATTAAACTGGACGGACCTCAAGAGGTAAGTCCTCGCTAGGTTTAATTCCGAGGGGTGAAGAGCTCCGTGAAAAGGAAGCTACCGTACTGAGGCACAACACACTGGTACGAGAGCTGGCGCCATCGTCCTACAGAAGTACCAACTCTTCAAGCGTCAGATTGTGAGTGAAAGTATCACAACCAACATCCTTTGATGATCTACGCATAACCATGGCCCAGCTGGAGGAGGAGCACATCAGCAAAACTACGGAAGAGACCAGCGCAGTTAGGAAGTGCTACCAGTGTGAAAGAACGGGACACCTGAAGAACAAGTGCCCAGACTTGACGTCGGAAAACTAGGTCCGGCCCATTCTGGTTTGAGGGGGATGGGACCAGGAACAGGAATGCACTTCAAGACCTGACAGACGAGCAACCCTGATCAAGTAGGAGAGGGATTGCTAAGATTGTGAGTAGAACAGGCCAACCCCGCCAAGCTATCATCTCCAGGACTAGCAACGAGAGTGTTTCAGCCATACTCGACAGCCAAGCAAGCCATTCATTCCTCAACAGGACAGTTGCCAGATTACTACCGCCTATGGAGTCTCACCATCTCGGAAGAGTAGTGAGAGCAGCGAACGGGTAGTACCAGAATGAAGACCCAATTCCATATTCCTTACTCCCGGCTTTCTCTCACCCAAAGGTCCCTTTCTGTACGTACCTACCGTATTCCAGCAATGTTTAATACATTATCTATCAACAAGAACCTAGACATCTTCGTAACATTTCCTTCCTTCTGTCATGATATTTCTCATATAACTTAATTTTCCTTTTTGTTCTTTCTTGTTCTGCTCCTGTATTTACTGTAAATGTATTTTTCTTTGTTAATGCCGTTGTTTATGTAAATATGTATTATATATGATTGTGCAGTTTTTATTGTGTATATTTGTGTCCTTTGTAAATATTTATATATTTTTAATTTTAGATTCATATCTATTTTACATAGCACTGATCTTTGTAATTCGGCGTTATGCTATTGCTGATCCTAAATAAATAAATAAATAAATAAATAAATAAATAAATAAATAAATAAATAAATAAATAAATAAATAAATAAATAAATAAATAAATAAATAAATATGAGACAGTATTAAGTAGTGTGAGCCTCCCTTCATAACCTTTTTGGACTGGTCTTGTACCATGGGAAATTTGTGTCAATCGGCTTTTCGCCAATATACCTTTTTAAGTTACTGTATGCAGCGCGCCATCGTTCTGGCTTCGTGTATGGCTGCGCATAACTGCGCATGCGTCCGCCTGCTACCAAGGAGACTTGCCTCCACCTCGCTTCCTGACGCGAGAGTTAGTTCGCTTCTGGCAGCCATCATGGACGGGAGTGTGAGTGTGTGTTACGCCATGCAGTGGTGGATTATCTTAAAACCACCGTAAATATCTGATTAACAGGGATATATCCCTGTTGGACTAGTTGGAGACCTCCTACCATTTGCTTGGATTATATTTTTGCAACTATATTTCTCCTGGATTCTTGCTAACAAGGTCTTGTTTGCTGGCCTCGTGGCGGCTTTCTTCTTCAACAATGGCCAGGTTTGGATTTCTCAAAATTTCTTCACCACCAAAGGTATGTACCATTGTTTGAAACATCTTAAGCGCCGTCCAGAAGAGGATTTTGGTATTTTCGACGATTTCAGGAAATATGATAATAATAATAATAATAATAATAATAATAATAATAATAATAATAATAATAATAATAATAATAATAACGATTTGAACTTCGTCGTTAAATTGGTACTTATTGGCGTGTGCGGTTATGAAAGTCTGAAAATCAGTTTCGGTAACTAATCACACTAACGTGGAAGGTCCACAGTGAACTGAATTGGGATATTTAATTTAAAATTAAAATAAAAGTTTTTTTTGCACCTTAAATTGTAACTTTCCTTGCGAACCAAGGTACAGTCTCCAAGATAGCGGGCTTAGCTTTCCTTGGGGTTTCTGTTTGCATTCCTGTGATTTGTTTTCTCCTTTGTTGGGTATGTTTTCTTTCCCCCCTGGGGTTTTCTGTGAATTAATTTCTCTAGCCTGTTTTCCTCCTTGTTTTTTTGGAGGCGTTGCTTTTGTTTGGTTGTTACCTTGGCAACGGTTTTGTGTGGGTAATTGTTGTCGGGATTTTGATGTTGTAGTCAGGCGCATGGATCCTGTGTGGATCTTGAATTATATATTTCTGTGTTGTGTGTATCGTTTGCTGTTTTTACAACTTCATTAATTAATTTTGGCCACCCTTTAATGTTGTTTTACCTTTTCTTGGTCCGGGTGGTTGTGTAATTTCTATGTAAAATTTCTATATATCTTGGAAACTGTCCTTGGTGGAAATTTAACGAATTAATTATGGTAATCATGAGAAGCGGCCGCGCTGACCATCAATTTAACTGAAAACCTTGTTAACTGAGTATGGTATTTTAATTAATTAATTATCCGTGATCGATCACATATTATTTTAACCTTATTCAAGCTAGTATCAATGTAAGGAGGTCGACTTGTTTGCTGTTGTTTTCAAATCACATTAAGGTACGGAGGTCAACCCTTTCTTTTCTTATTTCGTTGTTTTCATAATAATTACAACTTATTATTTGTTAAAGAATATCTACTTTTCTTAATTGTTGATTACTAATGTGTTAATTATTTCCAAACTATACCAGGTATTTTCTGATTAATTTTATTATCTTTAACTGTTATTTACATTTCACCCTTTTCAACTTTACGTTGGATTTATTTACTGATTATGGTTTTTCCTCTTAAAATAAACCTAGGTTTTCTCAGCTTAAAGATTTAATTTGTTACCTCCAATTTACTTTTCAATTAAAGTTCTTTGATTCCATTAAAGTGTTGGTTTTCATTCGCCACGTTCGGTGGAGAACTGTCACCAATTTTCTTGAGTATTAGCTTCCACGGCCTTAAGTCGTCTTCCTCCGCTGCTTTCGGTAAGTGTGGTAACTTCATCCTTTGGGTAATTTCTAAGGTTTCGTGTTATTTTATTGTGCTCGGACCTTTGTTTGGTTGTTTTACTTGTGCCCATTGTTCTCCCTCGTGTTCGCTTAAACTTCTATTTTGGGGCGGACACGCTAGCAACCTTCTCACCAGGGTCTCTCTCTCTCTCTCTCTCTCTCTCTCTCTCTCTCTCTCTCTCTCTCTCGCCCTTTTCCCCTCTCTCTTCTCCTCTCACTCTGGTGGGTAAGGTTATAAACCCATCATCCCTAGGTTGTAGCGGGGACCTAGAGGGTGGTGCCGGTTTGAAATAAATAAATAAATAAATAAATAAATAAATAAATAAATAAATAAATAAATAAATAAATAAATAAATAAATACATAAATAAATAACAATTCATGAGCATGCCTATAGTAATTGCGTTGGTGTGATTCAGAACCTGATACCTGATATCATATAAGGTCATGAATTTCAGATGTATTACAAGGAAATCCTATGACACTCATGAAGTCTTTTTGGGAAAAGACAGACGACTGAGGGTCGCCTAGCACGACGGAAATTTCCGGACTCGCAAGGATGCGGAAGTCGACGTCGACTTGGGAGACATCCTGTTAGCTCATCTTCAACCAAGTGAAGAAGATATGCTGAGACGCACCTGAAAAGACCTCTCGGAATTCATCACCAATAAAATAGGACGGACTACCACTGTAACACAACCATTGAATGCAGCAACTTCTCACCCATCAAGCAATGACCATATCCAATCAATCCGGATCAGCGCAAATTCGTCATTCTGAAGACTCTAGAGATGGAAGGGCAAGGTCTCAACGAACCCTCTACATCCTGTTGGGCATCACCTATCTTCCTACCTAAAAAATAAGAATGGGAAGTATCGACTATGTGTGGACATTCGCAAGTTGAACGAGAAGACCGTAGTGACACCTACCCAATGCCTGACCTGCAAGTCTAGATGAAACAAGTAAGAGGGTCCAGGATTTTCAGCACGCTGGATCTCAACTCCAGATATTGGCAAGTGGAGGTCGAGGAAAGTTCTAGACCACTGACCGCCTTCCTGACACAAAGAAGATTGTACCAGTTTACAGTAATGCCTTTTGGTTTGAAAAATGCTCCTGCCACCTTCATGCGACTGATCAATAAGGTATTGTCAGTATATGTTGGAGGTTTTTGCCTAGTGTATCACGACGACATGTTAATCACAGCAAAATTGTTCAAGAACACGTTGTACATCTGAGGAAAGCACGGGAAAGACTGAAGATTCATGGACTGAATTGCCAACTGGAGAAATGCCACTTCGCCCAGTCCCGCTCAGAATATCTTGGCTATGTGCTAACATCTGAAGGCTTAGAAAGGCAACCGAAGAAGAATCGGGCTATCGAAGAAGCTGAACGCCCGCAGACCAGGCGACAAGTATGTCAGTTCCTTGGCTTGTGTGGATGGTATAGCAGCTTCGTGCCACACTTTGAAGAGAAGGCAACACCACTCACCTATCTACTCCATAACAAACGCTCATTACGATGGTCCAGCAAGGAAGAGGCAGCATTTCAAGACATTAAGGCTGCGATATGAACAGCCCCCGGTCTAACCCATCCCGACACTCAACGCAAGATGCGCCTGCAGACAGATGCGAGCGAATCCGATCTACGAGCAGTGTTATTCCAGGAGAGGCGTGACGGCGGAAGGGACATCATCGAGTATGCCAGCAGATAGCTATCTCCCACCGAACAACGCTACTGCACTTCCGAGAAGAAAGCCTTAGCCGTGGTGTGGGCCATGGGGAATTGCAGAGGCTACTTGGAGGGAAGGAAGTTACAGCTCTACACCGACAACGCCGGTTTCAAATGGTTGAACTCGGTCCATGGTTCAAAATCTAAAACGATGCGATGGGCTCTGTTAATCGCAGAATTCGATTTCGATATGTGTCACGACCGAGGACCGACGAACATAGGAGCAGAGAGCTTAACTAGGCACCCGGCGGTAGAACCTGAGGCTAGGAGTACCATTGCCGAGAGGGAGTTCCCACGAAAACGCCAGAGTGAACCTAAGGAACCTTTCCTTATGGGCATCAAGAAGGAACTTGACCTGGGAGTAATCAAACAGTGGCAGGAACAAGACAAGCCCTGTAGGACCATAACGCTGTGGATTAGGGGACAGAAGACCGATAGTCGACTCGTCCCGATGGAATTCAAGTTGTGCTACAAGAACTTCTGGGTTGACGGAGGGCTCTTAATGTACGGATCCCACCTCTCCGACACACCTGTAGTAGTGGTGATCACCAGACAGCATATGACGGACATCCTCGAGAAGTTCCACGACAGCACTGAAGGCGGACATCCAGGAGACGAAGAGGCATACCATTCTATCCGACAAAGATTCCTCTGGGTCAACATGCGGAAAGACATTCTAGACTATGTGAAGGGGTGCTACATCTGTGCCTGCACCAAGGCGAGAAACAGGGCGGCAGATTCCAATCAGCAAGGAAGACGCCCGCAACACTCATGGGAGGTCATAGCTCTGGACTTGATGTGTCCTTACCCTAGAATACCACGGGGTAAACCAGGACTCCTAGTAATCACCGATTTCTTCACAAGATGGATTGAGGCCTTTCCAACATCAGAAGCCACGACGGGACGTGTCACCAGCCTTCTACAAGATGAGGTTTTCAGCCGCTACGGTTATCCACGGTGCATTTTGTCATATAACCGGAGTCAGTTCACATCAAGGAAATGGCAGCAAATGACGACTGGATGGGGTGTGGAGCACTCGACCACCCCTATCTTCAACCCAAGGGTCTATCCAACGGAACGACGGAACCAGGAGCTGAAAAGGATGCTACAGGTCCACCTGATAGACAAAGAACGTCGAGTGTGGGACCGTCAAATACCGCAGTCACTCTTTCCCCTGCGGCGACGCATCAACCGTGTTAACGGCTATTCCCCAGCGGAGCTGTTTCTTGGTCGACAGCTATACGGCACCGGGGATTGGGAGATGCGTACACCACCCACTTGTGATCAAGATGATGAAGCTGTTTCCCTGGCAGAGTGCCAGCAGCAGGGCATCAAGGAGAAGCAAGCTTTGGCCGACAAGAGAACCCTTACCCAGGCCAGGGCACAAGATATCTAAGTGACCCAGATCTTCGTACCAGGCCAACAAGTACTGCGACGTAACCACCCAGTCAGTAATAAGATTGGAGTGTTTCACGCAAGTCTCGCACCTAAGTGGGTGGGTCCCGTCTAGGTGGATAAGAAGTTGGACCATGGGCTGTACTTACTAAAGACCAACCCTCCTGTCAAGGTTCATGCATCGGAGTCGCGGCGAGTTGTCCAACCGCTGCACATACAGAGTAAGCATGGTACTACCACGAGTCCACCTGGAGGAGAGGCTACTGATGACAGAGCTCAGTCTGCTCATGAGGGGAATGCATCGACTATCATCGACGAAGAGGCTGGCGGCGAGGCAACTCTTACTCCTGACACGGCACTATCCGGTCAAGAGGAGGAGAGCACATCCTGCGACGTCGAGGAAGAGAGAAGATACAATCTACGACGAGGGTAAAGTCGACGAGTGAGACAGACTAAAAATTGTTTCAAGTTATAGGGCGGATTTTGACGCAAGTGTGATGAACTGATATAATATTCTCTCACCCATGGGTAAATAATGCATTTATTATTATTATTATTATTATTATTATTATTATTATTATTATTATTATTATTATACGATTATTATTATTATTATTATTATTTACGTGATATGTGCAGACGATACGCTCGCTTTATTTGTGAGGTTATGTTTTGAAACATGTGCTGTATATATATAAGTGTAGTTAATGTCAGAACCTGTAAGTAATAGTGTATAATTTATTATTACTTGTATATATGATTTGTAATTCCCTACAGTATTGTGAAACACACTGTAACATCCAGAATGGTACTAGGTAGACGAGAACTATAGAGAACATTCTTTACATGATATCTGGGCTTTAAGCACTCTAGAATTTACGAGGAGGTATGTTATGGCATATCTCTCTAGAAGCCTGGAAAGGCACATATATGAGGAGGTGGTCTTGATGGTGGAGACGAGTTTAACATGTGTGTACTTGTGAGCTCGTATTGTGCTGTGGATGACATGCTTGTAAGCAGTCAATTGTTTTTGAGGTTGTAATCTCCATGCGATTCGTGACAGGCAGTTGTTAAAAGTAGTGGTTTTTTGATATGGTGTTTGTTTGTGATGGCAGTTAATTAGTTTATATGCGTGTTTAATGTGTAATGCATAGATAAATAGTTGTGTGCGTCTTTGTGGATACCTCAACTAGTCTTAGAATACGATCGCCCTCCTTTACTTTGGGATGTCATGAGATGAAACTCTTTTCAACCATTTTATTTCATCTCCGTCTTATTTTCAGACAGCTGGAAGTTCACTGGATTTATGTTTGATAATATAACTTATGCCTTTAACAGATTTCATTTGGAATCAAGGATGCAGGAGCGGTACTTATTAGGGCTCTGGACGCTTAGCTGTTGGATGAAATCAAAGCCATTGGTACCATTTATGTAGTCGACATCCTCATAGCATTCGAGTCCATAGAACAGCACATCGAAGATGTTTATGAAGTGTTACATTAATTGAAGACCAAATATTTCAAAATGAACGCCAGAAAGAGTCAGTTGTTCAAGACTGAGGTAATATTTTTCGGCCACCTCATTATTGGAGAAGGAATCAAGCCTAATCCGTTAAAAATCAATGCATCCTAGATTTACCGAAACCCACTAAAATGAGACACATTTGACAATTACTAGGACTCTGCCAGTTCTTCTCTCAGCACTGTCCCAACTTAACTATAACGGTGGCACCTTTGCAACAGCTGTCGAGAAAGAATAATTATTGGAAATGGTGGGAGGATTGCGAAAAGGCATTTGCTGCGACAAAGAGGATGCTCAAGGAGAATGTTCATTTAGCCTATCGCAACTCCGATTGGCGTTTTTTGTATAGAGTGCGATGCCAGCTTCATCGGGATGGGTGAAGCTTTATACCAAGTGAATCCTAAAGAACCCGATGTCCGGATATTTATATCTTTTATGAGCCAAACGCTGAGATCACATCTGAGGTCTTACACCTTCATCGAACTAGAAGCACTTACAATTTTCCATTCCTTGCTGTATTGGAAGAAGATCGTGTTTGGTTACCCTGTAACCATCTACACCATCTACACCATCTACACTGATCTCAAGGCCCTTACATTTATTATGTCATCAAACATAAGCCGTGAGAGAGTAATCCGTTGGGCACTACATATACAGCAATTTAATATTACTATAGTTCACAGGCCCGGGAAGCAAAAACATCTTAGCTGATGCATTAAACCGCAATCTGGCAGATTTTATCGCAGCTCATCCAATAGAAGTGATGAGTGGAGAAGTTAAAGAATTTGTGAAGAAAATTAAATATCTCCCTCAAGCGCAAGGAAGAGATAGGATGACCCATGAACGTATTCGATTTATCAAGGGTTTGATCCTTGTCGACGATGACGACTATCCCCGCATATCGCGGATAGCACGATCATTTTGTTACCATGATGGATTGGTTCGTAAATATTTGGGTCCTGAAAGGGCCAAATATAACATTTATGCGCCCCGAACATAAGGTCAGACATTGTGTGGCACTGCCATTCCATCTCCGGACATGCCAGAACATATAAGGTGATGATGCTTATTAAGGAAAGGTTTATTTGGGAGCACCTGAAACATGACGTACGCAATATCATTATGACCTGCGATGTTTACCAATGAATCAAACCCAACAACAGGCTGTTATGGGCGTTTCCGTGAACCTTGATCCCTGAAAAACCAGGTGAGATTCTGGTTCTAGACCTATATGGACCCCCCTAAAGCAGCCCGTGGCAATCGGCACATCATCGTCACTGTTGACGTCTTTTCTAAGAATACGATGTTGTAACCCATTCAAAAGGCTAATGCTGGAAATATCCTCAGAAGGATCAAAAGGAACATCATCCCAGAAATGGACAAACCGCAATTTTTATTAACCGATCATGGGACACAATTTACTTCCGTGGAATTCCAAACGGCCTTAGAAGAGTTAAAATCAAACATTTCATGAGCTCCATTAGGCATCCGGAAGCAAATCCCGCAGAATGGGTCATGCGTGATATTGCGAGGTTTTGCAGACTATACTGCGGATCATAGCATTGGACATGGGTCTAGGTTCGCCCCAATATGCAGAAAATAGTCAACTCGACGACTCACGGGTCTATCCAAGACTTCCCTATGAGGGTGCACTAGGATTTTACACCTGATAGACCGTGGGATAAGATTTTGCCAGCACCTCAAGATGCAGCAGTTACGCACCAGGCTCATGTGACAATAGCTAAAGAAGGGCTTCGACACACTGTGCAAATAAGGGAAAGGCGACAGAGGAATCGTACTTTTAGGCAACCGCTACAAGTTCGTGACTTTGTTCTAATTAGAAAACCTGCTGTATCACATCCTGAACTCCACACACATGCCAAATTTTGTCCTCTCGACATAGGTCCTTTTATGTTAGCTGAAGTACTCGACAACGGATCTTACAAAGTTAATAAGTTAGATGGTAGCGTTGAGGGAATCTACAATTCGGCGAACTTGGAAGAAATCCTTCAAGAGGAAAAAATTGAAGAAAAAGAAAATCCCTATCGAATCTTCTTT
This sequence comes from Anabrus simplex, assembly GCF_040414725.1. Taxonomy (NCBI): domain Eukaryota; kingdom Metazoa; phylum Arthropoda; class Insecta; order Orthoptera; family Tettigoniidae; genus Anabrus; species Anabrus simplex. The sequence goes on from NC_090265.1 coordinate 1,542,386,825, forward strand.
TCCCGTGTCGAACCATGTCATCTTAGCTTCGAAGTGCTATCTGATATTACCTACTACGACTTTATTTAAATACCCTAATTGGAGGGAATACATCACCTCTGGCTCAATGAACACGTAGCCTTACGAAAGCAAATTACTAAGCATTTGAATATTTAAATACGGTACGGAATTTGAAATGAACGATATAATCTCTGCCATCTACAGGGGTAGAGGCGGCAAGCATATCTCTAACGGGACAGAAAACTGATGGTCTGAAATTTCACCTCTCCCCGCCATTATGAGGCCGCAAATCACTCGTCTCGAAGACATGCTCTAGCTCGAACAGCTGAATGTGTACGCGCAATTCCATCCGGAATAAACTATTAATCTCTCGCATGATTTCCATGCATATTATCTCCACGGGCACTATTCACATATCATTCATTGTATCTAATGCCTCTTCAGAATTCATTACTAGCCTCTCTATTGTTATTATTACCATTTCTCCCGTCCTCCACATTCTTCACCTATCATTTCTATCGCCCTCAGTTTAAAACATAGGTACCGTACTTAATATTCACACTACTCAAATATCTTCTAAAATATGTAGATGACCCTCCCCTCAACAATATGGATTGAATTATAACATTACACACACTCGCTCATCTATGTAAGTCATTTGTTCGCACCTCGTGCAATCGTATCTTCTTCACTTAACAGTGCCCTTAAATTAAAGGAGGACGTCTATAGTCATGCAAAATTGAAATTGTGAAGCACCTGAACAAATTAATGTTTTGAACTTAAGAAGATCATACCATCTGGATTTCATTGGAAATATTGTGGAATTTCAACGAATATTTAAATCCATTCCATCTACGAATGCTTCACTAAAATAGACATACAACATACTTGGCGTTATACACTAGTTCATGCAGATTCCCGGAAATAAATGTTTTGATTAACACATAATCGCACTGAAGAGAAGAAATAAAATTAATAAGATAAAACTATACCCCCTTTGACACTCGTACATCTCGTTATCTACACATTTTACAGGATATCAATGTGCATTTTACTGACTGTATCTACAAAAGTTATATTAACATATTACTGCGACATTGACGGATTTTCATTGCAATGTACTCATCATTTTGGTGTGTAACCTGCTGTCATCGAGCGATACCCATATGGATTTAGTTATTCATGACTGCGGTCTCGCTAGTAGAAGGTCGTGGGTTCACTCGGCTCCGCGTTGACTGCATGATGTCCTGGAAATTGCTAGCTCAAAGCCGTCGCATGTCCCACGCTATCTCTCCACTCAGAAATATTTCTGGCATAGAGACGCGTGCTAAAATATGTAGATCCTGGGTTCGAGGAGCACTGACATATATGCGAACTTAAATAGAAGTCGGGTTATTTGAAGCAATGTTTATCTGAATTCAAGATAATGCGACAGTGGTAGTAACCATTCATAAACTCGAGATGGACTACTACAAGTAGCAATTAGTGTCTCTGAAGATCGCCACTCGCGCCCCGATCGTTCGCCCCGTTCGCTAATGTGTCTATTCCCAACTGAGTATCACTTTTCATTTATGATACACATCCCTGGCTGATCTGACATCTACTTTATTACATTTACTGCTTCTAATAACTGAACATGAAGTAAGAAAGATCACAAAATGAAGATAAAAATGGAATTCAAGAGCAGAAAATTGGGGTCAATATTCGCCTATAGGAAGAAGAGTTAGGGATTGGAATAACTTACCAAGGGAAATGTTCAATAAATTTAAACCGCAGTGGTACATATAAGTTAGGAAATTTGTTTAGAAGGGTTATAGACAGGTACATTCAGGGAAATGGGTTGGCATTAGTTCTCTATGCCTATTATCTCACTACGCACTGACGATTTGCAGATAACGTAATGAAAATTAAAAATGAAATTCATTTATTAGCCTAAAAATCATATTACTTGTATTAACTCCTTTACTGAGTACTGATGGCGGTATCGCACACGTCCTGACACTTAATATACTTATGACTGAATAGACTCAATAGATTGAATAGAACGAATATTGGCAGGCAGGAGGAGACTCATTTTATAGCAGATCGGTGGAGTTCACCCTGGACATGAAAAGTTCCTCCCACTTTGAGACAATCGCTCCGCTAGTAATCAACTTCCAGAGTCGAATGGATATTCAATTTATAGATCTTTACACCCTCTATCTACTGATCTATTTTCATCAAAATCACACCGCAGGTTTAATAGTAATTGCTAAAGCGTTCGTTGACTCTTTGGCGCGTAATAGTGGGGGTAATGGGGATTCCACGCTCTCTGTTATGAACATTACCAAAGACATCTGGAAATCATTTCTGCGGTGTTACCTAAATGCGGCATTAGGAATGCGTTCGAAAAGTAACTCATATATCTATATTATTAAATACGGTAAATTAGGCGGAATTTATTGTTTCCTTTCATATACTTCTACAGGGCTGGTAACGAAATTTTCTTCTCCTTATTATTGCTTAGCTCGCGATATTTGTGGCTTGGTATCCAAGAAATAGGAGGGAAACTTGTGGCAATATCTACCTCTTGAGTTGAAACACTGTAAGTTAACCACGCCTTCTGACACAGGCAGCGTTCTGAGAGTAGCGTCACCTTTCCCTCTCCCTTGAACGATAGAGATGACAATACCAAGGTTGCGCTTACACAAAGCTTCTCCCTCTCTTTACGCGTAACTAAGGTTCTTGCCTCCGAGCTCGCGCAGCATCGTTCGTATCCTGGACAGGGTTAAAAATCCTATTGCAACCAAATACTTCATAGAATGATGCGGAAAACGGCACATATGTCTTACTGGGCTTCATGACATGTCTATTAACGTGGTATTGAACGGTTTCAATATTAGAGTGGACGGAGTTTTATCTGAGCCTGTTATAATTAAGAGGTAAATTCCTCAAGACAGCATCATTGGAACTTTATATTTTCTTATAAATAAATGATATGAGTAAAGAAGTTCAATCAGAGATAAGGGGTTTTACAGGTGATGTTATTCTGTATAGAACACTGAATAAGTTACGAGATTGTGAGAAACTGCAAAATGGCCTTGATAATATTATGAGATGGACAGTAGACAATGGTATGATGATAAACGAGGTTAAAAGTCAAGTTGTGAGTTTCACCAATAGGAAAAGTCCTCTCAGTTTTAATAACTGCATTGATGGGGGTGAAATTACCTTTTGGGGATGATTGTAAATACCTAGCAGTTAACATAAGGAAAGATCTTCATTGAGGTAATCACATAAATGGGATTGTAAATAAAGGATACAGATCTCAGCACATGGTTACGAGGGTATTTAGGGGTTGTAGTAAAGATGTAAATGAGAGGGCATGTACGTCTCTTAAGAAACCGACTAGAGTATGGTTCCAGTGTATGTGACCCTCACCAGCATTACTCAATTCAAGAACTGGAAAAACTCCAAAGAAAAGCAGCTCAGTTTGTTCTGGGTGATTTCCGGCAAAAGAGTAGTATTAGAAAAATGCTGCATAGTTTGGGTTGGGAAGACATGGGAGAAAGAAGACGAGCTGCTCGACTAAGTGGTATGTTACGAGCTGTCAGTGACGAGACGGCGTGGAATGACATTAATAGACGAATAAGTTTGAATGGTATCTTTAAAAGTAAAAAAGATCACAAAATGAAGATAAAAATGGAATTCAAGAGCAGAAAATTGGGGTCAACATTCGCTTAAAGGAAGAAGAGTTAAGGATTGGAATAACTTACCAAGGGAAATGTTCAATAAATTTAAACCGCAGTGGTACATATAAGTTAGGAAATTTGTTTAGAAGGGTTATAGACAGGTACATTCAGGGAAACGGGTTGGCCTAGGGAGCGGGGGGAACGGTTCAGGGAAACGGAAGTCAAGTAGGGATGACATAAAAATGTTAGTGCCCAAGTGTAGAAGTATTGTAAAGAAAAGGATCGATTTAAGTAACTTAATAGATATATACTTACCAGATATTGCAAACGTAGTTGAATCATGGCTGAGAAATGATATAATGGATGCAGAAATATTCTCATGCCACTGGGGTGTGTATCGTAGAGATAGGATAGGAATGGTAGGAGGGGGAGTATTCATTCTGGTGAAAGAAGAATTTCTAAGCTACGAAAAAGTTAAAGATGACAGACATGAAATTCCAGGTGTAAGGCTCATCTCTAAAGATAATAGGCAACTTGATGTCTTTGGAGTGTACAGACCTGGAAAGGGTAGCGCTGATCCTGATTCAGAATTATTTGATAAGATAATCAGCTATGTTGGAATTGATACGGAAAGGAATGTGATAGTAGGAGTTGATCTCAATTTACCGAATGTCAATTGGGAAGGTTATGCGAACGACAGGAATCATGACTAGCAAATGGCAAATAAGTTAATATGGGAAGGGCAGCTGGTTCAGAAAGTGATAGAACCAACTAGAGGGAATACTTCTTTGGATGTGGAGCTGGTAAAACCAGATGAGCTCTGGTTCCAACAAGGACATTCCAGGAATTATTATTGAACAAGGGGAGTGTGTGTGCGAGGATCTTCAAATGGCAGAAGTATTCAGTCAGCAATTTGTAAAGATTTTTGGTTACAAGGATAATGTCCAGATAGAGGAGGTGACTATTACTAAAGAAGTATTAAAATTTACCTATGATAACAATGACATTTACAGTAAGATACAAACGTTCAAAACTAGAAAAGCGGCTGGAATTGATAAGATTTCTGGGGATATACTAAAGGCAATTGATTGGGATATAGTACCATATCTGAAGTTCTTATGTGATTATTGTTTGTATGACGGAGCTATGACGGAGGTGGAGAGTTGACATAGTAGCCCCTGTGTATAAAGGAAAGGGTGATAGACATAAAGCTGAAAATTACAGGCCAGTAAGTTTGACATGCGTTGCATATAAGCTTTGGGAAGGCATTCTTTCTGATTATATTAGACATTTTTGTGAAATTAATAACGGGTTTGACAGATGGCAGTTTGGATTTAGGAAAGGTTATTCCACTGAAGCTCAACTTGTAGGATTCCAACAAGATATAACAGATATCCTGGACTCAGGAGGTCGAATGGACTGTATTGCGACTGACCTATCTAAGGCATTTGATAGGGTAGATCGTGGGCGACAACTGGCAAAATTGAGTGTTATTGGACTTATTCGTCTACTTATGTCATTGCATGTCATCTCTCCACTGACAGCTCGGAACATACCACTTAGTCGAGCACCTCGTCTTCATTATCCCAAGTTTTCCCAGCGCAAATGTTGCAACATTTTTGTAACGCTATTCTTTTGTCGAAGATCACCCAGAACATATCGAGCTACTTTTCTTTGGATTTTTCTAGTTCTCGAATCAAGTATTCCTGGTGAGTTTCCCATACATTGGAACCATACTCTATTTGGGTTCTAACCAGAGACTTGTATGCCCTCTTCTTTACATCCACACTACAACCCCTAAATACTCTCATTACCATGTGCAGAGAAGTGTACCGTACCCTTTATTTACAATACCATTTATGTAATTACCCCAATGAAGATCTTTCCTTATACCTAACACCTAGGTACTTACAGTGATCCCCATAAGGAACTTCCACCCCATCAACGCAGTATTTAAAACTGAGATGAATCTTCCTATTTGTGAAACTCAGAACCTGACTTTTAACCCTGTTTATCACCATTTCCTGCTGTCCATCTCATAATATTATCGAGGTGATTTTTCAGTCGCTCACAATCTTGTAACTTATTAATTTCTCTATGCAGAATATCATCCGCACAAACCCTTATCTCTGATTCCTTTTCTTTACTCATATCATTTATATATAAGAAAACATAAAGGTCCAACAATACTGCCTTGTGAATTCCCCTCTTAATTGTTACAGGGTCAGATAAAGCTTCGCCTACTCTAATTCTCTGAAATCTATTTCTAGAAATATAGCAACCAATTCAGTCACTCTTTTGTCTAGTCCGATTGCACTCATTGCACTCATTGCACTCATTGCACTCATTACACTCATCTTTGCCAGCAATGTCCCGTGATTCACCCTATCAAATGTGCTAGACAGGTCAATCGCGGTTCAGTCCATTTGACCACCTGAATCAAAGATATCTGTTATGGAAACCTGCAATTTGAGCCTCAGTGGAATAACCTTTCCTAAGCGCTAACTGCCTTCTATTGAACCAGCTGTTAAGTTTTGCAAACACGTGTAATATAATCCGAAAGAGTGCTTTCCCGAAGCTTACATTCAATGCATGTCGAACTAACAGGCCTGTAATTTATGTCTATCACCCTTTCCTTTGAACACAGGTTCTACTATAGCAACTCTCCATTCATTTGGTATAGCTCCTTCTTGCAAACAATAATCAGATAAGTACTTCAGATAAGGAACGAGGAGGTATCAAATATAAACGGGATTTTATTGTGTATTTTATTCATTTATTGAAAAACACAAGGCAATTACAATTTATTTTTCCACATAGGTTACTGGTTTGGAAAAGCATTAGTCCCAGCATATTGGCAGCTTTTTGATGACCTCATCGTAAGAAGAATAGGGTCGTGTCACCCGTTATTTGCGCACAAAGTCTACCACACTCTCGTCATCTTGAAATCGTTGCTGTCCTAGAGCTTCTTCAAGCGGTCCGAACAAATGGAAATCGCAGGGCGATAAGTCCAGGCTGTAAGGAGGATGATCAAGTATAATCTAGTGCATTTCCTGTAGCTTGGAGACAGTCAGAGCTGCAGTATGGGGCCGCGCATTTTCGTGGAGGATGATAGCTTGTCGAATCGGCTGGTCTCGCCTTTTGCGACGATATGCAACCCTCGCCTTGTTCAACAGCTTGCAGTAGTAAGCGGCATTGATTGTGCGTCACTCATGCCCATCCATCGTCGTCAGTAATGTATTTAACCGCACGAATGTTTTCGTCTGTAATGCTGGTCCCAGGACGGTGATCGTATTGCTTATTTTCCGCATGTTTTCATCCTTCCTTGTACTTTTTATACCAGGCAAACACTTGCATCCGTGACAATGTTTGTTCACCGAACAGTGCAGTCAATCTCTGGTAAATTTCCGCCGCTGTAATTCTTTCACGATCAAGAAATTTTATAATTATGCGTTGCGCAATGGTGTGGTGCACCTGTTGTACCTACATCGTGAGCGTTACTGGCGAAATGGCGAAAATATCTAACAGCACGCTTTTCTTACTCATAACGGGTCCGCCTAAGCATAGCAGAACCACGGTGCCAGTCCTACCAACTGTTGATGTTCAGGAAGAAAAATCCCATTTATATTTGATCGACCTTGATGTAAGTGTAATGGACTAATATAATTTGGAAACAATTCTCTAGCCTATGGGTAAATAATGGAAATATCGTTTACTATTACTATTATTATTATTATTATTATTATTATTATTATTATTAATAATAATAATAATAATAATAATACATATGAGTTGTGGCTATGGAATTGTTTACATCTGTTAGTATTAGTATTATCATTTACTTAGTTATGTACAAACTTGGTTTGGTTTAAATCATGATCGTATAATTTGTGAAGTTATGTCATGAAACTTCTGCTGTATGTATATTAATATTATTTAATGTACGGTAACGACGTGCAATTAATTGTGTATAATTTATTACTTCCTGCATATTTGATGTATAATCCAATGCAACGTTGTGCAATACACTGCAATAAGTTGAGAACGACGCAATGTGCGACTGGAATTGTGTAGAAAATTCCTTAAATTCTAAATAGGCTATTGGAGACTCTCGAAATTAGGAGAAAACTTGTTTTTTCGTATTCTTCTGGAAGCCTGGCCAGGTAACGTAAAAAAATAGGTAATCTTGAGGGTAAAGTTGAGTTGTTTAACGAGAGTTATGTGCGTAAGTCGTTAATAGAGTATGTTAATTTATGTTGTGATTGGTAGGACGTTGACATGCTATTGTGGCAGTATTCTTCTTCTACTCCTTTGTAGTAGCGTTTTGTTTCAAGATAGCAGTTTATTAGTGCATGTGTGTGTAACATGTATATATAATTTGTATATAAAATAGTGTACACAATTGACAGCATTTCGTGTGTGCGTCTTTTTGGTAACAACCTTCGTACTATATCCCAATCCATTGTCTTTGGTATATCCCCAGAAATCTTATCAATTCCAGAAGCTTTTCTAGTTTTCAACTTTTGTATCTTATTTTAAATGTCATTGTTATCATAGGTAAATTTCAATACTTCTGTTAGCATTAGTCATCTCCTTTATCTGGACATTATACTTGTAAGCAACAATATTTACATACTGCTGACTGAATACTTTTGCCTTTTTTTTTGCTAGTTGCTTTACGTCGCACCGACACAGATAGGTCTTATGGAGACGATGGGACAAGGAAGGGCTAGGAGTGGGAAGGAAGCGGCCGTGGCCTCGAACTGCCTTTTGTAGATCCTCACATACACACTCCCATTTTTCGTTAATGATTCCTGGATTGTCCTTCTTGGAACCTGTTTCTGCCTTAGTACCTATACATATACTTCCATTTTTCACTAAAATTTGTATGACTGCTAAATATGCTTGCCATCATATTATCCTTAGCTGACTTCTTTGATAGATTCAATTTCCTAGCAAGTTCCTTCAATTTCTCCTTACTTCCAATGCCATTTCTAACTATATTTTTCAATCTGCACCTCCATCTTGGTCTCTTTATATTTCTGTTATAATATAGTGGGTCTTTACCATTCCTTATCATGTTTAAAGGTAGAAACCTGTTTTCATATTTCTCATTAATTGCTTTAATCCCATCCCAGGTCTGTTTACATTTTTATTTATCGTTTTCCACCTATCACATTTACATTTCAAAATCTTCCTCCTGCCTGCATCATCAGCCATATTGTACTGCCTAATATTCCTACTTCTAAATCCTCCTTTTCTATCACATTTATTTTAAACTACGACAAAAACAGTTTCACGATCACTAATACCATTACTTCGGTTTCTCTATAGAGCTCATCTGGTTTTACCAGCACCGTCCAGTATATTCTTCCTTCTAGTTGGTTCCATCACTTTCTGAATCAGCTGCCCTCATATCGGTATTAACTTATTTGCCATTTGTTGGTCACCTTCTTGTTGTTCACATTATTCCCAATTGACATTTGGTAACTTGAGATCTCCTTCTACAATCACATTCCTTCCCATGTCGTTCATAGCCTTTAGTGCAAAGCCATAAAACATTCTCAGTTGCGAATATTCCTAAGTATTTTCCATAAAATGAACAATGTCATCTCAATTTTCTTTGGTGAGAACTCTACGCTGTCTGTTTGATTTCTTATGCTGAACACTTCCCAAATCCTGAGATTTATTACAAGGAGCATGGATTTTTGTATTACTTGGAACTCTACCTGCGAATCTTTCTGGATATCATTTTTGGACTTGAAAGGTTAACTGAGGTGACTCATATGAATCCTAAAAATATGTACGTTGTTCAATAGTTAAAATAAATACTGAGCCATAATATACTTCGTGGTTTAATATGAGAAAAGAGAACAGCACATAACTCACAAACATATTTTTCAAAATGCTCTCACTTACCAGCAAGCTTGTCTTGCATTTGAGGCGATCAATCAATCAATCAATCAATCAATCAATCAATCAATCAATCAATCAATCAATCAATCAATCAATCAATCAATGAATGAATGAATGAATGAATGAATGAATGAATGAATGAATGAATGAATGAATGAATGAATGAATGAATGAATGAATGAATGAATGAATGAATGAATGAATGCTGATCTGCATTTAGGGCAGTCGCCCAGGTGGCAGATTCCCGATATGTTGTTTACTAGCCTTTTCTTAAATGATTTTAAAAAATGGAAGTTTATTCAACATCTCCCTTGGTAAGTTATTCCAATCCGTAACTCCCCTTCATATAAACAAAAATTTGACGAGGGGGTTGAAGTTGCTCACGTCCGTAGGTTTAACCTCACATTGCCCTACACGTGACCCCCAGGTGGTGCTAAGCGAGCAACAGAGACTAGATGCCGTCGTACCGGCAATGACAATCAAAGAGTTAGCCCTTTTCAGGGCGCAGCATCCTACACATGGGCACTAGGCCCTCAATTAACCATCTGTCAACTAAACATTGAGGGGATAAGTAGAGCCAAAAGTGAATACTTATCCATGATACTTCTGGATCATTCTGTTGATATTCTGGTGCTACAGGAAACTCATTGTGAAGATGAACAGCAATTGATTACCAGGTGGAAAATACCTGGGTACAAACCAACTACCGGACTTCACCACCCTACATATCGCAGCGCCATCTATATGAAGAACAATATTGACAACTATGAAGTTCTGGCACCAGACTCCATGCATAATATCTTCACCACATCTGTCAAGGTTCAAAATATTACTATTACAAACATTTACAAACCACCAATGGTTAATTGGCCAGACCCTATCACATTAAAACCCACCGAAAATAGTGTTATCCTAGGTGAATTTTACAGCCATCATACATTATGGGGCTATAAGGATAGCGATGAGAATGGCAATAGACTATTGCAATGGATAGACATTAATAACCTGACACTGGTGTATGATGCCAAGGACGAAGGTACATTCCATTCAGCACGATGGGATCATGATTTTTCTCCAGACTTGTGTTTTATGTCACATGGACTAATGACCCAATCTTCACAAACACAAAGGCAAGTACTGAACGATTTCCTACGAAGCCAACACAGGCCCATAATAAATAAAATCGGCCTGAAAATCCCAATAATTACATCAATACCTAAAGCTCGGTGGAATTTTCAGAAAGCTGACTGGAAACTGTACTCCTCGTACACTGATGCTATCATACGATGGGTTAAACCATCTCCTGAGAACTACTTCCGTTTCATGGGACTAATTAAAGCTGCTGATACGCGAAGTATTCCGAGAGGATTCCGTAAATACATACCTGGGTGGAGTGAGGAAACTAGCCGTATATACAAAGAGTACGAACAAGACAACAATCATGAGAAAGCTACTGAACTGCTGGCATCCTTGGACAGTGGCAGGAAAGAAAAGTGGGACAAAACTGTTGAAGGGCTCAGCTTTACTCACTCAAGCCGGAAAGCTTGGTCACTTATCCGAAAATTTGACTCATCAAACAAGCCAGCAAGAAAACGATCATCTATAGGGAGCGTGCACGGTACTAGTCACAGAGCGCTCTGGCGGAGTTCCAAGAATTAATACGGTGAGAGTGCGTTCCGCTGAAGTGAAGACTTGCGGCATAGTTGCGGCAAAAACATCGTTGTATCTTGTCGTCAAGTTATGAAGTAGTGCTTTGGAAGTTGTAATACAATATGGGTTCGAGTACATACACTTCCAAAATAGTCGCAAATCAACAGTGAATAAAGCGCAGAAACTAGTTGACAGTGGCCATGTGTTACAAGTTTAAGAATGATGAACACATGTACACTTACTGGCTTGGTCATAAGACAGATGAGTGTTAGCAAAAGCCCGTACAAGATTACAATTCAGGTAATTGTGTTAGCTCATTATTGTTAAACATACAGTATTATATTTTATATTTTACTTTTATGTGATTCAGTGAAGTCTGTAATACTTCCAATTTCTATTACAGTTTCACAATCAACGAAACTGTGTTGAATCAAACTGCGACTGTGTGGCTGGTGCCGGAGGACACTATAAACACGTATGTGCCATTATACAGTACTGCAATTCTGATTCAGGATTTAGTAAGACAAATTTGCCGCAAGAATGGGGGAAACCAAATTTGAAAACAGCTGGTATGTAATATTATCGCTGTTAATTATGTAATAAATTTAAATGCTCGTGTAGATTTTATATTTTCTAGGGTCCGTAAAACATGCGAAAGGGCAGAAGGCTGAAGATCTATTTCCCAGGAAGAGGGCGAGAACTGACAAGGGTGCTGTTATTACCATCGATGAACTAGGAAAAACACATGTAGATAATTCGCCTTGGACTTAAATGATTAGAGCCGAGCTGAAAAGTCTGAATCGGTAGCTAAAAGTTTGTGTGAAGAGTTGTGCAACAATAGCGTTAGTATTGGCATAAGAACAAATTTAAATAAACTCATGAACGAGTTGCTTCAACTTCAAGACGATTCCATAGTGTTCACTTCTGGAGAGTTTGTTTTAAATGACGAGTTTTATACTTCTCATATTATGCTAACAACAGAAGAAATACTTGATATAGCATTTAAACCTCAGTTTCCAAGTGAAGGTGATGAATGGTTGAAGGTATAAGTTAAATGTATAACATGAGTTGTACGGAGAATACATGTAACATCTCTCATCTATTCTTGCTGGTGTTTCTGATTTCATTTCTGTGCCATCTATTATAACTCGTGTGTCAGGATAAATGTTTTAAAAGCCGAAGCAAAGTATTTTGCACGGATAGTTTATAGGCCAGAAAATAAAATTAGAAGCTCGTTTCTTGACTACTCCGAGAGCAGTAAAAAATATTCGCGCAGCAGTAGTCCGATGTACACCAAATATGACTGCCAAGGCAGTTTCATTCTCATGCCAATTTTATTTTCATTAAAAAGAGTAAACAACATCCTATTTATAGATACTTTAGAAACAAAGAAAGAAAGTAAAAAAATGAATGTTATAAATGAAGCACTTGTTAAATTCTTCAACTGTGCCTCACGTTTTATGCTCAGGTATCCATGAAATTCTTTGCATATGTCCAGGGGTGTTGATGGGACCGCAACTTTTATCCACCTTCTCCGAAATACTTAGAGGTACTGTGCTTGAGTTGCACTGTGTTCCTACATCAATCCCACTAAAAACACAAGTGAATTCGAATGTCGTTGTTTCAATCTGAAATGCTGCTTGCACCGACTTATGCAGCTTTTCACACTCACATTTCACAATAAATTCATGAGTTTCCTGATTAGAAGACGTATGTACATTTGAGCATTTCGTTCCTTTACTCGCTCTTTCAAACCGGGATACATCACATTCTCTTTTCGGTTTCTTCTTATAGCTCTCATGAAACACAGATGGTATATATGATGGATGATTTTCAATATTACTTGGCTTTCCTCCAACAAAATGTTTACTGCAAATGACGGAGCATTTGGTGGGTTCCCATGGAGTTCCATCTGCACTGAAATGCAGGAAAACATTTATTATTATTATTATTATTATTATTATTATTATTATTATTATTATTATTATTATTATTATTATTATTATTATTATTATTATTATTATTATTATTATTATTATTATTATTATTATTATTATAAATATTCGGCGTAGTCAAGACATGTGCACATGGAAGGACATGAATGTACACAAATGAATCTGCTGCAATGCATACTTGAAATTAAAATGTACTATTTCAAAGTGTACTTAAATGAACGTGGTCTTGACTTGGCATACCTGGTATGTTTGAAATGTGTGATATGAAATGTGTGATTTACGTCACTAATGAAATAAGGTACTGTACTCAATTTATTCTTCGTACAGCCGAAATAGACTTCCTGCGTCTGTCCGGTTCCCATGGACGAACAGGAAATGTGTGAAATGTAATTCATTTTTTCCATGCGTGTTTCTTTGTTTGTTGTGGCAGTTCACTGCACATTTTCTATTTGATTTAGGCGTTTTGATACACTACTACTACCACCACAATTTCACACCCACAATTATACAGCCTGGATTGGCCGTTCAAGACAAGATCACCGAAACGTTGCCGATTTCTTCCGCTAGAGGCGCTAAGAGCGGCCGTGCACGCTCCCTATATCCCAACCCATTGTCTTTAGTATTTCCCCAGAAATCTTATCAGTTCCAGCCGATTTTCTAGTTTTCAACTTTTATACCTTATTGTAAATGTCATTGCTATCAAATGTAAATTTTAATACTTCTTTAGCATTAGTCACCTCCTCTGTCTGGACATTATCCTTGTAACTAACTATCTCTACATATTGCTGATTGAATACGTCTGCCTTTTGAAGATCCTCACATACACACTCCCCTGGTTCATTAATGATTCCTGGAATGTCCTTCTTGGAACCTGTTTCTGCCTTAAAGTACCTATACATACATTTCCATTTTTCACTAAAATTTGTATAACTGCCAATTATGCTTGCTATTATGTTATCCTTGGCTGACTTCTTTGCTAGATTCAATTTCCTGCTAAGTTCTTTCAATTTCTTCTTACTTCCACAGCCAGTTCTAACTCTATTTCTTTCCAATCCGCACCTCCTACTTAGTCTCTTTTTTCCTCCATTATAACAAGGTGGGTCTTTACTATTCCTTACCACCTTTAAAAGTACAGACCTATTCTTACATTCCTCAACAATTGCTTTAAACCCGTCCCAGACTATGTTTACATTTTTATTTACCGTTTTCCACCGATCATGTTTACTTTTTAAAAACTCCCTAATGCATGCTTTATCAGCCATATGGTACTACCTACTTTTGATGCATTTCTTTCTATCACAGTTATTTACAACTACGACAAAAACAGCTTCATGATCTTTAATACCATCTTTTCGTTTTCTCTATAGAGCTCATCTAGTTTTATCAGCACCACATCTAGGATATCTTTCCCTCTAGTTGGTTACATCACTTTCTGAAACAGCTGTACTTCCCATATTAGGTTATTTGTCATTCGTTGGTCATGCCTTCTGTCGTTCGCATTACCTTCCCAATTGACATTTGGTATATTCAGATCTCCCGCTACAATTACATTCCTTTCCATGTCGTTTCCCACATACAAGATTAGCTTATCAAATAATTCTGAATCAGCGCTACCTTTTACCGGTCTTACACTCCAAAGACATTACCTTTAGAAATGAGCCTTACACCTAGAATTTCATGCTTGACATTTTAAACTTTTTCGTAGTTTACAAACTCTTCTTTCACCAGAATGAATACTCCCCCTCCCACCATTCCTATCCTATCTCTACGATGCACACTCCAGTTCTGTGAGAAAATTTCTGCATCCATTATATAATTTCTCATTCAAGATTCAACTCCTACTACAATATCTGGTACGTATATATCTATTAAATTACTTAATTCTATTCCTTTCTTTACAATACTTCTACAGTTCAACACTAACATTTTTATGTCATCCCTACTTGACTCCCACATCCCTGTAACCTTTTCACCGTTCCCTAGACTAACCCGTTTCCCTGAATGTACCTCGGTATTACCCTTCCAAACAAATTTCCTAATTTATATGTACCACTTCGGTTTAAGTGAAGGCCATCTGAGCGCTGATCCCTATCTCCTACCCACCCATTACGATCTAGAAATCTCACTCCTAGTTTCCCATGGTTTCTTAGTTGCCAGTTTCTTAGTTCCAATGCTCTTCCTGTAATATACCTCAGTGCTATTTCAAGCTTCAACCTTTTGATCTTATAACTCTACATTCGGATTAGGTACTACAAGATCTCCATTCTTACAAATTTACTTGGATCATACAGTTAACCTTTTCACTCCCACGCTCTTTTCAGCCTTATGCATGTTCCATACCAGATTTTTTGGGTGTTTTGACAATGGCTGAAATAGGCTATTTACACAGCTACTAAACGGTCATGGAACAACAATACTAGCAATAGTTCTCTTGGTTCTTTTACCAGAACTTGACAGTGGCATGATAAATGACTACAGCTTGTTCCATTACAATTTATCTTCACTATACCGGTACTCATAAAAGTCAGGCTCATTATCATTTCCTACAATTTCTAAAATATAATCTTCTTCCATTATTTCTTTACACTTCTACACACTCATCTCAGAAGACAGCTATGAAAGAAACACACAAGACACATACCGATAATTACTGTCAAAATATGGATGGTAAGGCAATTTATGAATTGTCCGTTGTCTGAACAGAGCATGTGATGAGCAACATAATTACAGCATCAGACTGAACTTGGACGTGGAGAAGAGCATATGACTTGAAATCTGAGTTAACTCATGTCTGGGAGAGCGGGGGACATGTTGATATCAGAGTTAACTCGGGCATGGGATGGCAAAGGCTAAGCCTCAATTGAACGTTCTATCATTAACAATTATACAGCACAAGCAGCTTCTGTACCCCATTTAGAGGAGATGATTCTGGATGGTACGGTTACTGACACTTTGTTGTTGTCCAGAATTGAATTTTTGAGTAATCTGAACCACTTCAGCCTGTGTATCCGCTCTTCCTATCCGAGTTAACCGATGACGATCCCTGTCAACACATTGCACACCATGACAGTTCTCCCTGGCAGCGGTGATTTTGCCTGTCGACGTACTTAGGGTACACTCTTCACATGTCGAACTTGGGAAGGCCTGTGCCTGCATTGCATCGGAGATTGAATGGCCTATGCGTATGGCACCGAAAATCTGGCTGCGATCAAATGCACTGAGATCTTGTACTTTACCCATTCTATGCTCTACTGTTACTCGCACGGTCAGTACGAGGCCTGATGACATCATAGTCACAGTCCACGCCATACCATTACATTCTCCAGACTGACCACAGCATTATTTTTCTAAAGCAGCAGCCATCTCTATTTCTATTACTTATACATACAGATACGAAGTATAAACTTGAACCGACACTTGTCTGTTCCTTTACAATACTTCAATTGCTTATCAGATTATATTTAGGCGACTGTTTTTGAAATAAATGAATTACAATAGCATCATGCAATGTATGAGTGTTGTAGATGGTTCAATAGCTACACACACCATGGCACTACAGTCCTTAAAGGGCCTTGGCCTACCAACCGACCGCTGCTCAGCCCGAAGGCCTGCAGATTGCGAGGTGTCGTGTGGTCAGCACGACGAATCCTCTCGGCCGTTATTCTTGGCTTTCAAGACCGGGGCCGCTATCTCACCGTCAGATAGCTCCTCAATTCTAATCACGTAGGCTGAGTGGACCTCGAACCAGCCCTCAGGTCCAGGCAAAAATACCTTGGCCTGGCCGGGAATTGAACCCGGGGCCACATATATGAAAATTTCTATTTTACTAGTATGGAAGGATACCTGTAATTCAAACAGAAGTCTCTTCGGGGAATTTTCTAAATTTTAGTTACAAGTTGGGCATAAATAATACAAAGGTTTATCTTTTCTGTTACGTGGTTACCCGTGGACTGCAGAGGTGAAAGAAGGTGCGGGCTGGAATGGGTCTAACTACAAGGCCGAAAGATGAATTAAAATTTCAATAAAGGTTATATTTTCAAAAATAGAAAACTTAACAAATTTGAGATAGAATTTCAACAAATAACAACAACTCAACAACTATCCACTAATCAGGTACAAGGTATAATTTTACAAATAAGAGCACGAGAGCACAGTTTTTGGGATCCTTACATGTTCTGGGCTTCGAGCCCCAACTTTACAATTCTTGAACTACTAGCCCAACTTTACCAAGGCACACTCTTTTTTCAAAGGGCAGAAAACCCCTTCATACAAGGAGCATTAGCTCCAAAAAAAGAATATCAGGCCTCCTAGAGGCACTTGTACCAAGTCAGAAAGAGCTGACCCGCTCTCAGTTTTATCAAACATATTGAAGGCAATGCCATACCTTACAATAAATTGCCATCAAGGCACAACATACAAGAATTACACAGGGGTATCTCGTACCCAGCCTACAGGGCTTTCATAGAAAAATAATAGGTTAATTTAAATGGCCCTAAATGCAAAAAAGGAATGGAGGCGTGAATTAGCACTCCCCAATACACATTTTTAAAATCTAAGAGGCACTAGGCCGATGACACAGGGGCTATTCCCAAACTAGGGAGGTGACTCGTATAAGAAAAATTTTAACCCATTAAGGAAGAGTAGAAAATCGGTTACGAAAACGTAGTCACCTCAAATCAAAATGAAGAGGAGCTCGAGAGGGTAAAGCACTCTCTATCCCCGAATCACAGTCAAAGATATATGAAGTTTTACAAAGACTGAAAGAATTTACATGTTTCAAGAGATAGGTTATATATTAAAGGTTTCGGACCTTCCCCGAGGATTAAACTGCTGAGCTAGCAAGAAAATAAAGATGTTAAACGGCCATTACCTTTTGAAGAGCTGCTGCCCGAAGGAAGAAGCGCTACCCGCCCCCTGCTACACTTCCATACACTAGGCTAGATGTTGTTCGAGTGGCGAGGAGCCGTGAAAATCAGCAGTTTTTATACACACAGGGAGGATTCGAGACCTTTCATGAATAATTAAGACACACCCACTCAACTTTATTGGGTAGCTTAGAGTTACACATCAAAATCGAAGAAGAAAGACATGATTGGTCAAAAATTAATTAAAGAAATTCGGGATTGGCTAAGTTCAAAACTGGCGGAAAGAAAGATTAATATTGCCAACCCACAAATGAAATAACAAAATTTAGTAAAGACAAAAACTTCTGAATACAAAATTTCTTCAAGAAAGTTCATTCACTTCGCACCAGGGTGCATGATCCCAGTTTTACAATAGAGATACATATGAGATAATGTCCCCACTTCTTGATCAATAGAAAACAAAATACGTTGAAATCCACACAGTACTGACAACTTCGTAATCACAAAATTTCCGATAGTGACATCTTCTGAGAAAACTTATAAGTTGATACAGTTGTTAAAGTTCAGATTTTCTCCTGTAGAGGAGTACTTTACGGCGGAAAATTCAAATGTGCGGCGTAGAGGTGTACCAGCCGGTACATTTTCATTTGATAATTTTATATCATCTGTTGTAAATTGTTATATTTAAATTTCTAAAGTGTAATTTATTTTGTTTAATTCTCAGAAGCATAATATTCTTTTACTCGGTAAATTAGTTAAATCGTTTATAAAAGTTTTATTTCTCACATCATTTTCTGTTAAGACCAAATATTGGTTCCTTTCAGTGTTGACACTTTCAAGATATTGTAGCATCTATATATGTATAAAATTGGATGTTGGTATATTTGTAATTAATAGACTCAAAAACTACTGGACCGATTTCGCTGAAATGTTCACAGTTTGTTCTTATTACATCTGGGAGGGATTATGAAGTGTTTTGAATGAAATCGGATAGGTAGTTTTATTATTATGAGTAATTTTATTAAACTGCAAAGCCGAACCAAGATTGAATCGACTTGATGGACAAATTGTTGCTAGGCGACAGTAGCTTACGCTATATCCTGATAGTCCGTTAAGAAATGCTGTATATAGGAGGATGGGAACACGTCACCATGGTTTATGTAGTACCATCCCTTGCTAGGAGCTTCATGAATGACCGTGGCTGTTATTTGAAAATAGCAATCCAACATGTCGTGATCGAGACGCACTTTCAATATATAGGACCAACTTTGATAGGTCTGCCCAGTTTGAAGAATGTAGCTCTCTATTAGATGCGTAAAATATTTAAGAAACTGTGAAACATACAATATCAAGAGTGGAATGACACGAGTTATCACCCACTCCTAACGAAGGGCAACTGGGGGTTCCCAACGAGCAAAGGTGAGTCTATGTAATCTATCTATAGATCTATATACATCAATGTAATTGTATGTGTATATTTGTGTATTACATCTCCTAAACCACTGGAGCGATTTCAACCAAACTTGGTACACTTGTGACATAGTATCAGAAGACAAACTTTGTGGGGAAAAGACACTACAAGCACCCTTAAATGCGGGTGGGAGGGGCTGATTTATAAAAATAATCTATAATAGCATTGAATCCATATTTGGGGTCGCTGCGATGAATAGTGACACTCCGGATATTTGAAAGTCCAAGTTCAGTCCCTTTTGGTGTGGGGGAGGGGAAGTGAGATATAAAATAATCGAAAGTAGCGTCGAATCCATAGCTCTCGGTGTCGCCGTGATGAATAGTGACACTCCGGATTTTGTATCCCTTAGGGGTGGGGGTCGAGGAGGAGATATAAAAATAATCGAAGATAGTATTTAATCCATTGCTTTTGGGGTCGCTGAGATGAACAGTGACACTCTGGATTTTTAAAGTCCAATTTCAGCCCCGTTTTGGGCAGGGGCGAGTGAGATATAAAAATAAAAAAATGTGTCGAATCCATAGTTTTGGGGGTTGCAGAGATGAATAATGTCACTCCGGACTTTTTATCACTTACAGGTGGGGGTCGAAGAGGGTGATATGAAAATAATCAAAATAGTGTTGAATCCATAGCTTTCGCGGCCGCTGAGGTGAATAGTGTAATTCCGGATTTAAAAAAAATCCAACTTCAGCCCCCTTTGAAGTGGGGGCGAGGGTGTGAGTGAGATAAATATAATCAAAAATAGTGTCGAATCCACAGTTCTCTGGGTCTCTGAGATGTATATTGACACTTCGGATTTATTAAAGTCCGATTTCAGCCCCGTTTAGGGTGGGGGCGAGGGGGAGTGACATATACAAATAATTGTAAATAGTTTTGAATCCGTAGTTTTCGGGGTCGCTGAGATGAATAGTGACACTATGGATTTTTTAAGAGTACAATTTCAGTCCCCTTTGGGGTGGGAGCGAGGGGGGAGTGAGATATAAATGTAATCGAAAATAGTGTCGAATCCATAGTTCTCGGGGGCATTGTGATGAATAGTGACACTCCGGACTTTTTATCCCTTACAGGTAGGGGTCGAGAAAGGGGAGAGGTATAAAATAGTCAAAAATAGTTTAGAATCCACAGTTTTCGGGGTCAGTGAGATGAATAGTTACACACTGGGTTTTCTGAAGTCCATATTCAGCAACCTCTGGGGTGGAGGGCGAGGGGGGAGTGACACATAAAAGTAATCGAAAATAGTGTCGAATACATAGTTTCCGTGGTCGCTGAGATGAATAGTGACACTCCGGATGTCGTATAAGTCAAAGTCAAGCTCCAATCGACAGGGGAGAGAGAAGGGACGAAGAAGTAAAAATGTCCAAATGACCATATATTATGGGTGTTTATATGTTGTTCCACCATATGTGTCAACTAAACTTGGTAAAAATATTACCAACTATCTGGAAAAAATACTGTGGGGGTAAGGCACCCCTAGAAGCCTCAAGGAAGGGGGCGAAATATAATTATAACTAAAAACCATCTAGATTAGTGTTGAATCCATACTTCTCTGTACTATGGGAGAGATTTCAACCAAACATAGCACACTTATGATGACTTACTTCCAGGAGACAAACTGCGAGGAGGTATGGTAACCCTAGCACCCCTCTCGACATTATTTGGTGAACTAATAACTATTGATAAATTGTAATTAATACAGCCAAGAAGCCCACCAATTCTGTTGTATGCAGCAGAAGCTGTACTATAATCCTTACTATTTGATCGGAGCTATTGACAGTGGGCGCAGTCCATCATGTTGATCACTGTACGTCACTAAACAAGTACTATAATTTTTTCCACGTAAAGCTCCTTCCTAGTTTCTTTGCCTTCTTCTACTATATTCTATTAACAAATGGCTAGCATCTGATGGACTTGTCATGATAATAGATGTCATATCTCTTATTTTTAAAAGGAAATTACATACTATAGGAAAATCCATTATAACTTCAATGCTAGTAAATCCTCCCTCTGTTATTGCGTAACATGTATGGTAATGTGTTTCTTCAATATATTTTTATATGATGGTTATATTTCTTAACATTAAGATTATTTAGTAACACAAAGCAGGAACCGTAATAGGTCTCTGAACATTCCAAAATTCCTAACTGATTGAACAGAAAATCCTAGAGGAATAGATAATCTTCATCTTAACTAAATGCATACAGTACTGTTTATTTTAAATCTATTATGAGATAATTAATTTGAAATATGGAGGTCACTTAGCAAAAATACTTACAAAGTTTCTTCAATCACTTTTATCCACTCCCTTTTCTGTTGCTCTTGCCTAGCTGAGAACATATACACTTCATTCTTGTTTTCAGGGATCAGAAACCATGGGTAGAATGTAGCTCTTCTTGCAGTAGGCAGACAATCTTTCACTTTATATTCTGACAAGTCTAAACTTTCTTGGAAGCTATATTTGTTATCCTAGAAAAATGTTATGAATAATTAAAAGCATCATGAAAATAATACCTTAAAAGGATTAAGATCAATAAAAGAAGAATCAAGAAAGGAAGTTATCATAAGGCCCACTACCAGCCTTAAAGTTTTCTTACACATAGGGGAACAATAAGAAAGATTACTAAACCATATTATGACTGAAAGTCTCACTTCATCCATTGATGTGCCAATAATACTTCCTACAAAATGTTATTGAAAAATAGAAACGACTCCATACTGACTACACATACCCCGACACACTTTTTTCCCTTCAAATCCACCGCTCTCCTCACAACTCTTACAAATTCCTACAGTATTCCCACGAACTAAACAAAGCCTACCTTCACACAGTTGATCCTAACACCCTTTGTGAACACAGAATGACCATCTGACATGCCAGATCCTTTATCTATATAAATAAAAGAGTAACGACTGTGTGTCTGTACAGTGACTATTTTGGCGAAATTTCCGTACAGTTATCCGTTTCAGGTGTAATAATGACCATCTGCATATTTTTTAGTTTTGGTGTCTGTCGATTTGTCTGTTTGTTTGTTTGTCTGAGTTCTTATAACTTTAACTTGAAAACTACTGGCTATGTTTCTATCAAACTTGATATTTAGAATCCACCTGTCCTTGGGTAGGTTTTAAGGCCAATATTATTTCTGAATACCTAAATTTACTGGGGGTTTATTCGAAACCGAAAACATGATTTTGCACTCCCGCAAAATATGCACGACCAAAATTAATGGAAATCTACCATCCTTAATGACAATCAATTTTTGAATCGTTTTCCGCATGTGCATCATTTCGATAGAACGATTAATAAGGGAGATCGTGTGTCTGTATATTGACTATTTTGGCGAAATTTTCGTACAGGGTAATAATGACCATCTGCATATTTTTTGGTTTAGTTTCCTGAAAGTCCTCATTTCTACCACCCTCCCTCAAAATCAAGAATGCGGCACAATCTGCCAGACGAGCTCGAAAATTGAAATTTGACAAAATTTTACGTTTTAGCCTGTAACCGACGAAAAACTTCCAAGATCTTTAAATTGTCGTATCTCTCTCTCCCTTATACGTTAGATTTGACTGTATTTCTCGATTGTACGTAAATTTTGTGATTTTTACACATACATTTCATTGTTTGGTACTCTTATAAGAAAGAGTCATCAAATTTGGTACGCACATTGATATGACCAATGGCTATGCGGGAACCAAATTTCATGATTCTAGCTTATACATAAGTATGCTATTTGCTTTACGTCGCACCGACACAGATAGGTCTTATGGTGACGATGGAACAGGGAAGGGCTAGGAGTGGGAAGGATGCAGCCGTGGCCTTAATTAAGGTACAGCCCCAGCATTTGCCTGGTGTGAAAATGGGAAACCACGGAAAACCATCTTCAGGGCTGCCGATAGTGGGGTTCGAACCTACTATCTCCCGAATACTGAATACTGGCCGCACTTAAGCGACTGCAGCTATCAAGCTCGGTATACATAAGTATGCAAATAAAGAATATAAAGTGTTAAAAATGTACCCAAATTTCACACTATTAAAATTTTCGAACGGAATCTAATCCATAAATATTAGAGATACGAGAAAATGGTTCAGGACCAAACATGCAGAACGATAAATGGGGCGTCTGATGGCGCAAGCCGTTTGTTGATATGATGTACCGTTTAGGAGTAGTAAATATCGAAATGAAGGTCTGCACTTATAAATGTGCCCATGCTTATGTGTCATCTTCTTCTACATGTAAATAAAATCGTAACGACCGTGTGTCTGTACATTGATTATTTTGGAGAAATTTCCCTACAGTTATGCGTTTTAGGTGTAATAACGACCATCTGCATATTTTTTATCTTTGTTGTCTTTTTGTCGATTTGTCTGCTTGTTTGTTTGAGTTCTTATAACTTGAAAACTACTGGATATGTTTCTACCAAACTTGATATTTCGAATCCACCTGTCCTTGGGTAGGTTTTAGGGCCAATATTATTCATGAATACCTAACTTTTATGGGGGTTTATCCGAAAACCAAACTATGATTTTCCACTCCGCAAAATATGCACATCAAAAATTAATAGAAATCTAACCATCCATAATGGAAATCAATTTCTAAAAATTTTTCCTCATGATGGGAGTATTAATAAGAGAGATATCATGAACGGGCGGTTCTTCAGGCTGTCCAGCGGACATAGCCCAAAAGGTGTTGTACATGGAGCAGATTCCTTATCTATGTATACAAAGACAAACGTAACGACCGTATGTCTGTGCATTGATTATTTCGGCGAAATTTGCATGCAGCTATCCGTTTAAAGGGTATTAATGACCATTTGCATATTTTTTGCTTCAGTTTCCTGAAAGTCCTCATTTTTACTCCATCCACCAAAATCAAGATTGTGGCGCAATCCGCCAGACGAGCTAGAAAATGGAAATTTGGCAAGAGTTTACGTTTTAGCCTCTACCCGACGGAAAACTTCCAATATCTTTAAATTTTAAAATTTTTATCTCCGAAGAATATAAAAATATCGAGGCAATTCTTATGACGGTGCAGACCTTCGTTTCGAGATACTTCGTGGCTAAACGGTAAGTCCTACCACAAAACGGATGACACAATCTCGGTTCAATTTGTAGTGATTTTCAACTTTGGTCCTATGATATTTTGTCGTATCACTATCCCTTATATGTTAGATTTGTCCCTATTTGTCAACTGTAAGTAAATTTTCCACTTTTTACACGCATAATTACTTTGAATCACTTATAAGAAAGATAGAATCATCAAATTCAACACCGAACATTGGCCCACCCAGTATCCATATGCGAGCCAAATTCTATGTTTGTAGCTGTCACATAATTTTATTTTCCAAAAAATAATGCACTGTGAGACAATCTTACCCAAATTTCACTCTATTCACAATTCCTAACTCAATCTGACCAATGAATAGATGAGATATGAGAAAATACCATAGGACCAACCATTTAGATCGCTAAATATGGCGTCTTATGGTACATTCCGTTTGTTGATAAGACGTACCGTTTAGTAGCACTTAATATGTAAATGTAGGTCTGCAATATTTTAAATATGCATATATATTTTTGTATAGCGATTTGTAGCGGTCAAGGAAGGGTGTGTCTGCTGTTTTAATTAGTTTTCCCCACATCGACTTGACTGGCAGTAGATATGGAGTCCTATTCCAACTCCTGTGTAAGTGGTATTAGTAAGGAGGGCCCACCATTGTAAATAATAATTCCCTTCTCGATTTCACTCTTAGAAGGCAAAGAAGTGTGCAGTTTTGTTCAAAACTACCCTACCCGATTGTGTTTTGCTGTAGGCAAGGGTGACCGCCATTGTGAACAAATGTACCTATCTAAAATGTGACTGGCATTAGGCATAGTGGCCTGCTACTTTAATGGAAATTCACTAATTCGGTGTGACTGGCAGTAAGCTGGCTGGCATTAAGAAAAGGGGCCTGTCATTATAATGATAACAGCACAACTCAATTTTGACTGGCAGTAGGGAAGTTGCCCGTCATTACAGTACAATAAAAACTCCTCAACTGTAATCTGCCTGGAAGTAGGAAAGGAGGCCTTTGATTGTAACGAAAACTTTCCAAATCGATTGTGACCCTGCATTAGGCAATGCGGCCTGACATTTTAATGTAAACTTCCCAACTCCATTGTGAATGGCAGTAGGCAAGTGAATTTGCCGTTATAATCACAACTTCGCAATTCACACTTTACATCGCAAACAACGTATGGGGACCTCCCCATGTTGTTCCTCGGATAACGCTAAGAGACATGCAATTAAAAAATCTTATCACTGCATGTACAGTAATTTACTTCGATATCCGTATACAATGTAGAATACAATAGCGAAGCGCGGGTACATTTGCTAGTCTATATAAATAAAATCATAACGACCATGTGTCTGTACATTGACTATTTTGGCGAAATTTCTGTACAGTTATCCGTTTCAGGCGTAATAATGACCATCTGCCTATTTTTTTGCTTTGGTGTCTGTCTGTTTGTCTATAAGTTGAAAACTACTGGATATATTTCTACCAAACTTCATATTTAGAATCCACATGTCCTTGGGTAGGTTTTAAGGCCAATATTGTTTCTAAATCCATAAACTGACTGGGGGTTTATACGAAACCGAAACCGTGATTTTGTACTTCCACAAAATATACACAACCAAACTTAATGAAAATCCACCTGCCTATGGAAATCAATTTATAAATCTTATTTTTTCATGTGCATCATTTCTATACGAGGATTAATAAGGGAGATATCATTAACGAACCGTTTTTCGGTACAAGTCCCACAGGCCTTAACTCAAGAGCAGGTGCGTGTAAAGCGTATTTCTTATAACTTGAAAACTACTGGAGATTTTTCAACCAAACTTCATACTTAGGACCGCCTGTCCATAGGTAAGATTTTAGATCCATGCCATGTAAAATTCCCGGTATGGACTGGGGATTTATAGGGAACCAAAACAGTGATTTTACTCTCCCACAATATATACAAGACAAACTTTACTGGAAATCGACCAACCTTGATGGAAATCCATCTCTAAAACTCTTTTTTCCTCATGTGCATTTTTAATAGGAGGATTAATAAGGGTGATATCATGAACGGTCGGTTTTGCAGACTATGTCTATCAGACATAGCCCAATAGGTGTTGTACGTGGAGCAGATTCCTTATCTATTTATACACTGACTGACAGAGCAAATGCAGCACCAAGGAGTGGTTCGAAAGGGATGAAAGTTGGGGAAAAAACAGAGACGGCACGGACGAATAATTGATGTTTATTTCAAACCGATATGCAGGTTACACAATGCGCACGGCATCGACTCAGTAGGATGTAGGACCACCGCGAGCGGCGATGCACGCAGAAACACGTCGAGGTACAAAGTCAATAAGAGTGCGGATGGTGTCCTGAGGGATGGTTCTCCATTCTCTGTCAACCATTTGCCACACTTGGTCGTCCGTACGAGGCTGGGGCAGAGTTTGCAAACGGCGTCCAATGAGATCCCACACGTGTTCGATTGGTGAGAGATCCGGAGAGTACGCTGGCCACGGAAGCATCTGTACACCTCGTAGAGCCTGTTGGGAGATGCGAGCAGTGTGTGGGCGGGCATTATCCTGCTGAAACAGAGCATTGGACAGCCCCTGAAGGTACGGGAGTGCCACCGGCCGCAGCACATGCTGCACGTAGCGGTGGGCATTTAACGTGCCTTGAATACGCACTAGAGGTGACATGGAATCATACGCAATAGCGCCCCAAACCATGATGCCGCGTTGTCTAGCGGTAGGGTGCTCCACAGTTACTGCCGGATTTGACCTTTCTCCACGCCGACGCCACACTCGTCTGCGGTGACTATCACTGACAGAACAGAAGCGTGACTCATCGGAGAACACGACGTTCCGCCATTCCCTCATCCAAGTCGCTCTAGCCCGGCACCATGCCAGGCGTGCACGTCTATGCTGTGGAGTCAATGGTAGTCTTCTGAGCGGACGCCGGGAGTGCAGGCCTCCTTCAACCAATCGACGGGAAATTGTTCTGGTCGATATTGGAACAGCCAGGGTGTCTTGCACATGCTGAAGAATGGCGGTTGACGTGGCGTGCGGGGCTGCCACCGCTTGGCGGCGGATGCGCCGATCCTCGCGTGCTGACGCGTGCTGACGTCACTCGGGCTGCGCCTGGACCCCTCGCACGTGCCACATGTCCCTGCGCCAACCATCTTCGCCATAGGCGCTGCACCGTGGACACATCCCTATGGGTATCGGCTGCGATTTGACGAAGCGACCAACCTGCCCTTCTCAGCCCGATCACCATACCCCTCGTAAAGTCGTCTGTCTGCTGGAAATGCCTCCGTTGACGGCGGCCTGGCATTCTTAGCTATACACGTGTCCTGTGGCACACGACAACACGTTCTACAATGACTGTCGGCTGAGAAATCACGGTACGAAGTGGGCCATTCG